>NC_137963.1:11307254-12507254 GCF_963924665.1 Micromys minutus | reverse complement strand
AAATAATCATTGATATTTGTTCTTTTTCCAGAGTAATACTGACCCAGGTTGAGAAGTGTGACCTTGGTATTTATAACCCCATAGCTTTTTCCTGACAGTAAGCAATATGGAGAACCAATAATACAATTCCTTATATTTTTTTATTTCCCAAATGTTATAGTATTATATTAATGTTTCAAAATAAAATATTGCTACAATATCAAGTTCAAATAATCCCAAATGATCTCTTTGTTCATTTTTTGGCATCATATAATCTAAGCAATCTTCTTTTTCTTGGAATGCATTATCTGTCTCTTTCCTCTTTAACTGTAGGCTTCTGTGACCTTCACCCAGCAATCCCTTGAAGTACTTGAGATCCTGTGACTCCTGCCTTTGCATTTTAAGTTTATATTTCAACAATTTGGTCTTCATCTTCTTGTACTGTTTCTTTTAATACTACCATTTAGAAGGACTGGAGCTTGAAAATTAGCCCTCGTCTGTACAGAACCACTTAGTTTTGAAGAATAAAAACCATTTTTATGAGACCAAAGAAAACAGTTGAGTAATTTTAATAGATGTATACAAGAAAGCATTCTTTATCTTCACAGATATTTTTCACAGTTTTACATATTTGAATCAAATGAAAAAGTTACAAATTACTGACTATTGTCTGTATCAGGAGCTCAGCTGTTTTGGGGTATTTCTTCTTGTGGAAGTAATTCTATGCATTCATTGTGTTTGGGTATCATGGAAGACAAGGCCAGAATTGCCTTCAGGAAAGTGGAAGTTGTCTGCTACTAGGAATGCTATCAGCCAAAAGCCTCCAGCTCTGACCTTCCCCATGATCTTTCTCTACTACTGCAAGCTGTGTTGATGAGTTTATGTTCCTACACACATGCTCACATATGGTAATTAATTGAATAGAAATTTAAAGGCCTGACTATGATCAATATAAGATCTCCGATGAGCTGTGCTCACACCATAGATCTTTGCCATGTGGACAGAAGATTTGTGTGTTCTGTAGCACAGATCATCTTTTTGACATTTCTACCTTCTCTCACAGGTATTGTTTCCTAACAAAGGCTATCTTTTCCAATTTTATCTGTCAATCTTCTCTGAGAAAGTAAAGAATTGACAAGAATGAATAATGTATTTTCATTGGTTTTTGCTTCATTTTACTTAGAAGTACCTCCAGCAATATGAGAACAATTGTTAATAGGATCTAAGATATTTACACTATGTAGTTAATTGAATTTGAGTTTATAGGAACCATAGGGATAATGGATAAGTAAAAATCCTTAAGATAAGCCATTGCTGGTTTGAATCTCACTGGAGAAAGTTAGATTCATTGTCAATTTCCTTTCCTTGGTGCCTTACAGTTTATTAACCTACTAAAAAAGATCAACAATCTGGCTGAGTTAGATATCAAGAAGATGCAGATGGGTATGTTCATTAAGGAAAGATAGTAAGAAGAAACATTGCAGATGAAGTTCGAGAAAAATTAGACTGTGTATTCAACACACACAGAAACACACACACACACACACACACACTCACTAACCTGGAGAAGGCAGGGTTTGGAAGTTTAGAGAACAATACATATGAATTCACTCGGTTTTAGATACCTATAATAAAGTCTTAATACTTATTGTTGAGACACTTCAATGGTAATACTGAGAAATAACAGTCCTTGTTGCTTGATGCATGACTGGGGCACAGAAAACAATAGTGTCTTTCACTACCATCACCACTAAAGATCAATGACCCAATGGTTCTAGTCTGTGTGTTAAGTCATCAACTGAATGTTTAAATCAACCTTAAGGGGATTGTTGCTGTCAACAAGATCTTGAAGTGATTTTATTTTTACTCAAAAGGAGACACTGGTGAGTTTCACAAGGAAACTGATGATGTATCCTTCTTGGTCATGATATTAATTTAGGATATTATGAAGTAATGTGCATTATAATAAACCAGGAGTTTTTTTTTTTTTTGAAAACCAGGTACCACAATAATAGTACAATTTCCAGAGATGACTGTGCATGTGTGTGTGTGTGTATGTGTGTGTGTGTGTGTGTGTGTATGTGCACAAGTGTGCTTGTGTGATATGTGTGATTAAGTAAGTTTCCATGGCACAGACAGAAGTACACTGAGCTCTGCAAAAGGCCTGATATATTTAGATTTTCATTAAGATGAGCTGAAACACAAACTATCTTCAGTTACCCAAGAAATGTAATTAACTACTTCCTTAGATTTCTACTTAATCAATGCTATTTCTGCCCATATTTGGTTAATTGAACTGTCACCCTCCACTATAGTTAGTGGTGTGTGGATACTTTGGACAGCAGCATTCAAATTCAAGGTCACATTGTTCCAAAAAATACTTTAAATGTAATTATTATTCATCTTATATATGAATTATAACTATAATTAGTAGCCATACCTACAAATAGACTTAAAATCATGATTCAAAAATCATAAATTACCCAGGTGTATTTTCATAAATGTATAAAATATTATAGAATAAGAAATCCAAACTAATTTATGTTTTAGATAACAGTAGATAACTTTGAGAAAGTTCTTTCTAACTTTATTTTTGTCTAATGGAGTTAGTATTGATTTTTCTTTCATAGGGCTGTTAAAACTTAGAGGTGTTTCCTTAATAGCAAGAGACACGGACAAGGTTTCTACCAGTTAGTATCCAATTCTAGTTTAATTATTAATATCGCTTCAACTCCACATTTTGTAAATTGGTGACTATTTGGACAATTTCCTCTATACAAAATGATTTTATGATTCTTGTGGAAAGGTAGGATGTTTGTATTTGAAAAATGTAAAATTGTATGAACATGGGGACTAGCTAATGTTTTCCTCAGCTTGTCCTTCAGTAGAAAAACACAAACCATGCTTCCAGAATCACTTTGTACCTTCAGTGTCTCTGAGCTACGTATTGTGACAAAAGCTCTGGTTCATGTGACAAAAGCTTCCTAAGCCATGCTCATCGCATAGATAAGCCTTCATATTGAATTCTATAACTAACCATCAAAAGGAGAGTATATGTATACCATTCTTCCTTCAACAGATTTCCAGAAAGCTTCTAATACACAAGACATGCCTAGCTATTAGGAAAAGATCTGCCAAGATAAAATCATCAGTCCCGAAGAATCACAAACCAGATTAAAAGACTGATATGCAACAACAGAAATGTGTTTTAAAACTGGGTGGCAATTGTCCATTTTCTTATTCTAATTTATTCTTGCCATTTTTTTACTTGTTGGATTGGAGACAAATAGTTGACCCTCAACTCATTTTATCATATTTAAATATAAACAACATCTTACCATATGGCATAGATTATATGTTCACAAGAATCTCATGGCCTAATGCAGGTGAAGTGCTTAGCCATGTTCTTGTAGTAGGTTTACAAATAATAGTCACAAAAGAACAGACATAATATGCAGTCACTGATAGTGGGATGCTAACCTCAGAGGCTTGCACTCCCCCAGAAACAACTCACAGACTGAATGAAGTCCAAGAAATAAAGAAAACAAAAAAAATATACATATATTTACAAACAAGAAGATTTTGACTATTGCCATGTTGCATTTTGTTTTGCATGTACTTTACGCTTATTGTAACTATTAGGTTTTCAATGCATACTGTCAAGCCCTTGAAAAAAATCAAGTACTGACTAAAAAAAATATATTCAAATGGTTTTATGTAAAAATTATTTTAATGTCTGAAAAAACAGTACTGACAAAAAAGTATAATTTTAAGCAAAAAATGTTTAAAATCTGTACATTTATCTTTGTTTTGTAAAATAAAGTCGTTAAAAAAACAAATAATAGTAAGAATTGTATTGATTATTAAAATATTATTATAATTGATAATCACTAGTGTTATTAATCAAGTATATGAGGCAAAGAGTATGAAGGTGATTGCTTGCAGAGAAAATTGATACAGGAGCTACAGACAAATGGCAGATCATCAAGGGCTTCATGGAGCCTCCATGGGCAATGGAGGATGATTACACAGTTTTAACCATGGAGTTTTATACAGGAGAAAAAAAATATCCTTCAACTTCTAAAAGATCACTTGTCCCTGTGGTGGACTTTAAAGAGCCTGAAAGTTCATGATTGGTCAACTTTCATATTTCCCCTCATTGATGTGTCATGAAAATTAAAATGAAGACAGTTCAGTTAACTGAGTGTCTGTTAAATTAATGAACTCGTTTGCCATCAACACCTGGTAATTATATCTTTCAATTAAACCAACTCTCTAACTGTCTGTGATCTTATAAATTAACTGACTGCCTTATATCTTTCTAAGTAGGCAAACCTTTGCAGGCCTCAACCCCAAGAGACTAGAAAACCAGGGTAAGGCAGGTAAGAGAAAAGAAAGGGACATTTCACTTCCCTTTGACTATTACTCATAGACACCCATTAGTTTCTTTTCTTTTAGCCTCACTACAAGAGCCTAAAATAAGTATTTTTGTTATATAACTGTGGTAATTAAGTTTATGATATAACAAGGTATACCCCATGGTTCATTCAATACAAGACACTCATAATCTGGTCAGTCTGGTGCCAAGTATTGTTCATATAATTTCTTCATTCCTTCCTTTCTTTTTTCTTCCTTCCATCCTTCCTTCATTTATTTATTCAGCCTTTGAGATCAAGGAATACTAAGAATAGGAAAAGTGGTATTCTTAATTTAATTACAGGTATATAAGTTTGAGTAACATTCTAAGAACCTGCATGGGAAGACAGTAAGTATTTATATGCATACCATATAAACACAACTCAGAATGGATCCAAGACTCAACTCTAAGTCCCAAATTATAAATTTACTGAAAGACAAAACAGAGAAAATTATTCATGTCCTTTCTTTTCTTCTAGTTATCAGAACCACAATATGCAGGAAATAAAAAGTTGTGCTCATGAACTCTTCACACAGTATCAAAGACTTTGCTGAAAATTGGGTAAGAATTCATTCATGTTCATTTTGATAGTGAATTTTCCATTTGGTCTGCATCCCGAGATTGTGGGCATCTGAGTTTAAAGGTGACAAACTAGTTAATGTGGTGAAGGGAACTTTAAGGCAAGTCAGCACTAGTGTGGCACAATTATGACTCACTTCTAGCAGTTATGACTGCAAAATGCATTAGAACCAGCAGCAAGAGAGAAAGAGGGAGGTGGCTTTAAAACAGTATATTTTCCTTTGTATTTTTAAAAATTTATTTATTTTATAAAATATTATTAAAGCTAGACACCAGAGAATCAAATAACCATATTAAAAATGGGGTACAGAGCTGAACAAAACGTTCTCAGCTGAGGAACACCGAATGGCTGAGAAACATCTGAAGAAGTGCTCCACATCCTTAGCCATCAGGGAAATGCAAATCAAAACAACCCTGAGATTCCACCTCAAACCAGTCAGATTGGCCAAGATCCAAAACTCTGATGACAGCAGATGCTGGCGAGGCTGCAGAGAAAGAGGAACACTTCTCCACTGTTGGTGGGGTTGCAAACTAATACAACCACTCTGGAAATCAGTCTGGCGATACCTCAGAAAATTGGATATAGTACTACCTGAAGACCCAGCTATTCCACTTCTGGGCATATACCCCAGAGACACTTTAATACACAACAAAGATATATGCACCACAATGTTCATAGCAGCTTTATTTATAATAGCCAGAAGCTGGAAAGAACCCAGATGTCCTTCAGAAGATGAATGGATACAAAAATTGTGGTACATTTACACAATGGAATACTACTCAGCCACCAGAAACAATGGCTTAACCAAATTCTTAAGAAAATGGCTGCATCTAGAGAATATCATCCTGAGTGAGATAACCCAGTCACAAAAGAACAGACATAATATGCAGTCACTGATAGTGGGATGCTAACCCCAGAGGCTTGCACTCCCCCAGAAACAACTCACAGACTGTATGAAGTCCAAGAAATAAAGAAAACAAAACAAAAAAAAATATTTACAAAATAAGAAGACTTTGACTATTTCCAAGTTGCGTTTTGTTTTGCATGTACTTTACACTCATTGTAACTATAAGGTTTTCAATGCATACTGTCAAGCCTTTGAAAAAATCAAGTACTGACTAAAAAATATATTTACATAGTTTTATGTAAAATTATTTTAATATCTTATAAAACAAAAATGTATAATTTTAAGCAAAAAATGTTTAAAATCTGTACATTTATCTTTGTTTTGTAAAATAAAGTCGTTTAAAAAAAAGAAAAAAATATTATTACAGCTCACAAATTTTTTACATAATCATATATGATGAATATGTGATTTTCTTCTTTTTCTTTTTCTTTTTCTAAGGACTGAGACTTCCACATTTTGGCCTTCTTTTTGAGCTTCAGAATGTCTGTGACTTATTTCATGGGTATTTAGAGCTTTCTGGGGCTAGTATTCAATTATCAGTGACTACATAACATGTGTGTTCTTTTGTGACTGGTTTACCTTACTCAGGATGATATTCTCTGCTTCCATCCATTTGCCTTGGAATTTTGTAAAGTCATTGTTTCTAATAGCTGAGTAGTACTCCATTGTGCAGATGTACCACACTTTCTGTATCCATTCCTTTGTTGAAGGATATCTGGGTTCTTTCCACCTTCTGGCTATTATAAATATGACTGTTAGGAACATGGTGGAGCATGTGTCCTCTATTATATGTTGGAACATCTTTGGGGTATATGTCCAGAAGTGGAATTTCAGGTTTCTGATATTAGCACTATTGAAAAGAAGTCAAACAGCTAGCATTGAACAGCATTGATTGATTAACTGAGGGTAGCTCAGTGGTTGGTCAGAAGCCACCAAAGGAAGAGAAGGTCAAAATTATGAAATGTAACCTCATTTGTAATAGCTTTATTTAAAAAAAAAAAAAGTAAAGAAGGAGTACCTTCCTGCCTTTTTTCCCTACACAGAACCAGTCTATAGCTGCACATAGACTCGTTTAAGAAGCTGACAAACTATACCAAAATCAACTGACATTTTGCCTTCTCAGAACCAGCATGTGAGTTTTCTCTTTTTTTCCATATTTGGTAACATTCAGGATGGGCAATTTTAGGAATTGTAAATATGCAGATTGCTGAATATTGGTTCCTCAGTTATGTTTTTAATACATATTTCCTCATGATTAATTCAGTTGTTTGTCCCTATTCATCTGCATATCTGCATGAATAAAGTGTTTACTGAAAAAAAAATGTTTGCACAGGACACATTTCATTTTGCCCAGACACTTTAGTACTCATGGTCCCATATAGCCATTATCCAAGGTGCTCAAGATGTTGTTCAGAACTGATTTTATACATCCACAACATACAAATGATGTCTGTTTTTCAGGAATGAACAATGCAAGATTTATGAAGTCATGGGAGCCTCCACTGAGATTTTAAAAGAAAAGCCTGTAAGGCCAGGTATTGTGAGATAAGATGAACATAGGCTGATCAGTAAGTAGAGAAATGAATGCAGATGGAACACAGAATAATTAGGAGAAGAAAAGTGATATAATGAGAAAGGATCAGGCTATGGGAGGTTTTATAATGATGTTTAGGAGTTTAAGATTGTATCTTTTTTTTTTTTTTTTTTTTTTTTTTTTTTTTTTTTTTTAGGAAATATGGATCTTACCATGATATTTAGAAATTTGAGGCATCTTTTACAAGCAAAGATAACCCATGCAATTAGATAAGGGTAAGGAGTTTTCCTGTTTGTTTCAGTAACAGTAATTGTATGAACTCTTTTAAATATTCACTTTACCTGTAATATAATGAAAGAGACTTATGGAAGGGAATTAGGCTGGAAGCATTAAGGCAAGTTTGAAGTTCTTTGTGAATGTTCAAGGTAACTAGAATGGGATCGGAGGTATTGGAGAAGTGGCGAGATCCTTCCAGCAAGGATGAACTGAGATGACTGACTAGTTAAGGATATTGAGGAGAGGAAAATTTTAAGATGTCAGCTTCTCTTGCATCCTGTACGAAAAAATACCTCTGTAGCATTTTATCTTGTGTTCCACATTCTAAGGCATTACAGTAGTAAACAGAATAAAACGGAAGTAAAACCCAAATATAAAATTATTAAAATTTGATCAGATGGAGTCTAAAGAAGGATACACAAAACTGTCAAATAATTTATATTAAACTTGCTCATATATGTTTGATATACAAAACATGTAACTGTATATACAAACATATAACACCTGAACTATGACACTGACTTTATTCTTAGTATTTTGTCTGATAATATATAATATATATGTATATATATATATATATAAGCACATAGGAGTAGTGAAGACATATATTTAGCAAATATAAATAATAACTTTATCACTCTTGCAAACCATTTCACCTCTAAGTAATCTCTAATTTCAGTACATAGATAAAAACAGAAAATTTAAAAGTGAAATAATTTAGAACAGAAATGTTATGCTAACTGTTGCTAATTCTACTCATTGCGAATTCCTGAACTTAAAAACAAATTTATCATAAGGTATAAGGTTTCAAAGAGGTCATACTATTCATTAAATTTGTTATGATACATAAATATTAGTCATATGAGAAAGTTGATTTTATCAATTCATAAGGTATGAAGATGAGAGAATAAATGTCTTAGAGAAAACAAATAGAACCAATCAGGTGATTTAAACTCTTCCCATAGCATTGTGAATTAGGCGAGGTTTATTGGAGTAAACTTGCAGAATGTGGCATTTCTAGTCCTCCATATCATATGATTTATTCTTATAGCTGTGTTATTCCTGCTGCCATTTTTTCCAATAACTCATAGACCAGCCCAGTGAAATTTGATTATCTGGGACACTGACCCCAAAGTCATTCTCTGCTTCTAGAGCCTCAATGGTATTTTCTTTATTTCTTAATTCATTAGTGCTGTCTGACTGATCCCCAATTTCTCTCTCTGATTTCTATCTCCTAAAAAATTACAAAAGCCCAAGTTTTGACCTCTTGCATTCAGAACCAATGTAGGCAGGGAATTCAATGAAGGCTTTTCTTTTTTTTTTTTCTTTTTTATTTCTTCCTTTTTTTTTTTTTTTTTTTTTTTTTTATTGGATAGTCTCTGACTGAAGATTTAACTGGAGCAGAATGTGGAAGCCCAGATTCAGGACAGACTACCTATGTAGATTAAATATGACATAAAGGCCTGAGGAACGACATAAGTAAATTAAACAAAATTAAATTTTACAATCTCCCTTAACATCAATGGCTTTGAAGTCAGACATGTCTAAGTTCTGTTCTTAGATCTCTCCCTTCATTATCCTAAGGTGATAGATTATTTGCTTACTTTATCATGAATGCAGTTTTTCATCTACAAATAAAGTTAATAAAGATTTAATGTTAAAAACCAAACATGAACTGTGTGGTACACTCTGTAGGACAATAACTGTTGCTTTTTTTTTTTATTTTTTCCACTTAAATTCACTCTTAGATATGATCGCTTACTTCAGAATCTTTATTCACCTACCGAAACCATGTTTTGATTTTTAGTAACAGTCTTGATTTAATCATAACATTGTGTTGAGATTTTGTGACTGTAGTCATACAAAAATGGCTATCATGCATTATTTTGGATTGAGCTGCACTTGGTGTTTCATGAATACTCATTACTCATGGTTGTGTCCAGGTTTGTACGTTGCCTCACAACTGTTATCATTTAAAACTAAATGTATTCTGCATGGTGTACACCTGACAAAGTGCACAGGTGGAGGTCAAAGGACAGCTTTTGAGAAATGGTTCTTTCTCTGCTGACCGTGTATGATCTGGGATCAAATTCAGGTTCTCAGGTTTGAAGGAAAGCACTTTTCCTGCTGAAGCCACCTTGCTCGTCTCACTGTCATTTTTAACGATAAGGTCACTCGTTAGGTGAAATGGCCAATGCAATACATATTATAAAGCTTAAGATCTAACGATGATACTGTAAATTATGTCCTTTAGTTAGTCAGTTGAGGTTATATAAAGCACGAGTTTTATAATAGCCTAATATTTTTTTTGTAATCTTTCTATCACTTTTTTCTTTTGTTTTCAGTTGGATGCTACATGGCTTTTATTATAAATTAATAAAAAGCCTGGAAAATGCATCAATAATGTTACTTTGAGGTACATCTTGTACATTTTCCAACAAAAAAGGTAGCTTCATAAAGAGAGTGATCTTTGTTTTTCTGTAAGATAACCCATCCCTAGATTCATTCTAAACTCAGGGAAAATACTACTTACCTTACAAAGCACATGTTCTGTGCAACCACAGGTTTCAGAAACAGATGGCATGTGTTCAACTGTACATGTCAGAATTAGCTCTGGGAATAACTTCTGCTCAGAGTATAAAAGAAATTAGAAGGTGCAACAAATTAAAATGGGGCAAAGGGCCTATGCCAGATGGGACTCACATCTCTTTTAGTTACAATGTGTATTCATGTGCCCATGTGAGCATTTAAAGATGTGTGTGTGTGTGTGCATGTGTGTGTGTGTGTGTCTGTGTGTGTGATATTGTCTTCAGGCATATAAATATGTATATAGACAAAGGATACCTACATATCTAAGTGTTTTTCATTAATAAAATGGTTGTTCCTTAATCTAAGAAATCAGACTAATAAACCACTCAGGCCCATTTTAACACGCTTGGTAAATATAGGATTATAAAAAATTCATTTAATATTTTGATTTAAATTGTTACCTAGTATAAAGCAAAGCCAAGAAAAAAGGTTCTCTTTATTTTCTTTTCTATCTAATACTCCATAAATAATTTCTTTACAACTAGAACTTCCTGAACCAAGAAACTTAATTTAGATACTTAAGGTAGTTTATAATATAAAATAATCATAAATTTCTAGACTTTGTCTTTTTATCCAATACATTTGACTATGCTTTATGTACTGAGGTAGATTTGAACATGTTATCTGTTTGGTAAATATTTTGTCTTGTGTTTAATTTGAAATGAATCTCCTAAGCCTACTCAGCAAATGACCTGTAGTTTTTCTATTTCTACTTTCTCTCTCATAGACATCAGATATGTTTGTAGGAGAACAAATATGTTTGGTATTCTGGAAGTCAAGACATTACTTTACCCTGAGTTAAATCTCAGTAGCCAAAATATAGCCTGTAGGCATATGTCAGTGACCACAATTGAGTGAATGAGCTCAAAATGGGAGCAGAAGAATTTTTTATCTGACCATGAATGAAATTGCTCATCCATAGAAGTTTGAGGTAAATGTAAAATTCTAATGCTTATTACATAGCAGAAGTAGATATTTGGTTCAATAATGTATTCTCAGACTGTTTTCTGATTTCACATCTAGTTAGTTCAAGTGAAGTTTATCATATTAATTTATAAATTATGATATACACAGTAAACACTCATTACTTGTTTTATCTGTAGTAGAAAATAAGTTCTTTATAAAACACATGTATATACTATACATCACATATATATGTGATATATAAGTAATATATACATGTTATGTGTGTATATTATATATGCTACATTACACACACACATATACATATAATCCAATTATATGTTTATGTATCACCATATTAAATGGCTTTCTCTATAGCATGAAGACCTGGAGGTTTAACAATCATATTTTCCTAGAATTTTTTTTCTTTTTTAAAATTTTGTATTGAATATACTTGATTTACATTTCAAATAATTTTTTCAAATGTTATACCTGTTCCTAGTATCTCCTCAATAAATCCCCTATCCCATGCCCTATCCTTCTGCTTTTGTGAGGGTGCTTTTCCACCCCCTACCCCTCTTGCCTCCCTGCCCTGACATTCTCTCAAACTGAGGCATTGAGCCTTGGCAGGACAAATGGCCTCTCCTCCCATCAATAACCAATAAGGCCATCCTCTGCTACACATGCAGCTGGAGCCATGGGTCCATTCATGTATATTCTTTGGATAGTAGATTAGTCCCTGGGATTCCTGGTTCATTGGTATTGTTGTTCATATGGGGTTGCAAACGCTTTCAGTGCCTTCAGTCCTTTCTATAACTCCTCCACTGGGGGCTGTCTTGTATAGCATGAATACCTGAAATCATATTTTCCTAGACTTCTTTCTTTATCCCTCTATTCCAGTTTAGTTTTCATAAGTATATGTATTTTTCAGGTAGAAACGAAGAGAAAGAATTTTTACTTAGCAGTAGGTGATGCTGGGCTTTCAGAGAAGATATGGCTCATTTGTCAATGGTTCATATACATCCTGCTATAAATTATTTAACTGTAGATCACTAAGCAATTCTTACACTTGGCAGGAATTGTTTAAGATTCGTGAACTATATCAATTTCAAAGAAGTATTAGCATGACCCCTGACCTTTTTCCACTGCCCTTTCCGTACCTATATTTTTCTTCTTTGAAATACATAGAATTATTTCCTTTCCCTTACTGAAACTTGAGATATTTAAAAAAATCTCAAGTTGGAAATTTCCAAGTCTTGAAAGATTTTTTTTTGTTTTATTTTTAAAGACTAGAAATTCAATTTATCACAGCTCCAGAGGCTGGAATGTCTAAGGTAAATATAGTGAGTGTCTTCTTGCTCAGACATTAAAGATTTTTTTAAAGGGTTTTTACTCGCTGACAAGGGAGAACCTCTTAAGTACTAGCCTACTCATTGAGTTCTCATGCACTAATATGGTCAGGTTTTTATCCTAGAAACATGGTAGGTAGACATGTTAGCATAGAAACGCAGACACAAATTTTTGAAGTGTAGGTTAATATGGCACTGAAGATGTGTTTCACTAAGACCTGAATGTCATACATGAATGTTCTAAAAACTGAATAAAGACCCAGTTGAGTTATGTAAAATAAATTTATGAATACACCAATGAACTGTACCACATTACAATGAAAATATTGTGGTAAATAAACTGATAACAAGAAATTTAATTGAATATTGACTGGGATGGCAATTATAAGTAATTATAATTATTGTGTTGGAAATATTTGTACTTTACAAAATTTACTACATGAAAGTCATAAAAATGTAGTGACATATTAAGCGATTTAACACAACATCCACTGCTACCCCACTCCAGTTTTTAAGGACAATTGTAGCCTGCAAAAGCTGAAGGAGCCACTCTATGTTTTAAATTCTGATAATTACAGCCAGATTTCAACATTCATTCTGACAGCTTCTGCCCTTAACCACTGACCTGAATGATAGTGTATCTGTTAACAGTGTTTACTAACAAATATATGATAAAAAGAAGCTAAAAGATTATCAATTCGAATGGCTAAAGACTCTAAGCTTAATGACTTAGACAAGAGTCATGCCATATCACATTCTAGGTCTACAAATGATATATGGAGATTTATCTCTTTAAATCATGAAATATCACAAGGCTTCTATGTCCTTATTAGAAATAAAGGTCATTTCATGTATTTTATTAACACTGATTTTGTCTATGTCACCTGATCTCCTTTTTGAACATGCAATAATTTCCTAGGGTCCCTACAACTTTTGATAATGATGATGATGACAAGGATTATGATTATAACGATGATGACTGTCTTTTGTTAAAGAAAATAAAAGCTCTGAGAGGTCATAACTCTTTTTCTTCCTGCACTCACCCCAGCACACCTTTGTAATAGAGACATTCATTTTAAGCACCACTGGATTGAAAATAATATTTAAAGAAGCATACAGATGTTTTGGAGACACCAGTATGTTTTCCTACTGAAAACATACAATGTGATTCCATATCAGTCAGGGTAATAGGATGTTCTACTTGTGATCTAAGGTAGCCCCTTGTTATCTAATCAGGTTCTTTTCCCTGTTTATTTATTTATTGTTTTTATCTTCTCATCTGTTTCTTCTTTCTCACCTTACAGAACCTACTTCTATAATGTTTTTTTTCCGCTTAGATTCTACTTTGTCCAAAGGAAGGTGCATCCCTACTCATGAATTGCAAGTATAAGTCAATTAGATTGTAACTAAATCTGCCATAATATTATATTGTATGAGACTCCTGGGATTTTTATGGTCCATGAAGTCTTAAATCTGTGTGGATAGCTAAGGATAATGGAATGGGATGTATTAATGCTAAAGCCACATTGATCCAGTGACTTCACTGGATAATTTGGTAGTAACTTATTGGCCCTTGAGATTCATCATTATAAGTGTCATGAGGTACAGAATTCCTTCTTAAGTAAAGAGAACATCATGAATTGCAAAGTTGTAGATAATAACACATTGTTGTAATCATAGCCTTCAGGCTTGAAATGATCACCTTAAGGCCACTTGATGTACTAAATGACTTGAGATACTTGCTGCCAAGCTTGACAACCTGAGTGAATATTCAGAATGCATATGGCACATGTAGTGGACAAACTCCTTCACAATGTTCTTTAACCTCTACAGTACATGTCTTCACTCACACACAAATAAGAATGTAATAAAATTAATAAAGTATAAATACTAATTCTTTAATAAGATATTTTATATTGATAAATCATCATTTAATATTTTGTTATCTAAAATTATTATAAAAGCATCAGAAATATTTATATACATGTTCATTTAACAAATATTTAATAATGTTTCAGGAAATCAAGACAAAACAATGTCAAAAACTTGGATTATTATAAGAGGTGTCAAAAGGAGTTTATAATCCAAACTGTGAGAAAGTACATGAATGTTGGGAGCCGTTTGTGCCACACCCAAAGATAGCACCAGCTTCTCGCCGATGACTCAGCAAACAGAGCCGTTGCCCAGCCTGAGAGATGTAGTGCGCATGTACCACAGACGTCATGGCCTGCTCTGGGGGCATGCTACTGGGTTACTGGAGAGCGCATCAATCAGGTAGCAACACGAGTCTCCTGGGCATATATAAGAAGTGCATTTTTCTTCCACGTGGGTCCACTGATCAAGAGTACTGTACAATAAAGGTTGTTCGCAGAAGAATCCTGTTGTTGCACGTTGTTCTTGCCAGAGTGACGTAGGGCGCGCGACACATGAATACATTGGTGGAATTTTTATAATAATATTTTCAAGTATATAACATCAAGAGAGGGGCTTGATTTATTCAAAAGATTAATTAATGTTAGCACTAAAACTTTAGCAGTTTAACCCAACAAGTGTTTGTCTCTTGTTCCAGCACCTGCTCAGTGAGCTGGGGAGCTGTGCAGATGACAAACACAAACATGGCATCAGTTATTACCCACATCTGGACTAGGACCTCAAACATGGCATCAGCTGTGACCGACTTATAGGATAGGAACTGTAATCCTCTGCCCTTAGCTATATATGGTGTGCAAGACTAGACTAAAGAAGGAATTGGGCAGCAACAGTGAATATTAGATCATGCCTGGTTTCTTGTTGACAAGCCAAAAGAAGCCAGCCTTCAATCAAATGGCCTCGTTTAAGCAAAGGTAAAAGATGCAGTGTTGCCATGTTCCTGAAAGGGAAATGAAACCAGCTTGGCAAACTCACAGATTGCCCCCGTCTTAGTAACAAAATGAGATAAAGTACCTGGCATACTGCCTGGCACATAATAAAGCATTAATAAATGCCATCTATGGCTATCATGGGGATTTTAATTTGTTAGAATATAATGTGCTTTGATTGGATAGGTATTTATAGAGGAGAGCATTTTGTTTTCTATCAACCCACTTGACTATAAGAATAGCATACCACATTGCACATGTATTACCTTTTATTGTTTAAGGAGCTCTTAGAAATGATTCCATTTTATTTTTATTTCACCTATACTATGAGGTGGGCAGATAATATTCCTAATTTTAATGTGAATGAAAGTGCACAGGCTGGTCATGCTATAACACATAATAATGACAGACAGCATTTGGGCAGGAGAGATGGCTTATTAGGTATAAGTTCTTGCTGCACTACTGTGAGAACTTGAGATCAGAGGCCAGCATCAGCATAACAAGCCACAAGATAGAAAATACGTGTTACTTTAGGTCTAAGTGATGCAATAATATTTCCACTTTTTTGTGCACAGACACTGAAAACACACACACACACACACACACACACACACAGAGTACACATGAACATATCCTCTCTCCCTGTCCCCCACCCCTCTCTTGCTCTCTCTCCATCCCCCTTTCTCTTTCTCTCCCCCCTCTCTCAATCTCTCTCTCTCTGTCTCTCTCTCACACACACACACACACACACACACACACACACATACAAACACAGACACACACACACTCACAGATTAATCTTATAAAGTGAAAAATAAGATCTGAAAGAAAATTCAAATGTGCTTTCTCTACATTAAGTCAATAAAGTCTTTAATTGTTTCTCATTGTTGTGAGTTTTCGTGTGATTGACGGAAGATTCAGACAACTTCTCCGATCACACTCTTTTCTGTCACACACTCTTGTGTCCCTCATGCTCTGTGTTCTCACTCACAGTACTG
This sequence comes from Micromys minutus, assembly GCF_963924665.1. NCBI lineage: Eukaryota > Metazoa > Chordata > Mammalia > Rodentia > Muridae > Micromys > Micromys minutus. Next base: position 12,490,864 of record NC_137963.1, on the reverse strand, counting down.
TAGCATTAGGTGCATCTCCTTTTAGTTATCATCAGATAATTGTATCTCTCCAATCCATTTTGCATAAGCTTTTTGTAAATATCTAAAGTCCATGTTTCCATTTTCTGAAGTGCTGCATCCTCACATAGAGAAAAACAGAACTTTCTTCTGACGTCTTTTTTTTTCTTTCATTTTCAATTAAAATTCTACCACATTTGGGTTGTCTTGTGCTGCAGTAAATATTAAACAATAGAATAGGTTTATTTCTTTACCAGCCCTAATGTCTAACTCCTCAAGACTGGTTTTAATTTGGAGCCACATGCTCCTCTGGTGCCCGGTCCGACCCACTACCAAAGCTCAACTCGCCTTCGAAACTCCCTTCCCTTGGCGGTTTTCTACCTCCTATTCTCTGCCTCAGTCCCAGGGTATTTCTGTACCTTCAAATCCCATACAAAAACAACTCTACAGCCTGACAGCTTTTCATACAGGTTTATATATTTAACTCTCAATCCACAAATCCTCTACACAACAAAATTGCATCAAATAGACAAACATACCAACTGCCCTTCTATATGAGATCTTAGACCTGTAAAATCCCTAATGTTCATAGCTGTTTAACACCAATAAATCTCACCTGGGTCCAGCTGGTCCTTGGGAAACTCCATGTTGCCTCAACCTCTGACCTTCCTCCTCTAACCTTCACCTGACCTCTCATCCCCCTATAATTCCCTTGCCCCTCCCAATCACTGGCTTTTCTTTATTTTACTAATTAATATAGGAAGGTTCAGTTGGAGTCATGTGACTAGCCAGCCCTTCTTGGGGAAGTGGAATTAACATTAAAATACAAACAGCTTCAGGACAATCTACAGTCTTTTAATTCATCTCAATCATCTTATAATACAGGAAACAATAATTTTTGGATATATATGGTTTTTGTGTTAAAATACATAAATGAGTATAGGTGTCCGCATAGGCCGTAAAAGGCCATCAAATCCCCTAGAGGAAGATTTACATATAATTGTGAGCAATAAGATATGGGTTTGGGGAACCAAAGTCAGGTTCTCATTATTAAAAAAGTATGTGTTCTTAAGCAATGAATAATATCTCCAGCCCCACCTTACTGGCAGATGCCTTGATATAGATGCCTCCACAGAGGTTCTGCCTGAACCATACTGATACAGATGAGAGAGATTGCAGCTAACCATCAGAATGAACACAGGGACCCCAATGGAGGAGCTAAAGAAAGAACAGAAGGAACTGAAAGGATTTGCATCACCATGAGAAGAACAACAATGTCAAACAACAAAAGCCCCTAGAGCTTCAAGGGACTAAAACACCAACCAATAAACACACATGGAGAGACCCATGGCTCCAGTTGCATATGTAGCAGAGAATGGCATTGTCTTGCATCAATAGGAGGAGAGGCTCTCATTGGGAGCATCTTTTTTTGTTGTTGTTGTTGTTGTTTTAAGATTGGTCAAGAGTATAAATTTTAATCAGAATACAGAATATTCAAATACAAAAGAATAAAAATATATATACCTATAGCCATTAGAAAAGATAAAACATTAAAATGCTCTAGGATTATTAACACACTTAGAGCATCTTCATCAAAGCACAAAAAGGGGGGGTGGTAGAAAAGGGGAAGGAGATAACCTTTGAACTGTAAATACAAAGAATATACAATAAAAGGATAATATAAAAACAAAAGACAATTTTATTGTTTCCATTATATGTATTTATATATGTATTTATATACATACATATATACATACATGCATACATATATGAGTATCCACCCCCCCCCCCGCACACGTACATACATATAATGATGGCGGATTAAGACATGTGAATAAAAATAAACCTTTTAGTGTTTATTCTTCTGAGCAGTGCAAAGTTCATGCAACCTTCTTCGGTTGTCAGTGCAGCCCCTGGAATCCCTGCCTATGAGTAAATGCAAGATCGCAGAAGGAAGATTTCAGGGATGTTTTCCATGGGATATTTCTTGCATTCCCTATAGTCTAAAGTTGTTTGACTTATGGTCAGAGCACCCACATATGAGAAAACTTATTGTATTGGCCAGCTCCTCTGTGGTTCTTATCTGACTCAGGTTGACGTTTCTGACAGTCACCGGGTGCTCTGTAAAAGACAGAGTGAAGTTCATGGCCAAGAAAAACTTTCTGAGAGTTGAGATTAAAGGCTTTCACTTCTTATTTTTGACCTCTGCTCTGGTTAACTATGGTCAATTCTCTTCTAAGTGACTTTGTTTTCATGACCTTTGTTGTGTCTTCTGATTACATTTTCATCTGTATTCAACCTGGTTATATGACATTCCTCCTCTTTTCTCTGTTGAAGGCGTTACTTTTTTTTTTTCTCCTTGGTTTTCTAGTCTTTCTTTGAATTTAGGAATATCCCATTAACAGGATAAGGCTGAGGGTGTCAAACACAGATAGGAGTTTGATAACCTGTTTGAGATTCTGAACTATCTAGGCAGAAAGCTTCACTTTAAAGTGAGATCAGTTTCCCTTTGCTCATAGAATGGTAAATAAAGATTTATTTGTAAGCATCCATACCAGTGTTTCCATGTCTATCAGGGAGAGTCAAGAGAGTCCAGTGAGTGTTATTAGATAATTGATGATAGTCTAATTCTCCTGTAATTATCTCTTCAACATAAAGTTCACCATCCTAGAAATTATGCTTACCCCTAAACATAAGTCATGTAAAACTTCAAGAGGAATGCAGAAATTCTTACACAAAGGAATAAATCCTGAATCACGTGGCTAGAACCTTTTACAGTCTCTGGGTGGCATGATTCATTTGGCAGAAAGGATGTGATGGAACTGATATGAGGTGATAGTCTCAGGCATTCTCTCTTCATGTCTCAAGAATGGACAATATGCATTATTCATTGTTCAACTGTACTATATTCTCTTCATTCATCCAGATACATTAAGTCTGGCTACTGATTGGGTCTTGCAGCCAATTTCTCTTAATGGTCATTCATAAATTCAAGTAAATCAAACCCTTTGTTAGTTCTCTAACTGTGATAAAGGCAATCATTTCATTGCTGATGCTGACCATTTAAGTCTAGACATGTCTATTGTTTAAAACTCGAGCTACTTTATATTCCACTGCAGTCCTGATGTAAACATATGTCTTGATTGAACCATTTTCTCATTTGGGAAAAAATCACTTGGCACCTAACATGTGGCAAACATTATGCTAGGGGGTCGAGGTCGCATCCCCATCCATTGTCTCCTTGTATAAAATGGAGTACAGCATACCGAGAATTAGCTCTGTTGTGCGGCTTTGGATTCCCCAAGGTGATTAGTGCTTGGAAATTCAAAACTAAAAGTGATTCATAGAGACACGGAACTGAAATTAGTTTTTACCTTATTATCCTCTTTGGGGCACTTCCTTACAAAACCCTTTCTTGAAAAAGTAACATGATGTGACAATAAAGATCTGAATGGCCAGTGAACTGAGACAACAACCCAGTTATTATTTCTGGATAGTTTCTTATATTTTTATGTGCTTTGATAAATTTCCTCCAGTTTCTTCTTTTGTTAAGTAGCGTGGATTCATAATATTTTCTGTCTGATAAATAGACAAGTAATGGCAAGTGCATAATACGTACAGCAGGTGTTCAAAAAGAACAAAATTAAGAAACAAAATTATTTTATCTTTTCTATGTCTTAGATAGTCAAACTACTTTAAAACTCAAAGTTTATGGTCATTGTGTAATTTACTATTCATTCTGTGCTTTGATTTTGTATTCTTTTTACTTTCTCCTGATGGAGACCTATAAATTTTCTCTTCAAGTATTTCTCTCCAATAGACTTTTCTATAAATGTGAAAGCCTTAAAAATATATGGCATGTTGCATCTGTGTGTGACGTTTAAACTATAGCAAAATTATATTATATTAGAAATAGTATTTATTATAAGTTTTTACATGATATTTTAGAGAACAAACACCACATATAGATAAAGGTCAGGCTTCTGGTCATGGCATAATATAATCATAGACATGCATTTTATTTTATTAATTTTCTTTCTTATTGATATGCTGTACCTTTTTCCTACCACATAGGGAACAGGAACACTGTATATATACACATACAGATACAGATGTACAGACATATATACATATTGCTGTGAACCAATGTAAGAGTTACTTAGTGACCTGTACACATGAGCCCAATTGTTGTATTTTAAATTGTGAACTAACATGAGATAAATTTCATGTCAGTTGTAAAATGGGACTTTTTAGTCTCCTACACTAAAGCAGTTCAGCATGTTAGCATGCATCCTAAGCATGTAGAGTTGTTCCTTAAAAAATTTCAGTTTCTTCCTTGATTATTTTTACACATGTATAATGTACATTCTGATTATTAACATCTCTTTAATCTCCATCATACCTTTACTATTAACTTTTTTTTCTACAAGCCCCCTTTGGGGATGTGGTGTGTTGTTATTTTTATCCTGATTTTGATTCACTGCTTTTACTGTTGTGGTTTTGATTATTCTAATCAGAATTGAAGCTGAATATCTTTAACAAGAAAGCAGTCTTTGTAACTTTTCCTCAGATGAGCATAAAATAATTGGATTGATTTTTTTTTCTGGCTGTATCTATTTTTCTTACTGTTTTGAAGGAATTTAAATTAATTGTTCCTTAACAATTAAATAGACAATTATCTTTCCTAAATCTAACAGATGCCTGAGAAATTTATTTATGCTATTTTCTGGATTAAACACTCAATAATGAATTTTCAAATAAGAATGTGCAACAGGATCTTAGTCTCAAGTTCTGGGAGGCAAGTAAGGGCAATGACAACAGTATATAATGCTTTAAAAGTCTCTTAGACATGTCCCTCTTTGAGTATCAAAAATAACTTGAAGTCAGTTATCACTTTCCTGGTACAGAGATTTTTATTAGTCTATGACCATTGGAAGAAGCATAGTTAGGTCATATGGCATAACTGTCTATCCATCTATCTATCTATCTATCTATCTATCTATCTATCTATCTGTCTGTCTGTCTGTCTGTCTGTCTGTCTGTCTGTCTGTCTGTCTGTTTGTCTGTCTGTCTGTCTATCTATCTAAGATACAGGCACTTTAAGCTCATAAAATACTTGTTTTTCTATTAATTTTTCAAACGTTCTTTGTGTTTTGTCCCTCTTTACTCCCTTTAGTAGTACTTCTTTCCTTTGCCAAGTTACATACATACCCTCTCTCTATTTTTTTCCCTTTTTCTGTACATAGCACTTATTTCTGACTACTACCTTCCTCTACACTGCTGCCACATCTCTCTTTAATTTTCCATTGGTCACTGCAGGCTTTAGACCCAAATCTAAAAATATTAGAGCTAGGATCCACAAGTTAAAATAAAGCATGCTAAAGACAGCACCCATTTTAGCCACAGGACTTGGATAACATATGCTGGAACTGACCATAAAGTCTTTTTTTCTGAGTAATAGCTCTCATAGTTTCTGAAAGAGCTAGGTATGTTGCTAAACCAGGAAAAAGTAACTAAACATACAACCAACCAACCAACCAACCAACCAATCTACCAAGCAACCAACCAACCATCCAACCAGCCAACCAACCAAGCAAACAAACCCAATAGTCCAATCTAGTTGTAACAGCTTAAGGCACAGCAATGAACAGGGAGGACAAAAATTTAATAGTGTCACTTCAGTCTTGAGGGTGACTGGCAGCTATCTCACTGGAGCTAAGGCCCTCTAAATAAGAGAAAATTTATGCTTGCCACTGTAAGTCTAGAAACCTACCCAAGGCTGAAGAAATTACATAGCCTCTAGGGGAGAACTTACAACTGTCATTTTCCTAACTCAATTGTTTCTAAGTCTATTCTCAACACATATCTACCCACAGATGTATTTCGCTGTCATTTTATTAAGCAAAAAAAAAAAAAAAAAACCCTCAATTTCACAGCATCGTGAAGTTACTGCTGATATTCAGAACTTGTTGAAATGCAGATGATTTGTGACTGTGTGCTTCCTAGCTTCAATTGGTACAAATACATTGCAATGATGACACTGAAGGCTCTACACTAAACTCATCTACATAATGCCAAAGCTTAATGGAATCAGTAGTTCCCGCTCCCTCTTTCTTCCCCTTTTCCTCTCCCTTTCCTTCCCCTTTTCCCTCCTCCTCCCTCTCTGTGTGTGTATACATGCTTCTGTGTGCATTATGAGTCGTAAAGTGAGTAATAGGAGGATAAAGAATGGGTGCAAATAAAGCAAATGCAATATTCATATTACATTCTCTGAAACGTCAACACAAAGTGAAGGTGGATAGGTCTGAAAAGCAAAGCTCTACAAATGTTTATTTTATAGCTTAGTATTTATAGTCCTTGATTTTTAGAGATATTTATCTTGCATTTATAACAAAATAACCATCTAAATGTTTACTATTTGCGTCTTTTCCACTTGGAAACTGTGGTGTGAGATCAGATGAAGAGACCATGCTACTTTTTCTCAGGGCTTCTGACTTCAGAAGGATGGACAAACACATGGATGCATAGAGAAAATAATTTACTTTACACATCTATCAAAACAATTCCCACTTTAATTTGACTTAAACTAACTGGAATTTAACTTTCATTTTCAAACAGGTTTAAGAGATTTGAGATGTAATTTTTCATGCTACTTATAAATTTTAGCAATCATATGGATAAAACAGCTTTAATAGAAAGGTGAAAAACTGGGCTTTTATCAGTGGGCTGGCCACTGCTTTTAAAAATTAGAGGTGCTTAAATAAATTGCAGGGTGAATTGCCACCCTTAATTAGAGTAAGAAATATTTATCTTTCAGTTCTGGTTCAGGTCATTGTCATTATTATTTTAGTACAGTTCTTAAGTTTCAACCTCCTCACCTAGCATACACTTACTGAATAGTTAAAATGTTCATGAAAATTATGCTACTGCTATTTACTCATTTATTTTTTTGGAGATAATATTAAACTTTTAAAATTATTTCTCAGCAAGCATTACAATTACAGATATAGAATATTTTGTTAACTTTTTTTTTTTAAATTATAAGTGGTCAGCCTAGATTATACTTCTCTCAATACTACTTATATTGTTTTTAGAAATAAAATTCTGGATAAATATATACTAGGAGATATTTAAAATCCTTTGCATACTTAGGTTTCTTATAGATAAGGCAGAATGGCAATTTTCTACAATCACAACACTTGAGAGATTGAGTCAGGAAGATCATGAGTTCAAGGCCAGCTTGTGTCATGGTGAGGCTTTTTCTCAAAGACAAATTTGTTTTTATGGAAACTATCTGACAGAGCATGAATAAATAACATCACTTTACAGACAAGGAAAATTAAGCCAAGAGAAGTGTATACTTGTTCAAGGACTCATTGCTAATTATGGAAGGGACTGTAATGAACGTATACAATGTGCTTTCTTACTTTTTCCATGGCTGTGATAAAACACATTTACAAAAGAAACTTAAGGGGTCAGAGTTCAAGGTACAATTCACCAAAGTGGGGAAATCACAGAAACAAAAGTTAAATCAGATGGGCAAATATATTCATAGTCAGGAGACAAAGTTGGCTGAACTTTATGTATTTGGCTCAAGTTTCCCAATTTTATACAGTTCAGAATCTGCTGCCATGGAAATGAAATGAGCCATCCAAAATGGTGATAAGTCTTTAAATATCAATCAGCCTAATCAATGCAATCCCTGCAGTCATGCTCAGAAGGCTACCTGGTAGTTGTTTCTAGATTCCACAAATCTGAAGATTTGTACCTATTATCACTATTTCCAAGGCCAATGGTTTTGCCCATTCTTCCGTGTTTTAATTTTAAAAAGTTTATTCTTCTTCCATACAATACATTTTAACCACAAGGGAAAACACTGCTTTGCCTCTCTCATTCCAGTTCCTTCACTTATATCCTTTCCACCTTAGATGCATTGCTTCTCAATTTTCTTCAGAAAAGTCTGACCTCCCAGGATTATCAACCAGACAGAGCATATTAAGATACAATAAGACTGAACACGTTTCCGTTTTTCTTTCTGATATTGTTAATTTGAATTCTGTCTCTAGGCCCATTAGGTAGTTTGGCTAGGGGTTTATCTATCTTGTTCATTCTTTCAAAGCACCAGCTTTTGGTTTTGTTAATTCTTTGTATCATTCTCTTTGTTTCTATCCGGTTGATTTCAATGCTAAGTTTGACTATTTCCTTCCCTCTACTCCTCTTGGGTGTGTTTGCTTCTTTTTGTTCTAGAGTTCTCAGGTGTACTATCAAGTTGCTAGTGTAGGATCTCTCCAATTTCTCTACCAGTCCACTTAGTGCTATGAATTTTCCTTTTCACTGCATTCATTGTGTTCTATACATTTTGGTATTGTGTGTCATCATTTTTATTCCAGGAAGTTTTAATTAACCAAGTTATCATTTTATCATTGAGTAAACAGTTGTTCAGTTTCCATGGGTATTTTTTTTTTTATTGAAGATTAGCCTTGGTGATTTGATATTACCCATAGGGTTATTTCAAACTTCTTGTAAGTTGAGGCTTGTTTTGTGACCAATTATATGATCAACTTTGAAGAAGATAGAATGAGGTGCTGAGAAGAAGGTGTATTCTTTTGTTTTATGGTGAAATGTTTTGTAGATGTATGTTCAATCCATTTGTTTCATAACCTCTAATAGTTTCAGAGTGTCTCTGTTTAGTTCCTGTTTCAATGATTGTCTTAGTCAGTGGTCTATTTCTGTACAAAACATGTCAACCAAGAAGAAAGTTGAGAAGGAGAGGGTTTTTAATTCAGCTTATACTGTCCACATTGCTGTTCATTACCAAAGGAAGTCAGGACTGGAACTAAAGCAGGAAGCAAAACCTAATTCAGAGGCCATGGAGGAATTTTACTTACTGTCTTACTTCCCTTGACTTGATCAGCTTGCTTTCTTATAGAACCCAGGTCTACCAGCTCAGGGATGCCAGCACCCACAATGGGCTGGGCCCTTTCCCCTTGATCACTAGTTGAGAAAACGCCTTACAGCTGGATCTCATGGAGGCATTTCCTCACCTGAGGCTCCTTTCTCTGTGATAACTCCAACTGGTGTCAAGTTGACACAAAACCAGCCAGTACAAAGACATATCCATTAGTAAGAGTAGGATGTTGAAGACTCCCACTATTATTGTTGGGGTTCAATGTATATTTAGAGGTATTCATTTTGGGCATAGATATTCAGAGCTGAGACTTTCCCTCTGTGGACTTTTTTTTTCCTTTGAAAAACATAAAGTTGTCTTTTCTCATCTCAATTGATAACTTTTGGTTAACATTTATTTTATTGGGTATTAGGATAGTAACTCCAGCTTCTTTATCACCTCATAGAGAGATAATATCCAAAATACATAAAGAACTCATGAAGTTTAACACTGAGAAGGCAAATAACTCAATCAAAAACTGGGGTATTTTCACAATAGAGGAATCTAGAATGGTTGAGAAATACTTTTAAAAATGTTCAAAGTCCTTATTAATTGGAGAAATGTAAATCAAAATGACCCTTAGATTCTACCTGACACCAGTCAGAATGGTGAAGACCAAAACCTCAAGTGACAACACCTGTTGCACAGGATGTGGAGAAAGAGGAACTCTCCTCCATTTCTGGTTATCTTGCAAACTGGTTTGATTACTATGGAAATCAATGTGGAGGGTCCTTTTAAATATGGAAATATATCTACCTGAAGACCCAAAAATACCCCTCTTGGGAATATACCCAAAGGATGACCCACAATTCCACTGGGGTACTTGTTCTATTATGTTCATAGCAGCCTTATTTGTGATACTCAGAAGCTGGAGACAACCCAGATAGCCCACAATAGAAGAATGGTTGCAGAAAATGTCATTTAATTACACATTAGATTACTGCTCAGTTATGAAGAATGAGGACTGGATACAGAAAATGTGGAAAATTTACACAGTAAATTACACAGTATTACACAGGTGTACTACTCATCTATTAGAAACAATGACTTTACAAAATTCCTAGGCAAATGGATGGAACAAGAAACTATCATCCTGAGTGATGTAACTCACTCACAAAAGAACACAAATGGTTATTCCATCACTGATAATTGGATACTAACCCCAGAAAGCTCTGAATAGCCAAGAAACAATACATAGATCATATGAAGCTCAAAATGAAGGAAGGCCAAAATGTGGATGCCTCAATCCTTCTTAGAAAAATAAAAAAATCAGAAAGATAAATAAAAAGGAAATACAAATAAATAAAAACTTTAATCAAAATTTATGCTGCAAATATGTCAGTTACAAAAACATGGATTGACTATTTTAGATGTTTATAATGTTCAAGAAGCATAGAAATAAAAATTCTATAGAAGAACAAAAAAAATGAGTACATCATAAGTTTTGCAGGCAAATTGATAGTACTTGAAAATATCATACAGAGTGAGGTCAGTGTGATCTGAATGGAAATGTATGGTATGCACTTGCTAATAAATGTATATTAGCCAAAAAGTACAGAATACCCAGAATATAATTCCCAGAACTGACAAAGGTTAACAAATCATAGGACCTAAGTGAAGATGCCTCAATCCCAATTGGGAAAGAAAGAAAGTCATCACAGGAGGAGGAAGGGGGCAAGAGAGTTGGGTGGAAAAGGGAATAAGGAGTAAAAGAGGGGAACATGATTAGGTGTTGTGTGGGGGTAATAGGACTAAAGCCATGAAGACCATGACAGAAGCTGTGAAATGCAGCAGAAAGAATAGAAACAGGTAACACTGGGAAGCAAAAGTTTAGGGGACCCACTAGCATTTACCAGAGAGATGGGAGGTGAGAAACTCTCAATACTCAAAGAGAGGGACCTTAGATAAAATGCCCTACAGTTGGGAGAATAAACTTGTGGAGCTCACCTTCTGCAGAGAGGCAGGGGATGGAGTGGAGGTTTTTCATCCTATAATTAAAACCTCTAATCGAGAATTGTTCTTGCCTGAAAGAACTGTGGGGATAAAAATGGAAAAGTGACTGAGGAAAAGGAAGTCCTGCGATCCCAAGTTGGGATCCAGCTCAAAAAGAGGCCACAAGGTCTGACACTGTTACTGATGCTCTGGTGTTCTCACCAAGTGGGGTTTATCATGACTACTCACAAAAGTCCCAACAGCCAACTGAGTCAGATGCACATATATACATTCAATCAACGAACAGAAGCTTGGGACTCCTGTCGTTGAATTGGGAAAGAGCTGGAAGAAGCTGCAGAGGACAGCCTTATAGAAAGACCAGCAATCTCAACTAATCTGGACTCTCATAATTGCTGTAACACAGAGCCACTAAACAAGCAGTGTACACCAGCTGATATGAGGCTCCCGATAAATATACAGCAGAGGACTTCTGGGTCTGGACTCAGTGAGAGAAGATGCACCTAACCCTCAAGAGACTTGAGGCCCCAGAGAATGGGAAAGTCTGGTGGGATATGGGGCAAGGGGTTGAAGACATCCTTGTAGAGAAAAGTTCTGGAGAGAAGGTATGGGTGGGGAATGGTCAGAGGGTGGACCAGGAGAGGGATAAATTTTGAACTGTAAAATAATAATAATAAAGACTGGGCATAATCCCTCACACGTTGACTAGGCTAGGTAAATGAGAAGAAGATAAAGCATCCCAAAAGCATTTATAATAGTTAGAGACACTCCAATCATATTGTTTAAGAAGTCTCACCAAAACCCGATGCTTACCAAAACCCGATGATAACATGTACCCTGTAGATCTAGCACGGATGAATGCAAGCTCCATGATAGTTTCTTCTGTCTTTATGAGCCCCTGTGAGCCCTGCCTTGTTGTTTCTCTGTTATCTGGGATCCTCAGCTCATTGGGCTTTAACAATTCTTTCTCTCCTTCTTCTGCAAGGGTTACTCTGAACTCTGAGGAAAGGGACCCAATGGAGATCTTTAATTTGGTCTCTAACTCAGCCTAACATTTAGTTATGGTTCTATCTGCTGTGTCAGCTGCCAGACAAAGCCTCATAGATGGATATAGGGCTAAACACCAATCTATGCATGTAGCAGAATATTATTAGGAATCATTTCATTGTGACTTTTGGTTATATATATATATATATAGGTTATATATATTTTAACTTCAGGTCTCTGAGTTATTCAACCTCTGGTTTCAGCTCATGGAAACAGTGTTGGTATCAGGAACCAGCTTATGCCTCCTAACAAAGAGGTGGGATCACACATATGTAAGGAGGATCTGCTCAACTGTTGCCATGGCAATGGGCATACATTTTCAGCATACATTTGGTTTAGTTCCCACCTTTACCTGTGAGTGGTTATGTCACAGTTTAAATAAAATGCAAACTCCTCTTCCCCCTACTGTTTTTACTTCCTTCTTTCTTTCTTTTCCTTTTGTCTGCATTGTTTTCAAATAAACCTCTTCTACATGGACCTGTATTGGCCTGTTGTGGTCTTTCTGGACTTAAGCTGTGATTCTACCACAACAAGCAGCATTGATCATGGGCTCTTTTTTTGTGATGTGGGTCTTAAATTAGACCAGAAATAGGCTGGAAACTCCTATAACTTGTAAACTACCATTGTCTCACTGTATTGCAGGCCAGACCGATAGTAGGTTGAGAGTTTGGTAACTGGGTATCCTACTCCCAACAAGCCTTATGTGGTTATAAAAGATGGCAGGTCCAAGCTCCGTATGCTTCATTCCTGAGAGTCCTCACTAGGGTCATTGTTATAATTTCCTGTGAGTTTCCATTGTACTAGATTTCTATATCAACCCCTGCCAAATGCCCTCCAATTCCATTCATCTTTCTCGGTAATATCTTCATTCATACATCCTTACCTCCACCTGATTCCTCCTATTTCCATCCCCACCCTCCCTGTTACACCTTAAATCTTTCTTCCTTCGTTACTTCCTTCCTTCCTTTTTTTTTTTCTTTCTTTCTTTACTTTGGTCTGAGCACAATACACAATCATTGAAGATGTAAAATTTGAATTTGAATAGTTACCCTGTATCCCATTTGACTCTCTTAATTTATAGTGTTTTGCCAAGTCCATAGTATTTTATGTGCATTATCAATACCAATATTAATATAGTAGCCTGTGTATTCTATTTGCTGAATTGAAAGAACTCAGTAAAATATTAAACTTTATTCTATGAGGAATATATCAAGGTAAATCAAAAATAGCATAATAGATTATTTGGTGATAATTTTTTTATTTTCAAAATAACTTAAACAAATACTCACATATCATCATCTCTACTCTGAATCTGCCACTTAGAATATATTGTGATAAGTCCATTAATTATATCTGAACACCTGAAAAACAAAGTAAAGCTGTATTCTCTTACCATTGGTAAAGTACACTGGGCAACCTTATGAGATGTGGCTGCGAGAACTTTAGCATTTGGAGGCAGATGTTGGGTGAGTTTAATTCTACTTTTGTGATTAAAATAGCACACCACTGTAGCTCTATGTTGCTTCTCCTTCTTCTTTCTGCTCTTTTTCAGCCTGCCACCTGTCACCCAAGGTCATCTGGTTTGCTTTGGGACCATGATCCTTTTTTTGTTTACTTAATGATAGTTTCATGTAGAGAGTAAGGTGTGAATGTGCAGTGTCTGTCAGCCACTACAAGCCTGGGAATTACTGTTTCCTGCTCTGTCAGACAGCATATTTTTATCACAAAGTAACTTATGAAGGAACTAACTTGTTACTAATATGTCATGTTGCACTGGCCTGCTACCCTGACATCAGACCTGCAGACTAAAAGGGCCCTATTTGTTTCAGGTGGGGCATCTTAATTTTACAAAACTATCCTTTTTTGAAAAAGGATATCTAAATATCTACATATCCTTTTTCAAACTGTAGAATATATAGAAAGGTGGGTTCTTGGATTCTTCTTTTAAAAGATATATATGTGTGTGTGTGTGTGTGTGTGTGTGTGTGTGTTTATGAGCATGTGTGTTTGTATGCATATGTGTGTATGATAGTGTACATGAGCTCATATCTAAAGGTAGGTGTTCAAGTATAGGAAAGAGTAAGATATTATGTTTCATTCTTACGCTGTCACCTCAAGATAGACTCTCTCATTGAACTAGAAATTTGACACTTCAACTAGACAAGACCAGGAAGGTAGGGATTTGCCAGTCATTGACCCATAACTCCAGGATTATATGCACTTGTACTAATAGCTGAATTTTTATATAGTTGCAAGCAAATCAATCTCAGGATCTTATGCTTCCAAATTATCCTACACACTAATTTTGATCACTGATTGTTACTAATTTCAAAATAAAGCAATCTTTTTTGTACCAAAGAATATTTCTTAACTTTCTTGTACTAATTAACTTAGTCTGTTTAGTCCTCTCAGCCATTGTCTTATTCAGCCTCGATTTGGTGCCCTAACTATATAATCCACTGTTACAATTACACGTCAAGTTTTTATCTAAGGTTATAGGTTATAAGATTTTATGCTATTACAAATGTATTTCAGGAATTACTGACCATTGTTCCCATTGTTTTCAAAAGGCATTGTTTTTGGAATATAGCTATTGCTCATAGAGTGTTTGCTATTACAAATTGTCTTAAGCCATGCAAAATTCTGTAGAACTACATTATGCTCCTCAGCATTTGCTTATCGACCAGACAATCTATTTATAAGGCTTTTCTCTTTCCTGGGAGATGGTGAAAATGCAAAAGTGGTGAAATATTTTAGCGGTTTCGTTTCTCCAATTTTAGTATCTATAGATCAAGTGGAAGTAAAAATGATGATCCTGGAGACCTTACTTACACATGACCAGGACAAGGGTATATTTAAAATTTTTCATTTTTTCACACACATACTTTTTATTTCTACCACCTTTTATGTTTGATTCCACTTTTCCAGACTCTACTCCTGTCCAGGGGAGTTTTTTTTTTTTTTTTTTTTTTTTTTTTTTAAGAACTAAGAATTGTATGTGCTAACAAAATTTTTTCTACACACTTTCTTTTACTTGGGTGACTGTTTGTATTACCAGAGGGAGATTCAATATTAAAGAAGTTGTCAGTTCCTCGGGAAGATATCACTGTTTTCAAATCAGTGCAGATATACTTATGTTTTCATGGAAAAGCATGTAGAATTTCCATTCTTGAAGGTTTGGAAGAAAATAGAGTAATATAAAAACTGTCAATACTTAAGTCATATGAAGTGTTTCTCTTTACATTTTGGCTAGCCAGTTATGATATGCATGTTTCCACCAGACACAGAAGATAAAGTAAGCAGAGCTATAGGTGAATCACTGTTCCATGATTTACTCCCATGGAGGAAGATCATCTTTACATCTGCGTTTATTACTAATGTTAGGTGATCATGGTTTATAGTTGCTTCTCAGGTAACTGCTGATCTTATCTTTAACTTGCAGGAGAGTTTCCACTGATGTTGAACCAATTTACAGGAAGTGGACACTGGTTCTAAATTTTATTTCTCAAAATTCAACTAGACAGTTCTTCCAAAATCAACTTTTATGAGTCTTTGTCATTATGAACCACAATGGGTTTAATAAATATATTTTTTACTTAAGTAAATCATGTGTTTAGATTAGATCCACACTTGCTCTCTTCTTTCTCTTTACCCATCATTCTTCTCTTTTGTTTCTCCAGGCTGTCTCTCCTTTTCCTTCATTTTATATACACAATACATTATTTTTATATAGCTATATAAAATGAGAGTTTAGAAATGAAAGAAAACATATGATATTTGTCTTCCCAAATTTGACTTATTTTGCTTACAATAGTGATTTCCAGTTACATCTATTTCCACACCAACAGTGTAATTTCATTCTTCTTTATGGCTGAATAAAACTCCCTAGTATCTACTCCCACACTTTATCAGTTCTCTTCTTAGAAGAAATCTCTGTGGCATCTTTTGTCACAATAATTATTACACAATTTTGTAATTGTATAAGCTACAATAAATATAGCTGTGTAAATATCTCAGGTACATTGATATATGCTAGGCAAAGACATAGTATAGTTAAATCAATGGCCATTTCCAAGCTATGTCATTTGCATTTTTAAGAACTTGCATATTCATTTCCACAGGGATTGTTCTAATTTGCATTCCCACTTGCAATGTGAAAGTGTTCACTTGAGCCCAAAGCTGGCTCAGAAGGTAAAGTATCTTTGGGTGAAAGCCTGATGACTTGTATTGATTCTGGAATTCGGGTAAACATTCAATGATAGAATGGATTGCACAGTCGAGAGTTTTACATGGGTACTGTGGCATGGAACATCACACACACACACACACACACACACACACACACACACAAACACACACACATATGCACACACACCAGTGAAAATTTTAAATTAAGTCAACCAAGAGGTCCTTATTCCTTGAGTTCTCAGCAGTATTTACTCTTACATGAATTGTGATAGTCTTTTGACTAGAGTGTGGTAGATCCCCAGTGTTTTTCTCATGCTCATTTCCCAAATGGTTCAGCATGCAGGACATTTTTATATGGGTTCATGGTTCGTGGACACTGCATCATTTGAATCTGTCTATATTAGTCAACTAACTAATTAGATTCTTTCTTTTTTGGACTATATGTTTCAATCATTTTGAGAATATTTTTGTTGTTTGTGTGTATATGAATTCAAGGTTGATGACTCTTTATTAGATAACTAAAAATGAGAATAACCCCTGGAAAAAGGCTAATTCTGAAAAAAAAAAAGTCTGACCATTTTGACAGCCAATAAGCAAGCTTATGCTTTACATTATTGCTTACATTTTTGAACGTTAAGCTTATAACTTTAAATATTGGTGGCATATATGGTCAGGAACTACAATAAAGCAAATTAAAAACATAAAACTATATAAGAAGAAAATAAAAGGAAAACATACTATATTTGAGTACAGTTCTTGATATTGCCTATAGGTTTAGAATAAATCTGTAACCGAAACGTTGATAATATTCAACCATAAATCAAGTCATTTTAATCACAGGTATATTTCATTGATATATTTTAGTTATCTAGACATGTTTGCTCAGTCGTTACAAGATGAGAGATGAGAATCAATACTGTCTTTGCAGATGCACACTTTAATCTCAAGAACATAAAATCTGCTCAAGACTTGGTTGCATTGCCTGTGCATAGTCCCAGTCTTGCTAATCCTCATCATCTGAGTGGTTCTGAGCTCTGGGAACAGATGTTAACAATGAAACACTCATTTTGACTTGTGAATCTCATTAGCTGTAATTCTAAATATGCTGGCTAGGTGGGCCTCAGATCCTCAGAAACCCATCATCTGCTACAAACAAAAGCTGACTTGTCTGGATTCTCACTCAAATTCCTTCTGTATTTTTATTTTTGTGACAAACAGCATTAGTAGGGTTGATCTGACTCTCTTTCTAAGCTCTCAAAACTAGGAAGCAGATGATAAAATACCAATATGCCTAAAATTTTAAGTTTTCAATTTTAAATGAATTTATATTTTTTAATTAAAATAAAATTACATGCTCACTTTGGCCCTTATGCTTGTTAACCTTCTTGAGTTCTGTGGATTGTAATCTGGGTAATTTTTACTCCTTTGGTGAATATCTGCTTATTAGTGAGTACATACCATGTATGCCCCTTTGTGTTTGAGTTACTGCACTTAGGATATTTTCAAGTTTCATCCATTTGCCTGAAAAACTCATGGTTTCCTCATTGTTATTAGCTAAGTAGTATTACACTGTGTAAATGAACCACATTTTTTTGTATCCATTATTTTATTGCGGAACATCTGGGTTGTTTCTACCTTTTGGCTAGCACAAATAAGGCCACTATGTACATAGTGGAACATGTGCTCCTATCACATGGTAGGAAACTTTTGAGTATGTTCCAAAGAGTGGTAGAGCTGGGCCTTTAGGTACATCTATTTCCAGTTTAGGGAGTGATCTTTAGATTGATTTCCAGAGTGGTAGTACCAATTTGCAATCCCGCCAACAATGGAGGAGTGTTCCTCTTTCTCCACATCCTTGCAGCATGTGCTGTCACCTGAATTTTTGATCTTAGCTCTTCTGATTGGTATAAGGCAGAATCTCAGGATTGATTTGTATTTATGGTGACTAAGAACTTTACACATTCAAGTGCTTCTCGGCAATTTGAGATCCCTCGATTGTAAATCCTCTGTTTAGTTCTATAGGAGTTTAAGTTTTGTTTTGTTTTTTTTTTTCTTTTTTTTTCTTTTTTTACATTTTCTCTTCTATTAGATTTAGTTGATCTGCTTTTATATGGAGGTCCTTGATCCACTTGAACTTGAATGTTGTAGATGGTACCAAATAGAGATCTATTTTGATTTTTCTACATTTCAACTTCCAGTTAGACCAGCACCATTTATTGAAGATGTTTTCTTTTTATTTTATACCTTTTTTTGTTGTTAAAGATCAATGGTTTTATTCCCCCTAAAATTTTTTATTGGAAATTATCTGCATTTACATTTCAGATGTTATCTCTTTCCCACATCCCCATCCTTTTATTATTGCTTCCATGAAGGCACTCCCACTCCCAAATTCCTCCCCTAAATAAGAATCTTGGTATTCCCCTATATTGGGAAAATGAGTCTTTGCTGAACAAAGACATCTCTTCCCATTCATATCAGAAAATGCTATCTTCTGCTGAATATGTATCTCAGGCCATGAATCTTTCCATGCCAATTCACTGGTTGCTGTTTTAGACTCTGGGAGCTCTGGTCGGTTTGGATAGTTGATACATTTTATTCTTCCAATGGGGTTGCAGACACTTCAGTTCCTTCAGTCCTTTCTCTAGATTCTTCATTTGGGTTCTTGTGTTCACTCCAATGGTTAGCTGCAGGCATTCTACTCTGTATCAGTATGGCTCTGCCAGAGCCTCTGAGGAGGCATCCATGTCACATTCTTGCCAATAAGCACTACTTGAATTCAGCAACAATGCTTGGGTTTATTGGGCACTTATGGGTTGTATCTTCAGGTGAGGTAATCTCTCTATTATGTTTTCTCCAATCCCTGCTCCTCCACTGCTGGTAAGATTGTAAACCGGTACAACCACTTTGGAAATCAGATCAATTATTCTTAAATGTGTGGTTTTATTTCCAGCTCTTCAATTCTATTTTATTGACCCCATGTGAAAATGTCTCAATTTCACTTGAGAGGCAGAAGAAAGCAATCAAGTTGGGCAGAGGAAGAGAGGGACCTGTGTAGGAGATGGGACAAAAAGGAAAAAAGGGGAACCTAATCAGGTATTTAAGTTGGAAACAGATATTAAACACCAAGGGTCAATATAAAGAATGGAAACAGGCAACCTCTGGAGGCAGCAAGAACATCTAGAATGTAGTAGGACCCTCAGAGATGAGAGACTCAAAGGACTGAAAGAAAGGGACCTTAGATGAAATGCCTAACAGTTGGGAGAGGGAATTAGTAGAGTCCATTTTCCAGTAGCAAAACAGGGTATCAAGTGCAGGAATAGGGTTGCAATTCCAAAGTGAAAAATTCTGACCTAGAATTGTGCCTATCTAAAAGAGCTGCAGGGACAAAAAATTGAGAACATACTGGGGGAAAGGAGGTTCATTGACCAGTACAAATTGAGACACAGCTCAAGGGTAGGCTCCAATACCTGGCGCTATTACTAATGCTATGTTGGGCTGACAGACTGAAACCTAGAATGACTGCCCTCTAAGAGGCCCAACAAGCAGCTGAAATAGCCATATGCAGATACACCTAACCAATGAACAGAAGCCAGCGATCCCTGGGGTTTAATTAAAGAAAAGCTGGAAGAAGCTAGGAAGAGGTTGACCCCATGGGAAGAAGAGCAGTGTCAACTAACCTGGACCACTGTGATCTCTTAGACAAGGAGCCACCAACCAGGCAGCATTCACTAGCTAATATGAGGCCCACAAAACGTATACAACAGAGAACTTCTTGGTATGGCCTCAGTGAGAAACTATACACCTAAATCTCTAGAGACTTGATGCCCCAGGGAGTGGAGAAGTTTGATGGTGTGGGGGTGGAGCAAGCATTATCTTGGACACAGGGGAAGAGGAATGGAATAAGGAGGTTGGAGGGCAGATCTGAAGGAGGATAACTACTGAACTTTAAATAACAATGATGATGATGATAATGATGATGATGACAATACAAAAATAAAATCATGTGAAATGTGAACAATTCTAACGAGAAAAGTATAAGAAAAATTATATGTAAACATCATTTGCTTAACATTTTGAAAGATCACCTTCTGTGATGCTTATTAAAGAAGAATACATAAAACAAGTGTTAATGTCATTTGATTGCATGAGAATACTGACAGTTATTACTCACTAAATATTTGTTTTTCCATATACACATTGTGTGTGTATACATGTATGTGCATAAAACAAATATCTGTACAAAAAACTTAAATATTTTTATTGTTCTTCATAGAAATTCCATCCATCTTATAAAATTTTTGCATTGATTTACACAAGCTTATTCAGCTAGTTTTTAACTGCATATTTTATTATGCTTTTTATTTGCCATTACTGCAATACCTTTATTTTGTCTTCTAAATTTCTATAATAAGATCATTATAGTGAAGCATTTTATATCATTTAACTATGGGGTATGTGATCAAATTTTCCTCCATAAATAGTTTCTCTTTTTAATGTCTCCACTAGTGTGCACTGAGTTCTTTGGTGCTTTGTCTTGCAATGTTTAGCACAGCAAGGAGGTCTCATGGTTAAGAAAATAAGTGGATGTTAAGAGCAATACTTGATTTTTCAATTTGCCTCCTACAGGTCTGTGTATATATAGCACAATCAGTAAAATGCCTGCTATACATGAGTGCAGAGTTAGGTTCTTATTCTTCTAATACTACACATGTATTAGCCTGACATGATCATCTATGTCTAGAAGTCTAGTATTGAGTGGAGAGAGACTTGCATTTTCATAGAGCTTGCTGGCCAGTCAAGCCAGTTAATGAGTTTGGTGAGAAATTTTCACAAGAGATAAGATGCAGAGGCATATGAACAGATGATTGACATCACCCTTTTGTCTTCACACTAATATAAATACATGGAATTTTGAGTGCCTGCATGCCTTCATGCAAACTCACATGCCCCACCCCTACTGTCCAATTCAGAAATACTAAATTTGGTCTGGAGATGTGCTTGAAGGGGAGAGAAAATATTTTCCTATCATGTGCAGGACATTAGGCTCCATCACAAGGAACAGAACACATCCACACTAAAAATCAATGTACACATTCCAGAAAACAGCACAGAAGCTTCTACAGGATGTTAGTATATTTTTCAGGCTTTGTTAGTATCCAAATAGGATCTAAGGTTTAAAAAAAATAATAGAAAACTATTGCTTTTGTTTTTGTAAATTGTTAACACGTCCACTGTGATGAGTACATTTAATTGACTTTATATGTGAAGGAAAACAATCATATGGTAAGGAAAGTATGTTACATTTTATATGCATGTCAACTTTAATCATGAAATGCATTGTAGGACACACTGAATTTGAATGAAAAGGTGAAAAACTCTACCAGATATTTATTTGACCTTCAGCAACACATTTAAGCTTGAAAAGATTCCAGGCATGAAAGCAGCCACGGTTTCCCATAAGTCTCTAACATGAAAATCATCTCTGGTCAGGCTTTCTGTGTTCTTAGTCTTTTTGCCTTGCGGCATGTAAGCAAAGGGGAAATTTCTAAGTATGACAGAGTGAGATTAAACTCCTATTCTTGAAACACTGGTTGTCAACATATTTAGTGATTTACTAAAATTCTCCATCCTATGCTTCTTTATCAAACAAACCAAACAAACTGAACAGACAAAAATAAACAGATCGTGACAATAACAACACCAAAGAAATCAAGAAAATCCTTTATAAGATCTAGCCAAGTACATTTGGTGGTATTCCAAGGCCATAAAATAAGTATCCTGAGGAAATAGATGCATACTCATGTTCTTTTACATGTTATTTATAGTATCTGAAAACATAAGTATGGCATTAACTTTTGTTTACAGGTAGGTGAATAAGAATTCTATGGCATTCAGCAATATACAAAAGAAAATATTGTCAGTTTCACCAGAGTTTGTAAACCACAAGTCACTAAGGTTAAAGAAATTAGCTAAACATAGCCTGAGAAATATAGTTTGATTACACTTATTTATACTGGTAAAATAGTGGAACACACTTTGGCTGACAGTAAAACACTGTTGGTAGAGCTGTTAGAAAAGGCATGGAAGCCTTTCTCAAGGACATATTTGTTCAGTTATACTAACAAATCCAGACTAGAGAGAAGGTCCACTGGTAAAGAACATTAGCTCTTCATGCAGAGAGGCTAAGTTCAATTTCTAGCACTTAGAGAGATGGATGATGAGAAAATGAGAGTTTGATGATAGACTATAGATGATCAACAGATGTGGCAAGACTAGATATACGGTTTGTTTTGTTTTGTTGTTAATGAACAACACAGTACTCTGAAACCAAGATTTGATTCATAAAAGCATGCATACCTAGATGCATTAAGTTCTCAAATCTGCTCAAGAAACATGGCAACACTTATGTAGTATCCTTCGAATGAAGCTAACTTGCTTGATAAGAACACTGGCATATAGGAGTATTTCAATAGAAATTGTTATGTAAGAGTTTTTAGCTCTTTTTTTTTTTTTTCTAAACAGACACATGAGATACATTTACTGATTCAGTATCTTTTATTTCTTAGGTCACATTTACATCCAATGAAAGCTTGATGTCCTAGATGCTAATAAAGTGACCTTTCAAAAGATTTAAGTTGACATATGCAGTTTTTATTCTGTTTGTTTATTCCTTCCAAATGATATTTGTATTTCTACCTTACATAATTTACCTCACACCCTGAATATTTGGAAAGACTGGGCAAAGAAAAAAATTCACTATTGGAATGTCCTTGTCTATTAAAAAAAATGAATACAGAAAAATCAATCCAGAAACTCTTAAAAGTATTCAAATGCTTTTTCATCTGAGGAAAACAAAGTGAGTTCAGAAGAATATCTAAAGGCCAACATAAATATAATTAGCCCTTCAAGTTCTGGAAGTAGGTCTTTTCTCATAGCTTCCTCTCAAAGTATTCTGTAGGGTATTTAAAGTTTCTAAAGGTAATAGTTTTTTTGTTTGGCAGAATGCCACAGATTGATTTGCAGTTTAAACTTACCTGAGCACTCATTTAAAAACAAGATAAAATAAGTAAGTGTAAAAATAAATATCTAAATAAATATATAAGAAAATACAGAAAATTGTTGGAGCTTTTAAAGAAACACAAGGCAGAGATATGAGTTATGGAGAAGCCATGGCTGTTTTAATGTTTTGTTTCATTACAAAAGTGCTAGATTAAACAAGAACTGTTTTATCTTTCCTTCAGAGCACAGTCAAACCTAGTTCCTTTACACATCTTTGCCACTTCTTGAGTAGAATTTGTGACAAATAACACTCCTTTATGATACTCATTTATGAATCTCTTCCCTTGGAGTTCAAGGAAGGCTGTGGAAAGGGGTAGGAATGTTTCTAAAATGCAGAAGAGATAGAGATGCCAAAATATCGGCCAACGGAATCAACTAAGCTGGGTTCATACAGACTCACTGAGACTGAAGTGGCCAGTAGGGGGCCTGCTTGGTTCTGCATATGGGTTGGATCCCAAGCTGGGGAAGTGTCTGAGTGATCTCTACTTCAATCCCTGCTCCTCTACATGTTCCTGCATTTCCCCCTGTGACTATTTTGTTCTCTCATTTAAGAAGGGCCGAGACATCCATATTTTGGCCTACCTTCTTTTTGAGCTTCATAAGATCTGTGAATTGATTCTTGGGTATTAAGATATTGTTAGGTTAATATCTGCTTATCAGTGAGTACATAACATGTAGGTTCTTTTGTGACTGAGTTAACTCATTCAAGATGATATTTTCTAGTTACATTAATTGATTAAGTATTTCATAAAGTTTTTTTTAATATTTGAGTAGTATTCCATGTGTAAATGTACCACAATTTCTGTACCTATTCCTCTGTTGAAGGACATATGTATTCTTTCTAGCTTCTGGCTATTATAAATAAGGCTGTTGTGCTCTCAAAGAATCATTGAATTGACAATGAGGTCTCCAGTGGAGGAGTTAGGAAAAGGAATGAAGGATCAGAAGGGGTTTTAAACTTCATAGGAAGTACAAAAATATCAACCAACCAAACATCTCCAGAGCTCCCAGATCTCACAGAGACTGAACCACCAGCTAAAGAGTACACATGTAGGGACCCATGGTTCCAGCAACATAGGTAGCAGAGGACTGCCTTATCAGACATCATAGAGAAGAGAGGTCCTTGGTCCTGTGAAAGCTCAATACCCCAGTGTAGGGAAATGCTAGGGAAGGGAAAGTGGAGGTAGTGGGTAGGCAACACTCTCATAGAGGCAGGGGAGGTGAGATAGAATAGAAGGATTCCAGATGGAAAAGTGGGAAAAGAGATTACATTTAAATTGTAAGTAGAGAAAATATCTAATTAAAAAATAAGGCTGCTATGAACATAGTGGAGCATATGTCCTTGTTATATGTTGGAAATTTTTTGGGGAGGTATATGCCAAGGAGAGGCTAATGCTGAGTACTATGTCTAGTTTTCTGAAAACCTCCAGGCTGATTTCCAGAGTGGTTGTACCAGCTAGCAATCTCACCAAAAAAAAAAAAAAAAAAAAAAAAAAAATGGGATAGTGTTCCTCTTTCTCCACATTCTTGCCAGCATCTCATGTCATCTGAGATTTTGGTCTTAGCCACTCTACTTGGTGTGATTTAAAACCTCAGGATTGTTTTAATTTACATTTCCCTGATGACTAAGGATGTTGAACATTTGTTTAAGTGCTTCTCAGCCATTCTGTATTAATCAGTTGAGAGTTTGTTCAGCTCTGCACCCATTTGTATAGGATTGATTGATTCTCTGTAGTATAAATTCTTAAGTTCTTTGTATATATTGGATACTAGCCCACTATTAAATGTAGGATTGAAAATAACTTTTCAAACTCTTGCTTGCTCTTTTTTTTTTTTTTTTTGACAGTGTTCTTGCCTTTGACTTCCAGGAGATTTGCAATTTCATGAGGTCCCATTTGTGGATTCTTGATTTTAGAGCATAAGCCAGGATGTTCAGGAAAGATTTTCCTGTACCTATGTGTTCTAAGCTTTTCCCCACTTTTTTAGTAATATTTTCAGTGTGCCTGGTTTTATGTGAAGGAATTTTATCCACTTGGGCTTGAGCTCTGTTCAAGGAAATAAGAAGGGATCAATTAGCATTCTTCTACATACTGACTGCCAGTTGAACCAGCAAAAGTTGATGAACATGCTGTCTTTTTTTATGGATGTTTTTAGCTCCTTTGTAAAAAGATCAAGTGACCATAGATGCCTGGGTGGATTCATTTAGAAGCCTTATTCTATTCAATTGATCTACCAGCCTGTCTCAGTACAAATACCATGCAGTTTTTCTCCTGTGAGTATAGGAAGGCTACTGATGTGTTTGAATTAATTTTATATCCTTCCAATTTGATGAAGTTGTTCATCAGGTTTTGGAGGTCTTTGGTAGAATTTTGAGGATTACTTAAGTACACTATTTTTTCATCAGAAAGTAGTGATATTTTAACTTTTTATCTCCAATTTATATCCCTTCTACATCTTTTTGTTGTCTATATAGCACTGGCCAGGACTTCCAGTACTATATTGAATAGGTAGGGGGAGAGTGGGCAGCATTATCTACTTCCTAATTTAATGGGATTGTTTTAATTTTTCACCATTTACTTTAGGTTTCTCTATTGGTTTGCATAATATTCCTTTAAGTATGTTTAGTATGAGCCTTAAATTCCTGATCTCTCTAAGACTTTTAGCATGAAGTGGTGTTAAATTTTGTCAAATGCTTTCTTAGCATCTAATGAAATGATCCTGTGTTTCTTTTTTCCTTTGAGTTTGTTAAATATCTTCTAGCTTTCATAGTGTCTGATGAAAAGTCTGGTGTAATTCTGAGAGTTTTCTTTTTTTTTTTTTACCTTTATATATTTTTGCCACTTTATATGTTATTTGACTTTTTTTTCTTTTATGCATTCAATAGTTTTCTATGTATTGTATACATTGGTGTTTTGAGTATTATGTTACATGAGAAATTTCTTTTCTGTTCCAATCCATTTGGAGTTCTGTAGACTGTTGGTATGTTCCTGAACATCTCATTCTTTATTTTAGAGAAGATTTCTTCTATAATATTGTGGAAGATATTTATTATTCATTTAAGTTGATAATCTTAGCTCTCTTCTACACATGTTATTCTTACTTTTGGTTTTCTCATTGTTTCCTAGGTGTTCTGGATGTTTTGGGTTAGAAGCTATTTGCTTTTTCATTTTCTTTGAATTTTGGGTCAATTTTTTATGGTAGTTTCTGCAACCTGAGATTCTCTCTTGTATCTCTTGTACTCTGTTGGTGATGCTTTTGTATATGACTCCTGATCTCTTTCCTAGATATTCTATCTCCAGTATTGTGTCTTTTTGTGATTTCATTATAGTTTTTATTTCCATTTTTGGTCCTGAATGGTTTTGTTTAATTACTACACCTGTTTGGTTGTGTTTTCCTGTAGTAGCTCTTTATGAGATTTTTGTGTTGCCTCTTTAAGGGCTTCTACTTGTTTATCTGTGTTCTCCTGTATCTCTTCAAGGGAGTTATTCATGTCCTTCTTAAAGCCCTCTATTCTCAAAAGGATGTGTGATTTTACATGTAAATCTTGTTTTTCTGGTGTTTTGGTCTATCCACTATTGCTGTGGTGTGAGAACTGGGTTCTGATGTTGCCAGGTTGTCTTGATTTCTGTTGTGTAGGTTCTTGCACTTTCCTCTTGCTATCTTGTTATCTGTGATGTTAGTTGGTTTCGTTGTCTCTGACTGGAGCTTGTCAACCTCTGAGCCTGTGAGCCTATGGGTCTAGGAGTGAGGGTGGGTGCTCCTAAATGATCAACTCTCTGAGGGCCAGTTATAAGTCTTGTTTTGCAGTGGGACCACCCAACTCTGGGCACAGATGGAGACTGGAGGCTCACCTCTGCTCTCAAATGTTATTTTTTATAAACTACTGAAATGAACCATGACCTTTGAAAAATGTATTTCACTCTTAAGCTCGAGAAATAGAACACTAGTCAATAATAGGTGTTTAAAACTGTTGGAAATCCTATCTTTCAAAAATATTTATATTCTCATTCATAACAGAAACAAAATCACAGTTAGGAAGTAGGAACAAAATAATTTTATAGCCAAAATATCATTCAAACTGTTATATTCATGAAATTCAATAAGAACACAGAAGTCTTATTGATTTTTTTCATTTGTTTGGTCTAAAAATTATATAAGTGGAATCTAATTATGAGTTATAATCAGATTAATGAAAATTACAGAATATCTTTTAATGCAGTGGTTTTCACCTGTGGGTTGAATTTCTATGAGGGTCTGAAGACATTTTCACAAGGGTTTCAGAAGACCACGAAAAACATATACATGACAGTTATAGTAATATCTGTATATAGATAAATACAGTTCTAGTCATGAAGAAGCAACTTCATAATTGTATGGTTATAATTGTGAGTATGAAGTCACTACAACATGAAGAACTCTATTACAGGGTCACAGAATTAGAAAGTTTGAGAACCGTTGCTCTAAAGCAACGGTTATTGTTATTCTCTTTAAATTCATTAATGCAGTGAAAGTAAATAAACACCAATAAACTTCCTTGCCTACAGAGACAAGTGAACAATAAAGAAAATATCTAGTACATAACTATATATTGAGCCAGATTTCCTGGTTCTAGCACCTACTGTGAGTATGAATTCTGTAATTTTTATGGTCATACCCCACTTAGGATAACACTCCTATCTGTGAGAAAATGTGCTGTTTTCAGAAGTAATGAAACAGTGGGTGTAAATATTACTTTAAATTTCTTCACTGGTGAGTGAAGTTTTTATCTTGAACTTAGCAATTTCTTCCTCTATGGATTGAAAACATTTCTAGGTAAAAAGTTTATTTTTTAGAAAAAATATGACTTTAAATATAAAATAAATTTATTACTGACATTTTGAGGAAGTCATTATAAATACTGAAATATAAAAATTAATAGAAAAAAAGTCAATTACTTTACAAAAAGACACATAACCTTTTTCGCACACCTGGAATTGTATTTCTAATTGTAAATATTTTAATGCCTCTTCTGTTCTTTGTATTATCCTGATAAGGAAAGGAAGGTAGGAAGAGAGGAGAAGGGCAAGAAATGTTAGAGAAGGGAAGAAGATGGAAAATAAAAGGAAAGGGAAAGGTATAAGGGCAATATACAGATGGTAGATAGATATAAAATAGATACACACATAGCACATGCGCACACACAGAGAGACAGAGAGAGACAGAGAGAGAGAAAAAAAGAAAGAAAGGAAGGAAGAAATAAAGAAAGGATAGAAAGAAAGAAAGAAAGAAAGAAAGAAAGAACGAACGAAAGAAAGAAAGAAAGAAAGAAAGAAAGAAAGAAAGAAAGAGCACTCATTTGTGACAGCTTTTTAGGTACAATTACTTCGATGTTAAGGAGGGAGCCCTGATGAAATACGAACATGTTTAGTAACAGTTTTTGATCCACAAACCACCCTCATCCCCCATGCTCTAGATGGAAGGGTAATTACAGCCCATTACTGAATTACTTGCAGTTATCCTTTGATCTTGTAGTTAATACAGTGAACTCTAATTTGCATAAATGTTATTAGCATATTTCATAGCACTTTCTGATCTTTTTAAGGATTGACTGCTGCCTTGATAAGAAAGACCAGCTTAGAAAACTCTCTTTCCTTCTGCCATTGATAGACAAAGTGGGATTTTTCACTCCCAGTGGAAGATACAGAGCAAGGCAAAGATATAATGAAACAGAGTTGTGCTAGCTTATGAAGTATGTGACATTTAAGTGGATAAAGTTATTTTTATTTATCTGGTTATTCACAGGATTCAAGTACAACAATTCACAAGTATTTTTTTTTTCATTGTATTTAATTACTTTATTAAATTATCTCACTGACAACTCACAATTTAGCTGATATTAAAGTCAACACTCTACAATGTTTCTATAAGGACATACTCACAAGCAACCTAAATATTGATGCACAAATCCAGGATGTCATAACCAAACATAGCTACTAGTCATCTACTTTCATATGTCGGCACTCCAAACTTCCAAATGAAAACTATTTTTGAAGAAAAGCTCTAACATATCAGGTTTACCTCATGCTCAACCTTTCCAAATTTCTATATGTTCCAACTTTGTACATGCTTGTCCAACACTTATCATCTAAAATGTATCTTCAGTTTCAAAATAAGCTTTCTGATAAGTTCTCAAATCTATTACCTTCTACCCATATCTCTATGTGCAAGTTTAATCATTTTAATAGTCACTCATAAAAATATTATTCCAAATTTACTTTTATGTACGTTTGTAATTTAAACATTTTTGAATGAACTTATAATTTTATTCTATCCTGAACATGCTTTCTGTCACTGGCAGGTTACATTGAAGGGAGAAATACTTGACAGAATTATAACCAAATAGAAGTCATAAAAATTTCCTGGGATCTTTGAGTGGTTTTCTTTTCACTTTGTCTATATAGGTAAAGGTTGACACTGGTTCCTCATGCATATATGATTCTGTTTCAAAATTGTTATTTATTTTTATTTTTAATTTCTCAGTTTGATTAAATCATTCTGTGCTGTTGTTCCTGTTCTCTAAGTTGATAATTTAACTGGAAAAAATCTAATTGTTTTTATTGACTACAATTTTTAGTTTCCAAAACTTGACAGTAGACTGTCTTTGGACTAAGTCATAAGACTGAGTCCCTTTTAAAGCTCCAGAAACAGTTTAAAATCAGCTTAGGTAACACATCTTCTCACAAGGAACATTAGTTTTTGTGCTTCTAATGTGAATATGATGTTTTTGCTCTTATTATAAATAAGAAATGAATTTTATGAATGATGTTGAAAAGCTTTAACACTCTTAACTGGTTGCCAAAAACTCTAAACATTAACTATAAATACATTGCAATTATGTAAAGACTGCCCCCATAAACAGCGTTGGATCTTATCACCAAAGCTTCCTGCAGATGCTTTAGAGGAACCTACGTTTTTAAAACAAGTTTTCCAGGTTACTGATCTACATATGTACCATTAATTTGTTGTCTTTAAGAAGTATTTTTACAATGCATACTGCAAAAAATTGAGAAGTAAGAATATTTTAGAAAAGTGAAACAAACATTAATTTTATTTTCCATCTGATATCTTGATAAGAGATCCTATACAGGAAGTCATTTTAGTAAGTGTGTCAGAAGCAGTGACCCTACAATGTAAACGGTCATTCAAATGGGCCTTTGTGATGTCCTGGAGCTCACGTGCAGACCCACACTGAAAGTAACAGCTTACTCTTAGTGCAGGGCAGAACCTTAGGATTGATGTGGTCTTTTATAGAGTTCCCTGCCCTAAGACAAGCTATAAGACTTTTAATGGACTTAAAAGCTTGCCTCTGATAAATTGCCACTTAACACAAATTAACAGGTCAGATGAATGATCTCAGAAAAACAGACTCTTTACTTGGCATTTGATAAGCTCCCAAGTTGAAAGTCGATGTGAACAAAGAATATAAAAGGGGGAATCAGCTGAGATGAGACATAGCCAATTGTTCCTGTTTTACATATGTGTCATTTTGATAGTTTCTCAGTGGCTGAACACTTATTGCTATCCAAGTGTAGTCAAGGAGTACAAGGTACTGAAGTTGTAGGCATTGTCCTGAAATTTGTTACATGCTAGTCAAACATATGTAGCATACACACACATACAGTTTTAATTATTTTTATGAAGTTATTAAGTTTTGGAAAACTATTAAATGAAGATACTGAAGTACAAAGCGCCATGTATCTATTTTTTCATTTAAGTAGTAATTGCATTGCCACAATTAACATTCTGTAGTTATTTGTTGCCTCTGGAATTTACTGAAGTTTCCAACTTAAGGAAGAAATATTGATGATTCGATATAATTAATTTCATGAGTTGGCACAATAACACCAATATCCAAACCTAACCAGCAGACACAAGTGCCATTGTTTATGAAAGTCGGGGTGAGAAAACAATTATCCAGAATCTTTCTTCTTACCTATTTCTTTGATCATAAAAGACAATAAAAGGAACAGGCAAATGTCATAGTATCTTGCTCCATTTTAATAAAAACCCACACTAGTCTACTATAACAGTTTAGTCTATGAACAGTAAAGTGCCAGGGCCGTATTTTGTGCTTATTTCCCACCTCTTTTTCACTTTAATGAGACAGAAATTGATGATTGGTCCAGTATAACTTAACATGTATTTAAGAAAGAGGTAGTAAACAGCCATTCCTAGGTTAAAAAAGCAAAAAAAAAAAAAAATCTGCAAAAACTCATGTAATTCTGTAAATCTAATCTTTACCACAGATGTAATCTGCTATAATTTAAATCAACAAACAAACAAATCAAAAAAAAAAAAAAAAAAAAAAAAAAAGAAGAAGAAGAAGTAAAGAGTTCAGGGAGAGAGGAAGAATTTGATTGTGAGGTTCTTTCATTTTCAGGAAGTAGTATAACAGTTTCTACTTGTCAACAACTAATCCCCAAAATATTACAAAGTGATATGAACATACAAATGAAAACAATCAACAACCTCATACTTTTAGCTCTAACACTCACAACAAATGTATTAGAACTAATAACCTCAAAGAATAATCCTAGAGAAATTTAAATATTAAAAGAAAAATACACAGAAAGCTCAAAGAGGCATTAGAACAACAACAACAAAACAAGAGATATCAAGAGAAACACTTCAAACCTAAAAAGAAACTAAAAATTGTATCACAAATTGAATAAAAAATTTAGTAAAATAATTAAATATTAAAGTGGAAAATTGTGAGGTCAGAGAATAAATAAATGAATTTGAAAGACCAGACAATAGAAAATAATGAATCCTAGATATAGTATGTAAAAAAAAATGTCTTGAAGAAAATCTAATGCTATTTCTGTGATCTACAAGGATCATCACCTTTGACAATGTACTCAATAAGGAAGTCACAGAAAAAGAAATATGCAGAGCATTTGAATAACTGTCTAAATGGTTCTCAAAATTAAATAACAAACAAACAAACATACATACAGAGACAGAGACAGACAGAGACAGGAAAAAAGACAGAGTCAGAGACACACAGAAAGACAAAGAGATTCATATATGTATTGTACAACCAGAGGAAAAAAAAACAATATGCTATGAATTTGAAAGAGAGCAAGGAGGTATATATGGGTTGATTTGACAGGAAGGAATAGAGTAGGAAAATGATGTAATTATATTTAAAACTTATTTTTGTACTATAATGTTAAAAAAGATAAAAAAGAATAAACGACATATGTAGAGAGATACATAATGTTCATATGCACAGGAGTCCCCTAAAAACAAACAGAAAAAGTAAAACCTATTATATATATATATATATATATATATATATATATATATATATATATACACACATATATATATACATATATATACATATATACAAACATATATACATATATTCATATACACACACACACACACACACACACACACATATATATATATATATATATATATATATATATATATATATATACAAATGACGTATAATACACAGAAAAATAAAATAATATAATTTTATAAAAAACCTTGGAAAAAACCTTATAAGACAAAGAATATCCAAAGGTGCCCATGTGCTTTCTTTGTGTCAGCAATCTATAGCTTAATGGGGGACTAGCATTCAAAGTCGTTTTTATATCCAGTAAGAGTTTATTAGAGAAAATTAATTTTCATTTCCTATTGATTACAATTGGACATAGCTCCTGGGATAGAGGAGTAGGGGATTGTATTCATTTCCCATGCTAGAGCTAAGACAACTTTTTTTTTTCAAACATATGTAGGACTTATATATGCTTCAGTATCTGCGAATTCATATGCTTGTCAGTTCTGCTGACCTTGTTTTTGTAATGTCCTGTATCCCTTCTAGTTCCTAAAATCTTTCCACTTTCTGTTCCACAGGGTTTCATGAGCCTTGGGGAGGGAATTGATGAAGGCATCTCATTTAGGACTGAGTGTCCTAATATTTCTCACCCTTTGAACATTTTGCAGCTGTATCTCTCAGTACTTGTTCTCATCTCCTGTAGAAGGAAGCTTTTCTATGATTCCTACAAAAAAAAATCTGATCCATGAGTATAGCAGGGTGTCCTTCAAATTATTTTTATTTTGATATGTTTCTTTAGCAGAACGATAGTGTTTTGT
Organism: Micromys minutus; assembly: GCF_963924665.1. NCBI lineage: Eukaryota > Metazoa > Chordata > Mammalia > Rodentia > Muridae > Micromys > Micromys minutus. Next base: position 12,457,527 of record NC_137963.1, on the reverse strand, counting down.
TTTTCTCAAGACCCCTATCCTATCTGGTCAGATGTTCTTTTGGCCACCTGTGCAGTGTTGGAGCTGAGTTCCATGTCATGGAATATGCCTACAATCCAATCAGACATTGGTTGGTTACTCCTACACATTTTGTGCCAGTATTGTGGTAACTTAATTTCCAGACATATCACACTTGTAGATTGTAGACTTTATACTTGGGATGGTGTTTTCTTTCTCCTTTTTACTATATAGAGTTCTGCTGACTAGCCATAATATCAGTCTATGTGGGTAAATACTAAGTAGGCACCAGTTTTTTTTCTCTGTGTTAAATGCATTCTATAGGTATTGTTTTTAGCACTAGGTAGGACTTCAGCTTTGGAAATACCCTGAGTTTTGGGAAAGGGATAACCATGAAAAGCCATAGGCTAATAACTCAATTAAAAGTAATCTATTTTTGGATTACACTGGAAGCTTCATTTGGCAAAGAAAGATGTACAGTTGTGACTCTACATCCGTGTTATTTTGCAATTCCACTCAGATCAAATTTATATGTATATATTTTAGGATGCTACTAATGAATTAGCTTTCTATACAGTCCCCAAATGACCACTAGTTTTAAGTTTTCTCTTCACATGTTCTCCCTGTCATCTTCCTCTTCACCTTCCCTCCTCACTGAGTACTCCAGCTCCTGATACTGTCTCATCTATCCATTGCTATCTCTTCTATTTTTCCTTTGTTGAGAAAGTCATCTCTCCCCATTAGAGGTTTTTCTGTTTGCAAACTCTGGGATTACATGGATTACACTGTGCTTATTAAAGATTTAAGAGATGTAATCCATTTGTAAGTGAAAACATGCCATATTTTGATATCTGGGTCTAGTTTACCTCACTCATGATGATTTTTTCGCCTTTTGAATTACATGGCAAATTAATATTTTTAAACAATAGGTAATATTTCATTATGTACAAGTACCACATATCTTTATCCGCTCAACCCTTAGTGGGCATGTTGTATGTTTTAAATTTGTGGCTATTGTGAAGAGACCAGAGTAGTTGAGCAAGTGTGTCTGTACTGGGATGAAGGAACTTTTAGGTATATACACAAGAGTGGTATAGCTGATTTATGGGGCATATCAAATGCCACCTCCATCAGGAATTGCCACACTGATTTCCATATGGCTGTATACGATTTCATTGTCACCAACAATGGGTGAATGTCTCCATTTATTCTGCTATCTTGTCAATATGAACTGTCATTTGTTTTATTTATTTGGTCATTCTGACAAAAATAAAATTAAATCTCAATGAAGGTTTGATTTACATTTCTCTGATAATTAAAACCTTGAAAAGTTTTTTTGCTCTGCTATATTTGTTTCTTCTTTTTTCCTTTGAGCATTCCCTCTTTATATATGCACCCCATGTTTATTGGGTTGTTCAATTTTGCTTATAGTTTGTTTATATGATAGATTACATTAACACATTTTCATATTTTTAACCAACCTTGAATGTCTGGGATTAAACCTATTTGATCATGTTGGATGTCTTTTTTATATATTCTTGGATTCAGTTTGCAAGTATTTTGCTGAGTATTTTCACATCCTTGTTCATATAAGAGTTCGGTTTGAAACTCTCTTTCTCTGTTAAAAGTTTGTTTTTAACGGTGAGAAGTCTGACTGTGGCCTCATAAAATAAATTTGGCAACTGTTTATTCTGTTTTTATTTTGTGAAATAATATGAAGAGTATTGGTGTAAACTCATCTTTGAAAGTTTGTAAAACTCTCCACTCAAACTTTTTATCCCTGGGCTTCTTGTTGTTGTTGGATGACTTGTAATGACTGCTTCTATTTTCTTAGGGGGGGTATAGGTCTATTTAAGTGATTTATATAATCTTAATTTTACATTTTTTAGTGATGGTCATAACTTATATTTGCTGTTCTACAGCTTCCAGGTGTGCTAACTAAGATTTAATATGAGATGAAAACATCTTTTTTTTTTTAATTTAGACAATTAAAAATGTGAACTGCATCTTAGAACCAGCTTCATTTTATCCTATATGCTTGTATGTGTTTTATTGTATTCAGTTCTAAAAAGCTTTTTATTTGTTTTAATGTATTTGTTTTGAGCTATTGTTCATTTCCATAATGAGCTGTTCAGTTTCCATAACTTTGAAAGCTTTCTATTATTTCTGTTGATATGCAATTAACCTGTAATTGTCAAATGTAATAAAGGGTATGGTTTTGATTTTTGTTTTGCATATGCTGAGGCTTGCTTTGTATCCCGGGATACAGTAAATTTGCAAGATAATTTCTTGAATTTTTGAGAAGATGATATAGTTCTGTGTGCATTAATGAAATGTTCAGTAAAGATCAAAGAACCCAAATGTTTTTCAACAGAGGAATGGATACAGAAATTGTGGTACATATACACAGTGGAGTACTATTCTGCTATTAAAACCAATTACTTCATAAAATTCATAGGCAAATAGATGGAACTTGAAGGTATCATCCTGAGTGAGGTAACACAGTCACAAAACAACATTCATGGTATGTACTCTTTCATAAGCAGAAACTAGTCAAAAAGGTCAGAATACCCAAGAAACAAATCACAGAACTGACAAAGCTCAAAGAAAAGAAAGCCCTGAATGTGAATTCCTCAGTTTTTATTAGAAGGGAGAAAAAAATGCTCATGGGAGGAAATATAAGGTCAAAGAGAAGAGCAGGGATTGGAGAAAATATCATCCATAGACTGTTTCACTTGGAAATACATTCCATATGCAGCCACTAAACCCAAGCTGATGCCAAGTAGTGCTTACTAAGAAGAACCTGATATGAGTTTCTCCACAGAGGCTCTGCCAGAACCATATTGATACAGAGGAGGATGCTCACAGCTAACCTCAATAAAGGAGCTAGAGAAAAGACTAAAGGAGATGAAAGGGTCTGCAACCCCATGGGAAGAATAAAATTATCAACTAACCAAACCCACCATAGCTCCCATGTAGTACAACACCAGCCAATGAGTTCTTATTGAGAGACCCATGGCTCCAGCTGCATATGCAGTGGAGCAGAGCATTTTCTGGCATCAGTGGGTAGAGAGTCCCTTGGTCCAGCCAAGGTTCTTTTTCCCATTGTATGCCAAGGCAGTGAGGTATTAGATGGTGGTTGAGAGGGATCATCTTCATAGAAGCAATGGGAGGGGGAGGGGGTGGGGTTGGGGGAAAGATAATATCAAAAAAAAAAAAACTTTCAGGGACATTTTGTATATGACATAATTTAGCTTCAGTTTTTCTCTGATTCCTTTTGTCTGAATTATTAGTTTATTGTCAACAATGGCACATTGTTGACAGCCATTATCACTACGCGATGATCAATATGTGATTTTAGTTCCATTAGTGTTTCTTTTATAAACATGACCACCAGTGTACTTTGTGTCTAAATGTTTAGAATTATAGTATCCTTGTGGTGAATTTTCCTTTGTTGAATATATAATAACTTCTAGTAACTCTTCTTATTAAAATTGTTTGCTTGAATTCTGTTTTGTCAGATATTAATATAACAAATTCAGCTTCTGGCTTCTTGATCCAGTTGCTTGAAAAATATGTTTTTCCATCTTTACCCTGGAGTTATTGCTATCTTTGATGCTAAGGTGTGTTTCTTGGAAGTAGCAGAAGGCTACTTCTTTACTTTCTTTACTGCAGGGATGTTACTGGTGCTTAAGCTGGAGCTATAAAATTTTCATTCCAGACATATGGTTCCAGTACTCTAATGGTAGAAGTGATAAAGACATAGCAGTTTTTAGTGATTTGAAGAAGACTCAAGAAGGATGTGCAGACAGATACAATAGTATCAACTATGGAAAGAAAATAAGATAAAAGCAGAACAGATTAAGTTTAATAGAGTTCACAAGGAGTGAAATTAGAAATGGAGAAAATATATGTTTCATTGATTTCACAATAATTTTAAAGCAAATTTTATGATATTGAATAGAATTTGTATTCTTCAATAAGCAAGGGATTTTGATATGATTTTCATTGTATTTATTATACTGAAGTAATTTACTGACATCTGTAACACAAACTTAAAATGATCACCTACCAAAGAGGAAATATTTCTTTTGACCTATGGCTTTATAGATTTTAGTTCATTGTGGCTTTGCTCCATTATATGATGCCTGTGCCAACTGTACACATCAAGGTGGGAGTATTTGTTATACCAATATTTTTTACTTCACAAAGCAGAATCAAGGTAGACAAAAGAGTCCAGGATTCAAGGCCCATATCCTTATAGGTCTCTAATCATAGGACAGCTTTAATTGCTTAAAACAGTACACTTCAGTTTCAGGCAGAACAATCTTTGGTACATGGCCTTTGTTAAGGTCTTAAGTATTCAGGAACTATAGATCCTCATTTCTTCACATTTTCTGTTAGGGTTCTATGTAGATGATACACACGGTCTGTATGGGAGGCCTAGACTCCAGTCACAACACAATGAGTATTAACCATTCTAGTAGTCATGTGCAGATACAGAATCCCTCACAGAAATACATCATGCTTAGTTTCTTAGTGTAATGCTTTATTTTAAGGTCTTTAAGTTCTGAGTGAGATTTTCATGTTAATTCTGGCACTAACCATGAAAGAACAAGTTTATGTTTAAAGAACAAAATGTACAATTTAGCCTTTACTGAATACAGAATATACAAAAAAATGTGGAAGCCGTGGTGTGTTGCTGATCATAAAAGTGTCTCTTACAAACCTGTAGATAAAATGAAAACAATAAACCACAACCACTATCACCACCACCACCACCACCACCACCACAACCAAAACAACAACAACAACAACAACAAAAACAGGACCCTGATCATGGGCTAAACAGAGATATACTCAATTTACCAATCCTAGGCGCAGTATTCATAGATGGACATTAGTTAGATAATGATTCAGCTAGGGCTCCAGAGGATCTATGATCCTATAGTCTGTTGAATGCTTTCAAAGATGTTAGTTTTCAGAATTTTCTTTGATCTATCTTTTTTTTGATTTTGTCATTTCAAAAAAAATTAGAAACTCACATGTAACTTCATCTATTGTAATTGGGGACAAAGTGAAGTAAGACAAAACCCCTGAAGAAATAAATATTGTAATCCATACATAGTAGCATAAATTATAATTGTTAGTGGTTGCTGCTCTCATGTTTATAGCGTAAAAGATTTTGCACAGTAACATAGTTGTAGAACATACATGACTTGCCATAAAATGAGGAGGATACATCAGCTTTTGCCTACTGGTTACATAACATTGAACTAAAATCCTGAGTAAGCCTCGTGGGCATTATCAGGTTTATTTATAAAACAGAAAGCAGATATATAACAGATTAATATTATCTTAGAATTAAAATGACATACTGGATATAAAGGGCATAGTACAATTCTATTACATAAAACATTACTGTTTTGATGGCATTTGGATTTTGAATGAGGAGTAAGAAAAGCAATAAAGTATTCACTTTGATTATGGAGGGGACAACTCATTCTAGATTTAGGACCTTTCACAGTAAGCCCAGCTATGTATATTCACAGCATCCAACAGTTGGCTCTGTCCGTACCAAATACGAATTATTTCCCATGTCTCATATATCCTTATCCCAAGCTGTCCAATCTCTTATACCAAAGCTTATCTGGAACTAGCGCAGAAGGTATTGGGAGGTTGTTTAAGGTTGGAAGGAAGTTGGGCTAGAAACAGATGGTGTTTTGTCAGAGTTATTAAAACATTAGATATCTGTTTTAATGAATTGCCCATCCAACATATAAAATACTACAACAGTGACACCCAGTCTCTTCAGCCTCTAACTGTGATCTTATTTACAGAATATGTTTTCTCCTAGTGGAACCATGTGTTTTATGCTGTGACTCCAAATGTCAAAACTTTTAGAATTTTAAAAAGAAATAGAAAACATCTAGATAAATCAGAAAAAAATATAATATAGATTAGTAAACTCCCATTAAGACATGTTCCACTATAAGAAGTCAAATGTTCAGTCCAGTTTTCTGTGTGATCTTTGGCAAGTCACCTAACATCTCTGGACTGACCATTCTTGCTTTGTAAAATAAAACAGACAATCTAGCTACCACATGTTTAAATAACAAAAATGCGCTGTAGTTCAGATCATAATTCATTGTGGAAGAACGATACTATGGTAACCATTAAAAAATCATTGCAAAATTACCAGCAGAAAAGAAAATAATCCAATGTGCAATTATTGACCTTCAAGCTCAGAGTGAACTTTTATACTTTTCTGCATTAATACTTCCACCTTTGAATTAGAAACTATAACAAGTTATAATGATTTAATGTCCTTATTTATTGGAGGAAAGAAAGAAACTCATGGACATTCTCCTGCCTGGAAACCTCATTTAGAGTTGTATATTAATTAACTGTATTGATACAGAACAAACCAATCAGAATCATAAATCCCAGGTTAATTTTAGATTGGCCACATGGGGAGGGGCTGTGAAATAATTCTTCCATGATTTGACTTTTTTTAATGTTTCTATTTACTTTTATAGACATTCTAATTTTAGAACAATAAACTTATCAATAAATACAACTTTTTACATCACATCATGCCATTCTTAAAAATGATTCTTACAAAACATCGATAAATTAACATAACACAAAGTTATTACCCATAAGTTCAATGGTCATCAAAGCAAATGACAAATTATCAAACACTTCAATATTACTAGTTACTATGAATTACCAAGTAATTATGGTAAATCATGCATAAGATTAAAATATTGATTATATTACTAACTTCATATTTGAAGGAATGTTTTATGAGTACATATTAACTGTTTAGAAACTTTTTTTTCTTTTGATTTTCATGCATACCTATGATTTTATTATCTCCTTGCAGCATTGCCCTTTCTTATTCTCCTCAAATATGATCTCATCCTTTTCTTCAAATATTTTCCTTTCTACTAGTCTGCCTCCCTCTCTCTCTCTCTCTCTCTCTCTCTCTCTCTCTCTCTCTCTCTCTCTCTCTCTCTCTCTCTCTCTCTCTCATTTTAATGAAAAAAACTACATATGAGAGAAAGCATGCTGTATCTGTCTTTCTGGCCTGGTTTATTATTCACATAAAATATAAAAAATCATTCCTAATAAGGAGGAACACAGAACTGTTGTCTGAACAATGAAAGAAACTATTTTGAATAAGGAACTCTCATAAGTTTTATTTATAATAAAATTTCTGTTGTGTTTTTTAGTGGTGATTTAGACATAGAAGTTTATAAAAAGATTTTGTATGACCACTGAGATTGAAATCTATGGTACTTTCTCACTCACTGGAGTTTCAATATGTTTTCTTGAGTAGGTAAGTAAATAGATATGTTGCCAGTTGAGTACCAATTTCAGATAGCCTTATGGAACACTCTAAAAGCATGTTGAATGTTAACTTTGAACTGATGATCTAATCATTCAAATGAGTTGACTTATTAAAGACAATTATTTCCAATCATATGTCTATTTATATCCCAATAGATCTACAAATTAGTAGATGAATTGTCTGAAATTAATTTTGATGTCATTTTGCATAATAATAAAAGAAGGTGGATTCTAGGCCACAGATATTAAATGACATAAGTAACAGTGAACATTTGCAATATATTTGGGCAAATTAATATTATTTTTCAACCTTCTAAAGAACAAAACACAATTCTAGGTAAAGAGCTGGAAACTATCCTATTGGACCATTGCTCTTACTTATTAACCCAGATGCTTATTCAATATATCTAATCATTATTGCCCCCAATTAGAAGAGTATGAAGTATATACACCAGTGAACATAATCTTGTAGCAAATAAGATATTAAAATGCAATGTGAAAACATGTAAATTGTGCTACTGTCAACTATATTTTGAGTGGGGAGGGTATGCATTCCGAGTTTGACTGAAGAAATGTAAGAAAACATCTGGTGATCATGTGGGAATGACAATTTATAAAGTGTGCGAGAAAAAATGTCCATCATTTTGGAGATAAAATTCAAAGGTTTTGTAAGCTTTCTTCTTTTTATATTCTTTATTTGAGATGGCTTTCATCTCTTTTCTCTAAGTATAACTGCTATTGGTGGTTCTCTTAAGCAATAAATCTTCAACTGCAAGAACAAAGTAAGGTAGGTAAAAGCAATTGATGGCCAGACCTATGATTTCTAGTATTATGTTAGGTTTTATTTTTTTTTTCTTTTTCCACATAATTTAGCAGGAATTTCATTTAACAAATATTAACATAGGGTCAATAAATCATGTCATGGATTTTATGTCCAAAAACCACTGGCAGAACATCCCAGAGACCCAGGATACAAGCAAACAGGCCTGGAAAAAATGTCAATGAAATGATTTAGAATGATATCATACTATAGTCATGGGTAGGTGCCCAGTCCAATTATCATTAGAGGGATATCATGGAAAAAATGATGGGAACAGACAGAGAAATCCACAACCAATCCCTACGAAGATACACGGGGACCCCTTAGGAAGCCAGGAGGAAGGATTATAGAGGGTACCATGGAAACAGAGCCAACACAATAAGCTTAGAAGGTTTTAAAAGGGCTATCAGAGATTAAGGTTACAAACACAGACCCTGTGTCTAAGGTTGGTCACTCTTTCCGCAGCTGGAAATAATAATAATAATAATAATAATAATAATAATAATAATAATAATAATAATAAATAAAAATATTTTAAATAATAATAATAAATAAATAATAAATAAATAATAATTAATAAATAAATAATAATAAATAAAATAATAAATAAAAATAATAAATAAAAATAATAATTAATAAATAAAATAATTAATAATAAAAATAATAGTATTATTATTATTATTATTATTATTATTATTATTATTATTATTATTATTTTACCCAGATGTACTGTAACCTGTTAGGTCATGTTTGGTGAAAATCCCTGGGAAGACTGTGTTATTTATTTATTTATTTATTTATTTATTTATTTATTTATTTAAGAAACACAAAAGGAATGGGTCTAGATGAGATCTGGGGAGAGACTGGGAAAAGAAAAGAGAGGAGAAACTGGAGATAGAAAATAATATAAAAAAATAATAAAAGAAAAAATAAAACAGTGTCTATGATCCATTTTAATAATCAGATAATGATTTCCCCTTCTTTGTTTCTCTTCTAATTGACTACACAGATTGCTTTATGACTGATTTTTAAATTGAATATTCTCTGCATTTGGATTTCAAATGTAATCTTCTTTCCTTCCTCTCCCCTCCCCATTTCCCCTCTACTTGTTTCCAGGAAGGGTCTCCCCATTTCAACCACCCTTTCCACCTCAATCCCTTGGCATTCCCCTACGCAGTGAAAACACACATTCACTAGACCAAAGTCCACTTCTCTCATTGAATCCAGAAAATGCTATCCTCTGCTACATATGCAACTGGAGCCATGGATCTCACCATGTGTGTTCAGTTGTTGGTGTTTTACTCTCTGGGATTTCTGGAGCATTTGGTTGGTTAATAATATTGTTCTTCCCATGGGGTTGTAAACTCATTCATCTCTTTCAGTTCTTTCTCTAGCTCTTTCACTGGGGTCACCATGTTCTGTCTGATGGTTAGCTGTAAGCATCATCAACTGTACCTGTATGACTCTGGCAGAGCCTCTGAGGAGGCATCCCTATATGGCTTCTGCCAGTAAGTACTTATTAGCAACAGCAATAGTGCTTGGGTTTGGAGGATGCATATGAGGTGGATTCCCAGGTGAGGACGTCTCTAAATGATCTTTTATTCAACCCTGCTCCTCTATTTGTCATTGTATATTCTCCAGAAGTGTTTTGTTCTTCCTTCTTAGAAGGACTGAGACATCCACATTCTGTCCTTCCTTCTTTTTGAGCTTCATAAGGTCTGTAAATTGTTTCTTGTGTATTCATAGTTTTGGGAGCCTAGTATCTGCTTATCAGTGAGTGCATACCATGTGAGATTTTTGTGACTCATTCGGGGTGCTAGTTTCTACTTCCATCCATTTGCCTATGAATTGCATAAAGTCATTGTTTATAATAGTTGAGTAGTACTCCATTGTGCAAATGTATCACAATTTCTGTATCTATTCCTCTCTTTAAAGACATCTGGGTTCTTTCCAGCTTCTAGCTAATATAAATAAGACTGCTGTGTACATTGTGGAATATATGTTCTTGTTCAATGTTGGAGGAGTATCTATGAAGCATTTTGATAATCATATATTAATTACCCTTCATTGTTTTACTTCTAGTTGACTACATAGATTGCATTATTACTGTTCTTTAAGGAAAGTGTTTTGTTTCTTAAACTGTAAGCATCATTATATGAAAGCTACCCTTTACTGTCAGTTTCAAGTTGTATGCTGGAGTCATGCAACATTGTGTAAGCTTTTTTATCTAGAAAATGCAAATATGTGTAGTCTCACAACTGATCAAAACTCATTGCCATTTTATTATAAACACATGACTAAGTGTGCACCTTACTCATTTCATGATTCTTCAATATATCCTCAGTGTAAAACTTAAAAAAGTAGCTTTTTTGTTACATTTTTAAATATTAATAAAAACTGTGCCTCACTTTGTCATGAGGAAAAAAACCTTGCTGGTTATGTGCTGAAGAGCATATAAAAGTGTTTCTCACTTATACGACTGTCAAGTCTCATACAATGAAGATATTTTCTAGAGCCACTGAGTCAAATGATTTGAGTAACAACAACATTTTACATTCCAAACAGATTCCACAGATAAATAATCTTCAAGTAATAGACCAATGAGCTTTATAGACCAAATTTAATAATGAGAAGATAATGAATAATTTAGCCATTGTACTTTTGCTATTGAATTTTAGAGGCATCTGGATACGTGTATGTGTGTGTGTGTATGTGTGTATGTGTGTATGTGTGTGTGTATGTGTGTGTGTGTGTGTGTGTGTGTGTATGTGTGTGTTTTAAGACCATTAAAGAGGTCACAATTTCTGCAATAAACTAAGCTGGGTGATCTGTCATTATTGTGTAAACAATAGGGGTAGGGAACAGAAACTCTTCCACAGGTCACAGGAATGGTGCTCTTAACCTATTTGGAAAGGTACAAATATAATTATTGAAAGGGAAGCATGAGGCTTCTTTGTCTTGAAGATCCCGAAAGCAACAACCTCAAGAGTGACAACTGAATGGAGGCCATCATTGTTCTGTCTGTAGGACCCGAAACAACAACTCAATAAATATTTGCAGAATTTACAAAAACACATATTAAAGACTATTGCATTCTGCAGCCATAAAGTTGCTCACTTATCCACCAGACCAAAACTTAATTATCTTCCAAAGCCTGGATCCAAAATTACATTTCCTCTCTTAGCACAGTCGGAGGAATCAATAATATCTTCCACATGATGAAAAGAATAATAAAAATAAATGTGAGTACTATTATTAAGCCACCAATGTGTGCCAGCTCTTCTAACTAGAGTCATCCTAATGCTTATAGCATTCTTTAAGGCAGAGATTCTTGTCCTAATTTCCCATTTGAGGAAGTAGTAGTTCAGAAAGGTAAAATTATGCTCATGTTTACTTAGCTAATAATTAACAGGTTCAGAATTGAAAATGGGCTTCACTTAAGGGCAATGCTGTTCTCTCTTCTGCTGCTTCTTTTTAAAAAATGCTTGTTGTCCACTAATTTAAATAGGCATAATTTGCATTATTGAGCAGCTGTGTGGCTCTCTAAATTGACTGGTCCAAACTATGGCAAATAATATCTCATCCATATTAATTATAAATATATAACCCTGTGCTTTCCGTACTGTGTAATTGATGAGTATTGCTGAGCTAAATTTTTAGTAAGTGATAAAGGTTAAAACCTTTGGCAGGGAATCCTGTCTCATCCAAAAGCTGAATGTCAATACTGTGGCATTGAAAACCTTGAGAGGACATTGGAAATATTTGATCCGGTATTTGTTAATGAGACTGTTTTTGCATTTTGATCAGAAGCTGCCTGAGAAATGGCTCAATATTTATCATCCTTGCTTTTCTCTTGCTCGAGGCAAGTCTCACTTCTGTCAGAAATGCCACTGCACATTAGAAAAATTCTTCCATGAATCTGAAATGTCTTCCTTTGAGGGAAGCACCTGTGAGCTGAGACCTGATGGTTATCCAAATCTGTGTTTGTGCTAGTGTAAAAATAGTATACTAGTCAACACTTGTCTAGAGCACATGATGTATATGCAAGGGGTGAACTCAACATCACACAGTCTGTTTGGTGCCAAATTATTTTTTTTAATAATGTATAGAGAGCTATGGAGTTACAATCTCACCCTGCACAATACATTTGTACTACCACTTACTTTCTTCCTCATCAAAGTATAGCATGCATGCATCTCAGTTCAAGATTGGCTTAGATTATGGCTCTAGTATTAGGTAGGCTAAGTTTGAATGCCTGCAATGTTACTCATGAGCTGAGTAAACTCAACTTATCTGATAGCATTATGTATGCAAATTCCTCTACAAAATAGCTGTAATAGCCACATTCAGGTATAGAAGACTAAGCTAGTCGGTTATGGGAATTAACTAAGATAAATCTGTCACAAAGTTAAAATGTAGTCCATTTGGCTGTTAAGACTGTTATTTTCAGAACAGTGTTGAAAGACAGTGAATAGACAAGAAGTAGAAGAAATCCTCTTTTGCCATTTAAAAAGCATTGGGAAAATATTTTCTTGTTGAGAATGTATACATAGCCACTTATTGAAACAAGTGGTTTTGAGTCACATGTGTTGATATGACAGATACCAAGAATGGCCATGGGGCACATTTTCATATTTATATAATATAGATACAGAATTTTAGTTATTTTCTTATTCATGTAAATTTCTCTGCTCTTTCTTCTTCATTATGAAACTTTTCACGATATTCTCAACAAATACCTTTCTTACTTACATGTCCTTTTCTTGAATATGACCAACTCAGTTTATTACAGTTGCATGTATAAGAATGGAAGGGCCATTGTTCATGGGAACATGGTGTTTCTCTCATTGATTACACAACTGAAGAAATCCATACCCATTCTCTCAGCTACCAATTTTTGCCAATATTTCCATAGGCCCTGACATTTTTAGAGAGCCTTCCAATTTCTATGATGAGATGCTGATGAGACCAATATTGTTCAGGTCAGGTGTGGGTAACCATATTTGCTGTGAGTTCAGAAGTAAAACTGGCACAGCTTTTCCAGAAGCTGACATTTTATTAAAAAAAAAAAAAAAAAAAAAAAAAAAAAAAAAAAAAAAAAAACTAATCCTCTTGCTCTCCATTCTTTTCTATCTTTCTCCTGAGATGGGATCTGAGATTTGGAGGAGATGACATGTCTGCTCCACTTAGACTATTCATCTTCTGCTGTCTGCATTCATCACCTGTCAAAAAAATTTCACTGATATTTCTAGGAATATTAACGTATAGATATAAACATGAGTGCTCAGAAGTGAGTTTTGGAGGTGCATTTAGCAAGCAAAATGAGAGTTGTGATCCCTCCTCTATTGCCTATTATTTTCCTAGTCACAGTACTTCCCCAGGTTTATAGTACAAGGGGTGTGTGTTCATCAATGAAGTGGGGTGTAAATTATAATCAGAAACTAGATAGGTACCCCCATCAGAGTCAAGTCATTGCCATCTCAGTCATTATTGTAACTCAAAAGATTTATAAAATATCTGATGAGCTTCTTCCTCCAGAAGCTTGTGTAGCACCATCTAGCACTCTGAAGGCTAGCCTGAAGCCGGATGTTCCGATCTACCTCAGCCTGACTGAAAAAGGCTCTCAAGAAAGAAAAAAAAAAAGCTACAACTTTATTTAATTTCAGAATATGAGCAACAATTACATTAATGAATAGGGCTGAAAGGGAGTAAATGAAAAGATCAACAGTACTTAAAATTGGTGGATTTGAATGTCTGTGTTTGTGCATGCATGCGTGCCTATGTGGTGTGTATAAGGGAATCTATTTCTTAGAAGTAGTGGCTGAAGAAAGGAATAACAAGTACTTCATAGGTAATAGCCATATCCAAGAGCAACATGTACAGTATACTAACAAATATTAAAATTAATACAAAGCAGTTTTGAGAATGATACAAGGGAACATATATATATATATATATATATATATATATATATATATACTTGTAAGAAGTAGCCTACCCACTCAAGTCCCATTAACCATAATCTCTGGAACAGTAAATAATAAAATTATTTCCAAATGTTGGAGAGGCAGGGATTATCTTAGGATGTGAAGGTGATTTGTGCAGGAATGCTTAAAGGGAGGGGATCCTTTCAATAAAAAAAGAAAACAGCAACAAGAACAACAAATTAGAAGGACAATGATAAACATAAATTTATAAACGACTTGAAATGATAGACTGATGTGAGAAGAAATGAAATGTGGGCACGTTATCCTAGGAAAAAGGAAGTTTAAAATAAAGAGGTAGCAAGTCTGAATTGAGGGTGATGTTGAGGAAGCATCCTGTTTTGGAAATAAATCCTTCAACAGGACAGTTCTAAAAGCTCTAGAAGAATAGACTGCACAGATGCAAAGTGGATGATGTAAGTATTTTAAATTAATGGCCCCGAGGAAACTATCTAATAGGAATAAATAACTCACTCTAACAACGGGTTAGAGACTACTGATGCTCTGGTAGCAAAGGGAAGGAAAAGTTCATACCCATCAGCTTAGCAGATTCATGTTTGCAGCCTGGTCTCATCCTTACCCTTCTTTCTGATAGATGGTAGACTATTTTCTTTCTCTGCAGGTCAGTATTTCTAGGGTTATGGGAGGATTTGAATGCATGCAATATTTTAAATTTTGATTGTATATTAGGACACATAGTGCACTTTCCAAGTCATCAAAAGTCTTACCTAAGTCTGTTTAGTTCTAAATAAGCAGCGCTTAAGCATAGACTCACTGGCAGCCTTCCCTGATTCTTCTAAAGAGCAAGAGGTTTGTGGGACCCCTATTTATTTTCCTTATAGTGGTGGTGAGGAAAAATAGGATGAGTGATGCTTATTTTCACTTGTACTTCCTAAAGTGTGCAGTAGGCTGCTTTCATAAGGGACATGTGACTTGATGGGATTTGGTCAGTGGATGTGCATTTCCCAGAAAAATAAAAACAAGAAATTCAAAAAGCACAGCAAAGTGACATCTGTGTTTATAGTCTCGGATCCTGCAATTGTTCTTTATCAGTCGGCCACTTGCCTTCATGTAAGGACACCTAAATTACTACTAAGAGGAGAGTTAGGGAAATGGTTTAGGATAATAAACGTTATGTGAGACTGAAGTCTGTCATTCATTAATTCATTCATTCATTCACCAGTGCTTTGCCCTCAGTCAGGGCACCAATCAGGAGCATGTCAATGCAGCTGGCTTCAGAGCACTGTAAAAATGCATTGTCTCTCCTCTGGATGAACAGTGGAGGGAGACAGACCTCTGAATTTGCCCTAATGAAATTTTGACCACTGAGGGTTGGCTTTTACTTTCTGTGCAATATTGCTTTTATAAAAAAAAAAAAAATCTCTGAATGACCCTCACCTAAGTATTACATAGGAGATTAAATTAAAAGTGCTACAGGGAGACGTGGGCCAGTGAATTCGGAACAAACCTGGGAAAAGGGATAGGAAATATTTGAGGTGAAGAAAGGCTGTTGGAATGCATCCACAAACAAGTGAGTAAATGTGTGTGTGCATGTGTGTGTGTGTGTGTGTGTGTGTGTGTGAGTGTGTGTGTGTGTGTGTGCATGTACATGTGCTGTGGGAACAGAAAAGCCTGCCTCTGGGTAATAGCATGTATGTTAGCTCTTTTTAACTATTCAGTTTAGATCTTTTACATTAAATAATAAAATGTTTGCATATAAGCAGTGAACATTAACTAGGCTTGTTAAGTCATCTCTTGATACTTTGGGATATACAAGGCAATATAAATACTTTCTAAACAACTCTTATAGTTTGATAAGAATATATCTAAGGGAAATCTGTACATGTCCACAATTCAGGCCATTATGTTTCTTAATATGTTTAAAATTTCTAGATGTTAACATTAGAGTTGTGAGTGTCAAACTATACATTTCAATTTCTGACCTCTTGTCTTTGGAAAAGACTGAAGTCCTGTAAGTAATTTTCCCATTGTCAAGATTTTGCTTTATTTTTCTCTAGGTTTTCTTAAGTAAATTTACTACAATTTGTGTATTAAATACAGAACCATGAGTATCAAGAGTCCAAAGTACGACAGCTTACGTGACTGTTTCACTCTTTCTCAAGAGCCTTGACTCATATTGACCCACTATAAGCAAGTGATACATATTCTCTACTGTTTAATGCATGTTGTCTTTCTTCCCATTGACACAGGCAATATTTTTTAAGGGTCTATGTCTGTCTCATCCTCCTGAATATGCAGAAAATAATTGCCTATATGTTGTCAGCTCTCAACTGAGTACTACATGGTATTGAATGTTCTTATGATGCAGTTTGTTCTCAGTACTGGTTTGATGGTGGTATCTCCCAGCATACCTTTCATCTTATTTCTGGAAGAGAAGTTGATTTAAGAAAACCACATTTTTTTTTTTTTTTAATTTTTGGCAAGGCAACAATAGCTCAAAGCATTGGGATTGGTATTTCCCTCAGCCTTGCTACTTGTCAGTCTCCAAACCACTGGCAAAGTAACTGCTGATATAACAGCTGCTTTAAGCTCCCAGGTAATTCAGGTAATTTTGCCCACCATGGGTGAATTGACAATATTTAGCACCATAAACAGTATGAAATGGTGGATATTTAGCATCCTCATTTATGTGCTCATCCTACAAACTTCCTTTTATACTTTAATTCTTAAACTTCTTTCCTGTTTCTAAAATTGGTAAGTTTTAAAACATTAAACTATTAAATATGGGGGCCACTAACTCAAATGTCCTTGAAATAATTAATGAGAGTCCCATAGGATACCAGGATGTGCAGGTTTTATTTCTTCTGTTTTGATTTGTTTTGATTTTTCTAGCAGGAGAGCTGTGACTATAAGTTGACATGGTCATATTAAGGAGAATAAATTTATGAGAATTAAGAAAAACAGCATTCTCACATTTATTCTCACCTCCAAGTTGTCAGAAGGATGTCAGCAGCCTTTAGAGAGTAGTATTCAAAGTTCCATTTCCTAGAAAGCAACACAGCACAAATTGGTGGAGTCCCTGATTTAAAATCAAATGCAGTTGAAAACTGAAACCATGGCAGCAAGAATACTTAGGTGAGGGTGGAGAAGGAAATGTTATAAATTTCATAAACTGGACTCCTGAGTTCATGAAGGTGTCTATATTAGACTAAAAAAAAAAGCTGCTGTAGAGTTAGAGAACTCTGAAGCTGGATTTAATAATACTGTAGTTATGTCATGTTTTTGTAGGCTTTACAGTGTTATTGCTTCTAAATTACCAGGGTGTCCTTTCCAGTCCTTTGCTCATGGCACACCTTCTTGACCTCTGTGGTGAATCACATCTACCAGAATGATCTACCTTCCCCCTACAAATTGCATAACCCCAAACTTCCTAATCCTTATTCTCCCTTTATTGTCTTTCTCAATTTGCATTATGGTTCTAACACTGGTATTTAGCTATGGAACTGCCTGTGGCCATATGATTTGGTTTTGCTGTTCAAGTACAATGAGGAAGACTTACATTATGTGAAGGCAGCACACTTTTCGAGCCCTGTATGGAAAAAAAAATCGCAAGAGGAAGCTACTGCATCAAAACACATGGCAAAAACAGAACTGACATGGAACTGAGCCCTTAGCGGACCTGAGGAACACTTGAAAAATGAACAAAACCACTTGTTGTTTGCATTCAAAAAAGTGGGTACAAATCAAATGAACAACTTATAAAAATTCAAGTATTAAGGAAATAACTATACCAATTATAAACTGAAGAGTTAGATGAAAAGCTCACATTTTGTTACTAATAGTATGCAAACCAATCCAGAAATTTGGGGATTTAATCTCGAAGAAAAGAAGACTTAGGATATGATGTTTATCTCAGACATGAAAAATGAAATTCAAGTAAGCATGTAAAATTACGACTCAAACCAACTTCTCATCACAATGATGATTAATGAATGAACACAAAGTTAAGGGCCCACGTTCTCCAGCAATGGATCACATTGCTCCTGGTAAATAAGCCATCTCTTATCAGATTGAGAAACCTAGTGAGTTTGGGAAGACAAAAGTAGAAAAACATACAGCATAATTTATTGGCTGAAATTTAAAATATAAATAGGGCTGCTATTAATATTGTACATGTGTCTTTGTTGTATGTTGGAGTACCTCTGGGGTATATATGCCCAGAACTGGAATAACTGGGTCTTCAGGTAGTACTATGTCCAATTCTCCGAGGAAAAGCCAGACTGATTTCCAAACTGGTTGTACCAGTTTACAACCCCACCACCAGTGGAGAAGTGTTCCTCTTTCTCCGCATCCTCACTAGCATCTGCAGTATCTGAATTTTTGATCTTAGTCATTTTGACTGGTGTGAGGTGGAATCTCAGTGTTGTTTTGATTTGCATTTCCATGATAGCTAATGATGTTTAGCACTTCCTTAGATGCTACTCTGCCATATGATATTCCACAATTGAGAACTTTTTGTTTAGCCCTGTACCCCCACTTTATATTAGGGCTGTTTGATTTGCTGTTGTCTAACTTCTCGAGTTCTTTGTATACCTTGGATATTAGGACTCTATCTGATGTGGGGTTGGAAAAGATCTTTTCCCAATCTGTGGGCTGCCTTTTTGTTTTCTTGACAGTGTCCTTACCCTTACAGAAACTTTGCAATCTCACTAAGTCCCATTTTTCGATATTTAACTTTAGAGCATGAGCCACTGGTGTTCTGTTCAGAAAATTTTCTCCTGTGCCTATGTGTTTTCCCTACTTTCTCTTCTAATAGTTTAAGTGTACCTGGTTTAATGTGAAGATCTTTGATCCATTACACTTGAGCTTTGTACAAGGGGATAAGAAAGGGTCTATTTCCATTCTTCTGCATGCTGACTGCCAGTTCGACCAACACCATTTGTTGAAGAGGCTGTCCTTTTTCCAGCTGGACCTGAGCTTTTTTTTGGGTTGGTAGGCTTTTGATGACTGCTTCTATTTCTTTAGATGTTATGGGATAATTTAGATGGTTTACCTGGTCCTGGTTTAACTTTAACATCTATTATCTTTCTAGGAATTCATCCATTTCCTCCAGATTTTCCAGCTTTGTTGATTATAGGCTTTTGTGGTAGGATCACCACTTTGTTATGTCTCCACTTTCCTTTCTGATTTTCTTTATTCGGATATTCTCTTTGCCCTGTAGTTAGGTTGGTTAAGGATTTATCAATCTTGTTAATTTTCTCAAAGGACTAGCTCTTGGATTTTTTTCCAGTGGTTCTTTTTGTTTCTATTTGGTCAATTTCTGCTCTGAGTTTCATTATTTCTTCACATCTACTCCTATTTGGTGTATCTCCTTCCTTTTGTTCTAGAGCTCTCAATTTTGCTGTCAAGTTGCTAGTGTATGCTCTCTCCAGTTTCTGTTTGGATGCACTAAGAGCTATTAGATTTTCTCTCAGTTCTGCTTTCATTGCATCCTATAGGTTTCGGTATGTTGTGTTTTCATTTTCCTTATATTCTAGAAAATTCTTTACTTCTTCCTTTACTTCTTCTTTGACCATGGTATCATTTAATAGACCATTGTTTAGTTTCCATGTGTATATGGACTTTTATTTTTTTCTTTGTTGTTACTAAAGACCAGCCTTAGTCAATGGTTTGATAGAATGCATAGGAGTGTTTCAATCTTCTTATATCTATTGAGGCTTGTTCTGTGACCGGTTATATGGTCAATTTTGGAGAAGGTACCATGAGATGCTGAGAAGAAGGTATATTCTTTTGACTTAGGATGAAATGTTTCATAACCTCTCCTAGTTTCACTGAGTCCTTGTTCAGTTTCTGTTTCCATGATCTGTCCATTGATGAGAGTGGGGTGTTGACATCTCCCACTATCATTGTGTGGGGTGCAATGTATATTTTGAGTTTTAGTAAGGTTTCTTTTATGAATATGGGTGCTCTTGAATTTGGAATTATATGTTAAAAATTGAGAGTTCCCCCTGACGAATTTTCCCAGTTATGTGTAAAAAGTGTCCTTCATTATCTTTTTTGAAAACTTTTGATTGAAAATTTACTTTATTCAGTATTACAAAGGCTATTCTAGTTTGTTTCTTGGGGCCGTTTTCTTGGAAGGTTTTTTTTTTCCCAACCATTTACTCTGTGATAGTGTCTGTCTTTGTCTCTGAGATGAGTTTCCTGTATGCAGCAAAATGTTGGATTCTCTTTATATATTCAGTCTGATAGCTTATGTGTTTTTATTGGGGAATTGACTCCATTTATGTTAACAGATATTAAAGAATAGTGGTTGCTGTTTCCTGCTATTTTTGCTTCCATAGGTAGAATTGTGCTTGTGTTTCTTTCTTCTTTTGCTTTTCTTGCTTAGGTATTTTGTTGTTTTTACTAGGATGTAGTTTCCTTCCATGTATTTGGCTTTCTACCTACTATTCATTGTAGTTCTGGGTTTGTGGTAAGATATTGTGTAAATTTAGTTTTGTCCTGAACTATCTTGTTCTCTCCATCTATGGTGATTGAGATTGAGAGTTTTGCTGGGTATAGCAGTTTGAGTTGACACTTGAGTTCTCTTAGGGTCTTCATGAATGTCTGTCCAAGATCATCTAACTTTCATAGTCTCTCTTGAAAAGTTGGGTGTGATTCTTATTGGTCTGCCTTTATATGTTACATTCCTTTTTTCTTTTACTGCTTTTAGTATTCTTTCTTTGCTTTGGGCACTTGGCATTTTGACTATTATGTGTTGGGAATAACTTCTTTTCTGGTCAACTCTATTTAGAGTTTTGTAGGCTTTTTTTATGCTCATGGTCATATCATTCTTAAGGGTAGGGAAGTTTTCTTCTACGATTTTGTTGAAGATATTTACTGTGCCTCTTAGTTGATATTCTTCTCCCTCTTCTATTTTTATTATCCTTAGGTTTGGTCTTCTCATTGTGTCCTGGATCTCCTGGACATTTTTGGGTAGCAGCTTTTTGGCTTTTGCATCTTCTCTGACTATTTTGTCTATGCTTTCCATATTGTCTTTGGCCCCTGAGGTTCTCTCTTCCATCTCGTGTTGTCTGTTGGAGATACTTGCATCTGTGACCCCTGATTTCTTTTTTTATCTTTTCTACCTCCAGTGTTGTTTCTTTTAGTGATCTCTTTATTGTATCATTTCTATTTTAAATTCATTATTCACTCCATAAACAACTCACAGACTGCAAGAAGTTTAAGGAAAATAAAAACATTATGCT
The DNA here is from genome assembly GCF_963924665.1 of Micromys minutus. Taxonomy (NCBI): domain Eukaryota; kingdom Metazoa; phylum Chordata; class Mammalia; order Rodentia; family Muridae; genus Micromys; species Micromys minutus. The sequence continues at coordinate 12,436,159 of NC_137963.1, read as the reverse complement.
TAATCTTTGCATACCAATAAAACTTTGACTAATTCTGGGTTACATCCTGTTTTACATGTACTTTTTTCTCATTGTAACTAGTAAAACCTTAATTCACACTATCCAACCTTGGGGAAAAAAAAGCCATGCACTGACAAAAATATATTCATATACATTTATGCAAAAATGCTCAAAATTTATTCTTTTATCTTTGTTTTTAAAATAAAGTTGTTCATAAAAAATTATAAAAAAGATTCCTTCTTCAATTCCTTCATCTCTTTGGTTATCTTTTGCTTTCCGCTTGACATCTTGTTGTCTGTCATTATATGTGGTATTGTTGTCAGTGGTTGGTTCCGGTCTCTCCCATGTACCTTGCCTGTGTCCCTGGATCTTTGCTGTTCCTGGTGACAGATGGCCTGAGAGTTTGGTTTGCATGCATGGGTTTTCTGGGTGGAAACTGAGTCCCTATGGCAGAGTTCTTGCTTCCCTGACCAATCGGGGTGGGGGGACGCACTTTCCATGCACTAGGCCTAGACCTCTCTGCACCCCAGATACTGGCAATGCAGTCTCACCAGGTCTGTGTCCCTGTAACTCTGCTTTGCCTGGTGGCAGATGGCCTGAGCATTTGGTCCACACGCATGGGCCCTACAGGTGAAAACCGAGTTCCTATGGCAGAGTTCCTGCTCACCAATATTTTCCTTTTTCATAATTATTTTCTAGACACATATTCAGCTAAAATGTTTTCATATGCCATTATATTTATATATGTAAAAATATAAAGTTTGTCTACCTCCTAGTTTTAGTAATCCTTAGAAAAAGAGTAAGAATTTAATATAAAATCTTCACACTCTTTGCATTAAATATTTTGTCTTTAGTTCCTTTATGTCTATGTTTTCTCCACCTACTGATTTATTAATGAAATGGGATTAAGTCTTGCTGCTCTGTGGTCTTTTCAATGATAAGTTCATGTGATTTAACTGAAGTTTCAATTCAAAAGGAACAACTGCTAAGTTCTTAGGTAGGCCATTCTTTCAGGATAAGCTTCAGAACTATTCATTGTGTTACAGTTTGTCAGAATCTGTGGTGTAACCTCTCCATGTCCGATGTCTTATTAAATAATGGATGGTGATTTGCTAAAATCTATTTTTGTACATAATTGTTAAAATGTATTCAAATCTTTATGATTCATAATAGAAAAATAAGACATAGTTGTGACATAAAGTCAAGTTTCATTTCTGAAGATGATTTTATTTTTTCTTTTAACACAGTAAGGTACAACCCATAAGAATTTTTAGTCAGGAAAGAACTTTTCTTATAAGTTATCGTCTAGTACCACTTTTAACATCTGTTAAATTTCCCTCCTAGTTCTAAATTATATTCTCTACTACCAAAAAGAAACAAGTACTAAAATATTATGTTAACAATTATTGAGCAATAGGTTATTGGATACAGTGCTAAGGTAAGTCTTATCTTTATAATTATTTTTTGTTTCTGGTTTTTGCCTGCACTCAGAGCTTACTCTATGATATGGCTCTCTACATCAGACACCTCTGGCAACTCAGGTAAACAGTTAAAAGCCCTTAAAGAATTACAGGAAAACATTAACACACAGGTGAAGAAATTAAACAACAAAACTGATGATCTAAAAACAGAAATAGAAACAATAAAGTTATCACAAAGGAAGGCATTTTGGTAAACAGAAAAACTAGGAAAGAAACCAAGAGTCATAGATACAAACATCACTTAAAGAATACAAGAGATGAAAAAGAGACTCTCAGAGAAAGAAGATACCATAAAAAAATCACACAACAGTCAAAAAATGCAATAAAGTTCCTATCCCAAAATATCCATAAAATCCAGTACAAAATGAGAATTAACCTGATGATAATAGGTATAGAAAAGAGGGATGATACCCAACTTAAAGGGCCAGTACATATCTTTAACAAAACTATAGGAGAAAACTTTTCTAACCTAAAAAATAATATGCCCACAACCATACAAAAAGCCTATATCACCCTGAATAGATTAGACAATAAAAGAAATCAGTCCTGACACATAATGGTCAAAGCAGCAAGTGCAAAAACAAAAGAAAACAAAATAAATCAAAAATCAATGCAAAGCAAAATAAAATTAAGAAAAAAATATTAAAAGCAGTAAGGATTAAAAAGTCAAATAACATATAAAACCATCATATCAGATTTTTCAAAAGAGATTATAAAAGCTAGAAGATCCTGAGCAAATGTTATACAGAAACTAAAAGACCAAAAATGCTAGCCCAGGCTACTATGTCCAACAAAACTCTCCGTTAGTGTAGGCAGAGAAACCAAGATACTCCATAACAAAGCCGAATTTAGACAATATCTTTCCTAAAATCTACACCTGTGAAGGATAATAGATGGAAAACTTCAATACAAGGAGATAAGCCAAACCTGAGAAAAAGCAAGAAAGTAACAATCTTTCAACTAACCCAAATAAAGATAGCCACACAACGTAATTTCACTTGTACCAACAAAAATAACAGGAAACAACAATCATGGGTCCCTAATATTGGTCAACATCACTAGACTCAATTCCCCAGTAAAAAGACATTGACTGACTGGATACATAAGATTGATCCATTATGCTGCATACAGGAAACACATCTCAATGACAAAGACAGAGACTACCTCAGAGTAAAAGGCTGAAAAACAAACAAGTTTCTAAGTAAATGGTTCCAAGATAAAAGCTAGAGCAGTTATTTTAATATTTAATGAAATCAACTTTCCATCAAAAGTTATCAAAAGATATAAAGAAGGACACTTCATACTTCTCAAAAAAATTGACTAAGATGAAATCTTAATTTTGAATATCTGTGCTGCAAATGCAAGGGAACCTACATTCATAAGAGAAACATCATTAAAGTTCAAAGCACACAATGAATCCCACAAAATAAAAGGGGGGAAACTTCAACAACACACTCTTATCAATGGACACATCATGGACACAGAAACTAAACAGAAAGGCAGTGAAATTAATGTAAGTCATGAAACAAATGAATTTAATAGATATTGATAGAACATTGCATCCTAAAACAAACAAACAAACAAAAATACCTTCTTCTCAGCCTATCATGATACCTTCTCCAAAACTGAACATATAACTTATCATAAAAAAGGCCTCAACAGATACAAGAAAATTCAAATATCCCATGCATCCTATCAGATCACCATGAACTAAGGGCTGTTCTTCAGTAACAACTAAGACAAATAAAAAAAACCCCACATATACATGGAATCTGAACAATGTTCTACTCAATGATAGCTTGGTTAAGAAAGAAATAAAGAAAAAAATCAAAGACTTTTTAGAATTTATCAAAAATGAAGGCATACTATACCTAAACCTATAGGATACAATTAAGAAGTGATAAGAGGGAAACTAATAAATCTGGAGACCTTCAAAAAAAAAAAAAAAAAAAAAAAACTGGACAGAACATTCCCAAGCAGCTTGATAGCATACCTAAATGCTCTAGAAAAAAGAAGCAAATGCATCCAAAAGGAGTAGAAAGAAGGAAGTAATCAAACTCAGGGCTGAAATGAACCAAGGAGAAACAAAAAGCATTATATAAAGAATATACCAGCAGTTGGTTCTTTGAGAAAAACAAGAAGATATATAAACACTTATCCAGACTAACCAGAGGGCACAGAGAGAGTACAGTATTCAAATTAACAACATCAGAAATGAAAAGGGAGACATAAAAACAGAAACAGGAAATTTTAAAAAAATCACCAGATCCTACTACAAAAGCATATACTCAACAAAACTGGAAATCTAGAGAATTTGGATAATTTTCTAAATAGATACCAGGTACCAAAGTTAAATTAAGATTAGATAAACAATCTAAAAAGTCCCATTACCTCGAAAACCCAGGACTAGATGGGTTTAGTGAAGGTTTCTATGAGAACTTCAGAGAAGACCTAACACCAATACTCTCCAAGTATTACACAATATAGAAACAGAAGGAAACTATCCAATTCATTCTTCAAAGCCCAAATTTTACTTATACCAAACCACACAAAGACCCTACAAAGAAATAAAACTTCACAATTTCCCTTTTGTATATAAATTCAAAAATACTCAGTAAAATTCTCGCAAAAGAAATCCAAGAACATATCAACAACCACTCATCATGATCAAGTAGACTTTATTTCATTGATGCAGGATGGTTCAATATATGGAAATCCAACAATGTAATTCACTATATAAACTAACTAAAAAAAAAAAAAAGCCCACATTATCATCTTATTAGAAGTTGAGAAAGTATTTGATAACATTCAAGACCCCGTCAAGAGAAAAGTCTCAAAAAGATCAGGAATTCAAGACTTACAGCTCATACCTAAATATTAATAAAAAACAATAAATAATAAACCAGTAGCCAACATCAAACTAAAAGGAGAGGAAATTGAAGGAATTCCACTAAAATCATGGATTTCACAAGGATGACCACTCTCTGCATACCTATTCTATATAGTACTTCAAATTCTAGCCAGAGCAATTGGACAAGAAAATGAGGTCAAGGGGATACTAATTAGAAAAGAAGGAGTCAAACTATCACTATTTGCAGATGACATGATAGTGTACTTAAGTGACTCCAAATATTCTACCAGAGAACTCCTATAACTGATAAACACCTTCAGCAAAGTAGCAGAATATAAAATTAACTCAACCAAATCAGTAACCTTCCTCTACTGAAAGGACAAACAGACTCACAAGAAAACTAAGGAAATGACACTCTTCACAGCAGTCACAAACAATATCATATACCTTGTTGTGACCTTAACCAAGTAATTAAAAGATATGTATGACAAGTACTTCAAGTCTTTGAATAAGAAATTGAAAAAAAATACTCAGAAGATGGAAAGATCTCCCATGCTTATGGATTGGAAGGATTGACATAGTAAAAATTTCCATCTTGCCAAAAGCAATCTACAGATTCAGTGCAATTTCCACAAAATTCCAACTCAATTATTCATGGTTCGAAAGAACAATTTGAAAATTCATTTGAAATAACAAACAAACAAACAAAAAACTATTCTAAACAATGAAAAAACATCTGGGAAAATCCCTATCCCTAACCTTAATCTTCATTACAGAGCAACACTCATTAAAAACTGTATGGTATTTGTACAGAAAGGAAGGTAGATCAATGAAATATAATTAAAGATCTAGAAACAAACCCACACACCTCAGATCATTTGATTTTTGTCAAAGGAGATAAAATCATTCAACTGAAAAAAATAGAAATCCCAAAATCTGGTGCTGGTCCAACTGGTAGTCACCATGTAGAAAAATTCAAATGGATTCATACTTATTTCTCTTTACTATGCTCACATCCAAATGAATCATGCATCTCCACATAGAACCAGATACTCTCAAACTAATAGAAGGGAAAATGGGTATACAAAGCAAAAAAAAAAAAAAAAAAAAAAAAAACATATTGTCACCTGAGGAATATTGAATGGCTGAGAAGCACCTAGTGAAATATTCATCATTCTTAATCATCAGGGAAATGCAAGAAAAAAACAACCCTGAGATTCCACCACACAATAGTCAAAATTGCCAAGAACAAAGACTGAGGTAACAACAGATGGTGACGGGAATGTGGAGAAAGAGGTAAACACCTGTATTGTTGGTGAGAATTGCAAGTTAATACAACTTATCTGGAAATCAGTATGGCAGTAACTCAGAAAATTAGACAAGTACTACCTGAGGACACAGCTGTACCACTCATGTTGATATACACAAAATATGCTTTAAAATACAACAAGGACACATGCTCCATATGTTCATAGAAGCCTCATTTATAATACCCAGGAGATGGAAAGAACCCAGATTTCCTTCAACAGAGGAATGGATACAAAGTTCTCAGCTATTAAAAACAGTGAGTTTATTAAATTCTTAGGCAAATGGATGAATCTAGAAAGTATCATCCTGAGTGAGGTAACCAAGTTCCAAAAACACATCCATGGTATGTATGTACTTACTGATAAGTGGATATTATCTCAAAAGCTCATAATCACAAGATACAATTCACAGAGGACAGGAAGCTCCAGAGGAAGGATGACCAATGTGTGGTTGCTTCAATCTGTCTTAGAGGGAAGTAATAAAAATATTCACTGGAGGAAATATGGAGTAAAGGCTTGTAGCAAAAGTGAAGGAAAGGCAATCCAGAGACTGCCCTACCTGGGTAACAAGCCTATATTCAGCCAACAAACCTGAATTATATTAATTATGCCAAGAATTTTATACTGAGAGTAGCCTTGCATAGCTGTCTCCTGAAAGTCTCTGCCAGAACATAACAAATAGAGAGGCATATGCTTGTAGCCAAACATTGAACTGAGAAAGCAGTCTTCATTGGAGTAGTAAGAGAAGGAAATGAAAAAGATGAAAAGTTTGCAACCACAGAAGAACATCAATACCTACCAACCAGATCTCCCAAAGATTACATATGGATAGACCCATGGCTCCAGCTTCACATATATCAGAGAGTGGCCTTGCTTGACTTCAGTGGGAGGAGGTCCTGCCCATGCTTGATTCTGCAGTGTAGGGAATGTCAGGGTGGGGATGGGGAAGGTAGAGGTATGGATAGGTATGTGAACACTCTCATAGAAGTGGGAGGAGGAGTGATGGAAAAAGGGATATGAAGGGGAATCTGGAAAAGTGAATAACTTTTGAAACAAAATATCTCAAAACAAAAACAGATTTCTTGTTGAGAAAAAAGGAGAGTAGCCAGAGGTTCATTATAGATAAATTGTATTAAAACCTTTGACCCGTATACATTAGGACTAAAAAAGCAATCAGGAAGGCATTGTAGGCAAATACAGAAGCAAGCTCTATTGGACTACAAGAATCTAATGAACCTTGGTTCAAAAACTCTTTCTATCAACAAAAATCTAACGATATTCAAGGAACTTTTATAAAATGATGTAATTTTGTAAATAACCTACATCCATATGCTTATATACCCTCAGTAATTTGTAGATTGTATGTAGTATTAAATACAATGTAAAAAGGTTAAAAAAAGTTATTTTTCAGAATAAAGGTGAACAAGGGGCTTTATCTTATACATGAAGAAATCAGCACTTGTAGAGATTAAGTAAGCTTTCAGACTCCAACCTCTAGCATCTAGCAAATAACAATTTGACTCTAGGCTCTATGTTTTAAAGCAGGAATGTACCACTACCTCTTCAGTTTTTTTGTTCAAATTTTATTATTAATTATTATTATTATTATTACTATTATTATTATTGTTGTTGTTGTTGTTGTTGTTGTTGTTGTTATTGTTATTATTATTAATTGGTTCTGTTGCCCATGAAAACCATCAGAGGGTGTATCACTGTGAAATATGACCCTTTTTTATTGCTTCTCCTGTTAGGAAGGTTTCCATCAATTCTCTTTTTCCATCAACCAGCTTTAAGAATCAAAACAAGCAAATGAAACTGAACGATTTCTACTGCACAATTCCATTCTATTTTCAAACAAGTATCATTGCTCACATTCCTGCTTCTCTGATTCTGACAAATAAAGTATTGGATTTCTTCCAGCTGGAGTAGAAATTTCATGAGAGAAGGATTAGTCTTCATGTTTTCCTCTATCTAATTAGTAAGGCCCTACATCATTGAGAGATACAGATTAGGTGCTCATTCCGAAGTCTTTGGATGAACAAATTAATGAGTGTGTGAGGGTGTGGCCTTGGTGTAGTTCATGGCATAGTCATCTGGATTACACTAAGTCTTGATGTTCTTATTGCGAGGTCCCTTCTTCCTTCTAGCAGAATGATTACATCGGTCCTCACAACATTTTGGCATTTGAGCATATAAAGAAAAATCTGACATTACATTATTGTCCTGTATTTAGCTACAATTTTCAATTATCAAATTTATCTCTAGTACCATAGTATATAAATAACAGACAGATAGAAGAAGTGAACATTCAAGCTCCTGTCACACAGAAAATAGCCACTCACTGGCATAAACCAGAAGGAAATGTAGCCTACCTTAGATCTATGTTAAGTATTTTTTCTAATTAAACAAAAGGCATTGGGTTATAAAGCTTCAGTTCCTTCCATGCTGAGGTCTGTTTACTAATTGTAAAGTTCTTTGGAGATAAACATAGAGAATATATTCCCGTAGGCTACAATGTGAGAAAGTGTAAGGTGAATGGAGCTCAGAAGGTTTATAGAAAAGACAATCAATCATCCAATATGGGATGAGGGGCTGTAAGAATGCAGTCAACAGTTATCGCTTTTAAAAAAAAGTCTGTTTTTCCTGCAAATCCATGGCAGCCATGATCACTGACAAGGCGGAGGCACAGTGGGAAACTGATTCAGTCTGCTTGAATGAAAGAAGAAACAAATGCAACAAACTTTTTGAAGCTCTGACTGACATAATCCCTCTTGTGCATGATTTAGTGAAGTTGGCCTCCCAGATATAGATTTGAAAAGAACAAAGTAACAGCTTGCGGATTGCAATGGGAAAATCAGATTTATAGGTAGAAGTCTCAGAAAGAAAGTGTGGAGGGAAAGTGAAGTGATGGACTGTGTAGGATAAACCTGAATTTCTTTACTCTTCTTTGCTTTTGTTTCCTTGAGTAAAATTTCAAAATTATCACATGAATATGTATGGAGAAGAGATGTGTTTCTATGGGAATATACAGGTTGTAAATTGTTGTTATCAAATTATTATCAAAAATGAATTTTATATTCCAATAATATTATGAAAACCTTATATTTGTTATATATTTGGTTAATTATTTTTTGTTTGTTTGTTTTTTTTGGAAAGTATGTTTTTTTTAATGTCATGGGAAAAACTGCAGTAGGTACATGAGGGAAGGTTGATGTCCACCACTAGTTCAGCTGGAGCATAAGATAATGGCAAGTTTTTGCCTTTATTGAGCTGGTGCTCGAATAACATTCTGTATGTAGTCTACAAAAGCTTCCGATCTCTGAAACATTTCTTTCTTGCTTTCTCTCTTAACTTATTACATTTTTCCTTCCAAAAGGTAATCTAGCCTATAAATAGCCTGTCTTCTCTTGTATTATGGTTTTATGGGGTTTTTGTTGTTGTTGCTGTTATATTGTTTGTTTATTTGTTTTGTTGGTTTTGTGGTTATTTCTTTGTTTTTATGGGTTTTTGTTTTGTTTTGTTTTGTTTTTTGTTTATATTCCATGATTTTCTCCTTTGTTTTGCTCAATCTAGTGTTGTTTCAACATTTCTTAGCCCATTCATTTTTCAAGCATTTTTTTTCTAGTAGACAAGATTACTTTACTACAATATTAGATTACTTTTATATATTCCAACATTTATGTGAATTTTAAATATTTAAGGATGAGTATTGTTGACTTAAAAAATGCATTCCAAAAACAGGAGACAAAATGTTTCTGATAGGCATAGGTCCAGCAATACATGAGTATAATGATGATATTTCAATATTATGATGCAGTATTAGTATTTAGTATTATGTCATAATCAAGATCAGGCAGACATTTCCAGACCTTCCAGACTGTCTAAAGACAATGATGACATGCTATGTGGCATGACTGTCCCCAAACAAATAAAGCAGGAACTAAGAATATAATGGTGACTGAAGGTAGACTGAAGTTTGCTTAAAATAAGTCTTCAAGTTGTATTCTAATAAGCTTTTGTTACTAAAGCCTGTGCTGTTGTCTTGTACTGAATGAAATTTTTGATGGTTTAATCATTTAGAATTACCATGGCACGATATTTATTTTATAATCCAGGAGTTTTGAATCAAGGAATACAACAATACAAGTAACATTGTACATCAAAACAATCATACTATTTATTTTTGCTTTTCTGCCTTTACGTTGGCAGCAGGTTCTCTCCTGGAGGAAATTCTTTTTATCTTTAAAATTCAAGCATGAATTGGTACCGAGAAACAATCTCTAAATTCTTATAAGGTACAGTTTGTCATTCTGGGTCCTTGTGAACAAGAATTTACTTTCCAATTGTTAACTGCAAGGCAGACAATTTGGCATCCTCTTCTGCCCCTTCAATATATGCAGCTTCATGGTTCTTACTGGGAGAATTCAGAGGTAGCAGCTGCAAGAGACCTGCCTCAAATTCTGAGCCTCACTTCTGCTCAATTGCTGCTTCTGAATGAAATTCATGCATATCCAACGCAACATCACCTAAATTGTGTCTACAATGAATTGTGATATTACATGTATTCGCAGATGTGACCAAAGTAATACAGAATCTGTTTTTTATGGTAAAGCAGAACAAATACCATCATATAACAGACAAGCATTTTCTACCTACTGAGACTGTCAGTCTACAAAATCTATGCTTGGGAAACATAGAGTAGATTCACAAAAATTATTGCAAAACTATTTGTGTAAATGGTTTACAAAATGTAGCTTGATTTGTGTTGGACTACATCCATAGCTATTCTTGGCTTGAAGCACCCTGTGGGCCATGTGTTAAACATCCTTCATAGCAGAATCCAAGATGCTTCCCTCTATCTATGACAAATTTCCATTTAATATGGACATCATTTCTTCTACCTCGGCACTGTTTACTGTCAAATTCCAGGCAAGATCTTTGGGAGGAATAGATTGTCATGCCATTTTTAAGCCATTTGTTTTCTCTTGCTATAGAATGCAGTATTGGGAATGAACACTGCTGAAAAGATATTAGATGCCCAAAGAAGGAGCCTAGTTTAGTTACAAATACAAGGTGATGATCCCAACATGAACTTTGAGAACTGTTTTTATTCCATGAGCTGTTGTTTTCTTAAGTGCTTCAGATGTGACCAAGCAAAGGCAAACAATCTTCTGAAAATATCTCTACTGGAAATGCTTTCTCCTCAGAACCTATAAAACATTCATAACACCTTCATTGTGCTGTAAATCCTTAGCAGGAGTTGATAACAGTGTATGAATTTTTTATGTAACATTTATAAATGGTTATTAAAACAATCCTGAAAGTAAAGTGTCAGTTTATTTTTAATTAACTGTTGGCTATTTAAGTTCCAAGATGGCCTGGGGAAAGAACAATAGACCCACATGTCAATTATTTTTGTTTCTGCCCCTTGTAAGCTTTCTTCAATATTAGGAAGAAAATGAATAAAATTGAGCTTGAAGGATTTAGATGAACTCCAGTTGTAATCTCAGGACAATTATGTTTCTTATAAAACATTTCTAAATTGTAAGCTACCATGATGCCAGGACACTTAGATGAAGACTCTTACTCCTTTGCCCTACTCCAGCTAGAGAAAAAAGTATGAAAACAGAAAGGTACACAGAAGAAAGTAACATAAAACATAGCCTTATGCCTCAGCCTCACTGTCCCTCTGTCTGTGTGACCTTGAGCAGCTTCACTTTTCTGCAGAAAATTGTTTTTAATTTATGAAGGTAAGTGCTAAGACGAACTAGTCAGTCAGCTCTCAATGCATTGGGAGAATCAGAGTATTAGGTGAGTTTTACACACACACACACACACACACACACAGAGAGAGAGAGAGAGAGAGAGAGTCTACCAATATGATCAACTCCCATATGCTTCTTTCCAATTACTGATAATTATGCCCATTGTCTCTTTCCTTTGACTCCACCAAATTCTGAGTTCCATGTCTCTTGTATAATGCGTATATCAAGGAAAACTATTTCATCTACATGTTTTAAAGCATTATTCTCACCCCCAAGGGCTGAGAAAAGGTTTTGTTTTGTTGATTGACTTTTGTTTTTTGTTCATTTTCCATTCAAGGTAGATATCACTTCTAAATTATGTCCTTGCCCTTGGAATACCTGGAGAGCTTCTGACCAAAATTCCATGAGTCAGACGCTCACTGTCCTTTACAGTTAGAGCATTCAGGTGTTTCTTAGGCAGCCTGCCCTCAGGTAGTTTCATGTTACCTTTCACACTGTTCTGCTAAGTCTGAAGACTTTTGAAAAAATGAAATTGTTTTGTTTCCTAAAACCTTCAGTGAGGAACTTTCATGTTCATATTGTTTCCATGTCATATTTAAACAATTCCTGATTATTTTTCCATGTTCCATTTATGTATGGTCTTCTGTGAAAATAACCCAATTGTCATTTTTATCACAATATTAATTTACGTTATTGCATGTTGATATTCTGATTCTATTTTGCATCCTTAAAACATGTGAGCTTCAAATGGGCATATAAAATATGTGCCACCAATATGTAATCACACTAATAGACAAAGATATCAGATGTGGAATAAGAGATCAAGTCATATTCATGATTGAGTATAAGTTTCTAGACTCTGGTGGGCATGATTAAAAACAAAATGGCAGGTTAACTTCTGAGTTTTACTTTACACTATTAAAAATAGTGTGCTTTGTGGACAAGAATGAGTATATATATATATATATATATATATATATATATGATTTTGGTTTGTTTTATGTGTTTTCTCTTTTTTGTAGCTTTAACAAGATGGAATTGAGACACAGATATCAAATTGTAGGATAATTTTAATTCAGCAACATGGGTTTTCTGGGAAGAGATTACATCCAAAGACCTTCTAGGTCTGTGTGATCTCGCTCGAATGCAGACATACCACTAAGCATCCAGGCTGGAGTACCTGCCTTTGATTTTTCTGGTTAGAATGCAAGCATGCCCTTAGTATACACCTATAATCCCTAACAATGAAGGTAAGATTAGTTTGTAGACAGAAGCAGCAATTTGAAAGTGACATTTAATTGAGTGACAAGCAAAGTAATGCATTTATAGAGAAATGTGACAAAATGGGTCAAAGGACTCAGGAAATTCAGTTCTATGAGTACAGTACAATTAAGTGAGTCAGAAAAAGAAAGAGACAAAGAGAGTGTGAGAGCAGCAGTGAGACAGACAGAAAGAGACAGAGAGACAGAGACACACGGGAATTTTTTCCTGGGACACCTTTACAGAAACAGGCTGAAGAAGTAGACACAATGTGCCAGAGAATGAGAAGGAGCAAGAAGATTAGAATAGCTACAGAGAGCTACTTTGTGGTCAAGAACAATCCAGTTAGAACAGGAGAGAAGCCAGTTAGAATTAGTCACCTTGAAGAGGAGTTTAAACCAAAATAGTTTAATTGAGGCAGGCATCCAGATTTCAGAAAGAACTAGAAAGTTGAAATTATTCAGCAGTAAGCCGATTGGATAACAATTGCATCAGGCTAATAAAAGTTACTTTTACATCAAGGTCCAATTAGAAAAAAAATATATAAATTAAGCAATATACATATATGTACACACACACACACACACACACACACACACACACCAGTTAAAGATAGTGTGTATAACACACATACTCTCAATTGTTTTCAAAGCTTACTAAAATGTAGTGAGTAACCTCTAAGTATATAGAGGGAAATTGATGAGAGAAGAGATGATAGAGAATGAGGAATGTCAGTGACAATGTGGGGGATGAAAACCTGAGTTGAATAAGGGAAACTGTTTGAGAATGCCTAGTCTAGAGAACCATGGAGAGACAAGAATTTGTGGTAAAAAGATTTTTTCAGGTAATAAATCAGTGGAATACACAATAAGAATGCAGGTTGTAAACAAGAAAAGAAAAATGTTAGACACTTAAAATAGTAAATACGGTTTTTCTAATGAAGATAAACAGATGTCTGTTGCACTGTCATAGTAAAAATCTTTTCACCATTTTAGACAGAATCAGAGGGTTTATATCTAGTGTTTATGAGATTAGAAACACTTAAGTTAAATGAGTAAATTACACACACACACACACACACACACACACACACACACAGAAAATGGTATTATTTAGAAGCTTCTCACTGCTTAGCTTACAAATATTGGAAACAAACCCATGCTGCAGTTTGTTATCCCCGAATTGCCTCAAAAGTTTTGTGTATGTAGATTTGTGTTAAATGAGTAACAGGAAGTGATATAATCTACCATACATTGAAGACACCTTCTAAAACCTACATTCTTATAAATTATTTGAGGAAGCTTAAGATGAAGAGATGCATAAATGGCTATGTGAATTGTAGGTATATTATATTAAATTAAAGATCATGTGAATACAAAAATAAAAAAATAAAGGAGAAATAATATACTGAAAAAATTAAGCAAAGAAAGTATGTTTATATATAAGCAGAGTAAGTATATGTATTTCTTAATAAGATTATGTCTTTTAAAAGAAAATATATTAAAAAAATATAGTATAGGTTTTGACCAAACTTCAAAACATAAATGAGCAATAGTGATAAAAAGCTGCAAAGGATTGGTACAGAAACAGCCAAATAGATCAATGGAATGGAATGGAAGATCCAGAAACAAACCCACACAACTATGGACATTTGATTTTTGATAAGGAAGAGAAAAACATACAATGTATTAAAAGACATCATCTTAAACAGTTGGTGGTGATCTAAGTGGATTCTTCATGTTGAAGAATACAAGTAGATCCATATTTATCACCCTGCACAAAACTGAAATCTATGTTATCAAGAACCTCAATATAAAACTGGAGACACTAAATTTCATAAAATTTGGAAATTGCCTTGAATGCATTGGTACGGGAAATAAGTTCCTGAAAAGGACTCCATTGTCTCAGGCTCTAAGATTAACAATTGATAAATGGAACATCATGAAACTGCAAAGCTTCTATAAGGCAAAGGATACTGGCGATAAGATAAAATGGCAGCCTACAGATTGGTAACTAATCTTCACCAATTCTGCACCGAAAAGTAGCTTTTGTCTGTTTCTACTGTCAGCTCCCTAGTATTTCCTTGCATGCCAGGTTCTCATGGAAGGTCTTTATATATGGCCCTATTTTCCATGCATGTTCTATGCTTCATTATAACTCAGGAGTTTGTCCTCCTATATTTTTTCTTGTTCATGTTCATATTGACCTCCTTTTCTGGATTTTATGTAAAATAGTACTTTCTCTGGAATGAGATCTTGAAGCCCCAGGTTGTCTACTGAAGCATCAACCAGAACTTGCAAAGCAAATTCAAGAATGGATTTCATTCATTTGTCTAGTGTTTTTTGCCATATCTTGCATCTTCCATGGATGGCACAAGTTTCTTTTCCACACTAGTACTCTAGGACTTCCTGTGATGCCTGCATGTCATGGGAATTCAATATACATTTTCTGAATAACTGATCACACATATATGAAAGCCATTTTCAAAATGCTAGTCCCAGGGATCAATTGTCTTTGTGAATCTACCTTTTTGTATACCAGGTCAATTTTTTTCAGCCTTATTTAGCCAACTCTTGTTCTAATTTAGTAGTTTTGAACGTTATATGTCTCAGAAATGACATGCTCGTAACCAAATTGTGTAATCTTTGTACACAATTGCCAGGAACCCAAGGATTTTTATTCTTTTTATTCTTTAATTTACTTACAAAATTGGGGTGCTGGTGGGAAAGTCTACTCTAATAGGGACGTTCATTTCTCTATTGAAAGAACTAGTAATTATGCTCTCTAAATGAACTTGACTTTGTGGCTGGTGTCAGGCTTTGCTAAGTGCCCTGGGTCTGACTGGGACTAATTAGGTCGACATTAAATATTAAAGCTCCCTGACACCCTGGTTTGATGGTGACAGAAGAGAAGAAATTCTGTAACCTAATCTACACCCAACAGGAGTAATTTATGTTAACTTTTTATAACAAAAGAAAATCCAATTATGTTTCTGGCTGGAAGATAATTTTAAAAGCAAAATTAATATAAAAATATGTAAACACGCAGACACAGTATACATAAAACAGTACAAAATATCAACAGATAGCCCTGTTTGCCTCCAACTACATCAAATGTCTGTTGATTGTTCTGTTATGAACCATCATTAGGAATGGAAATAGCTTTCTGTCTATAAATGTATTTAATATAATACAGGAGCTTGGAGTCAAAATTAAGCTTCAGATGGTAAAATATGATCATAATATGTTCCCATAGAAAGCCAGTTCTGTGTTGATTTTATTTGCCACCTATCATGAAAGCGTATGACTTTTTTTTTATTTCTTTCTTTTTTTTTTAATTTGTAACAGTTTTAATAGTCTTTTAAACTAATCACAAAAAGTTCTTATAGTTTATTTTATATCCTTTTACATTCTTTAAGGAAAGTAGTTTTCCTATCTATTTATATATTTTTGTATTATATGTATGCTAGTTGGAAAAATCGTTCAGGATTTTTAAATGTAGTGATATAGTTGTGACTTCTCAGCACACTGGCTCTTGATTTGAATCTATGACACTATTCACTCTTCTAGTAATTCTAAAACAAGGCAAGGCTGTATAACAAAACATGATATTTCTGTGCAAGTATATTTTTATTGTTGTCGTTATTGTTTCTGTTTTATTTGGTTTGGTTTGGTTGATTTGTTTTGTTTTGCTTTGCTTTGCTTTGCTTTGCTTTGCTTTGCTTTGCTTTGCTTTGCTTTGCTTTGCTTTGCTTTTAAACAGCATCTCAGTACATAGCTCAAACTGTCCTAGGTCTTTTTTTTTTCTTTTTTAAATGACTTTATTTTACAAAACAAAGAAAAATGTACAGATTTTAAATATTTTTTGCTTACAATTATGCATTTTTGTCAGTAATGTTTTTTCAGACATTGAAATAATTTTTACATAAAACCATGTGAATATATTTTTTTCGTCAGTACTTGATTTTTTTCAAGAGCTTGACAGTATGCATTGAAAACCTAATAGTTACAATAAGCGTAAAGTACATGCAAAACAAAACGGAACATGGAAATAGTCAAAGTCTTCTTTTTTTGTAAATATATGTATATTTTTTTTTGTTTTCTTTATTTCTTGGACTTCATACAAGTCTGTGAGTTGTTTCTGGGGGAGTGCAAGCCTCTGGGGTTAGCATCCGACTAACAGTGACTGCATATTATGTCTGTTCTTTAGTGACTGGGTTATCTCACTCAGGATGATATTCTCTAGATGCAGCCATTTTCTTAAGAACTTGGTTAAGTCATTGTTTCTGGTGGCTGAGTAGTATTCCATTGTGTATATGTCCCACAATTTTTGTATCCATTCATCTTCTGATGGACATCTGGGTTCCTTCCAGCTTCTGGCTATTATAAATAGAGCCGCTATGAACATTGTGGTGCATATATCTTTGTTGTGTATTGAAGTGTCTCTGGGGTATATGCCCAGAAGTGGAATAGCTGGGTCTTCAGGTAGTACTATATCCAATTTTCTGAGGTATCGCCAGACAGATTTCCAGAGTGGTTGTATTAGCTTGCAACCCCAACAACAGTGGAGAAGTGTTCCTCTTTCTCCGCAGCCTCGCCAGCATCTGCTGTCATCTGAGTTTTGGATCTTGGCCAATCTGACTGGTGTGAGGTGGTATCTCAGTGTTGTTTTGATTTGCATTTCCCTGATGGATAAGGATGTCAAGCACTTCCTCAGGTGTTTCTCCGCCATTTGGTGTTCTTCAACTGAAAACGTTTTGTTTAGCTCTGTACCCCATTTTTAATAGGGTTATTTGATTCTCTGGTGTCTAGCTTTTTGAGTTCCTTGTACACCTTGGATATTAGGCCTTTATCTGATGTGGTGTTGGTAAAGATCTTTTCCCATTCTGTTGGTTGCCGTTTTGTTTTCTTGACAATGTCTTTAGCCTTACAGAAACTTTGCAATCTCATTAAGTCCCATTTTTAATCTTTGATCTTAGAGCTTGAGCCATTGGTGTTTTGTTCAGGAAATTTTCTCCTGTACCTATGTGTTCTAAGGTTTTTCCTACTTTCTCATCTAATAGTTTCAGTGTATCTCGTTTAATGTGGAGATCTTTGATCCACTTACACTTGAGCTTTGTACAAGGAGATAAGAAAGGGTCTATTTTCATTCTTTTGCATGCTGAGTGCCAGTTGGACCAGCACCATTTGTTGAATAGGCTGTCCTTTTTCCATTGAATGTTTACTGCTCCTTTGTCAAAGATCAGGTGACCATATACATGAGGGCTCATTTCTGGATCTTCTATTCTATTCCATTGATCCACATGCCTATTTCTGTACTAGTACCATGCAGTTTTCAGCACAATTGCCTTGTAATATAGTTTGAGGTCAGCGATAGTGATTCCCGCAGATGTTTTTTCTGTTGTTGAGGATGGATTTTGCTATTCTAGGTTTTTTGTTATTCCATATGAAATTGCACATTGATCTTTCCAATTCCATGAAGAACTGGGTTGGAATTTTGATGGGGATAGCATTGAATCTGTAGATTGCTTTTGGTTGGATGGCCAGTTTTAAGATGTTGATTTTTCCAATCCATGAGCATGGGAGATCTTTCCATTTTCTGAGATCCTCCTGAATTTCTTTCTTTAGAGGTTTGAAGTTCTTTTCATACAGGTCCTTCACTTGCTTAGTTAGAGTCACACCAAGGTATTTCAAAGTTATTGTAACGATTGTGAAGGGTATGTTTTCCCTAATTTCTTTCTCCACATGTTTGTCCTTTGAGTACAGGAAGGCTACTGATTTGTTTGAGTTAATTTTGTGTCCAGCCACTTTGCTGAACTTGTTTATCAGCTGTAGGAGTTCTCTGGTGTAATTTTTGGGGTTACTCAAGTACACTATCATGTCATCGGCAAAGAGTGATGTTTTATCTCTTCCTTTCCGATTTGTATCCCCTTGATCTCCTTTTGCTGTCTAATTGCTCCAGCCAAGACTTCCAGTACTATGTTGAATAGGTAGGGGGAGAGTGGGCAGCCTTGTTGAGTCCCTGATTTTAGTGGGATTGCTTCAAGTTTCTCGCCATTAAGTTTGATGTTGGTTGTTGGTTTGCTGTATATAGCTTTTATTATGTTTAAGTATGGGGCATGGATTCCTGTTCTTTCCAGGACTTTTAACATGAAGGTGTGTTGTATTTTGTCAAATGCTTTCTCAGCCTCTAGTGAGATGACCATGTGATTTTGTGCTTTGAGTTTGTTTATATGGTGGATTACGTTGATGGATTTCCTTATGTTAAACCATCCATGCATCCCAGAGATGAAGCCTACTTGGTCATGATGAATGATCGTTTTGATGTGTTCTTGGATTTGGTTTGCAAGGATTTTGTTGAGTATTTTTGCATCAATGTTCATAAGTGAGATTGGTCTGAAGTTCTCTTTCCTTGTAGGGTCTTTGTGTGGTTTAGGTACGAGGGTTATTTTAGCCTCAAAAAATGAGTTGGGTAATATTCCATCTGATTCTACCTTTTGGAATAGTTTGGCGAGTATTGGTGTTATATCCTCAATAAAAGTCTGATAAAATTCTGCACTTAACCTGTCTGGACCTGGGCTTTTTTTGGTTGGGAGGCTTTTGATGACTTCTTCTATTTCTTTAGGTGTTATAGGGTTATTTAGATGGTTTACTTGGTCTTGGTTTAACTTTGGGACCTTGTACCTGTCTAGGAATTCATCCATTTCCTCCAGATTTTTTAATTTTGTGGAGTATAAGTTTTTGTAGTAGGATCTGATGATTTCTTGAATTTCCTCAGTTTCAGTTGTTATGTCCACACTTTTCTTTCTGATTTTGTTAATTTGGATACTCTCTCTTTGCCCTCTAGTTAGTCTGGCTAGGGGTTTATCAATCTTGTTGATTTTCTCAAAGAACCAACTTTTGGTTTTGTTAATTGTTTCAATGGTTCTTTTTGTTTCTATTTGGTCTATTTCTGCCCTAATTTTGATTATTTCTTGCCGTCTACTCTTTTTGGGTATATCTGCTTCCTTTTGTTCTAGGGATTTTAGCTGTGCTGTCAGGTTGCTGATGTGAGGTCTCTCCAGTTTCTTTTTGGAAGCACTTAGGGCTATGAGTTTTCCTCTCAATACTGCTTTCATTGCATCCCATAGGTTTGGGTATGTTGTGTTTTCGTTTTTGTTGAATTCTAGAAAATCCTTAATTTCTTTCTTTATTTCTTCTTTGACCCTGCTATCCTTTCACAGAGCATTGTTTAGTTTCCATGTGTATGTGGGCTTTTTGTTGTCTTTGTTGTTGTTAAAGACCAGCTGTAGCCCATGGTGATCTGAGAGGATGCATGGGAGTATTTCAATCTTCTTATATCAATGAAGGCTCGTTCTGTGTCCAATTATGTGGTCAATTTTCGAGAAGGTGCCATGGGGTGGTGAGAAGAAGGTGTATTCTTTTACTTTGGGATAGTATGTTCTGTATATATCTATTAATTCTAGTTGGTTCAAAGTCTCTGCTAGTTTTGCAGTGTCCTTGTTCAGTTTCTGTTTCCCTAATCTGTCCATTGGTGAGAGTGGGGTATTAAAGTCTTCCACTATTATTGTGTGGGGTGAAATGTATTTTTTGAGCTTTAGTAGGGTTTCTTTTATGAATGTGGGTGATTTTTTATTTGGTGCATATAAGGTAAGGATTGAGAGTTCCTCCTGACAGATTTCCCCGGTAATGAGTAAGAAGTGTCCTTTCTTATCTTTTTTGATAACTTTTGGTTGGAAATTTACTTTATTCGATATTAGAATAGCCACTCCAGCTTGCTTCTTGGAGCTGTTTGCTTGGAAGTTTTTTTCCCACCCTTTTACTCAGAGATAGTGTCTGTCTTTGTCTCTGAGATGAGTTTCCTTTATGCAGCAAAAGGCTGGAATTGTTTATGTATCCAGTCTGATAGTATATGTCTCTTTATTGGGTAGTTGAGACCGTTTATGTTAATAGATATCAAGGAATAGTTGTTTCTGTTTCCTGCCATTATTGCTTTTTTGGGTTGAGTTATGTCTGTGTTTTTTTCTTCTTTTAGTTTTCTTGTTTAGGAGTTTTCTTGTTCTTACTAGGCTGTATTTTCCCTCATTGTATTGGGTTTTCCACCTATAATTCGTTGTTGTGCTGGGTTTGTGGTCAGATATTGTGTGAATTTTGATTTGTCTTGAAATATCTTTGTTTCTCCATCGATGGTGATTGATAGTTTTGCTGGGTATATCAGTTTGGTCTGGCACTTGTGCTCTCTTAAAGAGTGCATGATGTCTGTCCAGGCTCTTCTAGCTTTCATAGTCTCTGTTGAGAAATCAGGTGTGAGTCTGATTGGTCTGCTTTTATATGTTACTTGACCTTTTTCCCTTACTGCTTTTAGTATTCTTTCTTTACTTTGGGCACTTGATGTTTTTACTATTATGTGTCGGGAGGTATTTCTATTCTGATCCAACCTATTTGGAGTTCTGAAGGCTTCTTTTATGCTCGTGGTCATCTCATTCTTGAGGGTAGGGAAGTTTTCTTCTATGATTTTGTTGAAGATATTTACTGTGCCCCTTAGTTGATACTCTTCTCCCTCTTCTATTCCTATTATCCTTAGGTTCGGTCTTCTCATTGTGTCTTGGATTTCCTGGACATTTTGGGTTTGGAGCTTTTTGTTTTTTGCCTCTTCTCTGGCTGTTTTGTCTATGTTTGCAATGTTGTCTTCTGCCCCCGAGATTCTCTCTTCGATCTCTTGTAATCTATTGGAAATGCTTGCTTCTGTGACTCCTGATTTCTTTTTTTGGTTTTCTGACTCTAGGGTTATCTCTTTTAGTGTTTCTTTATTGTGTCAATCTCTGTTTTAATTTCCCTCTTCCATTCCTTTATTTCTTTGGTTCTGTTTTCCTCTCATTCTTTGAGTTCTTTGAGTGTTTTTCTTGTTTCTTCTTTAAAAGCTTCTGAATATTTTTGCTTTTCCTCCCTTTCTTGTTTAAGTAACTCTATCAGCGTCTTGAGGCATGATTTAAGGTCTGTGTCTTCTTTTTCTGGAGTGTTTGAAGTTCCGATGTTTGCTGTTATGGGAGAGCTGGGCTCTGGTGTTGCTAGATTGTCTTGGTTCCCTTGGGATATACTCTTTCTCTTTCCTCTTGCCATTTTGTTGTCAGTGATATGTTCTTACCTTTCCCTTGTATCTGGTTTGTGTCTCTGGTTCTCCACTGGTTGAAGTGTCAGATGGGTCGAGCCCTGTTTTATGCCTCACAGTCGTCGGGTGTGAGCAGAAGTTTCAATGTTCTGTTTCTGTTTGCTGGATCAGGCATGGCAGGGCAGGGCAAGGCAGGAGGTGCACTTTCCCTGTGTACTCCACAGAGATCTTTCTGCTCCTCTGCGGTCTAGGTATCCCACTCACCAGTTGCTCAGCCTCTATGAGCCGCAGTTCTGCATGGCAGGTAGGCCAGGCTCCGCTCTGCGTCTGGAAGTCGCCTCCGGGTGGAAACAGAAGTTCTAATTTTCTTCTCCCAATCGCAGTTGCTCAGCCTCTATGAGCCGCCGTTCCGCCTGGCAGGTAGGCCAGGCTCTGCTCTGTGTCCGGAAGTTGCCTCCGGGTGGGAACAGAAGTTCTAATTTTCTGTTCCCAATCGCTGGATCGGGCAGGGTGGGGCAAAGCAAGGTATGGTGTGCACTTTCCGTGTGCATTCCGCAGAGATCTCTCTGCTCCCCTGCAGTCTTGGTCTCCCACTCACCAGTTGCTCAGCCTCTATGAGCCGCCGTTTCGCCTCTTTTTATTTCTTTCAAGGTTTTGAATTTGTGAGATGTCAATTTGCTTTTTCTTATTTGTTTTTCACAAGTCTAGGACAGTCCAAATTTAAGAAATTTGGTACACGTCTCCACTATTTACTACATGGATGGATGATGGATGGATGGATGGATGGATGGATGAATGGATGGATGGATATATGGATGGATAATTGTTCACAGATAATATATAGAAGCTCTATGACCTTTGTAATGCAATTTCTATAACATGAATGGTAGACCCATACATAATTATGTTAGAATAAACAGTCTCAGAAAGTCAGTGTCTTCTATCATATATGGGACCATCTTCTGCCTCAAACTTTTTTTCTATGTCTTTCTCTCTTTTTCCATTTCTGCCTCTGCATATATATGTAACATCATTATGTATATTTATATGGTCATATAAGTACAAACATAAGTAAAACAGGAGAGGAATAATTGTAAACATGGATAGATCCAATAGGGTAATTGAATGTATGTGCTATAAATGTAGAATGAGAGAATTTTGCTAGGAAGGGAGAAGAAAAGTAGGAATAGATTGAAAGAGGACATTACAGTTGAGAACGAATAAAAAAACTAATTATAAGTATGTGCATATTTAAAAATGTCACAATAAAGTCTATTATGTAGCTTGGTTACTAAGAAGTTTCTTTGAGAAACAAGGATTGTCCTGTTGGTGACATCTCCTGCAGAGCCACAAGACAGTGACTTGGCACAATTCTTTCATCCCAAAGTCTAAGAAAACTGTCAAGTAATATCTACCTTGAGTTTTATAACAAATAAGTGCATATATTATGATACATATGTATGTTGTTTACTTGCTTTGGCACTTCCTAGGTGAGAAAATTATTATGAATTCAGTGTCTTTATGATGAAAGTGTAAACATATGCTGGTGTATGATAGGAGGCAAATTATGTTCTTCACTCCATTACCCATGTGTAGTTACTGAAAAAAGATCTCCAATATATCATGTTGCTACATGAATAAATATCTCATGTTCAGCAATCAAATAACTTATGTTCTTGAGTGATTCACCACCTGAGTTTTCCTTTTTTTACTTTAAAATGTATCTTACCAAATTGAAATAAAATTCTTTATTATTTTCATCATCACATTTTTGACTGACTCTCAGATGGACTTAAAATGTATACTTGAAAATATTAGATTTTTAAAGTGTTTACTTAATAGAAATTTAATACAAAAAATAAACCTTTCATTTAAAAGATTAGGTGGGTTGGTTAAGAGTTTATGAAAGAGAAATATCCTAGTATGCTCAGATTTCACTCATCAGAGCTGCAAACAAAAATATAGCTAACAAATATTTACTAGAAAAAGCCTTGGAAGAATAAATTTCCAAAACCTTGGGCATGTTGGTATTATTATTTTGATATTTTCTAGTTTAAGGCAGATTACTATATATGAAGCAATCTACTTCTTCTTCCAGATTCCAGTCATAATGTTTTCTGAAAAATGAAAATATAAATAACCTACATGTAATGGTCAAAGTAATATTGTTAAGCAAACTAAAGAAAGTAAAGCACCAAAAACAAATAACCACCACCACAACCAAACCACTACCACCACCACCACTACCACCAAACCACTACCACCACCATCACCACCACCACCACCACCACCACTGCCACCACCACCATCAAACCACCACTACCACAACCACCACCACCACCACCACCACCATCAACAATAATAAAAAAAAAGACAAAAACAACAACAACAACACAAAACCAAAAACAAAAATTCCAAAACAGTATAATGGTAAAATAGTAAACAACATGTACTGTATTCTAAACCCTCTTCCAGCATTAGGATGTCAGAAGCAAATTTCCTTGGTCTGGATGCCAGCAGTATAATTCAGTAGAGGGTCATATAAGAATGGTTCTTGCCTTTTTCACCCCCCAATTTTGATGACCCTTGGTGCATGGAAGGGGGAGCTAATTACACATAATAGGTTTGAGTAAGTTGTACTGTTTGGCAAGAGAACATTGTTGTTGCATTTTTAAGGCCCTATATGAAAAATAGGAGACAACTTAGAGTGAACATCACCCTATTGCTATAAATTAGACTGCTACACACCTGTTCAAAATAATTATAGTGTTGGTAATATTAGAGCTCTTTTGAACTGCACAGTAAGGTGGACCTTTCTGCACTTACTGGGATATGGTGTGATTTCCCTATGAAAGAAATGTGCAATCAACTTGCCCAACATTACATTCATGCATTACCTCCCTTGAGTGAAACAGCCTTCAGAGACTTATTTATTTATTTATTTATTTTCCCTTCCCCATCTACCAAAATAGATTATAAAATTATAGAAAAGATCAAGAAGCTATTTACCATCAAAGGTAGTTAGCTGCCTAGGTTACAAGAAAGCCTTGTCTGTCTGCAGTATGGTTTAGGTGAATAAAAATATTACAGAAAGGAGGGATTGGGAATGAAAGGAAAAACAAGCTGAAGAAATACAAAATACCAGCATGCTCCACTCTATTTTTCTTCAGAGACAGGGCTCCTGAAAGTGATGGGTAGGGTACTCCTTGTGAAACCATATTGGTTTCTGTAGTAGACATGAAATAACGAAGATGGAATGACAAGGAATCTGTTAGTTTTCTGGAGAGAGATATTAGATGATATATTGGAATAGAGAAGATTCCTCTTTTAGGTCCATATTTCTATTCTTCCTTTCTCTTTTCTTGCCCTCTTATTTACCCTGCCTACTACAGTATTTTAAATGCTTGCAAATGAATTAAAAATAAATATAATTTCATATTATATTTTTCTGTTTCTGATAAAAGCCCATGTAGTGCTTCTTCAAATTCATACAATGTCAGGGATTCCACTGCCTCCTACTTTAAACTTATTAATATTGCTAATACATTTTAACAAATTATTGGGCATTGCTGTACAATGAGCTTAAGATTACTTTTCTTTCACCCTCACCACTATTTCATGGGACTTTTATATCATTCACTTGTCTTTCAGTTGTGAAACCTGAGGCCAAAAGTGAAGCACATAGAAAGCAGAACCTGCTTTTGGTCTCACCAGGTGCTTCACTGGCAGCTAGAATCGATCAATATATAACCTCATTCTCCAGCTACTCACAACTTCCTCACAATGATGAAGTAAAAATGTATCTGAGACTATGAGATGAACAAAATGAGCACCTTATTTTTTTGTGTTCTTTAAATTTTTAATAGAGAACTTAAAAATGCATAAATTAACAAGGTTCCAGGAGTGTCTTTTTGTGTTGAAAACAATTATGATTATTCTTGTTTTTTTTTAAAGAAAAAAAGAAAAACTACCATTTGTTTCAGAGATGGTCCATTCCAGACTACAGTAATGTATGTTATACTGTCTTTTATTTTTAACATCTTTATTTTACAAAACAAAGGTAAATGTACAAATTTCAAGCATTTTTTTGCGTAAAATTATACAATACATTTTTGTCAGTACTTTTTTCCAGATTTTAAAATATTTTTTACATAAATCTATATGAATAGTCAGTACTTGATCTTTTTAAAGGTTTGACAGTATGCATGAAAAACCCAATAGTTACAATGGGCACAAAGCACATGCAAAACAAAATGTAACATGAAAATAGTCAAAGTTTTCTTGTTGTTTAAAGATTTTCTTTGTTTTGTTTTTTTTTCTTTATTTCTTGGACTAACTACAGTCTGTGAGTTGTTTCTGGGGCAGTGCAAGCCTTTGGGGATTAGCATCCCACTATCAGTGACTGCATATTATGTCTGTTCTTTTGTGACTGGGTTATCTCACTCAGGATGATATTCTCTAGATGCAGCCATTTTCTCAAGAATTTGGTCAAGTCATTGTTTCTGGTGGCTGAGTAGTATTCCATTGTGTGAATGTACCACAATTTTTGTATCCATTCATCTTCTGAAGGGCATCTGGGTTCTTTCCAGCTTCTGGCTATCTTTGTTGTGTACTAAGGTGTCTCTGGGGTATATGCCAAGAAGTGGAATAGCTGGGTCTTCAGGTAGTATTATGTCCAATTTTCTGAGGTATTGCCAGACTGATTTCCAGAATGGTTGTATTAGTTTGCAACCCCACCAACAGTGGAGAAGTGTTCCTCTTTTTGCACAACCTCGCCTGCATCTGTTGTTATCTGTGTTTTGGACCTTGGCCAATCTGACTGGTGTGAGGTGGAATCTCAGGGTTGTTTTGATTTGCATTTCATTGATGGCTAAGGATGTCTAGCACTTCCTCAAATATTTCTCAGCCATTCGATATTCCTCAACTGAGAACGTTTTGTTTAGTCCTGTACCCCATTTTTAATAGGGTTATTTGATTCTCTGGTGTCTAGCTTTTTGAGTTCTTTGTATACCTTATATATTAGGCATCTATCTGATGTGGAGTTGGTAAATATCTTTTCCCATTCTGTTGCCTGCCGTTTTGTTTTCTTGACAATGTTCTTTGCCTTACAGAAACTTTGCAATCTCATTAAGTCCCATTTGTTAATCTTTGATCTTAGAGCTTGAGCCATTGGTGTTTTGTTCAGGAAATTTTCTCCTGTACCTATGTGTTCTAAGGTTTTACCTACTTTCTCATCTAATAGTTTCAGTGTATCTGGTTTAATGTGGAGATCTTTGATCCACTTACACTTGAGCTTTGTACAAGGAGATAAGAAAGGGTCTATTTTCATTCTTTTGCATGCTGAGTGCCAGTTGGACAAGAACCATTTGTTAAATAGGCTGTCTTTTTTCCATTGAATGTTTACGAAAATCAAGTAAATATACATGAGGGCTCATTTCTCAATCTTCTATTCTATTCCATTGATCCACATGCCTATTTCTGTACCAGTACCATGCAGTTTTCAGCACAATTGCCTTGTAATATAGCTTGAGGTCAGGGATAGTGATTCCCGTAGATGTTTTTTTGTTGTTGAGGATGGATTTTGCTATTCTGGGTCTTTTGTTGTTCCATATGAAATTGCACATTGATCTTTCCAATTCCATGAAAAATTGTGATGGAATTTTGATGGGGATAGTGTTGAATCTGTAGATTGCTTTTGGTAGGATAGCCATTTTTAAAATGTTGATCTTTCCAATCCATGAGCAAGGGAGATCTTTCCATTTTCTGAGATCCTCCTCAATTGCTTTCTTTAGAGGTTTGAAGTTTTTGTCATACAGATCCTTCACTTGCTTAGTTAGAGTCACACCAAGGTATTTCATAGTTTTTGTGACGATTTTGAAGGGTACCTTTTCCCTAATTTTTTTCTCCACATGTTTGTCCTTTGAATATAGGAAGGCTACTGATTTGTTTGAGTTAATTTTGTATCCAGCCACTTTGCTGAACTTGTTTATCAGGTGTAGAAGTTCTCTGGTGGAATTTTAGGGGTCACTTAATTACACTATCATGTCATCAGCAAAAAGTGATGTTTTTTTTTTTTTTCTCTTCCTTTCCAATTTGTATCCCCTTGATCTCCTTTTGCTGTCTAATTGTTCCAGCCAGGACCTTCAGTACTATGTTGAATAGGTAGGGGGAGAGTGCGCAGCCTTATTGAGTCCCTGATTTTAGTAGGATTGCTTCAAGTTTCCCAACATTAAGTTTGATGTTCGCTGTTGGTTTGCTGTATATTGCTTTTATTATGTTTAAGTATGGACCTTGGATTCCTGTTCTTTCCAGGACTTTTAATATGAAGGGGTGTTGAATTTTGTCAAATGCTTTCTCAGCATCTAGTGAGATGACCATGTGGTTTTGTTCTTTGAGTTTGTTTATATGGTGGATTACATTGATGGATTTCCTTATATTAAACCATCCCTGCATCCCAGGGATGAAGAGCACCTTCTTTAAGGTTCTTTGTCACAGAGAAATGAGAAGTAGTTACTTAAGGTAATTGCTTGAGAAGAAGAAAAAACCTATTTGGTTAAACATCAGCACATATTTCTCGAACTGATTTGTAGGGAGAGGTGGATAGCCACAGGACAGAAAAACAGAACAAAACAAAACAAACAAAAAACCCTAGAATTCTAAAAGCAGAATTCACTGAAGTAGAATTCATTGAAGTAGAATGTTGTCAATTAAAATTTAAATATACACACACACACAAACACACACAACCACACACACACAAACCAAATAGTAAAGACCATAGAAAGAAGCAAGAAACTACTGAGAAATTAGACACAAAAGGGGGAGTAGTATGCATTACCTTTCATTTTAATCCCACCTTTCTGTAATATTTTTATTCAGCTGATGGACATTGTTCATGACTTTAAATTTGGAGTGAAGTTTCAACAAATATCAATGTATTGTACTAATTTGCTTGGCAGAGAAATGCTGATTCAGCAATATCGGAGCTGTTGTGTTGTTACTGTTGTCTTCTTTAAGTTAGGTGTATGTAAGCCACTAGAGCAAGAATGAGGCACATGAATGTGAAAGTTTTGCAGTGTACCAAGAAATGGAGTTTGAGTTTACTTATATTTAATAAAACCAGGTATATTAGTCATAATTGGTAAAAAGAAAATATGTAATTCACCCTGGAATAAGAAAACAGGCATTTTTGAAAGAAAAAGCCATCTGCTAAATGTATGAGGATATCAAAATAGAAACTGTTTGAAAAGAATTTTTTTAAAACATATGCCTAAAATCATTGCTCTATAACTGAGGAGTTCTTTAATATATCTGTGTAAAGCAGGGATGCTCTGGGTGTGTGTTTTCTAGAAATAGTCCCTATGGACCACCATAGCCATGTGGGTATCATAAATAATGTTGTTTCCCTGAATTCTTTCTCAGCTGTTTTGCCATTGTATATAGTAGGGTTACAGATTTTAATGAGGTAATATTGAAGTTTTTTATCAGCTATAAGAGGTACTTGTTAGAATTTTTAGATTCCCTTATTATTACTATGATATTACTTCAAATAACTATACTTTCATATCTTCCTTTGCAATCTGTATCCACTTGATCTCCTTTAGTGGCTTATTGTTGTAGCTTAAACTTGTATATTGCATATTGTCTCCTTGACATTAATACTAACGTAATAGGAGAAATTCAGAACAAAATACCAAACTTGGCAACAGCATACCTTGTTTGAAGTCTAGATTTTTTGAGGTAAAACCATGCATGTTTGAAATTGCTAAATATTAGATAAATATAAATTCATGAAGATGTAGTTAACCAATACTTATTAGGTAGTTATTAAAAATTTTAATGACTTTTTATTTCATAAATTTCTATTGCCAAAAATGGCCCCACCCTAATAAAGTTTATACAAATTGAGATCAAAACCACTAAAAATTGAGCAAAGTAAGTCCTAAAATAATGTAATTGAAGCTGTTAAGAAAAAAAATTTATATACACATATTGGGATTAATACTTGCATATAACTCGTCTGAAGAAATGACATTTAAAAGTGATGCTTGAAGCACCTATGATGCCTTTTGGGCAGATAATTGAAAGAAGGATTTTCTGAGAGAAAAGTCCAAGAAGGAGATTAGATAGATAACAAAAAAATAGAAGACAATTAAAATAAATGACGGGCAATGCAAATGGAAACTGGAGAGGTATGAAGTGTAAAGTGTGTGTAGGATGGGTCTCACAGAACCATTACATATGTTGTTCACTTAGATATTTTATGCCTAATTGAATGCTACAGAAATGTTTAAGAGAAATTTATAACTTAATTAGATTCCTGTTTGAAAAGACAGTGTTGTCTGTTATTTGAGAATAAACTGGAAAATTAATAATTGCACATAAAGAGACCTGTTATAAAACACTGAAGAGCCTGTGGTAAAAAAAAAAAAAGAAAGAAAGAAAAAGAAAAAAAAGAAAAGAAGAAAGAAATAGTGAAGACTGTATTGGATTAGTAAAGAGAATAGTATTCTGAGTGTGGCAAAAAATTTATGTGATTTTAAGTGAAATAGAATGTGATGGTGAGAACTATTCAAACATGCAATAAAGGCAGATATTTTCCATACAAGAATCGAGAGCCTTGATGACGTGATGATATGAAAACAAATAGCAAACAGATCGAAGGGGGCCTGGCTGCACAGAATAATCCTAGTTCATATTCTGTACCTTTAAATAAGATTTCTTACATAGTGTCATTTGAAGCAGCCCTCATTACGTGGCCAGTTTAGAATGTTGATTAGATAAATGGTGATTTACATAAATGAGGTAATGCCTTGTTAAAAATGTTAAACCCTTTATTCATTGTTTATATATGTGTTTACATATGTCAATGTGGGTTATGTGCTCTTGAGTACAGCTACACATTAAACTCTGAAGTGGTCATCAGATCCCTGTAGTTATAAGTGATCATGAACTGTCTAATATAGGTTCTCTGTAAGAAAAATTCATGCTCTAATCCTGAAAACACTTTTCTTGTGCCAGATAAAAATCTCTAGGCTTTGAATCAGTAAATACCTTGCAGACTTTACTGAATGTCTACAAATATCAAAAATGCTATGCATTGTAATTAAATATGCAATGTATCGTATCAGAAGATGTTAACTTTTTACTTATGTAAATAAACTGAGTCATAGAATTTAAGGAATTAAGTAGTGCACAACTTTGATAAGTAAACCTAAAGTGAATATGCTTTGAATCTAAATTGAATATATCTTTGAACTAAATTGGATGGTTTTCAAACTTTACATTCATAATCATACCATTTCTAGTATTTTATGCTTATTTTTTCTAGCAATAAGACACTAAGACAACCATGTGCATATTGTTGATTTGACTTATTTTATGAAATTTCCAGTACAGTTTCAATCCCTATGAAATCCAAAATATTACTGCTTCCTCTCCAATTTTATCCAAACATCTAATAAGCATCTACAGATTTCAACTTACCAGGACAGAAGGAATTTAAGGATAAATGAATCTATACCCATTATCTTTCCACTAACAAAAGAAATCCATTTAATTGAAATATATCAGTTTTTAATGTTATTGATCTAATTTTTCCCAGCCTATCCCATATTTTGATATTATCATGCTTTCGTTTTAAATCATACCAATCTGTCAACAGCTATTTATTGATCTGTGCGCTGGGATCAAGGGTAACTATGAAAACATAGAAGGCAATTTAGTTCCACATAGAAGATATGATATGTTTGAAGACATGTGGCATGATAGTTTAAAGATTAAGTAACACTAATTCTGTTATAGAATCAATATGCCAGGAGTGCATTAAGACAAAATTGAAATGTCAAAGAGAATAGTCAATGTAATACATATGTGAGATAAGAAGAGGAAAGATATGTAGGCAATTGTGTCAATCTATATTGGTATTAGAGAAAGCAATATGAGACTAATATTTCAAAAATATCTAGTTGTTTTGGAGGTGAAGAGACTAAGTATAAAAAGTTAAACTGAGCATGAGATAACCAAAAAAATGCTTAGTAGACTGGAGTAACAGCAAGCAAAATTGTTAGCAAAATAAGGCTTCCTAGCATAAGCATCAGGTACCACAACCTCCCTCAAAAGTATGGGTTCACATAATATCTTGTATAAAGTTCATATTTAAATTAACCAAAAATTTTACTTTTTTAGAAAGTATACACACACACACACACACACACACACACACACACACACACAAACACACACACACACACACACATTATATATTCCTTACTGTTCTATAAAGTATTCACAATAATAATTTTATGTCAGAGTTGGGGTTTTTGTTTGTTTGCTTGTTTAGTTTTTGTTTTTGTTTGCCTTTCCAGACACCTTGACCAAGTGCCAGCTGCTTATACAGATATCCACCTCTTATTACCTTAAAAAACATTATACAATATCAAGGAACAAATAAGAAGGAATCATTGGTTCTTTAGGATCTGGAGATACTGGCACTTATTTCCAAGCAACCTGACCTTCTAGGGATAACAAAAAATAAAATACTATGAGATTAATGACTGCTCTTGCTCAATCGAGAATGTATTGAGAATGCAAGAGCACACTATTTTTTGGTTTAGAACAGAGAAGACTGATTCCTCTGTTTGTTTATCCAGATGGTTGTATTCTGTGTTCCCAAAGCATTGCATGTGCTTTATACCAATCTATTAGGAGAATATCAATAATTGTATTAAAGGCCCTGCTTATCATAGATTTAACTTTATATATTCTATAACAAAGGTAGTGCAGCAAATGCTAGGAAAAAGGAATGTATATAAAAGACACATACAATGAAGGTCTGTGATGTGTAAACTAAGGCAGAAAGATAAATATAGACTGTGCTAGATAAAACCATGCTTTCCAGCTGTAGAGCTTAGCACAGGTCTGTAGTTAGTAAAGGCAAGGTCATTTATAAGGCTACCAGTGGTTGAGTGGTTCTGTGGTATCAGAGACAAGAAAGCAAACATGTTATAAAAGTTTCAAACTATGTCAAGGTTTGGATTAATGTTCAAATTCATTAAATATTTTTAATCAGCATAATGAGAATATCCATATTTTTCCTGTTTTTAAGCATTTATTTAACTTTTAACCATAATGTGTGTGAGAGAAAGAGAAAAACGGAGAAAGAGAAACAGAGACAGAGACAAAGAGAGACAGAGACAAAAAGAGACAGAGACAGAGAGACAGGCAGAGACTGACAGAGACAGGGACAGAGATACAGAGAGAAGATAGAGAAATAGATATTGTTCACATGGCCTATAAGAATGAGTACAGCATTCTTAGAATTTGGAGATGGTGTGAGATCAGGAACTAGAACAACATGTGACTGTGAGATATTGACATGGGAACTGGGAACCAACTCTAGTCATCTTTCAGAACATTTTATAGTCTTGTTTATAGAGACAGCTCAAGAGCTCAGAGACATTAACTCTAATCTCATCCTTCCTTAATTATCAGTCCTGGCCTCCAATCAAACATATGAATGTGAAGTCTTGCAAGTTAGGTCATTTCTCTGGGCCTGGTTTCATTATTCTTACATCAAAAAGTAAGTACCATTCAATTTTAATGTTGTATAGCCTGAGATTTCTATAAAAATATCTAGAACTCTTCTTTGTGTATATAGGAAAAAATAAATTATGATTCTCATTCCCTGTGAAAGTATGTTTTCTGTTCACAATTTTAAAGTTTAATGTATATACTGTGTTTTGGGGGAGACAAGAAGAATATAGAGATTGGAGTTGGAAGCAATTATGAGCTTCCCATGCTGCAATCTATATCCTGGATTTCTGCTAGAGCAGTGAGAGATATTAAACACTGAAACATCTTTCCAGTCTTAGGATTGCCTCCTATCTGATCTGCCTGCCACCACAAGTAGGTGACTTCATATGAAAACCATACACATAAATTATATTTATTGTATGTGCCCCTATATATGTATACAAAAGCTTACATGTATAAGACATAAAATAATTGAGTATGTCATTTTAAAAAAATGTAGCAGATAGATTATGTGTTCCACTAAAGATGTAGCTTCATTTATTGATCTATGTTAAGGTCTTAAGTCAACACACATTTTACACTCTGAGTACATCTCAATTTGAAATAACTGTATGTATAATGTTCACTAACTATCTAAGCTAACAGTTATTGTTTGGGTCAATGAAGACCTTAAGAGTGATAAATCAACCAATGTTTGAGAACAAGAATGGCTGTAGGTGGGAAATTTGAAAGTGGAGTAACTATTGTACAAGAACCACGGACAAAAGTGAGTTCACATTTTTTTAGTTTTGGTGCATAGTTCTGTCAGGTAGGGATATTTACCTTTATGTCTCCACAAATCTTTTTGCCATGCCATTACAAAGAAAGAGAATGAATACATTTGTCATTCAAGAAGTAAATGGCTAAATTTCACAGAATCCATAAGAATAGAGTAACAACCAGATAGCAGCCTGGATATCAGAGCAGATTATAAGTCCCTGAAAGACAACACATTCATAAAAAATCAATAAAATATCAAGAAATGATATTTTAACAGTCTTTTAAATATATATGATATTTACCAAAACGTGTAACCAAATATTTCCAGATTTGAGACTACTATACATTTCCACTTCTTGCTGGACACTTCCTACCACAAAACCCTCTAAATCAGCTATGGAATAATTTTAAAGTTCCTTACAAGAGTGCAGATATAGTCATTGATCCCCTGTCAAAAATCCACTGAGCTTGTTGGACCTATATTGCTAATGTGCAAAATCTGATTTCACAGGCTTCTGAAGCTTTCAAGACTTTACCTTTCTGGGGAGGGAAAATCATACAGAGTTCTTCCCTGTGGGCTGTTTTGAGATAGAGAAGAACACGCAGCAAGGTGGTACATTTGCAGTGGAGGTGCACTTAATACAACATCTACTGGTTGACAGGCACAGACCGTTCCTTCCCAGTAGGCTCACAGGCTAACAGCATGCCTTGGCAAGGGAAAGTTTAATTAAAGTCACAGCTCACTTGGCAGCACCTCAACTCCACACCCACCTTCAGACCCTACTTCCCCTGGATTCTTTTTTCCATAATGATTTACTTCTCTAGATTTGCTCCTCCACTGTTAAGAAAAAGGACTTTTTTTTTTCCCTATCAGTTTTTGTGTTTCCAGTCATTTCCTCATGCCTGCTGATTGTATTTATAAATATCTCAGCATACTCCCAGCTCTCAGACAATCTGTGAATTCAAATAAATGACACATGAATGGAAGCAGAAGTAAGTTCCTCCATCCCACGTCTTTGCAAGTAAATATATTCCATTGGATATTTATTTTGTAGATGGGAAAATGATTACTTAGGACCAGCACCTACTGTGCTTCATGCATAGTTTTGTTCAGGAATCAAATTCTTATTGCTTTATTCCAAAGTACATCGTCATTTCTTATATAACACTACCTTATTTTGTGATACATGAAACACATCAAGCACAACACACATAGAGCTGGAATTCATGATGAAAGAAGTTCTAGGAAACTAGTTCAGGATACAGAATCAGAGCTGTTGTTCAAGACCAATGTACAGTAATGGAAATGCTTGATTTTGCATTATAATTACTTAGCATTAGTAAGAATTATATTTATTTACCCTCGGTACGTGGTTAGTTAATTGAGGTCACATAGTAAGCAGTGTTTATATTATCTAGCCTCTGAAACTAAACTCCTTGGGTAAGAATTTTACTCTTGGATCAGAAGAAAATCATTAAATATCTTTGTTCCTCAAGCCTTGTACATA
This sequence comes from Micromys minutus, assembly GCF_963924665.1. NCBI lineage: Eukaryota > Metazoa > Chordata > Mammalia > Rodentia > Muridae > Micromys > Micromys minutus. Next base: position 12,400,585 of record NC_137963.1, on the reverse strand, counting down.
TGAGCTTTCTTTCCAGGGGAAATAACTTAATGCATATTCAGTGTTATCTTAATATAAACTAAGAGTCTGCAGCAACGTTGTGGGAGAGAAGTTTCTTGGCTAACTCCACTTTAAGTTGTTGTTCATGGTACTCATCAAACATTACATCCATAGATCTGGCACTCATGATGAATGGAAGGTCTAAGAGGACACTTTCAGTGCTCCGGAAACCTCAGGCTACATACTCTTTAGAAAAAAAGCTAAGTAGAAATTGCTACAACCCATCTCTGTTCAGCAATTCGATAGAGCTCAGTAGTTCCTGATTACAGGTTTATTGTATTGTAAACTAGTAAAATATAAACAGGCGAGGAAGCTTGTACAAGGAAAACAGGTTCTTGTAGTGCTCATCACTTTCTTGGCACATCAGTGCGTATTAGCAGCCAGCAGACTTCATCGGCTTTTGATAAGTATGAGTTAGACTTTTTTTTTGACACAGTTTCACCATTAAACTATTTTCATATGGATTGTAAGTATCTGGTTAAAACAGATTGAATTGCAGTCTAAGGAAACCACGTTGAATAGTTGAAATACCAGATTTCAGTTAGAAACCAGGGACAAGGGCCAATAAAATAATGAAATAATGGATGCTACATAAATGTTAACTTATGTTTGTGACAGATTCCATTTATGCAAATGTCTGAGCAGTAAATTCTTCAAACTCTGTTGGTCAAGTATTTTCTCCAGTTGTTCTTCTATATTTGTAATTAACCCAATGAGTTGTAAACGTTGTTTTAGATCATATTGGTCCTTAGTTATATACCATTATTAAACCAATATGATATTATTTAATTGATATAATATATTAATAACCTATTGTATGTTAAAAGTTTCTATAAATACAACAGACTATGTATGCATTTTTATTATCATTGATCTGTTGTTGCTGTTGTCTATATTACCAGAATATTGATGCAAACTTTGTTTTTTAAAGAACTTAATGCAAAAGCTAAGGAAAATTTGGTTAAAAAGTTTCATCAATGAACTTGCATTGCTATTTTGGAATAGTGAGGCTATTCCAGACGAACAGACTTCTATGTCTAGTCTAAGCTAGATTGGTCTGCAAGAGTTTACATAATGATTTGTAAAAAGAAAGATAATCTACTTTGTTCATTGGCATTTGTTTTTACACCCTACTCTCTTGGTTGATCTAATATGGACCTGTTCTCTGCCAGGGCTCTATGTCCTTTCAAAAGAGGAAACTTTGAAGTTTCAGATTTCTTCTTGGTTCATAGAGTCTTTTCTTCTGTCTTTGCATTTGTAATCTAATGTGTCTGCCCTGGTTTACTTGCTTGAGAAATGATTGGCCCTGATTTGCTTAGGCAAAATAAGATATAACTAAAACCCCAATATATTGCTCTATATATTTTTCACAAAAAAAAATAGTTTTATCATTTCTCCTTCCTATCTGATCCCTCCAAAATCTGATCTCTTCCTTCTAAAATTTGTTTCTTTGTTAAATATTATACAACATTTACATTATATTAAGATCAATAAATGCAATCTATTTAGTCTATTTTGTGTTGCTTGTGTGTATTTTATTTTCTTTTAGCATTAACCACTTTGTATTAGACAGCCAATTTGAGGTTCTTCCCTGGGAAAAATAATTTTACTTTTATTTTTAGTCATCTATTACTTGATGCTCTTCATTTAAAGAGGAGCCTTTTGAGAATCCCCCTAAGCACATTAATATATCAAGTGTTGTTGTAATTGTTAGGACTTTGTTTAATCAACCATACAGTTGACTTTTATGAAGCTACACTATAATCTTATATCCTCAAAGGTTGAAAATTTTATGATATGAACACTAACAATTATTTCCTTAAGTTTCATATAAATTGATACTAATGCATTAAAGAATAAAGTAGTCTTTGAGATTCAGACTGGCCCAGTAGTTTGACTCCAGACCCTAAAACACTGACTTCTAAACAAGAGCCAAGGAAATAAGTTTAAAAAATTAAGCCAGTTTTTTTTTCTTTAATTCATGTGAGTATCAGTCTAATTTCATTATTAAATATTTGCCCTCCTTCCCAGAGGCAAGAAGTGGACAAATTATGTGGCATTTGTTTAATGTGATAGGTCTAATTACCACTCTACAATCCTTAAATATTTTGAAATCTTACTAAAAAGTCAAATGCAGGGAATTCATAATGATCTTTAAATTGATCTAAAGACACATTTACTTTGCTTAGCCTAGAGATGGAAAAAAAAAAACAAAATTTAAGAAGAAAGAAACCTTCTTTTCTGTGCTAGCATAACTGCTGAGTCTATGCAGTTAGATAACCAAGTTTCATAAGAATAGGGAGAATTAGGGAGGAAGCTGGTAAAATTCAAGAAAACACAGAGAATGTGTTGGACTTATTTTGACTAAGCAAGAAAGATAATTAGAATATTTCAAAAGAGCGTTTCTGGGCTATTTTATGCTTTGTAAGTAAATGTCCTGCTTGCTCCATTTTTTCCTTGATGGGGCTAGAACTTCTGACCTTACAGAATCTTCCAGCCTTAGTCTTTCAGAAACCAGTTCCTACCTGTATGTGCAACTATACCTGGTTAACAAATGCAATTTAAAAACACAATCTCTGAAGGCCCTTCTGCCTTGACCAAAAGTATGTACTTTTCTAGAAATCATGTTGGTCATTGTATGAGTTGTCTTACACTTTTACTATAAAGATGAGTGAATTCTAATTTGAAACTCACAGGGGGCATCTTATAAATCATGTGAGTATTTATAATTTCTAGAACCAGACCTCTTCATGTGGATTGCAAAAATTATGTCCTGGAAGAAAAGTGGGTTTCTCGATCTGAGAAACAACTCACTTAGATGGAAGTGTGAAGAGGTGGGAGAGCAAGCTTTCTCTACCAATAGCAATTAAGAGCAAGGACCATTTCTTATATCTTGCATTTACTATATAGACTGTTTCCGTTGCTATGATTCTTTGCTTTTCTCTACATTTTCTCTATCTAGCCATCAACATCTTCTGCCAAACTCATGTTAGCCTAAGCTCCCCTTCAAGTCTTTGCCTAGAGCCTAGAGTGCGTTTATTTGTGTGTATTCCTTCTCTCTGTTAACCACTCGTCCTTGCTTCTAACATAGTTCACCACTATATTGTGTCTATTGATTTCCTCATGTTTTTCCTCCTCCTGTGTGCTTTGATGATTTTTACCAAATGTGCTATCTAGTCAATGGTCAATAAATATTAGATGAATTGATGAAAAATGGATGAATGAAGCCAGGAATATATGAAGGAATTCTATTGCCTCAGGGAGAAGTCTGAATACTGGTGTATGAAAATAACATCTCTTCATGGGTTGGAAGGGTAACAAAATCAATGTTGTATCTGTTTTCAGGGAAATTAATATCCATATTTGGAAAGGTGAGTCTTGGCTGAATTGACTAGAGATAAAGGGAGGCTTCACACACATTATTTCTACAGATTTATTTTTTTCTCAGCCTCTCTATGAGAACTCCTTGCTTGTTCCTCCATATGCCTGTCAAGATAAACTTCTGTGTTTTTCTAGGATGGTGTTGTTTATGTAAGTGAAAATCACATATCATGTAGCTCAGCTTAATATTTTGAGATAAGAGATTTTTGGCTTCCTAAAGCCCATTTCAGTATTTCAAAGTTCCACATTTTATGTATTACATATATTTAATATGTAGTTTCTCTCATGCCATCTCTGTCTGTGTCTCTCCCTAACTATCTCTACCTGTTTGTGTGTGTGTGTGTGTGTGTGTGTGTGTGTGTGTGTATGTGTGTGTGTGTGTGTATCTCTGTGTGTGTATGTGGCTGTGTGTGTGAAATTGAAAAGGTGATCAAATTTTAAATAAAACAGCAGTGTTGAGATTAGTCTCATCAATTTTTAATAATAAAGAAGTTGAGTTTAGAATGCTAATGTATCAAGATACCTGTGAGATTTTTTACTCGCTTATCTCTAAAAATTGAAAATAAATATGAAGGCTTTTCAAAGATCTAATTATTAGAAACATGCTCTTAAAGAAACTAGGTGCTATCAGGATTTACTTCCTGGAGTTCAGTTCAGTTATCTCTGAAATTGGGACCATGTTTTAATAGGTTCTAAACACCTTATAGGCTTAAGTTGGAGCCAGTAATGGATGCAAAATTATTGAGTAAACAGGTAGAGGCTCTGTAGATATATTGGTAAAATTATTTACTTAGTTTCCTGCTCTCTGCCAAAGAAATAATAACTGAAATTGTATTTATGTAATAATAGATGTCTTCTGTGTCCATGCAATAAGAGATGGTCTAATGTTCAGAAACAATATTGTTTCTAACAGTAGGCCAGTTTCACAGGGCAGGTCTTGGTAAAATTAATGAAGCAGCAGCTGGGAGTTCGGTGCTTCCGTAGGCACTTGATTGAGGCATGCTAGTGCATCTAGTTTGTTCTGATCACAAGGAGGCTGAGAGGAAAGATGAACTTGCTTCCAGGATTTGTTTCCTGGTATCTTAAAGATGCCGTTTATCTCTGGGTATTCAATTTCAGGAGTAGTCAGAAACTTTATTGAATAATTTTGGAGACTATTTTTCCTTTTTCCATCACTGGTAGGAGTAGATGAGAGAACACCATAGAGATTGGAATTACATTTTTTTTCGATATACCTTTTAAAATTTCAGTTTATTCCAAGCCTATCCAAATTCTGATAATATACCTAAAATTTTCACATATTTTCGAGACATTTATAATTTCTGTAGATTTCTCAAGCCAAGTAAATGATCATGACATTCTCCTACAACCAGAATTTTCCCCTGAATAATAGAAGTCATAACACATGAGTACTTTTTATACAATATACTTTCTTACCAATTTCCAGGAAATAGAGCTTATCCAATCCTCAATATCGCTTTCACAGATAGTTCCTATCATTTCTGAGGAAGTAAATATAAGGAAATCAGATAGGTGAGATAGAGTGATTAGCCAAGTGTGGTCAGGGTAAAACCTGTGAACTGAAATAGAATGAATGTTTCCAAAGGTAAAAGCTGGATGGGGCTATTCTGAAAATGTTTAAAAATGCACATTTCTAATAGAAAGAGGAGTATGTGAGCCTCAGTCATGAAGAATGAATCATTGAAAATGAAGTCCTATTGTCCCTAACACTGGATAAACTTTGAATAGCCATTCGACACATCTCTATCTTCCCTCAAAAACATGGATTGGTGAGGAGTCAAAGATTCTGCCCTTTACTTAATTTTTCTTCAGGTATAGAGAGACTTTTAAGAATGGCACTGAATTCATTAGAACATCTCTCTGGGGATGGGTGCCAAATACAGGAGTCATGACTGCAGACTGGAGGTGAAAGTTCTAGCCCTCTGAATTTGGAAGTGGTATCCCCTGGGTCGCTGAGGGATTTGCAGGTTGCAGGTGGCACTAATTTCACATGAAAGCAATGTGTTTGCCAAAGGAAAGACAGATGGTATCAGTCATCAGTTATTTATTTCTATAATTAGTAGCATGCTGTGATTCAGGTCTTGAAGAAATCCCCACTTCCTATGTAAATCCTTCCATCACCAGATGAGAAATGGAAATTGGAAGCAAAGAAGAGGAGGTTATGAGGTTTTTCTGACAGGGTGACTCTTTGGGTATAAAGGATTCTGGCTTTTATGAGAGAAAGGACACAATCTAGGAAAATGAACCTGACTAACTGCGCTTTTAAATATACAGGGATATTAGTGCTGTGTTTTCATAAAACATAATTATATTTATGGCTCATGTATGTCCTCTAAGAAAGTTGAGTGCTTCAGGAAATAATTTTGACAACAGGAATCATGAATTTTTTGGCTAAATATATTATTGTAATATCGGGGTGATAATAGTTATCAGAATTTAAATGGTTAGACAAATAAGAATGGGTATAAATTAAGGGATTCTAATTATTACCTAACTAGAGAAGTAGTGTTAACTTTTCTTTCTTCTTTTTCAATTGAACAACTTTATTTTTTTAAAAAAAGATAAATTTACACATTTTAAGCATTTTTGCGTAAAAGCATATGAATATATTTTTGTCAGTATTTGATTTTTTTAAAAATTTAATAGTACACATTAAGATCTTACTAGTTACAATGAGCATAAAGTACATGTAAAACAGGATGTAACCAGAAAATAGTCAAAGTTTTTTTGGTGTGTAAAGATTAAGCATAATGATTTTTCATTTTCTTTTTTTTTTTTTTCTTGGTCTCTGTTTTTTTTTTTTTTTTTTCTTAAACCCCATATAATCTGTAAGTTGTTTCTGGGGTGTTCAGAGCTTTCTGGGGTTAGTATCCAATTATCAGTGACTGCATATTATGTCTGTTCTTTTGTGACTGGGTCACTCAAGATTTAACTTTTCAAGCCTATGTTCTCTCAGGAAAGAGAAGTCACTGGTAACCACTGAGCAGAGGTTTTGAAAGAATCAAATAGGCGAGAAATAAGAGTATCTATAGAGTATTGCTTGGACCAAAATTTACATGCATTAAGTGGACATTATTGTTACTTTTTTATTTTAATAGAGAAGACAGAAATTCAAATCATTTACCTGATGAAACATACAGTAAGCTTATCACTTAATTGTTCTAGTATCACTTTATTTAATTCTGTTGAGGCAAAGAAAGATGTGTTTAATATTGACGTTTGCTGGGCAATTTTATATTATGTATTTAAATTTATTCTTTACAATTTCATATATATATAAAATCAAACCCCTTTATCAAGTCCCTTTCCCAACATGTCCCCATCATTTTATCATTTTGCTTTATGAGTGCCCTACTCATTAAATTAAAGTTGCTTGCATGAGAGTGAGTAGGGGCTTATTTTCTTGAGCAATGCATTCTAGTTGCTTGTCCACTGGGGAAAATGGCTTACTCTCTCATAAACTTTTTCTTGTCCATAGCTTCCCCATACAAATATGAAGCTTATTACCCCATCTCCTTCCATGAAGAAATGTTGATAGACCATTTCTTGCAGTTTTTATGTAGACATGGGTGTATTAACCATATCAGGATCACAAAATAATGGTTTACAGCACTTGTGCCAGTGCTTCTTCTGGATTTTGTATCCTGTCCAGGCCCTCTTTGGGATTTTTTCCTGACCCTTGGAGGCAAGGTAGTTAACCTGTTTAGTGCTGGGCACTCAACAGTCACTTCCTCTTATTACTTTTACTAGTTATAATTCTCTGATTGGACCATAATCAACACTGAAAAAAGTATACCATAACTATTGAGACCAAGGGAGAAGAGTTGTCATAAGTCAAGAGCTATAGTAATTCAGGCTAGCCTTGGCTGCACAGTGAGAATTATGTGGCTTTTGAACTCAAACTATGCTAGTATCTGGATTTCTATATAAGTGTCTATAATTACTATGTTATTATGATTCAAACTATAGGTTGTATATACAGAGAGATAAATCACACAGCGAAAATATAGATTACTTTCATAATGGAGAACAAAAAAAGGTAAAATGGGCTAGCAATAAGAGTCAGACTCTGCCTGATCACTTATGGGTTTATCTTAATTGATATTTTCAAGGTACTTCTTCTCTAAAGAGCCTTGGGCAATCTGCATGTGTTTTTATTATAAAATCTCTTTCTAACTGTGTAGTGCTGGGTAAATAAAACAGTCTCACTAATAATACCTTATGCTCTACACTATTTTAGTTTTCTGTCATGCATTCATGTTTTTCACTGAATTTCAACCATGCATCAATAGGACTAACACAATATTATGTTGTAGATTGCAGCCTTTGTTATAATCCCCATGACTAACAACTCCTCCTCTTGACAAAGCCAGTAACCCCTTCTTCCATTTATAACATCCCATCCACCTAATTAAGCAAGCAAGACAGCTAAAGGATATATATATATATTGCATGCACTTTAGAGAACAAATTAAAAAGAAGACAAAATAAATGGTTCTGGTAAGGGATTGTCAGACAGGAGGATACTACAATATGCAGCAATGGCTTGGACATAAGATATTATAAAAGTGATGGATAGAAATGAATGCAATCTGTAGATAATTAAAATACACAAATATGGCTGGAAGATGGGTCTGTCAAGTGAAGTGTTTGCATGCGAGCATAATGCCTGAGTTTGATCCCCAAAATTCAAACCTTAAAAGAGCTGGGTTCGAAAGAGTGTGTCTTTAATTTTATTACAAAGGAGGTGGAAAGAGAAAAATCTCTCAGGCTTACAAACATATCAGTGTACCTGTAGCAACCAGCTCAAGATTCGAGGTGAGACCCTGATCTCCAAAATACAGTGGAGAGGGAGTGGAGAGATGCTTCAGCTGTTAATAGCATGAGATGATCTTTCATAGAATGTAGATTTGAGTCCCAGCAAACCAATAATGCTCACAATTGTCTGTAACTCCACTTCCAGAGGATCTGAATCCTGGGAACTGGGAACACATGTTGTTCAAATGTATACATGCACTCAAAACATCAGTAGAGATAAGTAAAAAAATAATGATAGAATTGGAGTGCTGAGAAAGATTCACAATATATACACTGATCTTAACTGGTAATTCACGAGCACACACACATACATGTATATGCATTTGTGTATGTTTGTGTGTGTGTGTGTGTGTGTGTGTACTCAAACATATATGGACATATATGTACAATTTTAAACACACATAGAAGTAAAATAGATTTTCAAATAGTGTTCCATAAGGTACCAATTTAGGATAAAAGAGATGTTGAAATCTACCAAGTTTTAAGTATAGTTACTTCTAACCCTTAGCACAGTCTTTAACAATAACATTTTAACTAGTTAGTTTAATTTTAATATTTTATATGTAAAATGTTTAAAAACAAAAGCTAGTGCTTTGAATGGTACATATGTCATAGTGTTATACTGGTACTTAAATGAGGCAATAAAATATGCTTAACCTTCTCAGAACAGAATAATGATAGCATAAGAAGTTTCTGCATACGAATGTATGCTTTATTTTTATAATAGCTATTAAGATAGGTCCACAAGTAAGAAAAGAAGAATTAGAACCTCGAGATTACTGAGACCTTTCTGAGTCATATGGCACTTCTTTTCTTTGTAATAAGAGTGCAGTTAATGTGAACTCATTCACCATAGCATCCTGAACACAGAGGATGGAGAATGTAAAAGATGCTCTACTCTGCTCCACCTTCTGCTGGGTATTGGGATGCCTGTTTCAATTTAATTTTGAAAAACAAAAAGCTGTTGCTGTGCTTTTTGGTTGGATACAAATTAGCTTTCATATTCTTGATGGAAGCTATGTTTTTGTAGTCTATGGCAGTGAAAGTAACTCTGCCTAACAGGCAGAACAACAACAACAACAACAAAAAGATTTTAAGGCATACTATTAAACCTTTAAAAAAATATCAAGTACTGACAAAAATGTATACATATACTTTTACACAAAAAGGCTTTTAAAATCTGTACATTTATCTTTGTTTATTTAAACAAAATTGTTCAATTAAAAATGTAAAAAAAAGAAATGTCATTATAAAACACACACAAAAAAATCTACAACTCCCCCATGACCCTTAGCTCTCCTCTACTCATTTTTTTTTTGTGAATATCTCTCTTTAATATTCCTAAGACTAGCCTAACTATCTTTGGCTGATCTTCTGGTATTTTTTCTTGCTATTGTACATGAACTTTGAGTCTTCAGTGAGAATGTGAAATTTATGTCTTAATTTACTGTTGATTTGAAAATTTAAAGTCCCTTTCTCTTAAAGTAAGATATGGTTAACAACTTGGAGAACCAGGAAAGCAGACTGGTGATGGAGACCTAAAGTCCAGAGCACTATACCTGGTTCCTGAATAGCATTTAACCCACCCTCTCTGTTTGTTTATATATATGGAATAAACTCACATAAAATACTAGATCTTCCATTTAACTTTATAAATATTTTATTGGATATATTTTATTTACTACCCCCTTTCCTTGTTTCTTCTCTCTAACTCCCCCTATTTTATCCTCTCTCCTCCTGTCCCCTGTTTCTATGAGGGTACTCTCCCACACTCACACACCCCTAACTGCCCTGACATTCCCCTACACTGGAGCATCAAGTCATGGCAGGACCAATGGGTCCTCCTCCCATTAATGCCCAACAATGTCATTCTCTACTACATATGCAGCTGGAGCCACCAGGTCCTCCATGTGTCCTCTCTGGATACTAGTCCCCATGTTCTGTGGTTGGTAAGTACCATTGTTTCTTTCTTTTTTTCTTATTTATTTATTTATGTATTTATTTATTTATTTATTTATTTGGTTATTTTGCTTGTTTGTGTGTCTTAATTTCTTTATTATACTTGAACTTTTTACAAACATATACCATCATACATACCACTATTCAGTAAAAATCTACTCTCTATTTTATGGAGCAAACACTACAAACTATCTTTTTTCTGATCTCTAAGACCACTAAAGGGCTTATCAAAAACAGAGGTTCCGTTCTGATCCATCGGATCTCAAGCTTTGAGCCTTTCATCACTGACAGTATGCTCAAGTGGATAAACATTTCTGTTTTCCTTTTTTGTTTATATGGTGTCACAAATCCCTTCAGCTCCTTCAATCCTTTCACTTAATCCTTCATTCTCTATTCACTGGTTGGTTGTGAGCATCACCCTCTGTAATTGTCATGATCTGGTAGAACCTCTCAGGTGACAGCTATATCAGGCTTCTGTCAGCATGCAATTCTTGGCATCAGCAATATTGTTTGGATTGGGTGGTTGTTCATGGAATGGATCTCCATGTAGGCCAGTCTCTTTGCTTCAGTCTCTGCTTCAAATTTTGTCTCCATATTTCCTCCTCTGAATATTTTTGTCACCCCTTCTAAGAAGGACTGAAGCATCTAAACTCTGTTTTTATTTATTTTTTTTTTTTCTTCTTGAGCTTCATCCATGGAATGTATGGAAATGTATCTTGAGTAATCTGAGTTTTGAGGATAACATACACTTATTAGTGAGGGAATACTATGTGTGTTTCTTTGTAATTGGGTTACCTCACACAGGATGATATTTTATAGTTTCATGCATTTGCAAAAAAATTTTATAAAGTCATTGTTTTGATAGCTGAGTACTACACCATTGTGTAAGTGTACCACATGTCATGTATCTGTCCCTCTATTAAAGGGCATCTGGGTTTGTTTCTAGCTTTTGGCTATTATATATATATATATATATATATATATATATATATATATATAGATAGATAGATAGATAGATAGATATAGATATAGATATAGATAGATATAGATATAGATATATAGATATATATATCTGGGTCCTCAGGTAGTACTATGTCCAATTTTTTTAAGAACCTCCAGACTAATTTCAAAAGTAGTTTTACCAACTGGCAATCTCACCAACAATGAAAGAGTGTTTCTCTTTCTCTACATCCTTGTCACCTAATTTCTTCATTCTGGAAATCTAACATATTTTTACAAAACCATAGATTACTACTTTGTGGTATTTTCTTTCTAAGCATTTTGTGAATATTTGATTACCATTTACACCTTTGACAAATTTACTCCTTGTAAATCTGATCTGGTTGTGCACAACATTTCTGCAATACCATAAAATCCTAAGAGGCCTCAATATACTTTATTGAATGGATGAAAAAAATAAATAAATACAATAGTGAATAGATGGAGACTCATACTTGCTTCCCAGGTCTTCTACTCTTCATGCTGTGTCTATGGGCTGTAGGGAAGAGAAAAGCAATCAACAGAGTCTGCTTGCTCCTGAGAAAAAGCACACTTTGAAAAATGAAGTGTTCCTTGTCATTAGCTTTCAGTCAAGCATCACATCAGGAAACTTCTGCATCAGATGTTGTGATTGGACCTTGAAGGGGGACACCCACAATGCGGGTCCCAGCCTCCTGTGAGCTGGAACAGATGGTTTTCTCACACACAACTAAATAAAGCTGTAATGGTGTTGGCCCGCCAACACAGCCCAGGTGAACCTTTATGAACAAAAAAAGAAAGTGTTTCTGGGATACCATGTGAAAATAAATTTCTATAATGCTGAAGGTTTTTATTTTAGATACCAGCTAGCTTCTTCATTTGGATATTTTAAGAAAGGACTGGTATTATTCTTAGTTTGCTAGGAGGGGCTTCCAAAATCCTCAACAGAGATCTTACATACCCTTCCCTTATTATATGCATTTAATGCACTTATCTGCTCAAGAAGAGTAAGTACTCAGTTCTTATCTCTAATTGTTCTGTGTTCTGACTATGTAAACAGAGCAATGGCCACTGCCAATATAATGCAACACTGGAAGTAACCTATATACACACACACACCAAACACACACACACACACTCACACAACCACCCACCCACCCACACACACACACACACACACACACAGAGAGAGAGAGAGAGAGAGAGAGAGAGAGAGAGAGAGAGAGAGAGAGAGAGAGAGAGACAGAGACAGAGACAGAGAACAAAACAAGAAAGATAAAGTATAACATATGATGACAAATGATTACATACTGTTTACTTTTACACACACCCAAGTTACATTGAGCATTAGAAGAGAAATTCTCACTACCCCAAGGAAACATGCAAAGATATATGAATATCCTCCAAGTATATTCATTTGTCTTTATCTTTTTCACAAGAATTTAGTGTTAGGGACTTTAGGACCTTGAATACTCAGCAAAGCATGGAGGTTCTCACAATGTTTTGGAAAAACAATCAGATGAACATTAGAGGTGATGAATTTACTATTAGTCAAGGAGTGCCATGGGGAGGGAAGTGATGAAGAAGAAGAGGCAGGTATCTAGGCTTTCTCATCACATTTGGTTCCATAAATACCAGTCAGAGGTGTGAATATAAGTCATAGTCTATCCTAGGATTTATTTCACACTATATATATATATATATATATATATATATATATATATATATATATATATATATGTGTGTGTGTGTGTGTGTGTGTGTGTGTGTGTGTGTGTGTGTGTGTACACATTATATATGTTTTTATTGGTTTTTTGATATAGATTAGTTTTCTGATTTTGGTAATCTGCAATATATGCATATTTCATGTAGTTCATTATAGAGTACAGATGTGAGTTGTCTTGGGTCATGACACTGATTTTATTGCTGTCTTTTTGCATTAACTATTATTTATTTTTAAAGTATTGTAGCTTATAATAAGATAAATAAAGTTGGAAGATATTATGCTAATTAAGCCAAGCCAGGTACAACCTGTAAAGGCATATTTATAATCTAAACAGTTAAATCCATACATTATATAACAATAGTTCCCAAGATCTGAAGTTAGAAAAAATTAGAAGATTTTGAACAAAAGGTAGACTTTTTTGTTAGACAGAAAACATAGAGTTTCTTAAAGATACAAGCATGTTAAGTGAGTTATCCCACGTGTGTATATATACATTACTATATAACATAATATTACCTATCTCATAATTATATCTGATTATAATTTGTCCAATTATAGATGGAATAAAATATAATTAAAATCTAGAAACTTGCTTAACATCACTTGTTATTAGGAAAATAGCTTCAGAAACATCAAAGAAGGTATTTTTTGAAAATATATAATTAGGTAAAACACAGTTGAATATAGACTCTTCCTGATATATCTTATTAACTGTGATGCCTTATAATGCTTGATACTTCCGGAATTGGTTACATCCATTAACTTCCCATGATCCTCACAGAAAGTTTTAGAATAGTATAGTAAATCTGCTACTTTACAAGAAAAATCTGTAACTTCCCGAATATCAAACTACATCTCCAAACACTTAACAAGTAGTAATTTTATGTGAGACCAAAATTCCATTCACACAATTTCCTCTCTTTTTACTATATTTAAGAAACATGACTAAAAGATGAAAGCTAATTTTCTCCTCTTGCAATGTAACAGAATTTCTTGATAGCTATAAAGCCCAGATAACATATCGATTTCTTTCGGGTAGTCCATCTCAGCAGGGAGAATGATGTCAGCAGTCAGGGAAAACATGGCTGCTAGAAGCAAAAACAGGAAGCACAAAGAGAAAGGGGTGCATACTGTGGCTAGTTTATCAACTTCAAAGCAAGAGTTCCCAAGGTAGGGGGCAGTAGGATAACCCTGCAGGCCATGGCAGTTGTCAGAGGGGGCCTGATGTGCTTGCAGAAGCAAGCAAGTGGTAGAAGCACCTAAAAGAAATGAGCAAGTAAACAAGTAGTGGAGAGATGGAAGAGGAAAAGAATCCAAGCAATCTGAGCACTATGATGAGAGACAGAACTGGAGACATGAAGCCTCTCTGAATTTACTTATTGGGAAATGGTGAATCACACTGTCCACCAATAGAGTCAGTAACAAACCCAAATGCCTGGAGGCCATTATGTCTTCCTTTGAGAAAACTTACCATTGTGTGTGGTGCCATGATTGCCAAAGATGCACCCTTGTGTAGGAAGAATAACAGTACCTGCAGAGTATAGAAACACAGCTGACCCAACAAATCCTGCTCTGTTTACTTCTCATTGTTGGCTTAGTTGCTTATCTCTCTTGTTAGTTGTGTTGAGAGTTCAATGCTGTAATCCCTACTGCTAGTTATCAGCTTATCTGTATGTTGAATGAACTACAATCCTGAAATGAAAGGCTCACCTATGATTCAGGTCTTGAGACTAGGAAATACAAGTTTCTAATCTGGATTTTGGCGTGGAGATCTTGAGGCATAGTAGCTATTAATTTAAGGAGATTAAGGCAAGGAGATATTTCAATTTTAGGTAACCCTGGAGCAAAACAGGTGCCAGATCCAGGTGTGGTCATACAGACCTTTATTCTGAGACACACTTTCTGCTGGAGACCTGCATTAGAGCATTGGAAGTAGCAAGATTCTCTATCCGTTGCCTGCTTGCATTTACTTGCCAGTACATCTGTTGGCCTCTACTAGTTTTGTGGGACTGAGCAACTACTAGATTTTTGGACTTCCCATTCACAGCTGACTATTGTTGGAGAGTAGGACTACAGACTGTAAGTCATTAAAACAAATTCCCTTATTACATAGAGACTATCCAAAAGTGCTGTGACTCATGAGTACCCTAATAGAAACCCTAAGACTGGATGACTATATTGGATTACAATTTTTTCCCTCACAGTGCTTACCATTTCCCAGGATTACATTTTGTTTGGAACCTTAGGGTTGGACAAATGTTTAACCGTCCTATCCTACAGAACAAGATGTCATTCCTCATGCCACAAGTGCACATGCTACTAAATGTGCAAGAATATAACAGAGAAGTGGAAGAGGAAGACAAGTGGAACTGTCTGTGCATTATAAAGAATGCCAGAACTTGAGGGTGCTGAGGAACAGTCCAATGTGAGTATCTTGTGCTACTGTTCTACCACCATAGGCCATGGTGACTTCTCAACCTGTACTGTAGCTGACAGTCATATCTTGGTTCATCGTCCTGCAGACACAGAATTCTCTATCCCTGTCAAAGACCTGCATTACTCCCATAGACCATGCAGTCTGCCCAGATCCTGGGCTGCTGCTACGATCATGTTGCTGATCTAGAGCTGAGCAAAGTTGGCTCCATCTCTCACAGGCTGCAGTACTAAGGAAAATAGGCCAAGACCCATATTGGCAGCCTGATACTACCTTGTACCTGGGTAAAGCAAAAGGGCTGGCCATTGTTGCATGGTTTTAGGAGAGAACACAAACTCAGCTATGACCTAGGTTTTAACTCAGGATTTTCAGTTAGCCCAATCTAACACCAACTCCATCCATCAACTGCTGGGGCATGTAAAAAGGCCAATACTGAAGATCCAAAGCTACAGGATTTCCATGACATGGGGTAACAACAGAAAATCTGAGTGGAGCCCAGGTGAGAATCTCATCTGGATAGCATTGGCAGAAGCCAGCGTCCTCAAACCAGAGAAATGACTCATTGCTATTAACATTTGCAAGCAAAGCTACATATACAAAAGTATAAATTGTGTGGCAGTTTTCATGATGAGATATTCCCTTTTGCTGTTGCTGTTTGATTTTGTATGTGGGGGAAGAGCTGAGAAAGCATACTTTGGCTATAGAGGAACAGGGAGATAAGTATTAAGGTACATGGTATGAACTCAAAACAAAGTCATGCAAAGCTTTTAACATGAAAACCTTGAAAGTCTACCCTTATGGGTTACTTCCTCAGGAAAGGCTCCACTTTCTTAAGGGTCAATAATGTTTACAACCATCATCACTAACATACCAGCTCTTCAAACACATGAGGCAATGTAGGGGCCTATACACTCAAGCCATGGCAGACATTGCTTAAATGTATTTTCTAAAGACCCTAACAAGATAAATATACCTTTTTCTAGGTGTGCAACCACATACTTTTACATAGCGGACAGCAACTATCTGGCACATTTGTCATGGTTTCTACCTATATGTCTACCAGCACTGATTAATTATGGAGGTGTGGATTCTCATCTGCTAATATATTGTAACTTCAGAATTAGTCCTACAGAGAGATGGCATTCTATCAGCAGTCAACTTCTCATATAAATACTGTTCACTGGATCCCTTCATTTGGCAATTCTAGGAGGACAAAGAGGTCTATTGTACAATGATTATACCAAGAGACATCAGGGTAACCTGTATTTTATACCCGTAAGCTTCAAGTATTGTTGTGGATGAGTCATTCATACATCTCCATGCTGTTTTCCGAACATGTTTTAAAAAGAACAACTTTATAAAAAGACACCTCAAGGTTTCAATTTTGCCTCACCAGTTTGCAAGCATCAGAGATGCTCCAAATCAACTTGCCGTTTCAACATCACGTTCCCAGAAGCTAACCAGGCAAACTAATTATTGTTAATTTTCAGATGATCCATTTTACAACCTGCTGCTCATCCTGGTATTTTTCTTTCTGTATTTCAAATGATTTTACAATAAAGGAATCTTTAAAGTTAATAAAAAGTCTTTGCTATCAACAAGAATCATATCATATTTGGATTCATCAAAGGAAAGGCATGTGAGGTTTTTAGTTTGTTTGTTTGATTTTGTTATTATTTTTTTTCCTATTCTTTTTACCAACAACTATTGAGAAACTCTAAAGTGGTAGGGATAGATGATTCAGGTTTCTTATCTTGTTTCATCACACAAAGCAAATAATGAAATGAATTCTGTTGACTTCAGTAGACCGAGAGTTCAGTTCCCTATAATCTCTTAATCCTAGAGAATGATGTGCAGATAAGAGCAGATGCCACTTAAAGAAGGTCTGTGTGAGGGGAGATAAGGAACAGGCCCTGAGCTGTGTCCACTTGTAAGCTCATACTCCCGAGTCATCATTCATGGCTTTTTTTTTTTTCTTTTTTGCCTTCCTGACCATGATATTAAATAAATATTTTAATGGTAAATCATATTTTGAAAGGGAAGCTTTTGCTCTTATCAGTTTTTATCTGAAATGAATGATAATTTTGATTAGTGTTCTACTTTTAGTAATAGTATTAACTGATTCTATCAATTATTAATGAACAATCTCTGCCGATGTGTCCTCAGTTAATAACTAAATTTACCTAAGTTCTGTTGGCGTTGTGTAAGCTTTGCTTCTTCCTAAACCAGCTATAACTTTATTTCATTTTTTTTTTCAAAAAGATATTTATCCTCGACAAATGCTAATAGTGTTTTCTATTTGCTGCAGGATAAACAGTGTGCACACATCGTCTCATTTGACCTTCATTCGCACTTTCTGCTTTATTGAATATCTCCCTAATATTCTAGATACAGTTACTTATAAATGTGAGGGTTGGTTTTGAAGACAAATGGTACCTATCATACTTGATCAAGGGTTTCAAGGATTCCTTCCTGAAAGTCCTTATTACTTCTCTATGTACATTATAACAGCATTTAAAAATCAGCATTGTAATGAAATAATGTGAAATCCTTGTCTCTTTGCAAGGCCATTCATCTCTCTCTCTCTCTCTCTCTCTCTCTCTCTCTCTCTCTCTCTCTCTCTCTCTCTCTCTCTCTCTTTCTCTCTCTCTTTCTCTCTCTCTCTGATTGTCTCTGTCTCTCAATATCTCTCTCTGTCTCTCCATATGTCTCTCTATCTCTGTCTTTCTCTGTCTCCCTCTGTCTCACTGTCTCTGTCTTTCTATGTCTTTCTCTGTCTTTCTGTCTCACTGCCTCTGTCTCTCTCACTTTTAATTTTACTCCCTTCCCTTTTATGTGGGTATGGGGGTGATGGGTGTATTCATGTGTGGTGTGTGTGGTGTGTTTGTGTGTGTTAGTATTTGACAGGGAAGTACCTTTATATAAAACTTCATAATTTACTCACATTTCCAAGGTGTTTTTCTTCTTCTCACAGCATGAGTTGAGGGCAGACAAGATATAGTTTTGATATATAGCACGGATATATAGCTTTATTGCTTTTAGAAGAGACAATTTCATAGAAACTTTCTATATACAATAGTCATCAGAGAAAATACAGCAAATTATTATTCAGCAGTTTTTATATAATGCATTAATTAAATAATATTGATGAATAAATTTAAAAATTAATTATATGCAAATAATTGTATACTGTTAATATTACTGCATTAATAATGAACTTCAAGTTCAAGAAAATTTGCTGTTGTTTTGTTTTTCCTTGAAATTTGGGAGCAAAGAATAAGTTCATAGTAGCAATCACTATACTAACTTTCCCTTATATTTTGCACTTACATTCCTAAGAATATAATATCTCATGTCTTTTCAATCTCCCATGAGAATCTGAAGTTAATATGTACCCTCATCAGACATGCAATGGCACACTGTATATTACTTGGTTTTTAATTTTTACAATTATATATGTCTAAATTAATTCATTTACTATGGAGTGCTTTAGTGAGCAATTCATGTTGCTACTGAAACATTTAGACTGTATACCTTAATTATTCATAATTTCTCATGTAATCTTAGTAGAATTACTTATTTAACCTGAGTTTCACCATGCAGCTCTGGGTGGTCCACAACTTTTCAATTAGTCCAGGTTATTCTTGAGTCCACTTGCCTCCTCTTTGTGAGTTTAAGGATTAAACATACTTTTTTATTCCTCTGTTTTATGATAAAATCCATCTAGGTCACAGATCCTATCTACAACATATATCCTTTTCGATGTTTGCTATTCCCCTGTGTGTATGGGGTCTTTATGATACTTACTTATGATGAAGATGACAGAATCAGTTAAAAATTATTTATTAACTTATTTACATTTTATATTCTCATTATAGGGGATTAATGTGCCAGTCTCTCTTAATGTTAACTTATAATTGGTATAGGTTTTTCATGTATAAAGTGCTGACTCCTAATGCCTTTTTAATAAAGTACTGAAAATAATAGAGCAATCATGTAAATAAATGCAAATTTATAAAATCCAACTTTAGTCATAATACATAAGTTGAGATTCTTTAATTGCAACAAACAAAAATAGATTCTGTGTAACATTTCCTTCTATTTGTATTTTTTTAACTTTTGAAAATTTCTTGTTTTGGGTTTATTTTTGAAATTAGGATATAATTACATTTATTCCTTTATTTCCATCTTTAATGCCTCTCATCTCACCCTTCCACTATTCTTTATATTCTTGACATTAACTGTTACTGCATATGTGTATGCATTTGTATATATAAGTGTTCTTATAAATATAACCTACCACGTTTGTATGATGCTACCTCCATGTCTGTCCTCAGGGCCAACTATTTTGTGCTGCATCACCAGCTGATGTATACTTTATGGGTGACCATGACCTTTCCCATTCCCAGCTTCCCACAATTGTCTTTCTTTGGGTACGCTGAGGGCCTTGTGTACTTATCTCTGATTTGACTGGCATGCCAGTTGTCATTCTTGTTGAGCTCACAGTTTAAAGTGCTAAAACTAAAAGCCAAGAAAATCAGTTAGAAATAGACAAGAGGTTCCAAAAAAAAAAAAAATGGTAGCAAGCAAAAACAGGACACTTACTCATGGATTTTTGTTTAGAATGATGTTGTCTAACAAACTCAGTCTGGGTGTCACAGGAATACTAACACAGTTTAGTAATTAACATCTCCAATGAATAAAGTGTGTATTTTCAGTAATAGTCATTTTTACAACTTGCTTGTGTCCGTGACTCTGGGACAATGAAGGCAGAAGGAAGCCCAACAATTGTAACAAGTAGCTGTCAATTATGTTTTTGCAAGAAAAAAATATTTGTGTAAATTTTTGAAAAAATATAAATTGTCTTAAAAGGAAAATATAACATCCTATAACCTAATTATGTGAAGCAATTTAAGTCCCATTTGTTAAAATTAACAGAGTTCTGACTAACTTTTGATTAAAACAATTTCTAAAAGATCTTGAAGCTTAGAAGAATCCCAGTAGGCAGTAAACCTTGTGACTTTGAGAGTTTCTCCTGTGTAGAGTTTATGATGGTAGATACTGAATCATAATCAGTTACCTACTTCTTGACAGTGTCATTGAGAAATTGGAAATTCTGGCTTAAACATCACAAAGAGACTTTTTTCCAAAGTACATTTCTTCATCTGCCAAATATTTTATTCACCTTCTGGTTGTGGGTGTTTCCCCATCTTCTTTGGTCTATCAGTTCAGTGCCCTCCAGAGTGTCTGTTTTAACTGGAGAACACAGTCTGGCACTAAAAACCCCTTTTGTAGACGCTGCCAACTCCTGTCTGGCCCTTGTGGGTGGCTTCAATCTAGTTAACACAAGGCAGGATCCCTGCAAAGAGTAGCACACCAGAGGAAGATTCCAGAGCCAATAAAGGATGGCAAATCACTTTATGGAAATTAGCTTTTAATTATTCATTGACAATTTGACTGCAGTCCAGCAGGTGTCCTGATAGGAAAAAATAATTTAATAAATGTTTTTGTTATTGTTTTTTTTTAAACATCTGTAGACACATTCTATACTTTCTGTCAAAAATCTACACTTAATCTTTTATCTTGAGGTTGCCATGGGAGGGCCTGCTCAATATAAAACATCACACAAAGATGCCATTCAGTCACTGAAACACTAACTCACTCAAATGAGTTTTTCTTTCTGCTAGACAGTTGCTCATGAAATGAGAAAATTATATTGCGTAAAAAGAAAAAAAAATCTAAGAGTCAAATATGAGGTCATGGGGTCATATTTCAACCTTTACTTCCGTTCTTACCCCATAGGATATAGAAAATGTGAAATTATGAGAAAAAAATGTAGCAATCTGACCGAGATTTGAACTGAAATGCCAGCACTTATTGGCTATGTGACCTCAGAAAAATCAATTAACCTCTCTGAACCTCAATTTCTTCATGTGCAAATATCGAGATATTAGAATATTGAGTGATGGGTAAAACTGGGTTCTGTGTGGTTGGAAAATTGCTTTACATAAATGATGAAGAATTTGATCATTATGCAGACAGCTGACTCTCAAAGTATCTTAGGACACTTTGGAGCAGGGAGCATTTGGCAGTTAAACTGTGTGTATAGGCTTCTTTAAATATCATTTCATCAGGGATATTCGGAACTATGAATTCAGAAACTACAAGTCTGGATTATAAAGATTGCTATAGTAAATAAAGCTTCTTGAATTGATTGGCCAAAAATCGGATTTGGGACACATAAACCTAACCCTTTCTCTTTAAATACACCACACAAACACACACATACACACACACACACACAAACATTCCAAACCTGTGGTGGCCTTTGTGCCTCCTGCCACTTCAAACTCAATTAGGTTGCCACAGAACACACCAAAATACTGTGATCCAATTGGTATAATATACTTTTCCCACCTAGATACGTCAAATGATCCTGTATGTTTCCATCCCTTATAAAATATTCCTAACATCCTTATCCATATAGAGATTCGCCAAGAGAATCATCTATGTGTTTTTCCATGTTGCCTCCTCTTGATTCTCCCACTTTCTCCTTCCACTCTTCTTCATAGATGTTTTCCCGCCTACTTTTCCTTCTCTTCCAATGATAGGCTCCACCTTCTTTATTGTATAATGACATCATCCTACTCGCCACATGTTTTGTTTAGTTAATTTTTTTTCTCTCAAATGTAAGTTGTGCACAACTACCATTTGAAAATCTAAATAAGTATGTGTTCTCAGAGTTAATTAGCTTGAGTAGGCAATAAAACTAAATTAGTTTTCAACTCCATCAAAATCTGTTGATGGCTAAATATCTATAAACATAAGAAGCCTAACAAGGCTTCCAGAATTGAGACAGGTCATAGAGACAAATCTCCACGAGCCCAGTCCCCTGTTAGCAACATGTGAAAGCAAGTCTTCAGCTTTCTGACCCAGGAATACTGGCAGAGTTTTAAATGCAGAAATCTTGAAGGGGTGATAATTTTGGCTCGACAAAGATTATCAGTTAATTATTGTGCATAATGTGTCTCTTTCTGGACAGTATTTGTTTGTAGATGAAACAGACAGTTTTACCCAGTGGCTGTGTAGCCATAAACTGTATCTCCCCTGGAAGTAGACAGGATCAGTATCTTCATTAAATCCACCAAATGAGAACTGTAACAAGCAGATATGTCTCAACAAAAGATAAATATTATTAAATGTCATAATTTATGGATTTCTGAGATTTTTGCAAACCATCTAACTACAAAAAGGATTTCTGAACTGTTAAGCATTGAGTACTTGAGACCTAAATTTATTTTTGCAACCACAGGCATAGTCAATTGAAAAATCTTGAGGCGGTTGCCCACTCCAAGATGGGGTTGAGTTTCTTAAGCTCTCATCTTTCAAGATTGGTGGGTGGGCATCTCTGGCTGGTTCCTGCCAGTAAGTACCTTTTGGGATGAGTTATACTGCTTGGATTTGGTGATTGCATTTGTGGCAGATCCCCAGGTGAAGCTGCATCTCAGTGGTCTTTTTTTTTCAATCACTGCTCCTTTATTTAACCTTGCATTTCCTCCCATAAGAGTTTTGTTCTCAGAAAACATCTGCAGGAATCACCATCCCTGACCTCAAGCTATATTACAAGGCAATTGTGTTAAAAACTGTATGGTACTGGTACAGAGATAGTCAGGTTGATCAATAGAGCAGAATAGAAGATCCAGAAATGAACCCTCACACATATGGTCACTTGATTTTTGACAAATGAGCTGAAAACATTCAATGGAAAAAGGACAGCCTCTTCAACAGATGGTGGTGGCTCAACTGGCACTCAGGATGCAGAAGAATGAAAATAGAGCCTTTTTTATCTACTTGTACAAAGCTAAAGTGCAACTGGCTTATGCTCTAAGACCAAGGATTGAGAAATGAGATTTAATGAGATTGCAAATTTTCTGTAAGTCTAAGGACACTGTCAATAAAACAAAACGCCGGCCAATATATTGGGAAAGAGTTTCAGTCATGATATCCTCTGGTAATAAACAGCAATGTGGAAGTGTAAGCTGAATAATAACCCCCCCCCCAAAAAAAAAAAAAAAACAAAGAAAAAAAAAACCAAATAAATTTCTTAAAGAAATGCAGGAAAACACAATTTAACAGGTGAAGGAATTGAATAAATCAGTCTAAGATCTAAAAGTGGATCTAGAAACAATAAAGAAAGCACAAATGGGGGACCACTTGGAAATGGACAAACCTAGAAAAGTGGTCAGAAAATATGGATATAAGCACACCAACAGAATACAAGAAATATAAGAGAGAACCTCGGGTGCTTAGGAAACCTTAGAAGATATTGCCACCACTGTCAAGAAAATTCAAAACATAAAACACTCCTAATCCAAAATATCCAGGAAATTTAGGACACAATGAAACAACTAAATCTAAGAATAATTGGGATAGAGGAACAAAGATTCTAAGTTCTAAAGACCTGAAAACATCATCAACAAAATAATAAAAGAAAACATTCCCAACAAAGAGATGGCCATAAAGGTACAAGAAACATATAGAACACAAAATATAAGGGACCAGAAAAGAAAATCCTCTCTTTATATAATAACCAAAACACTAAACACACAGAACAAAGAAAGAATACTAAAATCTGCAAGGGAGAAGGGCCAAGTAACATACCAATGTAGACCTATCAGAAGTATTCCAGACTTCACAACAGAGACACTAAAAGCCAGAAGAACCTAGTCAGATGTCAGGCAAACTCCAAGGAAACACAAATTTCAGCCCAGGCTACTATACCCAGCAAAACTCTCAATGAACATAGATGGAGAAACTAAAATATTACAGGACAAAGCCAAATTCAAACAATATCTATCTACCAATTCAGCCCAACAAAGGATCCTAGAAGGAAAACTCCAACACAAGGCACACACATTCATTAAAAAGAAAAAAAAAAAGGAACAAAACAATAAAAAACAAACAAACAAAAAAAAAAAAACTTTACTAAAGCTCAACATACACATTGAAAATAGTGGGAGACTTCAACACCCCACTCTTACCAATGAACAGTTCATTGAAATAGAAACTAAACAGAGACACAGTGAAACTAATAGAGGTTATGAACCAAATGGATTTAACAGATATCTACAGAACATTTCATCCAAAACAATACACCTACTTCTCAGCACCTCATGTTACCATCTCTAAAATCAAACATATAACTGGTCTCAAAACAGCCCTCAACTGATAAGAGATTGTATCCATCTACCAACCTACAGCTAGTCTTCAATAACTGAAAAATCAACAGAAAGCATACATACACATGGAAATTGAACAACTCTATACTCAATGATAACTTAGTCAGGAATGTACTAAAGAAATAAATTAAAGGCTTCCTGGAATTTAACAAAAATGTTGATACATCATACCCAAAATTATGGTACACAATAAAAGCAGTGTAAGGAAAATTCATAGCACTAAGTGTCCTGGTTTAAAAAAACAAACAAACAAACAAACATAAAAAGATATTTTACACTAGCAACTTAACAGCACACCAGAGAGCTCTTAACTCCCCTTGCAGGCCCTGAAGATACTCAATTATATGCTTTAAAAACAAACAAACAAACAAAAAATAAAACAAACAAACTAAAAGAACCCTTAGGTGACAACAAATGTTGGTAAGCCTTTGCAGGTGGGATTGTAAGCTGGTACAACAACTCTGGAAATCAAATTGGAAATTTATCAGAAAATTGGAAGTAGATCTACATGAAGAACCAACTATACCACTCTGGGGAATATATCCAAAAAATGTCCCACCATGCTCCTGAGACAATTGTTCATAGTGGCATTGTTTGTGAAAGCCAGATGCTAGAAACAACTCAGATGTCCCACAAAAGAAAAATGGATTAATAAAATGGGGTTCCTTTTCACAGATGAATTCTACTCGCTATTAAGAATGATGTCATCCTGAGTTTTGTATGTAAATGGGTGTAAAATAGAAAATATCATCCTAAGGGAGTTAACTCTGGCCCAAAAGGACATGCATCGTTTTAACTCACTAATAAGTGGATATTACCCCCCCTAAAAAATACAGAATACCCAAAATACAGTCCACAGAATTCAAAAAGGTAAACAAGGGTCTGAGTGATTATGCATCCATTTTACTTGAGAGGGAGGAGCAAGAAATTACCACAGGGGAGAGAATGAGGGACCTGGGAGAAAAAGTGGACAGGATGGGGGAAAGAAGAGAGCATGATCTGGTATTGGGTGCAGGGAAAAAGACTGAAGCCCTGAGCAAGGGCCAGCAGAAAGAATGGAAACAGGCAACCATGAGATATCAAGAGATTGGGGGGAAACCTCCAGAATGTTACAGAGATCTGAGAGACTCTAGAGTTGGAAGACAAGGCATCAAGTGGAAGTTACCATCTCATTGTCAATATTTTGACACATAATTATTTCTGTCAGAAAGAACTGCATAGATGAAAATGGAGAGGAGTCTGAGGAAAAGAAAGTTCAGGGACAGGTCCAAAGTATGATTCAGTTCATAAGGATTCCCAAAGGTCTGTCAGTATTACTGAGCCTATGGGGTGTTCAAAAATAAAAATACCTATCAGGACTGCCCTCTGAAAGATTAAATAAGCAGTTAAAAGACTCAGATGCAGATATTTGGACCCAACCAATGGAGAGAAGCTGCTGACCCTGTGGTTTAACTATGGAAAAGTTGGATGAAGCTAAGGAGGGAGTTCCTATAAGAGGAAGAGGAGTCTCAATTTACCTGGACCCCTAAGATCTCAAGAGACTGGAGGCCCCAGGGAGTTTAGAGGTCTGATTAGGTGTGCATTTGGGGTATGGGGACATCCTTATGGAGACAGGGAGTAGAAGAGGAAGAGGGTGGACTAGGAAGGAAATATAGAATCTGAGTGTAAGAAACAAATAAAATGAATGCATACAAAAATATTTTTTTAGAAACATGCATCATAAAATAAGTTGTCTTGAACACATGAAAAAAATAAATGAAATATTTAAGCAAAATATATCCCTTTATTACCATTCATTTTCCTGTCTCCTTGTTTGACTCTTGTCATATTTAATGGGGTTGTTATTATTTTGGAAAGCCTTCTTTACAGTATTCCCTTAAATCATTATGATTTAACCATTTTGATCACATGTCAAAGCATTCTGAATTGGTCTAGATTTATAATAATACC
The DNA here is from genome assembly GCF_963924665.1 of Micromys minutus. Taxonomy (NCBI): domain Eukaryota; kingdom Metazoa; phylum Chordata; class Mammalia; order Rodentia; family Muridae; genus Micromys; species Micromys minutus. The sequence goes on along the minus strand of NC_137963.1, from coordinate 12,374,040 downwards.
ATTGAATATAAGCTTTTTATATTTCTCCCTTATTCATTAAAGTTTCTTTAAATTTAATGAATTCTCTTTTAGACACCTTTATTAGAGGGCTATTGGATATATGTTCTTTTTTGATCTGATAGTTTAACAATTTCTTTATCTTTATGGTGTTTCAAAAGGATAGTTTTGCTAGGTATAGGATTATTGATTGAAAACTTTAGACTTCTCCTTCAGTACTATGAATATCTCTTCCTACTCTTCCAGTCTGTAAGATTTCTGCTAAGAAATATGTTGTCAGGTGTATCTGGACACCTTCCTGTATTGTTTCTTGCTGTACTGAAAAAACCTCCCACTTGGCTTTAACCTCTGAAAGCTTGCTGCCTTGGGGTGGACTTGAGATTTATCCAGATTGTTATCTTTTCACACTTGTCTTTGGGAGATGTTAATTTCTGTTGTGTTTGTTAGAATTAATTTTCCCTGAAATAACTATTAAACAACAATTAATTAAATACTTTCTCCATTCTGGTCTTTTATCTCACTAACAGTTCTTTCCTGTTTTATCTATTGAAATTTGTATGCTTTTTTTTTTTTTTTTTCATTTTAAATTTCATCTTTCCAGGTTAGGGATTTGTATTCCACCATTTTTTTCTTTTGCACTATTTTCTGATTATGCTGCCGAGTTACAGTGCTGACTTACTTCTATATATTTTGTTGATGATATTTACTTTCTTTAAATAGCTGTTTTAAAAATACCATGTGGGAGTCTGTCCACATTGCCATACTATCTATACCTCAGGATTAGGCTGAACCCCTGCTTTAGCGGTTTGGTTGGGCTGTTTCTCTGAGAGCTCTGGATACATAGTGTGAAACATTGCATCTGCATCCAGCAGATGGGATGTTGGCTCCAGTTTACTACTCTGCCTTGCTTGTGCCCATCTTACTGGGAATACTCAGTGGGCTGCTAGTTCTCAGTTGTGCCATTTCAGAACTAGTTGTTGCTCAAGTCCAGGTATACTCTCTGAAAAGTACCACTGTCTCAGCATGGGAGTCCAACCCAAGCCCAAGACTTTTGCAAAGCTGAAATTCATGCATTTCTTAAGGCAATCTGGGAAAGTCCTTAAGTGGAAAGGTCAAGGGGCTCATATTGGGAGCCTGTATTCATTCATCTGCAGCCAGTTGCTGTGGGAGTTGGCCCAGTTTCTGGTTAAAGTACCATGTACAATTATCCAATGCTCTTTATCCCTGTCACCCTACAACCTTTGCCACCACATACCACCAGCCCTGCACAACTGGGTCATATTTCAAACAGTATACTGATAGAATTGGTGAATTCTTTAAGTGAAACCAAGGTATGCAGTGCTATAAGTTACTCATTGCTGAGGTAGATGTGAGAGATTCAGAGACCAGCAGTAGACTATGCTGGAAAGAACTGCAATGTGATCCAGTGAGTATATGCTGACAGTGAAGTTATTTTAAAGACTGTCCTGCCCATGGGCACTGTTTCAGGAATGGAGACTATTAGTAACTTTCTATTGCTAGGCTTCATTAGCCTAATATTGAATTTGCTGTGCTTGGCACTCTGTTTGTCCTTCCCCAAACCAACAAACACTGTCTTTATCTACACTCTCTACACTATGCTTTGTACTAACTCATTTTCAAATGCCTTGATAAACCATTACTGAAAGCATCTTAGGGAGAAAAGGAATTTATGCTTTTATTAAAACTGGAAGGGGAGTAAAAACGCAAACCTAGAGTCAACAATGGAAGCATAGCCCAGGGACAAATTCTTCCTTCTGGAAAACGCTTCACTGTTTTCTCAGCTTTCTTTCTCATATTGCCAGAGTCACATGAACAGATTGAACACTGTCCAAATTATGCTAGATGGACACACACACACACACACACACACACACACACACACATGTACACACACAGTTACTGATTTACCTGTAAGGCAATCTGATGAAAGCAGTATCTCATTTGAGGGTATGTCTTCCCAGAAGATGTTAGCTTGTGTCAAATTGACAAAACCATAATGGGCATAGGTAAGGTTGGTGACAGAAAGTACATTTACCAATCATACTGACATTAATTTGAATCATGTCTGAGCCTCACGGTTTCAAGAACGTACCTCTAGAATAAGCAACAGTATATGTGTCCATAAGGCCAAAAAGAATACAAGTCTGCCCCATCATGTCCAATGTTCTGAAGCATAATTCCATGCTGATTTAGAGTCAAACAAGGACGTGCATTCCATCTGGAGCCTACCCTTATTTCACAAAGTTACCAACTTGAAGCCTTAGACATCTAAAGGTCATAACTCTGTGAAGTTTGACCTGTTGCACATCTTTTGTTTTCTACCCAAGCAGGGCTTTTATTGCAGCAGTACCTGAATTGCACTTAAAAGTAGAGTCATATGTTTGATTTCTTATTTTATCCTAGAGTGAGAATGGAACTTTATACTCTGCTGCCTAAGGTTAAAAAAAAAGATGGTGGAAACAGTCGCTCTGCTACCCAATAAACATAGTTCTATCCTAGGCCTTTGGTTTTCAAATATTGTTATTGGGGAAGGAGTTGTACAGTTTTTCCCAATATTGGGTATAACTATATGGTGCATTGTCCTGGAATTGAAGTCTACAGACTTAATTTCCATGCAATCCACATGTCTGATGGAGTAATGATACCCTAACCTCTTTCCTTCCTGCATTATTCTATGCAAAAATTTGGACTTTCTCATCCAATATCTTAGCTTATTAATTTAATTTGTAAGTAGGTGTAGAAATTGATTTGTCTTTGGTAAATTATTGCTAGAACCTGTTATTTGCCACATTATTCCCTCAAACTCAGTGGTTTTTATAAATGTCATTTATGGACGTAGTATGTTTTTAATATACTAAAAATTAAAAATTGATAGGACAAAATGAGGAATTTCAAACTGTTAAAGTATCTTTATTCACCAGATGTAATCATCCCAAAGGCTTACTGTTGAATAAGCTCATACTTCCTAGGTTTTCCTGAATTCTGGAAGGTTGGGTCAACTTAGCAGTTCTGGCTCAAAATTTTTCCAAGCTGTTTGATTCAGACTGGCTTCTCTTGGCTTTTAACTGAATTCTACCGTGTGGCTTCAAAATAACTCTGGCCATCTGTTTTAACCTTTTGGCTTTGTCTCAGTCTCTGGTTTTTTCTCACCTGTATCTATCTTGTTTTCTCTACAACCTGTCTATAAAATAGTCCCTGTATTTTTTTTTCTTTTTTTCTTTTTTTTTTTAACAGCCTCTGAACTCAATGAACTTAATTCCAAACAGCAGAACTGCCACACCAGATACTTTGCCCTTCCTTTACCCTGGCTCCTGAATTCCTGAATGCTGAAATTAGACATGTGAACTTCTATGCCTTAACCTATGCTATTTATTACTGTACCCGAAGCTTGCTCTATAACAAGCTGGCCTTCAATTCAGAGATCTGCTTGCCTTTGTTTTCTAGGATTAAAGCATGTTTGTGTTTCAGACAGAGCAGTCCCGTTACTAGATTAAATTTCCTCTATATGAAATAATGTATTAGTTACAATATTTAGTTGGAAAATGAGGAAACTTATTATCAACTCAATTTTTAGAGCTCCAAATCTATAAAACAATACAAATCTCTTTTACAAAGTAATTAACTCTATAAAATATTTATATAATATTTTTTCTTCATGGTATTTTGTCTCATGGTTTTATTTGATATTCTCTCTCTATGACAAATCTTTTGTAATATTTTCTAAAAGAATAAAAGGTAATTTAAACTGCTTTGTAATGATGCTGCTCAAAATTTTTTTCCATTAAAAAGTTAAAGGAGACATTTTTTAACTTCACTAATTACTGTATTATCTTATAAATTTTAAGGTTCTAATTAAATTTGCTTAACTTTTTAGGGTGGTTGTTTTATATGTGAAATTAATCTCACTTCCTTTTTAAATTTAGAATATCAGGAGCTTTATGGAAGCCATTTCTTCTCTTTCTTGGTCAAAGTTAACAAATATATAAACAAATATATAAACAAAATGATTCTTAACCATGCAAGTGTAATGTGCTTTAACTCAAAAAGTAGGTATCAAACACTCAACTTCAAATTCCTAATACGTATTAGGAGGGAGGCTTAGAATTCACTTGTAAATACAATGCCTGATGATGTTTTGGGTTTCATTGTTCATTAACTGTACTTTTTTTGTCCTCATGTACTAGAATTCAAGGAAAGTCCCTATAAAGTCACAAAAAATACTGATTATATATTTGTATAGTTTAATCATCTTTCAAAATTCTACCATAAAACTCAACACATAACACGTGAGTTTTGAGGAGATATCAACAATTAGATATTTCACTAGTCATTTCATTAGTCATTAAAAAAAGCACAGTACAATGTGGAGGTCATCATCGAAGGAGCTACTTATATAAATCGTTATATACAGTTATATCAGTCATATATCACATTATATTAATTCTGTGTTCCTGTTGAAAATGAAAATTCCACCATGAACTCAGATAGCAACTGAAAAGAAAAACAAATTCTCCAAGGACTTCAGATGTGCCATACAATGGAGGAGCTCTGCACTTTCTCATGGTCTTCTCAATGAGCTTCCCATGTTGACTGGTTGATGTTCATGGCTTATTCTTTCATGAGGAAATACAATGGAGACCCCTACACTTTTTGTCCTGACCCTCCATGAATTACAAACTTCTATGTAGCCTCCGGAACTTACTCCCACTTATTTTCTTAAAGCCTAATTTCTTGCCCTATGTTGTCTGATAAAGTTGCCAGAGTCAAGTTATGTTAATTTAGAATTTAATTTGAACAAATTGAAAGAACAGCTTCTTTGTTGTCCTCTTTATTATCACCAGAATCATTAGCCACAGGCAGCTGATGGTCATCATTTCAGTCAAAGCCAATTTTGAACAAGTTGTGATCAGAGAAGGTGATACAGACTTTCATTCTAGACACATGAACTATGCAAGAGTTCCAATGTAAAGAGGGTTTGGAAGATGCTCTTTATAAATTGCACTTTGCACTAAAATTGATGATCTTAAGCTATGGGTATTCTAATATAAGATAATCTAACGATGCAGACTTTCTTTGTGATTGATAAATGAACCCTCTTACCTTATTTAATTGTGGGTTTTGTTTTTGGGGTTGTTGGATTTTTAATACTCATGATGTAATAAAGCTGTGTTTCAAAAATTGTCAGCCAGGGAACTAAAGAATATCATCCTGAGTGAGATAATCCAGTCACAAAAGGACAGACATGATATTCAGTCACTGTGTACTTGCCTCACAAAGCTCTGAATACCCAAGAAACAACTCTCAGAATGTATGAATCTCAAAAAGAAGGAAGGCCAAAATATGGAAGCCTAGTTCTTTCTTAGAAAAATAAATAATTGTATAGCCCCCTCTCAGACTGTGGTACACTTAGATATTAAATCATTAATTCAAAAGCTAAAAATGCAGTCTTGTGACAATCCTTGGTATTTAAATATCATTATGTTTAAACTTTACACACCAGAAAACTTCAAATATTTTCATGTTACATTTTGTTTTATATGTACTTTATGCTCATTGTAAGTAGTAAGTTTTCAATGCATACTAACAAAGCTTTAAAAAACAAGTACTGACAAAAATATATTCATATAGTTTTATACAAAAAATTGTCACCCAAGATGAGTCTATTAATATAAAACCGATCTATTATATATAATATACAACCTAATATAAAACATTGTATATCTGGTATACCATATAATTATTGTAATAATTTCATTCAAATAATCTAGTAAACATTTTTTGCTGATAAGAAATTAGGGACATGGAGGGAGAAAGGAGGAAGAGAGAAAAGACTGAACCTGAATCAGGTATTGGAAGAGACAGGAAAAAATTACTGAGGTTCAGGAAATTGAGTAGAAATATGTATCAATGGGAGGTATAGAATTGTGTATAGTTACTGGAAAGTCAGAGACACCAGAGAAGGGAGAGACTCCCAGAACAGAACAGGAATGATATTAGCTGAAATACACAAAAAAAGGGGAGATAGAACCTGTAGCAATCACTTCCAGTAGTTAGGCTTGGCCCCCAGCTGAAAGATGTGGCCAACCATCTTTCTCAAAACAATTAACCAACATAAAGTCTTGTCAAAGAAAAAGAAAATGACATTAAAAAAAGAACAAAAATTGATGAAAAGGTCATCCAGTAACCAATACATCTGGAAATCTATCCCATTTGCATACACCAAACCACCAAACTGTTGATGATGCCAAGAACACATGCTGACAGGAGCCTTGTATGGCTTTCCCTGGAAGTTTCTACCAGAACCTGACTAATACAGATGCAGATACAGCAAACTGTAAGACTGAGCCCAAATACCCAAACAGAATAGCTAGGCGAAGGGCTGAGGAGTTAAATTAGATCACAACCCCATAGGAAGAACAATATTAGTTAAATGTACAAACCAGAGATCACAGGGACTAAATCACTAAACAGAGAACATACATGGAGGAATCCACTTGAAGCACAGAAGGTACTTATCTGACAGCAAGTGGAATAGAGGCTTGATGACTCAGCTTAAGAGCTTAGAGGGATGCTAGAGCTGTGAGTTGGGAGTGGGTGAGTGGGTGGAAGATACAAAGTTGGGGAAGAAGAAGGGAATGGAAATAAAGGGGTCTGTAAAGGGGTAACCAGGAAGGGAGAGATCATTTGAAATGTAAACAAATTAAATGATTGCTACAAAAGAAAAGAAACAAAGGAATCTCAGAATTATGAAATGCATTGAAATTCACAAGTATACAAGTTAAAATAATCCGTCACCTACCTTGTGCCCTTTCCTGCAGTCATTGATAACAACTCAATATAGGGACAGTTGCAGGCCATACACCCTTCCACAGGGTCGAATATCCCCCAAATCAATTCTTGATTTTCTCTTTGTTGATGGTTGTGGCAAAATAGACAAAATAACATACACTTTTTCGGGATGAAATTAATAAAGCTAAAAATCTTATTTAGATTATTTTTAAAATTTAAAATTAATATTTCATGAGTATGGTACTTAGAATATGGCCTTGTATAACAGTTGAATATATAACATAAGATGTGTATTTTTTTTTAATTCAGTTCAAAAACAATTTTAGGGTCTGGTAAGTTAGTTCAACAGTAATAGGTATTTAACTTACCTGCATGACAGAAGGAGAGAAGATGTTCTCAGACCTGCCTATACCCATTGTGCCATGTGAACAGACACAAGGTATTTAATTAAGAACAAATATATTTTTTTTAAAAAAGAATCAGATACAGCAGTTTCTGTAGCCTGGAGACATGGAGAGATGCTTCTAAACAGGTTGAAAGAGAAAGCAAGTTAAGAATAGTAATATAATTATGTGTTCTGGAGAGTTTGAATTGTGGATGAGTCATCTGAATGATTGCAATCAGCATTGAATCAGCATTGCCATACCGATGATTCTTTGGGTACCACTCAGATAGAATGGGGGTGAAAAGAAGAACATGGTTTATCTGAATCATTGCCACTCTTATGATTTCTGTGTATTAATGTTTTCCTATCAAAATGTTTATAAATTAATTCACCCCAAAAAGAAATTTATAAAGAATGTAGTGTTGAATTGAAAAACTTCTAGGTTCAATTTATGTAGTAAACAGTGAGATTAAAAAGCCCAGAATAATATTAAAGACCTGAAATTTAAATCATGGGCTTCTACAAAAATACTTTAGGTATTAAATGAAGACATTTTGCTTGATTTTTTTTCTAATTTGTTTTTTCTTTTATTTTTGGATATTTTATTTATTTACATTTCAAATGTTATCCCCTTTCCCATTTATTCCTTAGCACACCCCCATCACTCTCCCTCACCCTGCTTCTGTGAAATCTTTTTTATATTAACAAAATAACCTTTCTTTCTATGAACATCCTATGTTTGTTTCATTTTCTTCCACCAAATATAACCATGTCCTTCAGACTTACAAAAGGATTCCTCAGAGTTGAGTGATGTGTTGGTTCCAGTTCCAGGACTGCAAAGAATTGTACAAATGATGTGATTTTACTACCATAGCTGGCTTTGTCTTTCTGTTTCTTTATTACTAAAACTCAAGTAAACCTTGTCAGTAAGGTAGACTTCCTACAACAACAAAACATTGCTTACCTGAGTTTTCAGTGTGACCTGTATTTGACATACCTGTCTCTTGCAATAAGTTTGGGATCATGCATCATATGAGAGTGGTATGTCTCTGCAAGTTCATAAGGTGTTTCTTCAAAAACAGAGATTGCACCTCCTGTACCACCTGCCTACACCTAAGGAGTTTTGTTATTTGTAGGAGTATCTGGAGAAATAGGATTTTGCTAAAAATTAATGTGACCCTAAAAGTCTAAGCAGCAGGTGTGCTTGTGCACTCTGAGCATGCCTCTGACAAGAAGGGACACTGTGATTCCTTTGCTCCAAAGGGCAATTCTCCTCAGAAGTGGCTCATCTGTCAGTGTCACTAGGCAAGAAAGTGGTGGGGGAGGTGGTAGTGAGGTGAGCAGATGCCAAGCTTGTTCAGAATGCTCATTGCACCGAACCATTCCCCACAGCTGTTGAGCACCCAATGTAAATATGGACAGCCCCATTCATCACAGGGTTCCCTTCTGCAGTGCGCGTCCAAACACTGTGATGATTTAGTGCCTGCAGCTGGGACCGCACCATGCTTCTTCAGAACGGTGAGTTTAAAAATGAGGGGTAAATGTAGAACAGAGAATTTCCAATAAAAGAGAAAAAAATGAGGGGATGGAATTGGAGAGCAGTTAGGGGTTACTACAAAAGAACAACCAATTCTGGGTTTCTGGAAAATGAAAATGTAAAAGAATGGGATATTCTAAGTGACTGCTTCCTTACTCTCAACTTCAGATTTTGGTGCACATACATCCCTTCAGTGTTATTAAGGACTTTGAACCAGTATAATCTCCGTTTTATGATTTGAATATGTCTTAAGAGTAGATGCACAAGGTCTTCAGGATCTATTCTTTAAATAATATTGACCCCAAACTTCATGAAACCTCTGTGAGGATAGTGTACAAATTCAGCAGGATGAGTTAGAATAATAGTTTAGTTTTAGCTAAATCATCTCATGAAATTCACTCATTCATTCATTCCATAAAAGATTATAAGATTCTGAGGATGACTCAGTGGGTAATGTGCTTGTTATGCAAGAAGAAGGTCCTGAGTTCAGGACACCATATCTTCTTAAAGGTCCAGGCTTTGCCAATCTCTAACCGTAGAACTCAGAGAGGGTAGATATTGTTGGAACTCAGGATATTTCCTGAGACAGCCAGTCTTGCCAGATATTTGATGTAAGACCTTCTAATAAGAGAGTGATAAAACATCTAACACCCTCTTACCTCCACAAGCATAGTATGCATGGTCTAGTGTATACACACACACAGAGAGAGAGAGAGAGAGAGAGAGAGAGAGAGAGAGAGACAGAGAGAGAGAACCAAACCAAGCTGTATTTTCTCCCTTTATGCAAAATGAATACTTCAAAATATAGTTTAGATGTCAATGAAATAAATTAAAAAATTAAAAATCATGCCATATATTTATCACTGAGTATACATTCAGTATGTTCTGCAAAAAAAAAAAAAAAAAAAAAAAAAAAAAAAAAAAAAAGGAATCTTGTGATGTCTAGTGTAAAAACTATGTTTTCTTTGCTGACATGACAAACTTTAACTTCAGTAAAAAAAAAAAAAAAAAAAAAAAAAAAAAAACCAATGGTATAAAGTCTACTTTATTTGCTTTGAGAATAATATGTCATCTCTGCTAATGAATCAAAGGAGATTTGTAAAGTTTCTCTTCTAATAAATGCAATTTAAAAAGAAAAAAACAAAAATAACAGCAAAACAAAATAAGATATGCATGTAGTACTTGGGTAGGAAGAAAAGAACAGTTATTCAAACATTGTGGAAAGACTGGGCTCATGGTAAATAATTGTAGGGTGTGTCAACCCAGGAACATATGAGATATCCTAGCATGATATCAGTAAATTTACAAGGGCAGGTGAGCCTTTCCATTTAGCAATGCTGTTGTCTTTCAAATCAAAATCTATTTTGTAATTCTGTATCTTGATCCTTGAATGGGACATCCGAAAACAAGCATCTTTTCCTTTAATGCTGGAGAAAACCTTCTTGGAAGATTCTGCCACTGAGAAGGACTAGAAGAGGGCTGCCTGTGGGCATATGGGTTTTATGAGCCAAGAAAGACCCAAGATGAGGATGGACCTTGGGAGCATCTTTGATTTTAAACTCCAGCTTCTTCTTCCATTCTCATTGTCAGTGGTTAGAGCGGGTCACGGGTTCCAATCTTAGAGCAGGAGACTTCTGCTCTGGAAATCACCTTCTCTAATAGCTCAGGGTTACTAGTATAGGTTATTCTGCTCATCCAAAGGGCATGTTCCTGGAGTCCTTAATATTTCTACTCATTCTCTTTGGGTGTGTCTATGTCTGTCTCTGTCTCTCTCTTTGTCTATCTGTGTGTGTCCATTTGTCTGACTATATCTTTCTTACCCTTTCCTATTCAAATTTTATCTCAAACATAGTACTTATAATGAACATTTAAAACTATTGGTTTGAGTAGAAGAGAGATACCGAGTTTAGATATAGATATACCCATACTTTTTAATGAGGGATGATAGCACAACTATCAGATACAATTTGATGGGGTTGCAGAAATATGGGCATACTAAAACTACCTCAGATCATGCATTCTATTATTTTTTTCACATGGCTTTAATATGACCAGCAACACTATAAGGGGAAATGGTGAGAAATGTACCTTCATGTGATAAAGGGGATTTCTTGAAGGTTTCAGACTTTATCTGAAATCACCTTGATATTCATGGACATTTTTATTCCTGTTGTTTTGTTCTTCCTACCTTCTAGTGAATAAAATTTTCCTGGGTAATAGTGTTGTGTATGTTTAGAGAGAGATAGAAAAAAAACCTCAAATAGCTTAATAATTGTAAGACCACAAATGTAAATTATCCTACCTCTATTAACATTAAATCTTGGATATATCATTCACAATAAAGATCAATCATCTCAAAATGAGTTAGAAAAAATTCAGATAGAATATGTAGAACACATGGACAAGACAGAGGAAAGGAGGTGAATCTAACTCTATGATATGAAGAAATTGGGTTCCCAATGTTGTGGGCCATATTATAAAAGCCGTTTGGAAAAATGAATGAAAATCGATTGTGTGGAAGAGCAAAAATATATAGAAGCAAGAGACATAGAGATATTTTCAAATGGTTTCTCATGTTCACAGATATGTGGAGAGGTATTTAAAGAGCCACAAAACTCTGAGTGGTCCATCTCTCAATTAAGATTGTTTTGGAAGATCTTAAAATTAAGAAGCAAATGTGTGAGAGATTTCAAAAAGTAACTTATCTGCATTGGAATTTGGGTGTAAGTGCATGCCTTACTTTAAGAATAGAAACAGGTTAAATATATTTTTAACAATTTATTGCTGGAAAACCAGAAAAAGAAAAATAAAAAAGTCACAACTATTTTTACTGAGCCTGCAGCTAATAGCTCAAGCAGCTAATTTGTCTGAGAGATTTGGATTTGCAGGTGTTAATTTTACATTGTAAGCTGATAGTAAAGAATCCCAGTGGCAAAGTTCAATCATTAATTGGAGATAAATCCAGTTGTTAGGAAGGAAAATAAGTGGTTTACTCAAATTTATTGGGGATTGTGCACTTATCATGTATGCAAAGTTCCCCTAACATTCATACATAATTGCTCATGCAGATTGGGGGTAGAGAAAGAGATATACAATAGACCTTATTCACAATAGGTTATTTAAGAGTTTTAATTTTCTATCAGTAAGGCTCTGGCAGAGCCTCCTGGAAACATCTATATCAGGCTCCTGCCAGCAAACATTTCTTGGTGTCATCAATAGTGACTGGGTTTGGTGGCTGCATATGGGATGGATGCTCAGGTGGGGAAGTGCAGGGATGGTCTTTCCTTTAGTCTCTCTTCCCCTCTTTGTCCCTGTATTTCCTCCTGTGAATATTTTGTTCTCTCTTCTAAGAAGGACTGAAGAGTCCACATTTTGAAGATGCTTGCAGCTAACCATAAGACTGCACACAGAATTTAGATAAGGGACTGGATGAGTTGAACTGATTGCAGCCTCTTGAGAAGAACACAAATATCAACCAATCAGACACTCCAAATTTTCCAGAGACTAAGCCACCAACCAAAGAGTAAACAAGGGGCACCCATGGCTCCAGCAGCATACATAGCAGAGGTTGGTATCACTAGGAGGAGCAGCTCATGGTCCTATGAAGGCTCAATTTTTAAGGGTAGGGGAATGCTAGGGTGTTGATCTGGGAGTGGGAGGGTGGAAGGGGGAGCTTCTTTACAGAAGCAGGGGAGGTGAGATGGGAGAGGCTGCATCTAGGAAATGGGAAAATATTTGAAATGTAAATACAAAAACAATCAAAATAGCTATTAAAAAGGGTATTAATTTTGAACAAAGATGATCTCTAGAACTTGCTTTTGAACCTAGTGTCCTCAGAACATACATAGAAAACCAGAGTGAAAGACCATTATTAAGCATAAAGTCCAGAGACAAAAAGTCACCATCAGCCAACTGGAAAACACTAATAAAATCCAGGATACATTCAGTATTTTATCAATGAAATGTTACCATTTTCTTTCTGCTAGAACTGAATGAACTTCCATCCACTAATCTCAGAATAGCCACCAGCTGCAGTGTCTGGTACATGTTGGAGAAATGGCAAGATACTATTGAACCTAAACTAAAACATTTAAAACTATTTGAGCCATGTTCAGTCCAAAAATTGTCTCTAATTTACAGACATTTTTACCTATATTCTCTGTTACCTAAGTTATCTTAATAGTTTGAACCTCTCCAGTAATATTGCTTTTCTGGCAAGAATTTTGTATGAGTTAAATGACTAATGAAAGCAATCTGGAAAAACTGTTTGGGTGACTGTTGACAGATGTTTCTACATGTGGCTATGAAACTAAGGCAGAGCCTTAGGTGATGAGCTGTCCACTGAACTGGAAGCTGAAGGACTTGGGTTCAATCCCAGCTTGACCTTTACCACATACAGAATTTCCATATAATTAGTTCTCATGGTAGATGTGGAGACCTGCACATATGGAAGCAAACATTAAGATAAATGACCACATAAAACTTGTATCACAGAAAATATGACAAACTTAATACCAATCCTTGCATATTTATTATATTGCAATGAGACTATGATACTGGATCTAGAAACAATTTAGAGTATTGTGTTTTATAATCCTTTTAAAATATCTAAAAGAAACCAGAGTTTTATCCAATAAAGTAATTGGCTCTAGATAGATTGTGGATCAGTGTAAAGGTGAGAAGTAACCTTTAGTTTGTACTTGCCTTTATACTCTAGTTTTCAAACCATAATGTAACTGTTTTTGTTTAGCTTTTGAGATCATTAATTCAGTCTATGCTCTGAATACATGTTATGCATACAATTTTGAGGTCTGAGTTACAAATTATCACAAACAGTATTAAATATTAGGATTTGGTTAAAATAGATGTTAAGATAGCTCAGCTTTCAAAAGAGTTCTTAATGAATATTGAGTATCTCACTCAGTCCAGACAATTAAATGACTAAAGTTGTAGAGAAATGTAGAAATGGCAGCACAATTTTCTGTATATAATAGATTATCTTAGACAATTTATCTTTCCTTTGGAAATGTCAGTCTAGTAGAAGGAAGGAATTGACTCCTCAAAAGAAGTCATTCTTTTACCCCAAGATAAAAATTCCACACCTAAACATGTTTCGTCAGCTGTTTAGTTATAAGAATATAATCTGAAATCAAAGATCTCCTAGAGATTAAAGAATCAATATGAACCAATAACCCCATCTATGTACTGGTCTGATTCAGTAAAAGTACTTTGTTAACTGGTCTCAGATAATTATTCCTCAAGGTACTTGAGAGAGAGAAAAGGAAGTTGAAAATTAAACTGAACAGTATTTAAGATTATTGGTGAATGAATAAATGCATGCATGAATGAATGGACTCATTAAGGAATACCTGTATGAATAGAAAGATATATATATATATATAGATAGATAGATAGGTAGGTAGATAGAGATAGATAGATAGATAGATAGATAGATAGATAGATAGATAGGTAGGTAGGTAGGTAGATAGATAGATAGATAGATAGATAGATAGATAGATAGATAGATAGATGATGGATAGATAGATAGATAGATAGATAGATAGATAGATGATAGATAGATAGATAGGTAGATAGATAGATAGATAGATAGATAGATAGATAGATAGATAGATAGATAGGTAGGTAGATAGATAGGTAAAATGAGATAGGCAAATAAATAATAAATAGAGCATCTATGCTCAGTTGATTTAGTGATTAGTGTAATAACTATGTGAAGCAAATTGTCAAGCTTCCAGAGTGTGAAAACTTATGTAATTGTATGGAAGCACACACACACACACACACACACACACACACACACACACACACACACACACATACACATGCACGCACACACACACATACACCAAAAGAAACCAAAAAATAAAAAAAAAAAAACAAAACCAAAAAAAACCCAACAAGAACAAAACTAAAACTGCCACTAAACAAAACTGCTTTTTAAAATCATTTTTATTAGAAACTCTGTATTTATGTTTGAAATCTAATCCCTTTATCCTGCCCTGCTCTCATACCCCTCCTCCTCCAGTTGCATTCACAAAGGTGCACTCCCTTCTGGTCTGCCTCTCTACACCATTGCCTTGTAATTTCCCTGCACTGGGACAACTTGCCCTCTCTGGCAAAAAGCCATCTCAAATATTGATGCCAGACACTGTTGTATACAGCTACGTACACGACTGGATCAATAGGTCTCTCAAAGTGTGCACAAAGGTTGGTGTTTTGCTCCATAGGAGTTTTGGAGCCTTTGGTTGGTTGATAATGTTGTTATCTTCCCATGAAGTTGCTACCCCTTTTAAAGATGTTTCTCTAAGTATAAACTTTTTAGAAGATGATTATAAATTTTCACTCCTCAATTTCTTTCAAAAATTTTCAACTAGACTTTTGGAGTTTAAGAAACCGGTATCTTCACCTATTTTCCCCCAAAGTTACATTTAAAATCTAACAAATTATTGTGCATATAACATTTAAGGAATTAGTCAAAAATAAAGCGATTTCATATGGAAAATCATATTTATAAACTTATTTTGAAAAAAGAAAACATTCTCTGATATATAAGAAAAATGCAAGAAATGAAAGAGAGAAAAGCATTTCAAATAGCTACATCTATAAAGAATTAGAATAAAGAACCCTTTAGCAGAAACACAAAAATACAGGAGCTAGAATACTACGAAAGTCTTGCAGAAAATTCTGCAAATCACTCTTAGTGAATCAGAAGTCACTGTGGGTTTATGTTATTGTTGATGTGGCCTCAACATCTTGCTTAAAATAATCCAAACGGTTCAAGAATAAATGCAGCTGCAGATATAGCTGAGACCCAGAGCTCTTGCCTTGAATGTATAAAGTTCTGTATTCATTTCTTAGCACAGCCAAAAAGTAGAAAGAATAAAAGATGTTCCACTTTTCTGTCTGAAGAATGATCCATGAACCTCATACTTTTATTGTAGAATGAGTAAATTTATATTATGAATTGTGAGCTAACATTAAATAGTGAAGTTGCAAGTTGTACTTAGACGGGTGAACATCAAATCAGTGCTTAGATCACCTAGCCAAACTGGCAGGGATGCTCAGTCTTGCTAAAAAATTTTAGACAGGGTTTCTCATTGACAATTCCAGGCAGAGAGACTGACCTTTCCACAGATGAGTCTTGTGGCTTTACGTTCCCACCACAGGCATTTTATACCATGAGAGAAACAGTAGTAACTTGTGCTAAAAATCATTTACTCTCTATAACCCAAAAAAAGCACAGTTCTTTTTAATATCTTAAGCCATTTGGTGTTCAGTTTTCACCTTGTCACATGTTAGTGGTCAGGTCTGGACCAGGAAAATATGTGTGGGCATGCATTTCAGTTCTTTGTGTCTGAGACAATGAGGTCCATTCTGTTTGCAAAATTTGCACACAATAAATGCAACATTATATGGCATTTTTATCAATATAAGATTACTTAAACTTATCGAATTTGTTTTTGAAATTTTGTGAGAATTAATTTATTGGCCAAATCAAAATCTGAATATAATACAAACTCTTCCATTTTGATATTTAAAATGAAAGTTTATGTTTGGATAAAATGTGGATTGTTATCATACTTTTTGCCACCACACGTTTACTTTTATCTCTCCTTCATCCTAAAATGTGTGAAAAAATGGTTGCTATTATTTAAGTCTCCAATGTTAGTGCAATTTCTGCTGCTAAGAGAAGCTGGTATAACCAAATCCAACTTTACTTTGGATTTTGGTTTCACAGGGTCAGATATTTATGATGGGGAAAGCATCATAGCCGAAGTCCGTGCAGGAAGCTGACTGATCACATTCCAGTCACATAGGAAACAGAGAGAGCTAACAGACAGTCAAGTGGGACTATAGATCCTCAAAGCCTGTTCACAGTAAGGCCCTGCTCCAACAAGGCTTTACCTCCTATAGGTCCCATAACTTCCCCAGAATGAGACCCAACATTCAGATACATGCATCTATGGGGGACAATTCTCATCCAGGTTACCATATCTTACATTGTGTTACCGGTGCTAATGGAACCTTCAAATCCCTTAGGACATTCTAAGATTCACTATACTCCTAGACCCTTTTCTATTTCCATCCTACTGTAATGTGTGGTATGTACTCAGTGGTGAGTGAAGATTTGATATGAAGTGCAGAATACATGACAGGAGAAGTTAAACAAGAAAGTGCTTGGAAGGATGCTTGAGTCTCACCAAGAAGGAGGGATTAAAAAGTCATAGCAGGCAAAGGAAAGAAGGGTCAGTGAGAATTTAATGGAATAATTTTGCAGCGATATTCATAAGTGAGATTGCTCTGAAGTACTTTTTTGGTTGGATCCTTGTGTGGATTAGCTATCAGAGAAATAGTAGTCTTATAGAATGAATTAAGAAATATTCCTTCTCTTTCTATTTTATGAAATAGTTTGAGAAATATTGGTATCAGGTTTTCTTTGAATGTCTGGTAGAATCTCAAATAGTAACCTAACTATATGACCCCAGAAAAGAGAATGTATCTGGCTTTTCTGATACATATGAGAAGTAGGTTATTGTCATCCATGCTAGGAGATATATTCAAATGATATATGTGCAATTATATATTATTTTATTATGTGAATAAAGCCACTTAAATTACATTTTAAATTCTTATTTATTTAAACTAGATTTATCTCCATTTAATGGTACAGAACACATGTGAGTTCCATGCCAAAAAAAAAAAAAAAAAAAAAAAAACAACAACAACAACAACAAAAAGACAGTTCAAATTTTAAGTAACCATGAGAAGTAGAAGGATGAAAATGACCTTAAATATAGTGGATCAGTAATAAAAGATATATCAGAACTACTGGTTTTCTCCTCATTCATAATAGGATAGATAGACTAAATAAATCCATGTGATATACAATATGGCCATAAATAGCCTGACTCAAAAATTTATTGATAGGCATAGTCCCTCAGATTTTAAAACAATTCTGAAATTCTTAATTTCCATTTTACTTCACCTGAATTACCCATAGGGATAAGTATGCACACTTGATGACTGCTCATTTCTTGTCTGGAAGGTGGACACATAGTATATGAGAGTATTTTTCTGTTTTCTTCTGTGAAGAAGTGATATTACCAGAAGAATGGATCTCTCAGGAAATCATACCATGCATTGTTTATCAGAATAACCATAGACTCAGTGTCTCTCTTTCACATACCTAGATATTGAATAATAGATATAAATATAGATGATATAGATATAGATGTAATATAGATAGAGATAGAGATAGATGATATAGATATAGATATAATATAGATAGAGATATGATATAGATATAGATATAATATAGATATAGATATATCCATGCATAACAATATAGCTAAGAACTATTATTTGATTTTTTAGATTTGCTTATGTTTCTAGATAGACAATATTCATAACATAAAAGCTCGTCTGAAATTTTATCTCAGAAGTTAATTGCTTACAGACTTTACACTTACCACATAAAGATTCCCCAGATTAAAGCTGACTTAGAAACTTAGATGCAGTCAAAGGACTTGTCAAAATTGCACAAAAGCCATTCTCCTGCCTTCCTTGGCCACCCAAAACCAACTGTATAATGGTCTACTAAATATCATATAGCTTATTTTAGGATGTACTATAAATGTGATACAGGTTATGCAGTCTGCATTATTACTTATCCAATCGTTCCTATTTCTTTTTTCCATAATTGTACTATTTCAATTCAATGATAATTTAATGACTGAGACACAGGAATGTGAAAAATGAGCAGAAATTACCATCTTAGTACTAGTTTTTCCATTGATTACTTAAGTAGTTTAGGCTATTGTTTTAAAATATTTTTCTGAATTATTTGAGATTTTGCAAAATGTAATTTAATTATGATAACTCTCATTTCTTCCCTAACCTTCCCTTAGAGCTCTCTCCACCTCCAAAACCCTCTAATTTCTTTCCCATTTCATTTATTTAGTAAGCAATCAACTCTAATTGGAGCTATCCATATACACTTTTTGGTACTGTTACCCACAAGCCATAATTGATATACCAGAAATAATACCTTTAAGGAAAGCTGACTCATTATCCTGAAGAAGCCCATAGTTATCCATAGGTCTCTGTTAGAGATAGATGCTTACAAAACCTTCACATTCCCAGCTAAAATGCTGACTGACTTTATTATATGCAGGACTTATTCAAACAACAACAGTATGGTTTCATGAACACAACAGTTCTATCATGGATAGAAGATAGTGCATTGCTCATGTTTTATCCAACTTCTGGCTCTTAGAATCTTCTTCTTTTTCAAACCCTTTTGTGATGGTCCCTGAGTTTTGAGGGTATGTGTGATATAAATGCCTTATTTGTGGCTGAGAATGCCACAGTCACAATTTCTGTGTACGTTGAGCTGTTGTCATCTTTTTAATAATGACTATGTACTGCACAGCAAGTTTTTTGATGAGATTTGAGAGGTGCACTAATCTATGGTCAGATGGTTCACAAATTTAGAAATTATATATATGCTGTATTAATTTAGAAAAATAATGGTGATAGGCACATGTTTGGAGCCTATGAACCTTTCAATCAGGGGTATTTTCTTTCCCTGTGGAATTGGCTTTAACCTAAATCAGAGTGTGCTTGTATAATCTAATAACATTTGGGGGCACCATTGCCCCCATGTGCATACTTTGTTACTCTGGTATTATTGAAGTCTATATGGTTTTTCTTTGGTAAGGTTTTTTTTTTTTTTTTTTTTTTTTTTTCTCCTCTCAAGCCACCAGGTGTTGTGTTCCAGTTTCATCTGAGATTAAATTTAGCTCTTTGAGGAAACTCTTATGGCAGGAAGTAACTCAAAACAGTTTTAGGAATCTCTGAAATTGTTACCAAAAATTACCAAAGCTCCTTCGTACTTAAGAGTGGAGAAGCAGTAATGGCTCCTGAAAACTCTCAGACTACTTATGCTTTTTCTTATCTTTTCTCTTCTCTTCTCTTTCTCTCCTCTCTTGTCCTCTCCTCTCCTCCTATTCTCTTCTCTTCTCTTTTATCGTTTTCTTTCTTTTTAAGAGGCTCAGACTGAGCAGATCTAAGTGTCCTGTATGATGGAAGACAAGACACACAGTTTGAAAGAAGTTGAGACCAGTTGAACTGCCTAGAAAAGCCAAAGACAATCTGAACCACATTGAACCACAAAAAGACATGCTTTGATCTGCTTAATTTTCTGCAGGTATGCACTGTGCTCCAGGTTTCTAGCTGTCAGCATTTTGGGGGTAGATTTTATGGATGTAGCTGTCTTTGTGATTTGTCTATTCCCACTAGATACCTCTCACCCATAACATTGTAAGGTTGCACTTAGAGGTCATTGACACTTTAGTCTTTCATTGGTACACTTGCTCAAATTACCAGGCATTGATTTTTTGAACTCTATCCAAGAATGGTATCACAAAATATTTGCATAACACCTTACAGGAATTTGAGGTCTATGGGCTTATCTTTTATTTCTATAAGTGTGAGGAGAAAATTGACAACTTAATTTCTATAATTATTATTACTTATTTTATTGCTACTCACTGCATAAAATCCAGTTTAATTATGACAGTTGTATTTATGTGTACTCATTAGACTTTTCCCACAGTCACACTTCTTAACCTTCCCTTCTCCCCCTTGATGGTTCCCTTTTATCTCTTCCAGTCTTCCTTCTACTTCCATCACACATATTCATAAAGTCACATGTTAATATGTTCATATGTTGTACATGGGAAAAAAACATGGAATATTACCTTTGTTGGTGTTTCTAGAGGCCTTTCTCACTATGAAGCTGAAGAGGTTTGAATCCTGCTGGTGTTCTTATTGACTCTGACCTTGGATTGTTACAATAAAAATTAATGTAGAGAACAATATAAAAAGGCTTTAGTACTCCTGAAGCTATTGGGATTGTGAAACATGGAAATATGTGAGAGAATGTTTGATTCTCTTAAGCTGTTTTACCTTTTTCCTTCCCCCCTGCTTAACATTTGTCTTAATTTGGGGACTTTAGAGCAGAACATAAATTTAAACTCAAACAAACCAAACCAAAAGATATAAACAAACAAGAAACAGCAACTACATTCTTCATACAATAAACACAATCACTGGGGGTGAGGCATCCCGAGAGCTGCGTGAGTACTTAGTCTGTTTTCATTAGAATTTTGATCATCTGTTCTACTTAAATCCCCTTCTGGAGAGTAAAGCAACTGTTGCCAGATAAGGGTGTAAAAGATTAATTAACATTAAAAATGGATCCCAATTGTTCTCATCTTAGATCACCTGTTCATATAGGTTAGGTTATGAGAAGATATCTCACTTTCCAAATCTGATGTTACCTGGGAGTGTGCCTGTCCTTCTCAGCCTCCTACATGCCCCCCTTTTTTATCAAGCTACCTACAAAGTCGGTAAGCCACAGATACATTCATATAGTGCAGCAAGATGTCTTTATATGGACAAGATGTTATATGGAGCAGGACATGAGATCAAGTGGGAGTGGTATGTAGGACTTGATTTTCAACACTTGAGATTCTAACCGCAGTAAGACAAATCCTGAGTAAGATAGAGCCATTTAATCTATGTCTTCTATTTATTACTTTAGGATGCTAGGCAAAGCTACAATCATCTATTACAGTAAGGGTGGGAAATTTGGGGAAATGAAGTAGTGTACATCGGCCACAGAATGAGCAATGTGTGTATTGATATGCAAAAGTATATGTATTTATACTTATATAATATACTGCTAGATTAACATATGTGTGTATATTTATTTAATGTTTAAAAGGTCCTCATAAAAATTATAAAAATAAAACATCTATCAAGGTATTTCACTGAGTTAATAGAATCAAAAAATGCACAATCAGTAATTGTTCTTATGAGTATAAATATTTCATTGCATGTAAACATTGTCAGATATATTAAAGACAGAAAGCAGTTGAAAGAAAAACTAAAGAGATAGAAAAATAAAACTCAAATTATTATGTTACATTATTTTTCAGACCTGTCAAAAACATGTAATTTTTTCTAAATTGTTAAGACATCAAAATAATGGAAGAAGAATACTGAAACAGAACCAACGATGAGTTCACATCTGGAGATATTAAAGTTGAACATTTAAAGAATATTGACCATAGTATATCAGCTTCTGTCTCACATTCATAGAGGTGAGACATAAATACACATTTTTTGAGATAGTGGTAGCTCTGAACGGTTGGTATTGTTGTTCTTATGGGATTGCAAACCCCTTCAGCTCCTTCAATCCATTTTCTAGCTCCTTCATTGGGGACCCTGTCCTCAGTTCAGTGGTTGGCTGTGAGCCTCTGCCTCTGTATTTGTCATAGTCTAGCAGAGCCTTTCTGAAGGCAGCTATATGAGGCTCTTTTCAGCATCACTTCTTGACATCAGCAACAGTGTCTAGGTTTGGGAACTCTATATGGGCTGAATTCCCAAATGGGACAGTCTTGGATGGACGTTCCTTCAGTCTCTGCTCCAAAATTTCTGTCCATATTTTCTCCCATAAAAGTTTTCTTTCCCCTCTTAAGAAGAACTGAAACTTCTGCACTTTGGTCTTCTTTCTTCCTGAGCTTCATGTGGTCTGTGAATTGTATCTTGGATAATGGAGCTTGGATAATAGACTAATAATATCCACTTATCAGTGAGTGCCTACCCTGCATGTTTTTTTTTTTTGGTTTGTTTGTTTTGTTTCGAAATTTTTTCTGTGATAGTTTTATCTCACTCAAGATAATTATAAATAAGGCTGATATGTACATAGTGGAGCATGTTTCCTTGATATATGTTGGAGCATCTATTGTGCATATGAGCAGGAGTGGTACATCTGAGTCATTACATATTACTATGTCCTATTTTCTAAGAAACCTCCAGACTGATTTTAAGAGTGGTTGTACCTGCTTGCAATCCCACCAACAATGGAAGAGTGCTCCTCTTTCTTCACATCCTTTCCAGCATCTGCTGTCACCTGAGTTTTTGATCTTAGTCATTCTTACTGGGGTGAGGTTGAGTCTCAGGTTTGCATTTCCCTGATGACTAAGGATGCTAACATTTCTTTAGGTGCTTCTCAGACATTCAATATTCCTCAGTTGAGAATTATTTATTTAGCCTTGTCTCCATTTTTTAATTGGGTTATTTGATTCTTCAGAGTTTAACCTTTTGAGTTCTTTGTATATATTGGATATTACCCTCTACTGGATGAAGGATTTGCAAAGATTTTTTACGAATTGATTGGCTGCCATTTTGTCCTAATGACTATGTCTTTTGCCTCACAGAAATTTTGTAATTTTTTGAGGTCCCAATTGTAAATTATTGATATTAAATGATAAGCCATTGGTGTTATTTTCAGGAAATTTTCCCCACTGCCCATGTGTTCAAGGCTCTTCTCCACTTTCTCTTCTATTTCTTTGAGTGTATCTGGTTTGAGGTGGAGATATGTCATCCATTTGGACTTGAGCTTTGTACAGGGAGATAACAAGGGGTTGATTTGAATTATTTTACATGCTGACTGCCAGTCAGAATAGCACCATTTGTTGAAAATTCTATCTTCTTCCACTGGATGGTTTTAGCTGCTCTGTCAACGATCATGCTACCATAGGTGTTGGTGTGTTGGTGGGGGTGCACCCTTATTGCATTGGGGGGGGGCAGGTTGGGATAGGATGTTTATGAAGGGACAACCAGGAAATGGTATAACATTTGAAATGTAAATAAAATATATCCAATAAAAATATGCATGTCAGACCTATTCAAAAAGAGTAATTTAGGCAGCGAGAAAAAAGAAAAATTTCTAGAGAGTGGAAAACAAGAAAAATAAGGGATAAATATTGAAATATGTTGAGTTACAAGTTAGATAATATCTGAAGAATTATTCATTTGAAAAATTATTTTCATATCTACTGTGTCATTTAAATAGCTTGAGGTACACTGGAAAGGGAAGTCAACATTATTATCCTCATTTTACACATAAAGGAACTGGGCTTTACAATTTTTAAGTTGTTTTGGCTAGTAAATCATCCAGCTGAATGCACAGCTGCAACCGATTCAATTGCCTTGTAAGGCATTAAGTGAAAAGAGAAACAGTGTAGATTGTACTGTAGTAGGTTTAATTAGTATGTAGAAAAATGGTGGAGGCCACCATTATTAGGGAAACCTTTACAGATAATGTGGCATTATTTCACCAACTGCTGTGGTTATCTTGGTGCATAGCTGTTCTAAGGAGATATTTATTGTTTAATTAATAATTGTGCTTTTAATACTATGGCTAACTGTATGGAAGTCCTAGATAATTATTAATGAAGAAAAACAAATGCTGTGTCGACTGCTCTGTATGTAATGTTGAAGATTTTAAAATGCCCAATGCCAAATATTATGAAATAATTGGTTGTAGCTAGGGAGATGGCTTACCAGTGAAGAGCACAGGCTACTGACACAGTATTCTATTTTCAGTAACCATAAGGTGACTCACAAGCACCTTTAACTCCTGTGCACAGTGGTCTAAAGCCCTCTTTTGGCATTTGTGATACCTAACATCCTCTTCTGGCCTTTATAGGCACTTGCATTCAAGGGGTGCACAGATACATTTTCAACCAAACAGTTGCATACATACAATAAAATCTACAATAATAATAATAATAATAATAATAATAATAATAATAATAATAATAATAAAATAGTCATTATTATGTACTGAATGGCAAACTACTGTTGCAAATATCCCTTCATTATCTTATCCCATAAGAACAGACTAACTGTGGTTATATTAGAGCTTGAGACATGTAAGTATACTTCTGACATTCTTACTATCATGGGGAATTATCAACTTTGGCAATAAGAGCCAACCATTGTTGTTGCATGTGTGTGTGTGTGTGTTCTTATATTATTCTCTGTTCCTATAATTAGTCATTATTTTATTCTCAAAGAGTTTGTAAGTCCATCTTTTTTTTACTTAGTCACAACATCTAAGAAATAATTTATTAAAATTTTATTTCATTAATCAATTATTTTATTAATTTACTTTCCAAATATTGACCCACCTAGCCCTTCTACACAGAATCATTCCCCATGGCCCCTTCCTGTCACCTTTGAGAAGTTGCACCACTTTTGGGCATCCTTGCTTCCTAAGGCATCAATTGTTAGGCAAATCCTCCACATTGAAGCCTGACAAGGTAGTCTTCTGCTACTTATTTAATGGAGGCCTAAAATGACAATGCATGGTATAAACTCTCTGTTATGTGGATGTTAGCCAAAAACATACAGAATACCCAGGATGGAGTCTAGAGACCCTAAGAAGTTAAAGAGGAAGGGATTCTCATGTGAGAATTTTTTAAATCTCATTTAGAAAGGAGAACACAATAATCATGTGAGGCTGGAGGGAGGGACCTGGGTGGGAGAGGGAATTAGGGAGAAGCAGGCAGGATCAGGTATGGCAGAAGACAGGAGAGAAGCCAAGGAGGTCAGGAGAATGAATAGAAATATGTAGCTGTTAGGGGTGGGGTGGGGGAAACCTTTAGAAAATACCCAAGACCTAAAATTGGTAAAGATTTCAGGACCTTAGATGTTGCTGACCTTGGATGAAATGTCTAACATTGGAGATATGGAACCTGAGATGTCGACTTTCAGTAGTTAGACAGGACCCTCAGTGAATAAAATGGGCATACTAATCCACCTTTAAATTTTTGGCCCAGAATTGTTTCAGTATAAAAGATTTGCTGTAATTTTTAAAGTACTATAAAATCCAGTGTTTGATTTCATAATTATTAAAGTCTTACCAAGAAGTCAAGATGTGAAATCTTATTTCTTATTTTATTTTAAAATACAGGCAAAATAAAGGTTATAGCAATTAATTCTTCTTCTCTGTAAAGATTAATTAGTAGCACTAGTTTCAGTATAAATAATTTATTATGAGAAATTGTGTTCTAGCAATTGAGCCAAGTGCTTAAGAATCATTATTGGATTTAATCCTCACAATGAACTGCCTATTATTATCCTCATTTTCCAGATAATAAACCTAAACCTTGAATAAGTCAAAAAGTTATGCAAAGCTACATAGACAATATGTAACAGAAGAGGTTTTTCAGCTAGTTCTGACATTAAATCTTATCTTTATCAGCCATACAGTGATGTTTTATTGAATGGCCACTCACACAGGGATGCAGTTCTAGGCACTGAACAATAAAGATTGCTATTTTACAAATAATATGTAATGTTAGTGTCTCAAAATCTAGATTATGAAGCTTATTTAAATAAGAATATTTAATGTTGATTCTCTCTTTAAGAACTGTAGTTCAATGAGGCTGTATGCCATGGTTCTCAAGTAATGTTCCAGAGAAAGGAACTGCTGAGGGGAGAGAAGGGGATAGAAGTTAAAGGAAAGTATGATTAAAGGGCATTTTGTGCATGTATATAAATGATATGACAGGATCCTGATCTTGCATAAATCTTATATGTATATACATAGGTGACTGACAGATCAATATTATATAACACAAATCTGTAGATATCATGATTAGTTTATAGAAAGCTAAGCAAGATTCAACCTAAATTACATTGTAGAAAAGATAGGTTTTTCAAGGGATAAGAAATTCTCACACATTGCAACACACAATAATAGTAGGAAAGTTCAACAACACTTTCTCATCAATGGAGACAACATGGAAACAAAAGCTAAACTGAGACATGGAGAAACTAACAGGAGTTATGAACCAAATGGACTTAACAGACATCAATAGAACATTTCATCTTAAAAGAAAAGAATATAACATCTTCTCACCTCAGGTTACCTTGTATATTGTCCTGAAGCTGTTCATATTTTAATGTTAATTCCACTTCCCCCAAGAAGGGCTGCCTAGTCCTGTACTCATGAGGGAACTTCATCTGAACCTTCCTATTTTAATTAGAAAAATAAAGGAAATCCAGTGACCGGGCAGGATAAACGAGGTGGAGAGAGAGAAGATGAGAGAGGAGATATCAGAGGAGGGAGAGAATGGAAGAGAAACTCCAAGATGAACTAGATCCAGGTGGGCTTAATTTATAATAGCCACTGCCTGGAAAGAATGTAGATGTCCCTCAAGAGAGGAATAAATGCAGAAAATGAAGTACATTTACACAATGGAGTACTACTCACCAATAAAAATCAGTGACACCATGAAAAATCTAAGACAAATGGTTGGATCTAGAAAATATCATCCTGAGTGTTGCAACCCATTCACAAATGAACACACATGTTATGTACTCACTAATAAGTGGATATTAGGCAAAGAGCTTGGAATATCCATGATACAACTCATGGCTCATGTTCAACTCAAGAGGAAGAAGTCCAAAGAGTAGATGCTTCCATCATACTTTAAGGGAACCAAAATAATAAGGAAAGAAGAGGGGAGGATGGACTTTATAGGAAGATATGAGAGGGTTATAAAAAGTCATGGCAGAATCAGGTATGGGAGGAGATAAAGGATATGTACAGAGTGTCAGGAAATTAAGCCTAGATGTGTAGCAATGGGGAATGGGGAAATGAGATATGCAATCAGAATGTCCCAGTTAACAGGAGAGCAAGAGCCTCCCAGGACAATATGTGGAGGACATGGGCTGTAATAACCCCAGAAAGAGGAAGGAGAACCTGTTGATACCATATCCAGGGCTTAGGCATTGTCTCCCCTTTTGATAGATGGGGACACCCACCCATCTCCCAAATTTTAACTCAGAATTGCTCCTGTCTAAAAGAAATACAGAGATAAACATTGGAGCATAGACTGAAGAAAAGGTCATGCAGAGACTACCCCACTTGGGGGTCCGTCCCACATGTACACAACAGACCCAGACACTATTACTGGTGCTAAGAAGTGTTTGATGACAGGAGCCTGATACCAATGTTTCTGGAGAGGTTCTGCCAGTTCCTGACTTATACAGATATGGATTTTCAAGGATAACCCTGAGACTGATCAAAACATCTCAATGGAGGAGTTAGCAGAAGCCCCAAAGAAGCTGAAGGGTTCCTTGTCTTGCATCAACTGGAAGGTAGGCTTTTGGACCTGTTCAGGCTTGAATTCTAGGGCAGTAAGGTGGGAATGGATGGGTGAATGGTAAAGTACCCTCATAGATAAAGAGTAAGAAGGAATAGGATTGGGGGTTTGCAGGGGGGCAACTAGGAAAGGGGATAACATTTGAAATGTAAATAATAAAATATTCAATTAAAAAGAAAGATATTTTCTATCTTAGAAGAGCAAAGATCTAATCCTAGGAAAAAGGGTGACTACACACAATAATTCACTGTAAAACTAACATGGTTTAAATATTTATATGAACATTGTAGAGCAAAATTTCATTGAACCAAACTTTCACCCATTCTTTGATCAAAGTGGTACTTATAGTTGTTTATTTAAAGAAAGATTTCCTCCCATAAGAAACTCTTGAGTGTTCCACATGTTAAAAGAAGAAAACAAAAATGGTGATATGCAGTCAAGTAAATGGGTGCTGAGAGCTTGCTTTAGGAGAATTGCAGAGTGTATAGAGTTAAGTTGTTTCTGCAATCTTGATGATTAAGATTTAATTAATGGCTATCTCTCTCACAGTACTTACCATAATATTACTTTTGCTAAGATAAATTCACTCTGCTTCTTAAAATGTCAGTGAGTGTTATGCATTCGTGTGTGTGTGTGTGTGTATGTGTTTATCCATGTATGACATACATGCATGACAGGTACTCATGGAGAGAAGAGGGTTGAAGTTTCTGTGGAACTTGTTTATTACTCTAGGGTGAGAATCTCCAGTGCTTTATAATGCTGAGCCAGCTTGGTAGCCCTAATAGTAAAACTGTTTTATATTGAGTTATCAAATAGATAAATCTGTACTGATTAAAGCTGTTGAACATCCCTTTTAAAGGGACAAATGTAGAGTCCTTACCAACAATTTCTTATGTCCATTTCATGCTATGATTAGTTACAAATATTAAGGATGGGGACTGATGCTGGCTTATTCATGTTTGTCATGTGCCTATGTCTGTAGAACAAAAAGGTTTTTCTTATTAATTTAAAAATGAACTAAAACTATGAGCTTCTTACCTGACGGTAATAGATAACTTAATTCACAGTTGGATATATCTGATATCCATTATCTTAACACTTCTATCTCCATCATAATAATTCATTGAAACTCATTTCAGGTTTCTAATTTCTACCATTATACTTACTATGCTTGTTACGATGTTCAAAATATTTATCCAATTAAATAACTCATAAATAATTGATATTTTTCTTATGTGTTAAGTATTTTAAATTTTAGTATCTTTTCATTGCTCTTTAAACAGGAACATTTATGATTCTTCTCATTACTTGCTTAGAAAAATTAGCTTTTTTTTAAACGACTTTATTTTGCAAAACAAAGATAAATGTAAAGATTTTAAATATTTTTTGCTTAAAATTATACATTTTTGTCAGTACTGTTTTTTCAGACATTAAAATAAATTTTACATAAAACCATGTGAATATGTTTTTTAGTCAGTACTTGATTTTTTTCAAGGGCTTGACAGTATGCATTGAAAAATTAGCTTTTAAGAAACTATTTTTTTTATCTTTTGAGATTATATTATAGTCACTTTTTGTTTTTTCTATCACATCTTCCAAAACTGCACATATACTTTTTCATTATCACTTTCATATCAATGGCCTCTTCTTTTCATTAGTGTATATAACTAAATATTTCTCTATATAAATATTTATAAGTATATAAATATAACTTTTTCAGTCTACATAATGTTATTTGTACTTATGCATTTATGGCTAATAATTTGGTATTAGAAAATAAGAGTGGTTTTCCCTGGAAAAGACAATGTTAGGGTCCATGCTGATATAGTAAAGTGGCAATGGTAGGTTCTCATCTAAGATCTATAATTTCCTTTGCCCTTTGCTCTGCTTGGTTGGCTAGTCTTCCTGTAAAAGTATTATTTTTACTATTAGTTAGGGGGCCTTAACTCTAATTAGAGAGCCATTGTTTACTACCAAGTTCTAGGAGTCAGTCTTGCAGCCTTAGTGCTATTGTGTCATGCTGGTCCTGCTGTGTTTCTGAGTCATGATATCTTGGTGGAACTATTGGCTTTATGAATCCTTTGGAAAATATTATGGTGTCTTCTAATACGTAAATGTTAATTCTCAGAGAGGTCAGTCAGGCCACCAAGAAATAATGAGTTTCTTTCTTAGATTCTGTGAATTTTTGAAATGTCTTCCATAGGAATGGGCTGCAGGAAAGAATAAGGGCACACAGGCCTCACTCCCTAGCATGAGTGGAGTCGTAGAGCATTTGCTACATTCCTCTTCAGTACATACTGTACCTCAAATGGCTGATAAAATCAAACAACTTCTGATTAAAAACACTATTATAAGGCCTCCTGTTCTTCAATTTTTGCTAACTCAAGGGCATAAGATATTGTCTTGTAGTTTTCTGATAATACTGTCTGTGTTGCAAAATCACCAATGTCACCAAATGCACTTACAGATAAAATGTCATTGTAATTTTTAATAATGGCAAACACAGGTAAATTATTTTTTTAAAAATCTTATTTTATTCATGTCACTATTTCAACTGCAACCTGCTGTGCTAATTCTAAAACCTGAACACCTTTCAATCATATTTCTACCAGCAGTAATCCTCCTGAATGGTCTCACTAACCAACATACACTATTCCAACTGCTTAACCTTCTGTACTCTTTTGCTTCTATTTCTATTCATGACTGGGCATTTCTTTGTAAAGTCTCCTCCTAAATCTTTTAAAAGAATGTCTAGTATGTATACCAAGCCCAGCTTTCATGAACTTGCTCCATATTTGCTAATGGCTCCCTCTGTCTGTGGCAAAATTTTCACATATATTTATTAGGTCAAAACAAATTTTAAGAATAATATTTACACTAAATAGTTTTCATGCTATGCACATAAAGTCCTGTCATTTTCTTGGAATTTTTGTTTGATTCACTTTCTAAATTATGTCTGGTCTTTTCTGTGTTGTGTATGATAATAAACATTACTCACACTTCAAGCCACAAATGAGCTTTTGCTTCTTTTTAATTGTCTTACTCAATGACATTACAGAATGTTCAGGGCAAGTAGACTTTCAATTGTTGTAACTATCTCAGTAGAGAAGGGTGTTCATCTTTACACACCCGTATATATGATCAAGTAGTTGAGCAAATAAGACCTTGTGTTTTCAGTTCTCTATCTTTATGACTGAATACAAGAATAAATAATAAAATAGAACATAACAGAAATAAATAGTATAGTATAGAATAAGAGAACAGAATAGCACCCAGTTTCTGAAGAGTTTGAAGCTTGTTTGAAGTTGGGAGTTTGATAAGTAGTGTCTACTAATAGTCAATTGTTAGAAACTTGATTCCAAATGTTTTGGTATTCATACTATAGAATATTTAACTTTGTAGCCTACTGGAGGATTATTACAGGCCATCTTCCAGTAGTCTATTAGATCCTTAGAGGAATAATTAGTTTTCCTCTAAATCACAGCCATTACACTCACCTACCATCATTTTCTGCATGTTGTTAATTTCTTTTCTACTTTTCTATCTTTTTTATATGTCTTTGTAAAATACTGACCACATGATATTTTGGTCATTTTAGCTGCTGCTGTATTTGCAAACCAAGGTAATTTTAGGTTTAACTGAATTAGCCAGGGTCAGGTATTCACTATAGCAATGCATAAGGAATAAGATACTCTGTGACAATTTTTAGAATAAGTTCATTCAGCTAAATTATGTGTCCCTTATTTCTGGATAAAGTCCCAATTAGATTCTCCTATTCAATTCATCTTCATTTCTATAACAACAAGCATTATTTATATGATATTCTCTGACTCCTGGGTATCTCCTATACTTCTGCTGATTCAAAGTCAACCTTTTTAGAAATGGGACCTCTGTTCTAGTGTGAACACCAAGAAGCCATAAAGGAGAATTACCTAGCTTAGACAGATAATTGATAAGCATCAGTTGTCCCTTTGTATAAATGACTTTTGCTTCTAGACTAATGGCCTAGGGATCAAGAGACACCTAGGGACAGTTTGGATGCCCTTGTTTTACTCTACTTAATGTGTACCTGTTTCACAAAATTTAAGGTATGAAGAGTAATCTTTAAATGAAGTGATAGCCTCTAGGCTAGTGCATGCAATGAGAAATTTACTTTTTGATGATATTTTACTGATAGACTCATGACTTGTCCTAAAGCTGCCAGATCTTAGCCTGACAGGTTTGCTGTATTCCTCCGTAAATGAAAACTAAAAAAAAAAAAAAAAATAAGATAACAATTTAGAAGAATTTATTAGTTTTAAACAGTTTTGACAACTTTATTTGCAATCTCTTAATTTGTTAATAGTTGGTTCACGCTGCAACAGCCTCCAGAAAGGATTATGGCTTATGCTCAAGGCTCAGAACCTTGAAATATAGGCTCAAAGCCCTGAGTGGTTAAAAAAATATAAGTAGAGAAATAATGTGTCTTATCAAGAATGAAAGAACTCTCCCTTCTTCTTGTATCATATAAAATACACACAAAATGTAATTTCTTTTACAAATCGAGAGACTGATATAATGAAATATTCAAAGAACTGAACATGGTTTTTTAAGTTCCTTGTAACATTCATTCATTAGAGTAGAAACCAAGGCCTTTGAAATTCATCCACAGTTATTTTTATGAAGTTGTCTTTTGTGTCTTGCACAGGTCTTGTTAATAAAAAAAATAGGAGGATAAATTGCTAGGATGGTTCTCAATAGAATAATTGATAGGGACAAAAAAGGATGAAGGTGCAGCCAAACTTATTGATCAGTATTATTTAATGCAAGAATGTACAACTACATTTTTTAATCCAACCCATTGATTAGAAATTTCCTTTAGTGCAGATTTCACAAGTCAAAAATTCAATACATCACTAGTCTGCAGAATGCTGCTCTTTTTTTCTAGTATCAAGGAAACTCCTGGGAGTACTATATGAGCCATAATGGCAGGAGTTGGGTGACAATAAAAGTCCTACATTATGCCACATTAAGAATTATTTTCCCATAAAATGGGTAAGCTGCTCCAATATTCCCCTGTGTAGCTTCAGACACAACCATCAAATATTTAGCATGGATTTTCGGCTAATATGACTCATTTATTTCCCTTAGATAGTTTTCTAAAACAGGCATTGGTATTACTAGTCTTTTGAACACAAAGAACTAGCCACAGAGAGATTAACTGGACAAGACATGCATCCTGGAGTAGCCAAACCAATCTTTTAGATCACTTTCCTACAACAGTCATTCCCTGCTTCTCTTGGCTCTAAGATCTGGCAGGATTCTAGAAATTTTCTTCATGGACTCTCTCCAGCTGCCCCATCTACAGCCAGCAAGTTTATGATTGCTGTCTGGCATTACGATTCACCACTCATTCCCCTCTACAACCACTCTTGAGTTTGTCTCTTCGCTATCCTCAGAAGGCCACACTCATCCATCGTCCCCTGGACTTAACCTCCCTCATGCTGAAAGACTCATATTGTTTACTGAGCACAGAAGCTAATAGAAGGCAGTAGAATTTAAGCTTCCTTGGGACTTGCTTTACAGGCTGACAAAATCATTCTTTTCTCTCTCTCTCTCTCTGTTAAATATTCATAGCTCTCCAACTTTTAGATACAAAGGTACATTTTGTTTTAAAATGTGCTGATCCAAGGCATACTGGATTGCATTGATTTCCCCTTCTTTGCATTTTTATTACATTCAAAATAAAGTGGTCCTCATTCAATTTTTTTCCCTGAGATATGGACCTGAATTTCTCTTTATTTTTCTCTTTAATTTTTTTTTTATGAAAGGGCTGGAGTTCATTGAAAATTTGCATGTTTGATAGTGTCTCTTGTTTGACATTACAAGTACATAAACATTTGTAAGCACTCACACATACACTCAAACACACACATGCACATGGAGAATGAAAAGACAGACAGACAGACAGAGACAGAAACAGACAGACAGAGACAGAGAGAGGGACAGAGACATTGACAGAAACATTGAATCACAATCTTTCACATGTATCTTGGCATAATATTAATATAATTTGAAATACAGCTTCACAAAATGTTTGATTTATTAGTTATCAAATATATGCACAATAGAAAGGAAATAAAATATACATATTTTCAAAGTTAAATAAGATAAGTTTTGCCCTTAAACAGTTAAGAAAAGAGAAAAGGAAATGGCTGAGGAGGTGCCACCATATGAAAAGAACAAGGATATGGATCAAGGGACTCTGGGAACAGTGGAACATGGTGGGTGGGATTGGAAAAGAATCCTGACTAATGCCAATCAAATTTCATTTAGAGGGAGTTACACTGCACACAGGGCAAGCCTATCAGACTCCTGGAGTTAAATTTTTGGATTGTTGATTTGTTTTCTTGTTTGTTTGTTTGCTTGCTTGTTTGTTTTTAACCTCTGGTATCTCATACATCATTAATTTTTAATGAAAAAAGTAACCTAGTTTTCAGTAAACTGTGGAATTCTGCTCACTATACTAAAGGAATATTACATTTGGTGAAAGTCAGTGAAGTCTTGAA
This sequence comes from Micromys minutus, assembly GCF_963924665.1. Classification (NCBI taxonomy): domain Eukaryota; kingdom Metazoa; phylum Chordata; class Mammalia; order Rodentia; family Muridae; genus Micromys; species Micromys minutus. The sequence goes on along the minus strand of NC_137963.1, from coordinate 12,339,711 downwards.
TTTAGAATGACAAAAATAAGATTTTAGAAATCTTTGCTTTCTTTAAATAAAGCACTTTCTTTGGTCTGAGTCCTGATAAAGACAATAGTGTTTAGGATTTAAAAAATATTTATTAATAGGAAGGGTTTGTCCAGGAAATTATTATTGATTGTAAATTGAACAAAATTGAATAGTAGTTATTCACATAAAGTTTTTAAAAGATTCAATAATGACTAAATATATTTTTCTCATTTTTCCTAAAAAATAGTGTCTTAGCATCATAATGACATGCTACTAAAGGCAGCTGAGTCTTTGATTGGGGAGTGTGGAATGTTAACTGTGGGTTGCTACAATTAGAAAACACCTATATATATTTAACAGTCTTAGATTGCCTGCAGACATTTATTTTTTGTAACATGCTGTTTAAATGTTGTTTAGCGCTAGATAAAATCCAATGAATGCAAAATTCTAGAGACCGCAGAAGGCACTTATAGGTACCTGGTCTAAATTTCCAATATTAGTATAATTTTGGTATTTTCAGAACCTCTAATTCTTATTTCTCTATTCTTCAGTAAAAATAGAATGGTAGTCTCTCATGTCACACTAGTGTTTATCCAGCACATGCAGACCTGGTTGCTACTCTGCCATATGATCTGCAAGCTGCCCTCTCCATGTAGTTCCCTTCCAAGGCAGCACACTCCACCTGCCCTAGCTGCTTCTGTCCCAGGTGGCCCACAACCATCCCAGCATGCTGATTTCACTCACTTTCTCTTAGTGTATTGTAGCTAAGCTTCTCACATAAACACACACACACAAACACACACATGCACACACATGCCAACACTGTGGCAGGCTTTGTGCACCCGGCTGCTACACCCACTTTGAACTCAATTAATTCACCACATCAAAGAACACACCAAAATACTCTAATCCAATTGGTATGATATAATTTGCCCACCTCGACAAGTAAAATGGTCCTGTATAGTTTCATCCCTTATAAAGTATCCCTAACAACCTTTATCCATATAGAGATGTGCTGAAACACTTATGTCTGCTTCCATGTTGCTCTTTTGTGAATCTCTTTTTCTTCTTCCCTTTTGCCTTACTAAAACTTTTATCCCAGCCTCACTTTCTACTTTCCAAACATGTATCGCCTTGACATCAACCTACATCTCTATTTGGTTAACTTTAGTTTATCATAATTCTCATTGAAGACTAAGCAAAATACCTGTGTAACTCAACACACAATTTCCTGTTCAGCTATATCCTCAGCCCTTTAGGTTTGGAACTTGCTCTCCTGCCCCAGTTACAGTACAATTAATGAATCTTCTACTTGTAACTGAAGACATGCAGTGCTTCATACAAACCCATTTTGTTTGTTGTATTTTGTTTGTTTGTTTGTTTCTGTCTAGTAACAAACAAGGTTACTTTTCTGTCCATGGCATTTATTCCTCATTATCCTTACAAATTCTCCTCCAAACAGCCTCAAACTCTTTCCGACTTTTATCTACCACTTGACACTTATATATTGGCTTCCTTCTAAGTATGAACACCTGTCCTAAAGAATAGATCCATAAAATCTCATCACTTAAAGACAGGTTATGGTGAGATGAAGTCCTATCATAAAAGAATGGTATGTTCCCCCCCCCCCCAAAGTCAAAGTTCTAAGATTATTAACATAATAGGTATAGTAGATTATCTCAATGATTTGAGAGTGAAATAATGAAGACAAATATGTCTATTTTAGTGAAGAGTATTTCTACCATCAACATTGATTTTGGAAAGCTTTATTATTTACGAAATATCAACCATTCCAACACATGAAACTTTGTTAATTGTAAGCCCAAAGGCCTACATTTACTTTCTGCTATTCCTATTCCTTAAGCAAGTCTTGTTATGCTTGCCTGTGAAATTTATTGAGTTGGTCATGGTTACATGATTTTCTTGTTATGAATTACTTTATTTAATTGATTTTTATTATCTTTATTATTGAATAGCAAATATGTGATAGGAAATTTTGTGAAATTCACACATGGTTATATGACTATACCAAACTACATGTATATAATATTATGCTTTAAGTGAAGAACACACATAAATTTTACTTCTTGGTTATTTCTAAGAATGCAATTTATTAGTAGTAATTGTAGTTACCATGTCATACACACAGACTTCTTGAGTGTGTGTGTGTGTGTGTGTGTGTGTGTGTTTGTGTGTGTGTTTGTGTGTGTTTGTGTGTGTGTGTTTGTGTGTGTTTGTGTGTGTGTTTGTGTGTGTGTTTGTGTGTGTTTGTGTGTGTGTTTGTGTGTGTTTGTGTGTGTGTGTGTGTGTGTGTGTGTGTGAGTTTGTGTACACTTATCTATATTTTCTTGTGGCAGACAGAAGCTTACAACACATATGTCGCTCACCACCTAACTTTTTGGGGTAGTGATGAAAAGGTGCCAGGGAATTTATTTGTTGCGATTATTTTTGAAATAGTATTGCATATAATTTATCTACCATTTGACCTATACTTTTTCAAATCACTGGTAGGAGCAGTCTACATTCTGATTTAATGGATCCACCATTTTGGGGGATTATACAAAAACCTTTACTTCCAGTAAAGTTTTTTTCTTAACATTTTGCTGTTGGTGTACTTGTACTAAGGGGTCATATAAACCACTATACTTACAAATTACTGGAGAGATTTACAATTGCATTAGGCTACTTTAGACTGGTAACAACTTAATCTTGCACTGCATTAACAAAATTAAACTCTGAGATGAGTAAATGGTTCAGTTGGTAAGGGACTTGCCAGGCAAGTGTAAGACCTTAAATTGGCTCCATGACACTCACATTTTGAAAAAGAACAAAACAAACGACAATGGCATAACTTGGGGCTGTGTAGTCCAGTTACAAGTCCAGAACTGGACACACTTGGAGCCTGCAGGCTGGCCTCACTAACAAAATTATCGAGCTACAGGTTCAGTGAAAGGCTGCATCTCAAAAATAATAAAACTTGCTGGGGTGAGCACAATGCATTTCTATATACTTACAGGAGCATATAAATGAATTTTGCACAAGGTGTAGATTAAAAAAAGATAAGCTTCCATGTATAAATTAATGTTTTTTGATGTTTTATAAATTTTGTATTGTGGTGTTTGTGTGTGTGTGTGTGTGTGTGTGTATGTGTGTGTGTGTGTGTGTGTGTGTGTGTGTGTTATTTACTTATCTATGTATTCTTGTAGCAGCCAGAAGTTAACATCACATATCTGTGTTACCACCTTATATTTTAGGCATAGTGATGAAATAAAATGCCAGAGATATTTTTGAAATAGCGTTAATCTCAACCTTATTTCTGATGGGAAGTTTTGAGGTTAAAGTATTCTTAGTTAACATTTATTTTCTTGGACATTTATAGTATTATCCTCTTACTTGCTGGTTTTAATGTAAGGGCTGGTAAATCCACTACTAGCCTTATTGGGACTCATGTAAGTGAGATGATTTACTCTATAATTTTCAGGATACTTTTTTGAATTGCTGGTTAATGCTTCATTATATATTTTGTGTGGATTAAATTCATTTGGAGTTTTTTAACCTTTCTGTATCTACATCTTTATGTTGTGAGATTTGGACAATTCCTGGTACCATCATTCTAAACAGACTTCCTAATCTATTTTGATTCTGTCTTTCTTTAATTTCTGTGACTCAAGCATTTAAAATTTCACTGTAAGCATTCCACATTGTGATGTTGTCCTATAAAGCTCTGAATTCACAAAACTGAACCCTCTCCTCTGTATTACATTCCTTTTCAATGTTATTATTTTAGGTACAGATTTGTTTACTTTGCTTTTGAAATTCATAGTTGTTAAATTTCTCTTTTGTGATTGCTGATCTCCAACCAAGTCTTGTTAGGCAGTTCTTTAAATTTATTTTATTTTCTATCAATATTTGTTATTGTTGTTTGGTGGTGTATTTCTCTGATCGCTTACTTACAGTACTATGGTCCTAGCAATTACAGAAATTGAACTGTCTTTCATAGTCAAAGCATGTTCTTTCATATATGCTATATACAGATGCCCAGAAATCTTTTTTTTTTTTCTAGATTTCATTCCCCTCCTGGTCCACCCTCCCACTGTTCCACTTCAGACAAGAACAGTTATGGGTAATAGTTTTGACTATGGGATAGCAAACCCAGACCTCAAGTGATGCCCTTACTTTCTGCTGAAGGTGGGCATTACATATTGGCTCCCCCATTTTGAGTCCTGAAGGTCTCTTACTTCCCATGTCTCTGGAACAGTCTTGAGGCTCTCTCCAACCTGCTACCTCTCCTGGTTTGCCCATTTATATTCTTTCAGCTGGCACTCAGGGCTTCAGTTTTTTTCGACCACCTGATACCAGATTAGGTCTCCCCAGTACCCCTGTATAGTTTCCCTCTCGTGTCCCCTGCCCTTCCTTGTTGTGGTTGTTTTTTGTCTCTCTCTACCAAGTGAGACAAAGACATCCTTACTCAGGCCCTTTAGATTGTTAAACATTTTGAGTTATGTGGACCATACCTTGTGTACTATGTACTTTTTTATTTTATTTTATTTTTTAATTGAACAACTTTATTTTAAAAAACAAAGACAAATGTACAGATTTTAAGCATTTTTGCATAAAAGCATATGAATACAATTTTGTCAGTACTGGATTTTTTATAGGTTTGATAGAATGCATTAATATCTTATTAGTTACAATGAGCATAAAGTACAAGTAAAATAAGATGTAACCTGGAAATAGTCAAAGTTTCCTTGGTGTGTAAAGATTAAGCATAATGGTTATTCATTTTCTTTTCTTTTTTTTTTTGACCTTTGTTTTTTCTTGAACTTCATATAGTCTGTGAGCTGTTTCTGGGGTGTTCAGAGCTTTCTGTGGTTAGTATCCAATTATCAGTGACTGTATATTATGTCTGTTCTTTTGTGACTGGGTTGTCTCACTCAGAATGATATTATCTAGATGGATCCATTTTTTTAAGAATTTCTTAAAGTCATTTTTTTCTGATAGCTGAGTAGTACTCCATTGTGTAAATATACCACAATTTTTGTATCTTTTCATCTACTGAAGGGCATCTGGGTTCTTTCCAGCTTCTGGCTATTATAAATAGGGCTGCTATGAACATTGTGGTGCATGTCTTTGTTGTAGGTTGGAGATTCTCTGGGGTATATGCCTAGAAGTGGAATAACTGAGTCTTCAGGTAGTACTATGTCCAATTTTCTGAGGAATTGCCAGACTAATTTCCAGAGGGGTTGTAGCAGTTTACAATGCCACCAACAGTGGAGAAGTGCTCCTCTTTCTTCTCATCCTTGCCAGCATCTGTCATCTGAATTTTTAATCTCAGCCATTCTGGTTGGTGTGATTGCTATTTTGTTCTCTTGATAGTGTGCTTTGCCTTAGAGAAACTTTGCAATTTAATTAGGTTCCCTTTGTTTATTCTTGATCTTAGGACAAAAGCCATTGGTTTTTAGTTTAGGAAAATTTTCCCTGTGATTATGTGTTCTAAGGTCTTCCCCACTTTCTGTTCTATTAGTTTCAGTGTACCTGGTTTATATGGAGCTTTTGATCCACCTGGATTTGAACTTTTTACAAGAACATAAGAATACATGGATTTTCATTTTTCTGCAAGCTGCCAGTTGAACCAGTACCATTTGTTGAAAATGCTGTCCTTTTTTCATTGAATGTTTTTAGCTCCTTTGTAAAAAGATCAAGTGACCATCGTTGTGTGGGTTCATTTCTGGGACTTCAATTATCTTCCAATGGTCTCCTGCCTTTCTATGTACCACAATAATATGGTTTTTATTACAATTTATCTGGAATCCTGAATGGCTGAGAAGTACCCAAAGAAATATTAAATGTCACTATTCATCAGGGAAATACAAGTCAAAACAACCCTGAGAATCTACCTCACATGAGTCAGAATGACTAAGATCAATAACTCAGTTGGCAGCAGATGCTGGCAAAAATGTGGAGAAAGAGAAACAGTCCTCCATTGTTGGTGGTATTGCAAGCTGATCCAACCACTCTGGAAATCAGTCTGCAAGTTCCTTAGAAAACTGGACATGGTAATACTTTGAGGACCCAGCTATAACACTCGTGGGCATAACCAAAAAGACACTCCAACATTTATCAAGCACCCATGCTCCACCATGTCATAACAGCTTTATTTATAATACCCAGATGCTGTAAAGAACCCAGAAGTTCTTCATCAGAGAAATGGATAAAGAAAATGTGCTGTATTTACACAATAGAGTACTACTCAGCTATTAGAAACAATGACTTCATAAAATTCCTAGGCAAAGGGATGGAACTAGAACCTGTCACCCTGAGTGAGGTAACACAGTCACAAAAAAACACATATCTTATGTACTCACTTATAAGCAAATAGTAGCCCAAAAAGTTCTGAATAATCAAGAAACAATTCAGAGAACTTATGAAGCTCAAAAAGAAAGAAGGCCAGAATGTGGATGCCTCAATCCTTCTTATAAAGGAGAACAAAACACACTTGAGTGAAAACACAGGGACAAACAGTAATTGAATAAAAGATTATTCAGAGAGTGCCTCACCGGTGGATCCACCCCCACCCCATATGCAGCCACCATACCCAAGCACTATTGATGAAAGCAAGATGTGCTTACAGGCATGAGCCAGATGTGGATGCCTCAAAAAAAGGCTCTGCAAGAGTCATTGATACAGTTGAGGATATTGCATCTATCCATTGGATTAAACATTGTGACCCCATGGAAAGAGTTAGAGAAAGTACTGAAGAAGCTGAAAGGGTCTGCAACCCCATAGGAAGAACAACATCATCAACCAACCAAACCCTCCAGAACTCTCAGGAACTAAAACACCAGCCAGTGAGTACACATGCAGAGACCTATGGCTCCAGTTGCACATGTAACAGAGGATAGCATTGTCTTGCATCAATGAGAGAAGAGGCCTTTGGTATAGTGAAGGTTCTCCCAGTGTAGGGGAATTCCAACGCACTGAGGTAGAGAGGGTAGTTGGGAAAGGCAACAATTTATGAAAGCAAGAGAAGGGGAAGAGTGGAGGGGAAAGGTAAAAGGGATAACATTTCAAATGTAAATACAGAGAATATCTAATAATGAAAAGACAAAAGAAAGAAAGAAAGAAAGAAACAAACAAACAAACAAAGGAAGGATGGAAGCAACCAAGCAAGAAAGAAAGAAATTCAAGACTTTCTGAAATTTTATGAAAATATTGAAACATCACACCCAAATTTACGGGACACAATCAATGCAATGCTAAGAGTAAAACTCATATCACTAAGTACCCTAGTAAATAAACTGGAGAGATCTTATCCTAGCAGCATAACAGCACACCAGAGCGCTCAAGAAGGAAAAGAGCAAACTCATCCAAAAGAATTAGAAGGCAGGAAATAATAAACTCAGGCCTGAGATCAACCAAGTAGAAACAAAGAGAACAATACAAAGAATCAACAAAAGCTAAAGTTGGTTCTTTGAAAAAAAAATCAGTGAAATAGATAAATCCCTAGCCAAACTAATTAAATGACAAAGAGGCCATATCCAAATTCACAAAATCAGAAATAAAATGGAAAAAATAATAACAGAAACTAGGAAATTAAGAAAAATAATTAGATCCTTCTACAAAGTCCTATATTCAACATAACTGTGAAATTTAGATGAAATGGATGATTTTCTAGGCAGATACCACATACCAAAGTTAAATCAAGAGCAGGTAAACTATTGAAACAGTCCCATACCCATTAAAGAAAAAGAATAAATCATTAAATGTGTTGCAACCAAAAAAAAAAAAAAAAAAAAAAAAGCCCAGGGTCATATGGATTAAGTTCAGAATTCCATCAAACCTTCAAAGAAGACTTGATACCAGGTTTCCTCAAACTCTTCCATAAAATAGAAGCAGAAGAGACATTATGCAATTTGTTCTATGATGCCCTAATATCTAATCAAGTTTCTTTAGCCTTTGTGAATTCACTTTTAATTATGGATATATATATACATATATACTATAGTGTTTCAGTAGAGGGACGAGAATTAGAAAGTTTTATCTAATCTTGCTTCTTGCTTCCATTATTGCTCACTATTTTTGACTACATTCAATTAGAATTAAGTGCCACTATGTTAAGGAACTTTTTTATGTACTACTTAATCCTAATTTGCACTTTTTATTAAATAGTAAAAAAGCATTCCCTTATAAATACAGTTGAAAAAAATTAATTACTTCATGTGCAGTGAATATCACTTATTTATACAGTTATCAAAAACACTTTGAAACCAAAGATATGTAGTAGTACATACAGAGGCATTTTCCTTGCTATGGCTCTTGATGTGGTATTTTTTTTTTTCTAAGATTGCCTAAACTATCGTGCAAACATCTGTCAAAACATAAAGCAGTTTTGTGAAGAATACAGATTATGAAAAATTTTAACTCCCTCTTCATTTTAGAAATGGCTTTTTGACATAGAGTTATGTGCATTTTTCAACAATAAGCCATTAAACTATTAAACCACAAAACAGTAGAAAATATATTAAATTATGTATCCAGAAGTTGACAACAATTTTGCTGTTAAATCCTGGCTATCCCATTGACTATGTAAAAATGTATGCTGAGTCACTTTGAACTTTAGCTTCGTCTTTGGTAAAACAGGAATGATTAAATCTGGCAACATCACAATGTGCCTTAAAAAGGTCAATGTCAGAAGGCAAAGCTTGTTTTTAATTACTAATGGCATTTCCATCAGTGGGAAAAAAAATAGACTTATGGAATTTGAGAAATGTACCTATGGTATACATTTTATAACATTTGAAGATATTGGCTAGAGAGAAAGATCAATTGTTAAAAACTTTTTTTTTTTTTTTTAAATAACAATGCTCTGCTCCTTGATCTCCAGAGCAGAAGTTAAGAAAATCAAGACCGGTTTTGTGTCCCGTGTTTGTTATCTAAGCATTGAAGAGGAAGAGGCAAATGGGTTACAGAGGCTCTTGATTCAGACAATATAGGAGTCCCAAACCAGAAAAATACCCTGTGGGGGAAGGGAAAGAGAGGGAGAGGGAGAGAGAAGGGAAAAGGGGAGATGGAGGGAAGGAGGCACAGAACACAGAGAACACAGAGACACAGAACACAGAGAACAGAGACATAGACAGTGAGAAGGAAAAGGAAGAAAGAATTCATAGCACATGAAAAATTACACAAGGTTTTAATTTGTTTTCTATATATAAACATATGTATTCATGTGGTCACTCAGAATATACATGCACACTCACAGCAAAATATTGTTAAAGAGACTTAATAGAATTCATACACAGACCATATTAAAATCTAGTCACTGATAGGGATTAAAAAGGAATCTAAATTTTTACAAACCATATTATCTGCACATATTTGGAATGCAACTATCTGTACATGCACATTTTTGTAATACATATGATTCAGACACATAGTCAAGCAGTACTTAGAATTGGTTCTCAACAGTTAAATGTTTTGCCCCATATGGCACTGACTATAGGTACTCAGAGGGATGCTTTTAATCACAGTACTCTAGAGGTTCTCTGTTTTGAAGAATCCTGCACTACACCTTGAGAAATATGAGGAGAAATTTGTAAGTTTAAATGACTTCTTAGGTTCAGCTATTGCTGTAGATATGAACTAAAATTGAAGAGAAATGGCACATGTTAAAGGTTCTCAACTGCTCATAAATACATAGAACTCCATGATTATGAAAGTTGATTATGATTATTATATTGAAGTCTTCTGGATTTTTCTGCAGTTAAAGTAACTTGGGCTACAATTAGTTCCCTTGTACCTGACTTATTATCTTGACTATCATTTTTAAATCTATTAACTTAGCAGACTTCTAGTTTTCAACAATACAAAAGTTAAGATCTATCCAAATAGCTTGTAAGATTTAAATCCAAGACCCAAGCCTCAGTATAATTCTCCTGACAAATATTCTTATACATATATGTTAAAATGCCTCCATTTATGTATTTTGTGTAATTTTCTTTGGTTTCTAAAGTGTATCTTGTTGAAACACCATTTGGGATAATACGAATCCTACTTAACCACTCACATTTAGTTGTATAAGTTCTCTCATTCCCTTTGAGGTGGGAGCTGTGTTTTGTTTCCACACTGGGAAAGTAGTGGTTGGAAAAATACCTGGCAGCATCTATTTAAAATTATCATAAGAGGGATCCGTGATCGACGAATCTAAAAGCATAAACCAATGCTTGCACAACATGCTCAACAAATATTTGTTGAATAAATGCATATTTATGAAGCTAGTAGAAAATTTCCAATCTTAGGGTAAAGAAACAAAATGTTCTTCTAGCCAAAGAATTATCGATGCACAGAATTAAACTTTAAAGACTATGAAAACAGAGCTGGTCTTGGGAGGCTGCAAGGCACAGCTTGTAAAGTGTTTACTGCACAAGTATGAGAACCCAAATATGATGCCCTAGATTCCATGTAAATATAGGGGATGTAGTAGCATATGCTTGTAATCTCAGAGTTAGAGAAAAGCTAAAGTTTCCTAGCAAGCCTGCCTAGGTAAACAAATAAATTCCAGTTTCAGTGTAACAGCTTGGTTCAAAAATAAGTTTAAGAGAAATTGAAGGAGACATACTTTACTGATCTTTGATTTTGATACACATAGGCAAACATGCCCACACCCACAGATATATATATATATATATATATATATATATATATATATATATATATATATATATATATGAAGACCAGGTGATTCTTCCTAGATGAATATTGATATCTTCACCATTTTTCTGGTCCTTGGTAACTCAGTGAAAGAAAATGCAGCTTCTGGATTGTAGAGACAGAAACACAATCAGAAATCTAACCCACAGACACTGTAGGAAGCTTACAATGCCAGAGTCTAAGCACATCCTACTTGCAGACAGGCATGTGATAGACAGGAACAAGAGTGATTAATACCGCAGTAATGATAGCTACAATCACAGGCGTGAGTCTCCACCAGAAAAGTGATGCTTGCTGACATTTGGGTCTGTTTGAAGCTATTGATTTCAGTCACGATCTGTTTTTATTACTCACAGAATCCTGTTATCCCATGCAATCAGCCTCTCAGGGATGACAGTATCTCTTAAGCCTGCCATCCTAGTTGTGCTGTTGAGGACCTATAAAATATCAAGGTCCATGTTGCCTTTAATTGGGCATGTCCCATTTAATAATGTAGTATAGATGCTAAAAGTATGAGCAGGTAGGTGTATAAGTAAAAGACAATGTGAGTAAACAGACAATCATGATCTATGTGTATGCTTGTGTTTGTTTGTGTGTGTTTATGTGTGTGTGTGTCCCTGTGTGTGTGTGTGTGTGTGTGTATGAGTGTTTGTGTGTGTGTGTGTGTGTGTGTGTGTGTGTGTGTGTGTGTGTGTGTGTAGGAAAAACAGATAAAACAGCTATTTCACTAAAGTGAGTCTTCACAATCCTAGTAAGAGTTTTGACTTGCAAATATCACCACTTGACCAAATAAATGTAATGATTAAGACCATTGGTTTTCTTTGATTGCTGGTAAATTTCAAATGTTTACAGTCTCCTCAGTGCTAAGTACTTAAAAAGAACAGTCAAGGACTTAAAGAATTGTTAGATCTATTATGTAATCAAACTCACCATACAGCTTATTTTTTTCAAGTAAAGCAGAGATACTCATTTGAGGTCAGTAAGTAGGACAAAGAATCTCTAACCCCAGGTAATAACTTCTGAGAGTTTAGTTGTTAAAAAAAAAATGTCATTCACAATAAATAAGGGGAACACTAGATATTTGAGATAAAGTTGGTGTCCCTAATTAAAAATGAACAAAGCCATATTGATACTTTAGAAAGATATTCATTTAACTATTTAATGATCACAAACATTCATTCAATATTAAAAAACAAGCAATCAGTGTGCTGAAGGATTGGGATATAGGGAGATTTTTGTCTTTTGTTTCTATTAAACCCACTAGGGGAAAAGAAGAATGTGTGTCTAGATATTGTCACAATATGAAATTATTTGGCTTTGTAACAAGAACCATGAAGCTGTGAGATCAGAAAAAGGAGGATGTCATCCAACTGTAGCGACAAAGTTTACTGAAGGAAGAGCCTCCCAGCCAAAGGCACAGAGCAAGAAGATAACCAAGTCACAGAAAGAAAGCATGGAAAAGTATTGCAGACAGATAGAATTATACACTGAGGGTTTATGGGACATTTAATGATGTTGAACATAAAGCACATTAATTCTAACTTAGTAAGTCCCATTATTAGAAAACTTTTAGTGGTGAGTCTGGTATTTTGACCAGATTCTGGAGTGTAGAGTCCTTGGCAAACTCTACACTATATTGCATTGTATTAATATATCATAATATTTCCACTACTTCTTGATTAGAACCTTGTAAACTTCCATACTTTGTTATTCTCATGTTTACCAGTCACACAAATTATTTCAAATTTCAGAACACTTGTCGCTTTTTTTCTGATATTGCCATTTCTAAAGCCTCATCCACTAAAATTTAAGTTATCCTGAAGACATTGTTTTTTCACTTTATTTCTTCCACTCTGTCTTACTGTATATGCCTACTACAAAATAATTTTGTGTTCAGATGTCCCAGGACTTAGTGTCTCAGAGACTCCTGCCCTTCAATTTCAGTCCTATTTAAGTTGCCTTCTGTAGGTTCATGAAATCCCAATAAAAATACCAGATGATATGTTTATTTAACTTGGGAAGCCACTTTTAAAATTCACACAAAACACACAATATTTAAAGTAACTAAAATTACTCTGAAGAGAGTTATCCAAGCATATAAAGTAATTTAAACATACAGTATAGTAATCTAAACACTGTTAACCTAAGGCAACAATTGATTAATATACAAGTTAATGAAATATAGAAATTTCAGACACTTACCACATATCTAGATATCTTTCGTTTTGTATACAACAGACTATTAAATAAAAAATTTTAACATGTTCAACAAAATATACTAGAAATTTCTATATGCTTAACATATAAAAGTTTAATATTTTGAACTATTTTATGAACAAAACATAAACTGATTATAAAGATACTTGTAATACTTAAAACTGTAAAGTTGTTATGAATAAAAGCTATGATAAAAGACTTTGATATTTGAAATGGTAAGTACCAATTATATCAGAAGACTTGATACTGGATATGCCACTTGGATCAAATCACCCTTAATTATATTTAAACATCAAAATGAAGAGTGCTATTAAAAAATTACAAAGAAAGAAAGTATAGCTACTAAGACCCCCAAATAATGTTCACTTGCATTGTGGTCAATCATGCCACCCTTATATGGGGAAGAAAAAGAAGAAAACATCTTTATTTATGCTTGGCGGCTGATGTCATTGAATTCAACAGATTCTTGTTCATATTTATAATTTTTTTTTGTCTAGAAAGTCAATATTTGACCCATTTTATGGATACTTCTGAATACATAAATGCTTTTTTATAAACTTTTATATTTCACTTTTGATAAAACCAGGAAAGAGTGGTTTGAATATATTTGGCCCAAGGGCAGTGGCATTATTAGGATATGTGGCCCTGTTGGAATAAGTATGGCCCTTTTGGAGAAAGTTTGTCATTTTAAAGGTGGGCTTTGAGAGTTCATAATGCTCAGGCTCTGGGCAGTACAGAAGATCACTTCTCTTGGTTGCCTTAAGATCAAGATGTAAAACACTCAACTCCTGCTACAGCACCTTGTCTACCTGAAAACTTCCATGCTTCCTGCAATGATAATTATGGTCTGGACCACTGATACTGTAAGTCATCCCCAATTAAATGTTTTCTTTTATTAGAGGTGCCTTGGTCATGGAGTCTTTTCACAGCAATAAAACCTAAATTAAGACATTCTGTGTTATTAAATAACACCTTGGTGGATCTGACCTATGCCCCTAGGATTTGAGACAGAAGGACACCAAGGCTATACTGTAAATAGAATCCTTGAGTTTCTTAGCACATCTATCTGCCACCCTGGAAAACACAGAAATTACCAAACTAAATTGTATTGTTATGTTATTAGATAGGATTCATTATCCCAAGGCATGATACTGAAAATAGTAATCTTCTACAAATTTACATTAAATCATTACTAGCAAATACCTATTCTGTATCTGTATGAATTCCCCAGGGCCAATTCCTCATTTAAGTATTATCCTATACATTTTAAATAAGATGCCCAGTTGCAAAGCCTGTAGCAATGTCATATTTGTGCATGTGTATATATCAAAATACATGCAATTTAGTGATAAGAGTTTAAAACAGTCCTCTTAGATGACTTTATCTTTCAAAACTGAGTTTCAAGGAGACTTAAAATACAAAAATTATTGAAAAAAAGTTGATATGTTCTGCATTTTTGATATTCATATCAAAGCTTATTAAACTTTCGTAAATTTTAGAGGATGGAAACAGAAATAGTGTGAAAACATATCTGTGTGTTTTAATATTCATAACTATTCATAGCAAAGAACTAGTGAGGTGGTTCAGTGTATAAGGGTGCTTGGTGCCAACCATGATCATCAGACTTTAAGGTCTGAGTAAGGTCTGAGTCTCATATTGTGAAATGAAAACATTGACTCCCACAAACCTTTTTCTAATTTCCATACATGAGCTATGACATATAAGCATGTGCATACACACCACACCACACACACACACACACACACACACATACACATACACACACACACATACACACACAGAGAGAGAGAAAGAGAGAGAGAGAGAGAGAGAGAGAGAGAGAGAGAGAGAGAGAGAAAGAGAGAGAGAGAAATGCACACATGTGCACACACTTGTAAATTAGAAATGATTATACAGTTGCCCAGGGAGAAAGGTTCATGGGTGAGTTGAGGAAGCTCACTGTGTCTAACAGCTAGTTGTATGATTATCTGCTTGTATTTCTGAATCCTGAATTCTGTAGTGAATAATATTCAGTTACATATAAAATATTGATCTTTCAGCCTGGGTTTAAGAATCCAGTCTTGTACTCAAAATTCTTATTGTAGTGACCTGAGGACAGATCTGGTTAGAGCAAAGCCAATACTGCACTTCTGTCTTCTTGCATAGTATTCTTTGTTTGATTCTCACTGTTTGTCTTTTCTCTAAGGACTATACACGAATCCCTAGCTTTTTGAGACAGGTACTTTTCATATTTTTGATCTGAGCAGACAATTATATTATTGAACCTGCAATCCTCGTGTATTTTTTCACCCCTTATTTATCACTGGCTGTAGACTCCTTCAGATCTCTGTTTTTCCTGAGAATGGGGTTCTTGCATCATATTTTTGTCCACTCATATCTACTGGACCATTAGGTATTGCTATAGAAAGCTTCTTGCTAACACAACTTGATCTACCCTTTTGCCTGCAATTTTGCCCAACAGCTATATCTGAGCTCCATCTGCATACATATTTCTGAATGCTAAACCCATCTTTCCTGACTGTTCTTTGGGTAACATAGTTTCTCTAGCCACCTGTAAACTTCAGGGAAATAATGGGTCCCAAATGCTAGCATGGGGCCAACGCATAACCTCCACCCATCAAACAAGACAAATCTTTTGATCATATTCTAGGTCTGTCATTTAGAATCTCTGTGATGCTGAGCTTTTGCTACCACATTCCACTGATGGTTTGGATGTCACAGAGAAGACCTGTTCTGCCTGGCTCTTGGTCAGACTGTGAAAGAGTGGCAGAAATATATACTCCTAAAGAGGAGAAAGATTATTTTTTCCACAAATGTAAAGATTTCTTTTCCTTTGGCTAGATTGCTTCTAGACCAGTGGTGAGACAGAGTGTTAAGGCAGTACGAGGATTTGGAAGAAAAGGATATTTGTCCCTGTGCAAAATAGAAGACAAGCTTCAAGAACAGATCTGGGACTGGTAAAAAGGTATAAATTTCAAAGGTACATCTCTGCTATCTTATTTCTGCTGGATAGTTACCAGACTTCCTAAAATGGTACCACTGCTTGGGCACTAAAAATTTAATATTCAAGATCATAAAAACCATTTCATATTCAGACTGTGACCCTTAGTATGTTGGTTTGTCAAAATGCTATGCTACAAGGTAAAGGACAGAAATCAAATGACTTTAATTAAGAACTTCACCCAGCATTTGTGTGGGAAGGCAGCCTCCGTACAAGGAAAAACAATAGCAGGGGAGAAAAGCAAATATATTCAGAAAGAGTGTTTATATGTTATCTGTTCTTCAGTTGGGTGATATCCCATCTCTCACACAGGCAATTTTTCATGTGTATTTCCATCCTGTATATAGATAGTGGATATATTATTCAATAATCGTCAGCAGTGAGAAATGTATGGAGAGATAAAGAAAGAAGTTTTTCCTCTTCCTGACAGAGAATAAGGAGCTATTTCCTTTATCAGGGAATCTGGACTCTTACGAAAGGATCCGACTGTGCTTATCCATTTACTGAACAGGAGGCTAATCCAGCTCCACTGTTCTTTTGCTGTATGCCACTGTGTTCCCGGTCCTTTGTTCTGGTGAATAAACTATTTACCCTCTTCTTTTAAAGGCTGTAAGTTTTTCCAGAAGTAGTCGATGAACGTTCTCCAAAGGGACCCAAATAAAACTATGCACTTGCTCCATGCTAAACCAACAGAATTAAGCTTTCTCTTCATAATACTATCTTAACTTCTATCCTCAGGCTATATTTATGCCTTGATTATTTTTTTTTTAGCTTTTCAAGCTTATGTCTTTCTTCTCCCTTTGAAACTAAGCAGAACTTGCCATAATGTGAATTTTTATAAATTAAAATTCATTTCTCTCTAAGAGGTAAGATCAGTGATAGTTTTCAGGTAATATTTATCAATATTTTGTGATTTTTTATCGTCACAACATTTCCTTTTAGGTCTGGTATCATACAGCATAGTCTATTATAAACTTTTTAAAATATTATGTTAAGAATATTACTAATGATTAAAAAACAGATATCCAAAGGTATGATGTTGACCACCTATAATCCTAGCATTCAGAAAGTTGAAGTCATTGAATCGAGAGTTTAACGCCAGCCTGGGTACACAGGGATATTGTATCTACAAAAAGTAATTGATAATTAAACAATAAAGATACTCTTCGCTATGATCTTAGTTCAAAAATTTAAAACATACTTTTCAAAGAATATGCATGCATACATTCATAAGAATCTACATCACATTATATAAAAATTAAAATATTGTCAAAATTTTTATCAATAGCTTAATTATTAAATAGTAGTTCTTTGATACAAATATATATCATGCAAATATTACAAGAAAATTTATAGATACATTTATGCACAATTGCTGAAGTTGAGAAAGGGCCAAAATTCTTTTATGTAATGAGAAACAAAGTAAAATAAGACATTATGAGATTCTATTTTATTCTGCTTCTTGATGAAATATCAGAGACTTCTCACCTTTTGCAAATTTGGGGATATAGAATATGATGACACATTGAGTTTTCAGACTACGTAAAGCAAATGTTGAGCACCATGGCCATCATAGGGACATTCAGCACAGACTACATTCCAGAAGGCCTACTGTCACCAGAGACAACCAAGTAACGTCTCTTGACCACCCAATCAACTGCCTGCCTGGTTCTTCTGTGGCACACCTAGCAGGTGAGCTGCACCTATCTCCTGTGTTCTATTTTCCAACCCTTCTAGCCCACAGCTCTATCTACATTCCTAAATGCCTGGTGACACCAGAGCAATCATATGAGCCCAGTCCCCCTAATCTCCTTCCTGACAGGTACTCCTGGTGTACTTTCAGTCACAGTAAACTGTAACCAATATCCCGAGCTCCATTTTCTGGGACCCAGATTTGTCTGCTTTCCAGGAACAGGGGGAGTGGAGCTGCAAGCACAAGAACAACTGAGCAGGACTTGCCCCTTAAGACCAATGGGCAGCCAGGTCCCTGAGAAAAATACCCAGCGGCAACATATTGTTGCCTGTCCTCTGCTCTCTATGATCTGGCTCAGAACTCTGCCAGCATTTCCCAAGGACTGCAGGCACCACAGACAACCTGGTATGCTGTCCCTCACAAGCCTCTGCCTACCAAGTGTCCCTAAAGTGTGACTAACAGTTATAACTCAGACTGTCCTCCAAGAAAACTGAAATCAGCAAGTATAACCAGATGGCTAAGGGCCAGCATAAGAAGACAATCAACAACAGCCCAGGTAATATGGCACCACCAGAGTGCAACTTTTCTACTCCATCAAGCTCTAGCAGAAGTACAAGAAAATGATCTTTAACCCATTCTTTGGAAAATTATAGAAGCCTTTAAAGAGACAATAAATAAATACATTAAAGAAATATATAAAACTATAATCAAGTAAAGAAAATGAATATGCCTATTTAAGACCTGAAAATTAAAATGTAAGCATAAAAAAATCCTGCACAAATACTGGAGATGGAAAACTTGGAGAAGAGAGTAAGAACTACAGATGTAAGCATCACCAACAAAACACAAGACTTCAAAGATAGAATCTCAGTCACAGAAGACTTGATGGAAGGAATCGATACATCAGTCCAAGAAAATGTTAAAATTAAAAAGTTCTTGTCACATAAGTCCAAGAAATATGAAGCAATATGCAAAGACCCCACCTAAGAATAATAAGGTTAAAATAAGGCAATTTCCAAATCCAAGGTCCAGAAAATATTTACCAACCTAAGAAAAGGTATGCCTATAAACACCAAAGAACCATATAGAACACCAAATGTACTGGACCAGAAAAAAAATTCTTTTGCAACATAATAACAAAAACAGTACATGTACAGACAAAGAGAAAAATAATATTAAAAGTTTCAAGGTTAAAAAGCCAAATAGCATACAATGGCAGATCTATCCGAACCAGTTATATATTCACAACAGAGACTTAAAAAACCAGAAGGGCCTGGGCATCTTGAGGTCTCTAAGAGATCATAGACCCGTGTACCCAGCACAACTTTCTATCACTATACATTGAGAAAACAAGTATTCTGTGCCAAAACCTCATTTAGACAATATCTGTCCATAATATCTGTCCATAAAACAGGCTTACAGAAGATACTAGAAGGAAAACTCCAAGTCAAAGAGGTTAACTAAACATAAGAAAACAGGAAAATAAATAACTCCCCACAACCAGTATATAAAAGGGAAGAAAACAGACACACACAAATTCACAAACCAATAACAGAAATTAACAATTATTAGTCATTGATCTTTTTAAACATCAGTGAACTCAATCTCCCAATAAAAAGACACAGGCTTGTAGAAGGAACTTAGCCAAGTAGACCAAGCTGCAATTCTAGAGCCAGCATATCTAGGGACCACTGATACCTGATTAGGTGATGAAAAGAAACAATTTAAGTGAGATATCACCACATCTGGCTACTTGAGAGCTAAGGAGATGCTGAGATGAGGTATAAATGTTTTTCTAGTTCATACAATAAATGAGACTGCTTTTTGCCACTTGGTGACTCCAGGAATCTTGGTGTCTTTGAGTTTCCACCTTCTTTTTCTGCTTTCTTACTTCAAGTGTCTAGGTCAGGGTTGAAAACAATACAAGCTAACCAGATGGATGGAAAAACAGAAACCGTATCTATCAGTTTGCTGCTTGAAAGAAACATACTTTGGACAAAAATATATGCATTGCCTCAGATTAAAAGGCTGAACAATATTTTCTAAGCAAATTGACCATAAAGCAAGCTGAAATATCTTTTCTAACATCTAATAAAATATACTTTCAACCAAAACTATTCAACATATACAGGGAAGGATAATTCATAGTCACAAAGAAATTGTCTCCACACTGAAATTCTATTCCCAAATACAAGGGCACTCACATACATAAGAGCAAAAATACTAAAGATAAATCACACATTGAAACACTCACATTAATACAAGAGTAATCCAGACAAATACTAAAGAGATAAATAATGAAACTAAGAGGCATTATAAATCACATGGACCTAACAGATATCTACAGAACATTTCATTTAAACAAACAAACAAACATACAAACAAAAGAATATAAATACTTCTCAGTGCCTCGTAGAATGTTCTTCAAAATTGTCCATATATTCAGTCAGAAATGAACTCCAACAGAAATAAGAAAATTGAAATAAATATACTCTTTTATTTTATCAGATCACCTTGGACTGAAAAAACAATAACAAAAGAAAGCCTACAAAATCATTGAAACTGAGCATCTTCCTTTCTAATGACCACTGGATCAGGGAAGGAAGGAAGGAAGGAAGGATGGAGGAAGAAAGGAAGGAAGAAAGAAAGAAAGAAAGAATGAATTAATAAATGAAAGAAAGAAAGAAGAAAGAAAGAAGCTAAAGACTATTTAGCACTCAAGTAAAATGAAGACACAACTTATCTAAACATTTTGAACATATTGAAAGCTGTGCTAAGAGAATATTTCATAGAATAAAGTTCTTTCATATAAATGGATAGGTAGGTAGATAGATAGATAGACAGACAGATAGATAGATAGATAGATAGATAGATAGATAGATAGATAGATAGATAGATAAATGGAAAATCACATATTGCCAACTTTAGAGAACATCTGAAATTTCTAAAACAAAAACAAGAGTACTAGACAGCATGAAATAATCAAATTCAATACCGAAATCAATCAATTAGAACATAAGAGAACAATACAAGTAAGCAAAGATATTGATTCTTTGAGAAAGTCAACAAGATGGACAAAACCTTAGCCAAACTAACTAAAATGCAGAAGGAGAATACAAATTAACAATGTCAGAAATGTGAGGAGAAACATAACAACAGATACTGTGGAAATTTAAAGATTATAAAGTCTTATGTCAAAAAAAAAAAAACCCTGTATTCTACAAAATTCAAAAATCTGAATGAAATGTTTTATTTTCTTGACAGACAGCACTCATCAATTTAAATCACGATTGGGTAAACAGTTAAAATAGACTTTCAGCTCCTATGGAAATGGGAGTAGTCATTAAAATTCATCCAACCTAATGAAACCCAGGACAAAATGGTTTCGATTGCAGAATTCTACCAGACATTAAAAGAAGAGCTAATACCAATACCCTTCTAACTTTTGTCCTTAAATAAACAGAAGAAACATTACCAAAGTTATTCTATGAGGCCACAGTAAGCCTGATACATAAATCACACCGAAACTTGACAAAGAAAAATAATTTTAGGCCAATTTTTCTTATGAACATCTTTTCAAAAATACTCAATAAAACACTCAAAAACCAAATCCAAGAACACATCAAAAGATATCATCCACTGAGATAAAGTAAGCTTCATCCCACTGATCCAGGGATGGTTCAGCATATGAATACCCATCATACAAACAAACCGAAATAAAATATATGTGATCTTCTCATTTGATGCTAAAAAGACCTCTGAAAAAATTTAACACCCCTTTAGAGAGAATAGAGATACATGTTACATATATGAACAAGATAATAGAAATATACAGCAATCAATAGCCAACATCAAATTAAGTGGAGAGAAACTTAAAGCAATTTTCCTAAAATCATGGACAAGATAAAGCTGTTCATTCTCACTGTATCTATTCATCAAAGTACTTGAAGTTTTAGCTGGAATAATATGACAGCTAATGTTGATCAAGGGGATACAAATTAGAAATAAAGAAGTTGAAGTATCACCATGCATATAATATGATAGTATACATAAGTGTCCAAATAATTTTTACTACAGAACTGCTACACCTGACAAATATATAGGTGAATACAAAATTAACCAAAAGAAATCAGTAGGCCTCCTATACAACAAGTGATCATCAGGCTGAGAAAGAAATTAGGGAAATGTCACCCTTCATAATACCTAAAAATAATATAAAATCTTGGTGTAACTCTAATCAAGCAAGTGAAAGACCTGTATAAATAATTGAGTCTCTGAAGAAAAAAAGTGTAGAAGATATCACATGACGGAATGATCTCCCATACTCTTTGATCTAAAAGATTAGCATAGTGATGATGTCCATCTGACCAAAAATAATCCACAGACTCAATGCAATTCCCATCAAAATTCCAACAGAATCCTTTACAGAACTTAAAAGAAACTCATATGAAAAAACAAACAAAATCAATATAGCTAAAGCAATCCTATGCAATAAATAGATATCTTCTGTATATAGAGATCTACATATGGAATTCTCAACAGAGGAATCTCCAGTAGCTGAGTAGCACTTAAGGAATTTGCAAAATTGTTAGGCTTCAGGGAAATGCAAATCAAAATGGCTTCTAGATGCAATGTTACATCTTTCAAGATGGCTGAGATTAAAATCTCAAGGGACATCTTAGGCTGGTGAGGATGTAAAACAAGGACAACACTTTTCCATTGATGATGGGAGTGATAACTTGTATAAACACTTAAGAGATCAATTTGGCTTACCAGAAAATTGGGAATAGTTCTACCACAAGACCGAACAACACCACCCACCTCCCTGAATATATGGCCAAAGGATGCTCCACCATAACACAAAGACACTTGCTCAACTATATTACGAGCAGCTTTATTCTGAATAGTCAGAAACCAGAAACGATCCAGTTTTGTGAATAATTGTTGAAGAAATGTGGCACATTTATAGAATGGAATGTCACCCAGCAATTAAAAACCATGACATCCATTTGCAGCAAATGGATGAAACTATAAAATACTATCCTGCATGAGATAAGCCAGTCTCAGAAGGAGAAACATTGTATGTACTTACTTTTAAGTGCATGTTACCCATAAAGTACAGGATACACAGACTGCAAATCACATATTCAAAGAAGCTAAGTAACAAGGAGGATCCAAGGGATGATGATTTAATCTCACTGAAAAGAAGAAATAAAATAGACATATAGGGTGGTTGGAAGAAATAGAGTAGGAGAACAGATAAGGAGGGAATAGGAGGGTTCACATCTGGGGAATACAGAGGAAGAGGAAACTGGCGTTAAGGGGAGCAACATCTGTATAGGATGAGCTATAAAACTAGATGACAGAAACTCACAGTAATTTATAATGGTGACCTAAGTTAGCTAAGACTCCTAGAAGTAGGTAATATGGAAACTGAATTGAGAGAGAGAGAGAGAGAGAGAGAGAGAGAGAGAGAGAGAGAGAGAGAGAGAGAGAGAGAGAGAGAGAAGACCAACTCTGACAAGTATAGAAGAATGATGCTCGGCCATACTTTCAGACAGGAATAGAGCATAACCATGTTCTGAGAGGCTTCATCTATCTATGTAGAGACCCAAACATTGGGTAGAGATTTGGAAAGCTTGAGGGAAATGAATGTGTTAAGGAACAAGAAAAGTCCACAGCATAAGAAGACCTACAGAATCAAGAAAACTGAGTCCATAGGGGTTCACAGACTGAATCACCAACCAGAGAGGATATGTGGGAATGACCTAGGCCCCCTACACATATGTAATAGTTATGCAGCTTGGTCTTCATATGCTCTTAAATGCAGGAACAGGAGCAATTTCTGACTCTACTGTCTACTTTTGGACCCCTTTCCCTAATTAGGATGTCTTGTCTAGTCTCAATACCAGGAGGTACACCTAGTCCTGCTACAACTTGACGATCCTAGGTGGGTTGGTAATCATGGCAGGGATCCATTTTTTCTTAATTTAAGGCTGGGGAAAATGGGGAGAGGGGGTGGTAGAGGGTGGGATGGGAAGGAGATATGAGAGGGTGAATGTCATTCAGGATGTAAATAAGTTATTGGAAAAATTTAATTTGCACTGTACCGAATGTTACATTAGTATTCTTATTAATAGTCTTCTTAAAATTATGCTATGTGTGTCAATCCCAGAGAAATACACACTATTTGAGTTATTCAGACTGGGTTGATGAAAGGAGTAGAATATCTGGACTTTTTATTACGCATATCTTATATTTTGTATGTCCTTATCGTAAAGGACTAGAATGGAATTCACTTGTGATAGCACCTGTCTAGCATAAATATTGCCCTGAGTTTGATCCCTGGCATTTCATAAAATTGAATGTTATGATACATGCATATCATATATTCACTCCTTTCATGGCTACATAGCAAAATTAAAGCTAATCTTTGGTACAAGAATAAAATATTGTCTCAAACCTCCATACCCCATAATCAAGTAATTTAAAAATGTGGTAGAAATTATTTTGTTATTTAGTATACGATACATAGAAAGTGAAACAGTGATATCCAGACGCAATGTCAACAGTCAAATTTAGTGTCATTTTTTTTTCTTTGCAGCACCTTCTCTTCCTTTCTGATATATATCTCCAACCTTCAGCTTCCTTTATGCTGTAAAAAGTTTTCCTTTACTTCCTCCTTTCCTCTCCTTCCAAGCCCTGTCTTCTTTCCAAGTCTTTCAGCATCTCCATTCCAAGTCTAAGTGTGAAAACAGCTGCTAACTACTGCTGCTTCCAAATTGAGATGGGGCCACAAGGCAAGCAAGAGGCCAAGACAAGAATCATTTTGAATAGAAAAAGTCTTGGCAGGGTCTAATGCTCTGGGACCCATCTGTGAGAAAAGATCATTAATGTTAATCTAAGTGAGCTCAGGGAGCAAAGGAATAGAGTGGTGTTTTGTGAAGGAAATAGCTTGTGCTAAGGGCTGGTTTTATTTGACAGGGACAATGAGAAATCACTTGCCTGTGCTAAATGGAAACATGATTATCTATAACTGATACATGGGTTTCAGCTCTCCTTACTGCTCTGGGGCAGAGAAACCCAAAAGGAAGCAGCAGGAAAGTCATGTGAAGAGCCTTATAATGCCAAAGACTGTGCCCTACGATGGGGTGGAGAGTTTCACTTTAGGATAAAAAATAGAGATTCTTAGCTTTAAAAATATATCAGCCAGGGATAGAGAGATTGTTCAGCAGTTATAAGCACTGATTACTGACTGTTCTTCCAGAGGTTCAATTCCAAGTAACCACATGGTGGCTCACAACCATTTGTAATGAGATCATATGTCCTATTTTTTTCTGTCTGAAAAGAGTGACTTGTACAAACAAAATAAATAATAAGGCTTTAAAAACTAGTTAAGTATTGGTGATTTTGTTTCCATATCCTAATATTACAAAGAAAGACTCTGAATCAAGTCTTGATAAGAATAACAGTGACCTCAAAATCTAAGATAAGCATTCACTTGGAATATTATCATCTACAAAGCACAGAGATAATGGTATTTATCTTCCAAAGTTATTGGTAGACAGTGTTAACGGTGGCAAATTAGATTTCCATAATGATCATTTTATGCCATAGTCACCTATGAAGAATATATAATTACAAATAATTTATATAGCAAAAATGAAACTGGAACAATATCACTGTAATAGAAAAGAGACAAAATTTGAACACATTTTCATGGTGTAAAAGTTTTCCTACACTAAACTTCACCATTTATAGAACTACTGTGGCTTCATTCTATTAAAATAACAGAATTATGCATAAGTGCCATAAAAAGCTAATGTGATTAATATAAAGCCCAATATCCTCTAAAATGTTAAAATAAATGCCCTTCCATAGCACACATTCAGATTACCCAGTGACTCAGCACATTAGTAGAATTCTCCCTGGCAAAAATGAGTTTAAATTGGTGCACAGTTCATTTCACACCTACTGCCTTGTCACCCTTGCACTCACTCTGACAGTGTGATTTATAGGCTCCTCTAGATGGGGGGTATTCAAAGGTTGCACAATGTCTCTGGCCTATGACACAGTCTCAGGTGAAGTTCTGTAAATGCAAAAGGATTCATTAAAATGTGCTTTTAAAAATTGGATATTTTCTTTACTTACATTTTAATTATTATCCCCTTTCTCAGTTTCACATCTGGAATCTCCCATCCCATCCCCCTCCCCTTGCCTCTGTGAGAGTGTTTCCCCCAACTACCCAATCTCTCCCATCCCCCCTCCTTGGCATTCCCTTACATTGGTGTATTGAGCCTTCACTGGATCAAGGGCTACTCCTCTCCTTGATGTCCCACAATGTCAATCACTGTTACATATGTTGCTGGAGCCATGGGTCCCTCCATGTGTGCTTTTCAGTTGTAGTTTAGTCTCTGGGAGCTCTGGGGGTCTGGTTGGTTGTTATTGTTGTACATCCTGTGGGGTTGAATACCCATTCAGCCACTTCAGACTTTCAACTCCTCTATTGGGGTCTCTGTACTCAGTCTGATGAATACCTGAAAGCATCTTAATCTGTATCATTAAGGCTCTGGCAGAGCCTTTCATGTGACATCCATATTATGTTCCTGTCAGCAAGCACTTCTTGAAATCAGGAATAATGTCTGGGTTTGGTGGCAGCATAAGGTATGAATCCCCAAGTGGGGCAGTCTCTGGATGGTCTTTCAGTTTCTACTCCACTCTTTGTCCCTGTATTTTCTTTCATGAGTGTTTTGTTCCCCCTTCTAAAAAAGACTAAAGAATTCACACACATTTTCATAGCACATTTTGTGTATGTTTTGGTAGGCTATTAAAGAAGAACATGTGGGTTATTTCAGTCTTTTCTAATTAAATGATAAATTATATTAATGAAGACCACCTTTGTGTTACATTGGGAAGCCCATTGTCAGTCCAATGGTTGATTGAGAACATTCAACTCTGTGTTTCTCTGGCTGTAGCAGAGCCTCTCAGGAGACAGCTATATGAGGTACCTGTCAATATGCACTTCTTGGCATCCATAATATTGTCTGGGTTTGGTGACAGTATATGGGATTGATCACTAGGTGGAGTAATTTCTATATGGCCTTTCCTTCAGTCTCTGCTCCAAATGTTCTTTTGTGATTAGGTTACCTAACTCAGGAAGACATTTTCTAGTTCTATCCATTTGCTTAAAAATTTCAGAAAGCCACTGTTTTAATCGTTGAGTAGTACTCCGTTATGTAAATATACCATACTTTCTGTATCCATTACTCTGATGAAAGACATCTGGGTTCTTTCCAGCTTCTGACTATTATAAACAACGTTGCTATGAGTACAGTGAAATATGTATTTCTGTTATATGTTGGAACATCATTTGGGTCTATGCTCAGGAGTGGAATAGGTAGGTCCTCAGGTGGTACTATGTCCAATTTTCTGAGGAACCATCAAACATATTTCCAGAGTGGTTGTACCAGCTTGCAGTTCCACCAACAATGAATGAGTGTCTATCTCTGCATCCTTACCAGCATCTGCTGTCACCAGGGTTTTTTAACTTAGCCATTCTGAGTAGAGTGTCATGAAATCTCAGAGTTGTTTTAATTTGCCTTTTCCTGTTGAGTGCGGATGTTGAAAATTTCTTTAGGTTCTTCTCAGCCATTCACTATTCTTCTGTTGAAAATTCTTTGTATAGCTCTGTCCCCCATTTTTAATAGGGTTATTCGGTTCTCTGGAGTCTAACTTCTTGAGTTCTTTGTATATATTGGATATAAGCACTTTCTCAGATGTAGGATTGGTAAAGATCCTTTATTCCTGTAAGTTTTGACTATTGCTTTTCTCAGCTTTTTAATGTATTTGCTTTAAAATGCAGACTGAAGCTAGAGGGTTGTTTAGTATCAGTAGGAATCCTTCTAAATATAATGTTAAAACATTTCTTGCCCCTTTGTTTACCCAATTGGTAGGCAAGAACCTAAAGTTCTATTCTATAAATTGTAGTTAATCCATTTACATTAATATTTAGGTCATTGGGTAGGAGAAATTGTAATTTATACACAGAGAAATGATTCAAATCAGATCACTATGGGCAGTAATTTGAACTACCGTGATTTATAGATAAAAAATTAACAATTGCAATTTTCTTAATCCAAAATAGGGATTTTAATTGAGTCATGAAGAATGCATCAAAGAGAAAAATAGGTAAGAGGAGGATATAATCTAACTAGAAATATAAAATACTGATCTAAGTGTAATGTCTGTGTGCACTCGCTGATGCCAAAGTTACATGGGGTCCATGAATTGTGGTATTTTCTCCATTTTATAGAGTAATAAACACAAGGATAATGAAGTCAAGTATTTCCCTAACATGTGATAATTACTCAGCTGTAGAGCCAATATTGATTCTGTTTGATGGTTCCTCAGAAAATTGGACATAGTACCACCTGAGGACCTAGCTATTCCAGTCCTGAGCATAAACCCAAATGATGTTCCAACATATAACATATATATATATATATATATATATATATATATATATATATATATATGTGTGTGTGTGTGTGTGTGTGTGTGTAAAATTATTTATGTTTATATATATATATATATATATATATATATATATATATATATATGCAAGGCACAATAAACTTGAAGAAGGTTAGTTGAAGAAATCACCACAGGAAATGGTATTATATAAATTTTGCATATATATGTAAGGAAGGAACAAAGAATTCTGATAAGAAACATTCAAAACCAAACATAATTCCATGTACTAGCAAGAAGTTCTGCACTGCCCTCATTGTACTGGCTCACACTTTATGAGCTAAAATGTATTCCACTCACACAAACCACTTCAACATCTTTTGTTTTTAATCTTTCTAACATAGGAGAACAAATTTAACAATGAGATTCTGTTTCTGTTCTGTACATGTGGAATAATTAAATTTGCATCCCACTTCAGTGTCAGATTTAAAAAGAAATGCATCAATTGGACACATGCCCCATGAATTCTTGTCTGCAAATATAGTTTTTGGAGGAGGGGGCAGAAACATCTTTTCTCCTAAGCAATAATCACAGTAAAATATTTGCTTAGTGACAGCTTGTTTGAGGTTGGATTAATTCCCATTTGAGAGGGGCCAAGGAGGCAGGGAGCAGGGAAGAGATGGAAGGTGGAGAGAGGCAGAACATAATTAGAGAAAAATCCCAGGGGATTTTGATATGGAAGATTTGCAACACAGCACAGTTGGCAAATATCTAGAAAGAACTTAGGTCAGAGAAACAGCGGGGTATTTTTCAGACTCTGGCTTGCTTCCAAGGTCTAAATATTTTCTTCCAAGAGGAAAGGAGGTACTGTGCCTCAATCACAGAAGATATGACTGTTATAGACTCTAATCAGTAAATGCATTAAGAGTAAGGTGGTGAGCTGGGTTTTAAACCTTATTCCTGCCATAGTCAATCTTTGAGACCTTAAGTGAGTACCCCAATTCATCTGAGATGTCACTATCCATGAAAAACCATATGACAATTGTTTTTACCATGCATTGGATTTCAAAGGTGGGGAAAGAGAACAAAATAACAATTCTTGTCATCAACTCAGTTCTCAGAATTTTTCTCCCTACTATCTCTTTTAATATTCTTTTTCAATCATTTCAATATTTACTTTATATGATTGAACCATCGTTTTGTCCTCAAAATTACTTCTTTTACTACAGAAGGTACAGGGAAAATAGTTATACATTAAGAACACTACTGTCTCTATTAAATGAGAGGTTTGTAGTGAAAAACAAATCTAAACAACCAAATAACCTAAAAACTTCATGTTTTCACTTCCTGATACCTAGTACCCTTCGAATAATTTTTGTTTACTCTGGTTATATCTAACCGCATGTGTTAATTGAATAAACAAATACAGAACAAAAGAGAAAGAGAAGGAAGAAAAGGAGTGGGGAAGGGGAAGAAGGGAGATGTAGCTCTTAGGGGCACCCACCCACACAGAGGAGAAAGAAAGGATGAGGGGAGAAAGATTTGTGGTGAATCCAAAACCAAAAGGAAAACCAAAGGGGGGCAGTGTGTATAATGTAATGTGAATATTTAAAAAAATATAGAAAAATCATCCAATTTATGGCACTGGGGCCTTGTTTTCTAGTCCAAGCTGTATATTGAACACCCCTTTACAGTTATACAGTGCATACCTTTGAATCTCTTATTTAAGATATAAATTGCACATTTCAAATTCATTTATAAGACATTTACACATGACTTTTATATGTCCCCTTTATTTAAGATAATTCTCTCCTCTTTTCTCCTAACCCCTCCCATCTTTCAACCTTACTCTGGTAGAATCTTTTAGCCATAAACATTCCTCTTTTCTTCCCACAGTCTACTACCTCATTTTAGTCCTATCTTGCTGCTAACCTACTTCTAGTTTATTGGTTCTACAGAAACTTCAAGTCAAAGATAACAGATTTGAATAATTGATACTGAGAAAGGCATGTGAAACAGAATTTACAGTTCTTTACATGTTTGTAATGCTGCCTTACTGTTTCTGTGCCTTAATTGCCTCATTCAATAAAATAGTTTCCACATTCATGCATTTACCTGCAAATTTCATTAATAAAATATCATTGTGTATGTATACAATAGTTCACTATATTTTCCTATTCTCCAGTTGTTGGTTACATAGACTGATCCAATTCCCTAGCTATTGTAAATAGAGCTAAAATAAACATGGATATGCAAGTATCTCTGTAGAAGGATTCTGAATCTCCTGGTATGTTTAGAATTGGAATAATTGAATCACAAGGTAGTTCACCTTTGAGAGGTTTGAGGATTTCCCCACTGTCTCTTACAGTGGTTGTAATTACAATTTCATAAGCAGCAAGGTGTCATATTTTTCCTTGTCTTCACTG
This sequence comes from Micromys minutus, assembly GCF_963924665.1. Classification (NCBI taxonomy): domain Eukaryota; kingdom Metazoa; phylum Chordata; class Mammalia; order Rodentia; family Muridae; genus Micromys; species Micromys minutus. The sequence goes on along the minus strand of NC_137963.1, from coordinate 12,309,176 downwards.
GATTTTATTATTGGAATTCTAGAGAACAGATATTCTGACTGGAGTGAGCTAGACCATTAAGGTAGTTTTAATTTGCATTCCTCTTGCAGATAACAATCTTAAGTACTTGGTAAATCACTAGCCATTCCTATTTCTTCTTTTAAAAATTATCTGTCCACATCTTTCCGCCTATTTTATTATGTTATTTGTTTTCTTGAGTTCTGTTATTTCCTTGTATATAATTGATTCTCTAATTAATTATAAATGATAGAGTTTTCTAACAACAGAGATTTTTTTATAACCTGGTTTACTATTTCTTTTGCTGTGCAAAAGATTTATTTCCAAGAGTTCCATTTAGTCTAATTTCCCTATGCTACCCTTCCTTCATATGTGACTGAGTCTCATTAAGAATGTCCTTACAGATACCTGTTCATTGCATCTTATTTTCTAATTCTTTTCTCATGGCATTTCCAGGATTTGAGGTTGAAAGGCCCTTTACATTGTGGTAGTGACACGGACAGAAACAAACCTGTTCACTTTGACTTTCTTTTTCAAAAATAACATTGGTGATGATCAGCATACCATAAAAATCACTTGTATATCACAGCTATCATTGTGAGTATGGGGTTCAATGTGGGCCTCTGGGCTGAAGATGGTTGCAGGCCTCTTTACTATGAAGGTAACATTAGAAGACATAGGGTGGTGAAATGAATTGCCTAGAAACTGTGAGACAAACAATGATGCATAGGTATCAAATTAAATGGAAATTATATGAAAGTTCACCTGCCCAAAGAGAACACAGTAGTACTTCTCTCATTTCAAGAGTAATATATATGTATTATATATTCTAAGAGTCGAGTAATCCAAGTGTGCACTGGGAGGCAACTGAGGTCTGAAGCCAACCATATGTTCCTACCTTGCACCTCCAATAGGTTTTATTATTTTTTTTAAATTAATGAAAATATGTAATATTAATAGTTATTATTTACTGGTGCAGATGGTTGACATTTTTCCCTATTTTCCTCACTTTATGAAAGAATTTTTAAAAAAAGGAACATTTGTAAAACCAGAGGACAAAAGGGGTTAATGTTACATAAAATTACATTATATATATATATATATATATATATATATATATATATATATATATATATATATATATATATATATATATATATACCAATTTTCTTCTCTGGGTGCAAAGATGTTCGTTCTTTAAAAACATTTAAAAAATATTAAAAAGCCTTCTCTTTCCACCCCTCAAGTCAACTTTTGTGCTCCAGAAAATTTTCTATTCTGTAAGTCTAAGGGTAAAACTTCAAGTATTAAGATAATTTGTACATGTAGAGAAAAAAATGACTTTTTCATAATATACAGGGGCAGCTGCCAAATTGATGTATTATAATATTGTGGTTTCTGTTTCTTGAGAGAATTTTTTTGTTATTTTTACATCTAACAAAGGTAACAAAGGAAAAATTTAAAAAAGAGGGTAAGAAATGACTCCAGTGGGGTGATTTTAACATGCAAATGTCTGAGGTTTCTTCACTTGCTTTCTTCCTTACTCTGCCCCCACACACGTACACTTTCTGTAAAACTTGAAAATGGAAAGCAAAACCCCTCAACTGTTGTAAATCATGCAATTAAGGTTGATTACTTATAAATATGAACTTTGGATCACTGTATAGACTGTTAAATTTGATTTCTTATTACCTATTGTTAAATAAACTGTGTGAGACAGAAAAAAAAAAAGAGTCGAGTAATCATGTTGAAAAACATTAAAGGTTTGAAAGTAATAATTTCCCAGATGATGTGAAATTTGAAGACTTTAGAAGATCATGATAACCTTTTTTCTGTTTTTTTTTTTTTTTTTATTGGTTGTTCTCTGTACTTACATTTCAGATGTTATCCACTTTCCCCCAATCCCATCCCCCTCCCATTACCTCCATGAAAGTGCTCCCTTTCACAATGATCCTCTCCACCATCAACGCCTTGGAATTCTACTACACGAGGGAAAGCAAGTCTTCTTGGACTAAATGCCTCTCCTCCCATTCATGCCAGTGAATGCTATCCTCTACTGCATATGAACCTGGAGCCATGAGTCTCTCTATGAGAACTTATTAGTTGGTGTTTTAGTCCCGGGAGCTGTAGTGAGTTTGGTGTCTTAATAATTTTGTTCTTACCATGGTGTTGCAAACCCTTTCAGCTCCTTCAGTCCTTTCTCTAGCTCCATCTTTGAGATCCTTGTGCTCAGTCCCTTGGTTAACTGTAAGCATCCTCCTCTGTATCAGTATAGCCCTGATAGAGCCTCTGAGGAGGCATTCATATCAGGGTCTCTCTGGTTGCATATGGGATGTATCCCCAGGTGATGCAGTCTCTCTATAAGCTTTTCTACAATCCCTGCTTCCCTATCAGTCCTATCACTCCCTCCCATGACTGTTTTGTTCTCCTTTCTCAGAAGGACTCAGGCATCCACCTTATGGCCTACCTTCTCTCTGAGCTTCATAATTTCTGTTAATTGTTTCTTGGGTATTCAGAGCATTTTAAGCTAGCATCCTCTTATCAGTGAGTACATACCATGAGTGATCTTTTTGACTGTGCTAACTCACGCAGGATGATAACTTTAAGTTTCATATATTTGTCTAGGATTTTCATAAAGTCATTGTTTTTAATAGCTGTATAGTAATCCATTGTGTAAATGTACCACAATTTCTGTATCCATTCTTCTCTTGAAGGACATCTGGATTCTTTCCAGCTTCTGAGTATTATGAATAAGGCTGCTATGAATATGGTGGAACAAGTGTCTTTATTAAATTTTGGAGTCTCTTTTGGGTATATGCCCAAGAGTGGTCCAGCTGTGTCCTTAGATAGTACTATGTCCAATTTTCTGAATAACTCCCATACTGATTTCTAAATAGTTGTACCAGCTTGCAACAGCACCAACAGTGAGGACTGTTCCAGATACCAGGTACCAAAGTTAAATCAAGATCAAATAAACCATCTAAACTGCCCCATGACCTCTAAAGAAGTAGAAGCAGTCATCAAAAGCCTCCCAACTAAAAATAAGCTCAGGGCCAGATGGGTTTAGTGCAGAATTTTATCAGACCTCCATAGAAGACCCAGTAACAATACTCTCCAAACAATTCCACAAAATAGAAACATAAGAAACACAATCCAACTCATTCTTTGAAGCCACACTTACTCTCATTCCTAAACCACACAGAGACCCTACAAAGAAAAGGTACTTCAAACGAAAATTTCCCTCATGAACATTGTTGCAAAAATACTCAATACAATTCCTGCAAACCAAATCCAAGAACACATCAAAATAATCACTTACCATGATTAGGTGAGCTTCATCCCATGGATGCAAGAATGGCACCATGTATGGAAATCCATCAAAGGGAACATTATATCTTAAACTTCTGTTGTTGCTAAATTTTTGCAGATTAGCAATCTCCAACTCTTTGACTAGTTGGCAAATCCAGCGCCTGCTAATTTCTATATCTAGCCATTCAATACTTGAGAATCAACTTGATTATATTTGGTTTTAATTTATTTCTTTCACATTTTGGACACTTTTCTCCAAAATGAAATTATCTACATATTTGACAAATGTCAAGACATACCCTCTCACCAGACATTCATATACTAAGGAAATTTTTAGGGTTATATTACTCTTTTCAACTCTCAGATAACATTATCTATTCTTGCTATAGACAGTATGAAATTTTGTGGATATAATAAATATCGTGTGGATATAATAAATCTATAGTATTAGATTATTAATTAGCATATATTATTTTACATATTTGTTTTTGTGGTGAGAATACATTTAACATTGTTAAAAAATGTAATTTAGTTAACTACAGCCACCATATTGTAAAAATAAAAATTTTAAGGTGAGTCCTCGTAATAAACTGAAGGATGATGTCCTTAGATCAACATATTTTAAATACAGTGAAGTAAAGAGTGACTAATAAAGATCAGAGATACTTAGAAAGAACTGAAATATTAGAAATACTAGGTTATCTTTCATACTTGTAGGACAGTTCCTACTGGATTTCATGTAGGTATTTACATTTACATCTGTAACAATAATTTATAGAGTTCTTTTTGCCTATATCTTTGCCAGCATGTATTTATCTTGTTAATAGCAACCTTTTTTTTAAACAACTTTATTTTACAAAACAAAGACAAATGTACAGATTATAAACATTTTTTGCTTAAAATTATACATTTTTGTCAGTACTTTTTTTCAGATTTTAACATAATTTTTACATAAAACTATATGAATATATTTTTTAGTCAGTACTTGATTTTTTTCAAGGTTTGATAGTATGCCTGGAAAACTTAATAGTGATAATGAGCTAAAGTACATGTAAAACAAAATGTAACATGGAAATAGTTAAAGTTTTCTTGTTTTGTAAATTTTTTTTGTTTTGTTTTGTTTTCTTTATTGCTTGGACTTCATACAGTCTCTGAGTTGTTTCTGGGGGAGTGCAAGCCTCTGGGATTAGCATCCCACTATCAGTGACTGCATATTATATCTGTTCTTTTGTGACTGGGTTATCTCACTCAGGATGATATTCTCTAGATGCAGCCATTTTCTTAAGAATTTGGTTAAGTCATTGTTTCTGGTGGCTGAGTAGTATTCCATTGTGTATATGTACCACAACTTTTGTATCCATTCATCTTCTGAAGGACAGCTGAGTTCCTTCCAGCTTCTGGCTATTATAAATAGAGCCGCTATGAACATTGTGGTGCATATATCTTTGTTGTGTATTAAAGGGTCTCTAAGGTATATGCCCAGAAGTGGAATAGCTGGGTTTTCAGGTAGTACTATATCCAATTTTCTGAGGTATCGCCAGACAGATTTCCAGAGTGGTTGTATTAGCATGCAACCCCACTAACAGTGGAGAAGTGTTCGTCTTTCTCCGCAGCCTCGCCAGCATCTGCTGTCATCTGAGTTTTGGATCTTGGTCAATCTGACTGGTGTGAGGTGGAATCTCAGCGTTGTTTTGATTTGCATTTCCCTGATGGCTAAGGATGTGGAGCACTTCCTCAGATGTTTCTCAGCCATTTGGTGTTCCTCAACTGAAAACATTTTCTTTAGATCTGTACCCCATTTTTAATAGGGTTATTTGATTCTCTGGTGTCTAGCTTTTTGAGTTCCTTGTACATCTTGGATATTAGGCCTCTATCTGATGTGGTGTTGGTAAAGATCTTTTCCCATTCTGTTGGTTGCCGTTTTGGTTTCTTGATGATGTCCTTAGCCTTACAGAAACTATGCAATCTCATTAAGTCCCATTTGTTTATCATTGACCTTAGAGCTTGAACCATTGGTGTTTTGTTCAGGAAATTTTCTCCTAAGCCTATGTGTTCTAAGGTTTTCCCTACTTTCTCATCTAATAGTTTCAGTGTATCTGGTTTAATATGGAGATCTTTGATCCACTTACACTTGAGCTTTCTACAACGAGATAAGAAAGGGTCTATTTTCATTCTTTTGCATGCTGAGTGCCAGTTGGACCAGCACCATTTGTTGAATAGGCTGTCCTTTTTTCATTGAATGTTTACTGCTCCTTTGTCAAAAATCAGGTGACCATATACATGAGGGCTCATTTCTGGATCTTCTATTCTATTCCATTGATCCACATACCTATTTCTGTACCAGTACCATGCAGTTTTCAGCACAATTGCATTGTAATATAGCTTGAGGCCAGGGATACTGATTCCTGCAGATGTTTTTTTTTTTTTTTTTTTTTTTTTTTTTGTTGTTGTTGTTGTTGAGGATGGATTTCGCTATTCTAGGTCTTTTGTTATTCCATATGAAATTGCACATTGATCATTCCAATTCCATGAAGAAGTGGGTTGGAATTTTAATGGGGATTGCGTTGAATCTGTAGATTGCTTTTGGTAGGATGGCCATTTTTAAAATGTTGATTTTTTCAATCCATGAGCATGGGAAATCTTTCCATTTTCTGAGATCCTCCTCAATTTCTTTCTTTAGAGGTTTGAAGTTCTTGTCATACAGGTCCTTCACTTGCTTAGTTAGAGTCACACCAAGGTATTTCATAGTTTTTGTGACAATTGTGAAGGGTACCTTTTCCCTAATTTCTTACTTCACATGTTTGTCCTTTGAGTATAGGATGGCTACTGATTTGTTTGAGTTAATTTTGTATCCAGCCACTTTGCTGAACTTGTTTATCAGCTGTAGGAGTTCTCTGGTGGAATTTTTTGGGGTCACTCAGGTACACTATCATGTCATCGGCAAAGAGTGATGTTTTTATCTCTTCCTTTCCGATTTGTATTCCCTTGATCTCCTTTTGCTGTCTAATTGCTCAGCCAGGACTTCCAGTACTATGTTGAATTGGTAGGGAGGAGATTGGGCAGCCTTGTCGAGTCCCTGATTTTAGTGGGATTGCTTCAAGTTACTCCCATTAAGTTTGATGTTGGCTGTTGGTTTGCTGTATATTGCTTTTATTATGTTTAAGTATAGACCTTGAATTTCTGTTCTTTCCAGGACTTTTAACATGAAAGGGTGTTGGATTTTCTCAAATGTTTTCTCAGCATCTAGTCAGATGACCATGTGATTTTGATCTTTGAGTTTGTTTATATGGTGGATTACATTGATGGATTTCCTTATGTTAAACCATCCCTGCATCCCAGGGATGAAGCCTACTTGGTCATGATGAATGATCGTTTTGATGTGTTCTTGGATTCGGTTTGTGAGGATTTTGTTGAGTATTTTTGCATCAATGTTCATAACTGAGATTGGTCTGAAGTTCTCTTTCCTTGTAGGGTCTTTGTGTGGTTTAGGTATGAGGATTATTGTAGCCTCAAAAAATGAGTTGGGTAATATACCATGTGATTCTATCTTTTGGAATAGTTTGGAGAGTATTGGTTTTGTGTCTGCAATAAATGTCTGATAAAATTCTGCACTGAACCCGTCTGGACCTGGGCTTTTTTTGGTTGGGAGGCTTTTGATGACTTCTTCTATTTCTTTAGGTGTTAAAGGGTTATTTAGATGGTTTACTTGGTCCTGGTTTAACTTTGGGATCTTGTATATGTCTAGGAATTTGTCCATTTCCTCCAGATTTTCCAATTGTGTGGAGTATAAGTTTTGTAGTAGGATCTGATGATTTATTGAATTTCCTCAATTTCAGTTGTTATGTCGCCACTTTCCTTTCTGATTTTGCTAATTGGATACTCTCTCTTTGCCCTCTAGTTAGTCTGGCTAGGGGTTTATCAATCTTGTTGATGTTCTCAAAGAACCAACTCCTTGTTTTGTTTATTTTTTCAATGGTTCTTTTTGTTTCTATTTGGTCTATTTTTGCCCTAATTTTGATTATTTCTTGCCGTCTACTCTTTTTGGGTATATCTGATTCTTTTTGTTCTAGGGCTTTTAGCTGTGCTGTCAGGTTGCTGATGTAAGCTCTCTCCAGTTTCTTTTTGGAAGCACTTAGGGCTATGATTTTTCCTCTCAATACTGCTTTCCTTGCATCCCATAGGTTTGAGTATGTTGTGTTTTCTTTTTCTTTGAATTCTAGAAAATCCTTAATTTATTTCTTTATTTCTTCTTTGACCCTGCTGTTTTTTAACAGAGTGTTGTTTAGTTTCCATGTGTATGTGGGCTTTTTGTTGTCTTTGTTGTTGTTAAAGACCAGTTGTAGACCATGGTGATCTGAGAGGATGCATGCGAGTATTTCAATCTTCTTATATTGATGGAGGCTCGTTCTGTGTCCAATTATGTGGTCAATTTTCGAGAATGTGCCATGGGGTGGTGAGGAGAAGGTATATTCTTTTACTTTAGGATAATGTTTTCTGTATATATCTATTAATTCTAGTTGGTTCAATGTCTCTGCTAGTTTTGCAATGTCCTTGTTCAGTTTCTGTTTCCATGATCTGTCCATTGGTGAGAGTGGGGTATTAAAGTCTCCCACTATTATTGTGTGCAGTGAAATGTATTTTTTGAGCTTCAGTAAGGTTTCTTTTATGAATGGGGGTGCTTTTTTTTATTTGGAGCATATATGTTAAGGATTGAGAGTTCCTCCTGACAGATTTTTCTGGTAACGTGTAAAAAGTGTCCTTCCTTATCTTTTTTGATATCTTTTGTTTGGAAATTTACTTTATTCAATATTAGAATAGCCACTCCAGCTTGCTTCTTGGAGCTGTTTGCTTTGAAGTTTTTTTCTTACCCTTTTACTCTGAGATAGTGTCTGTCTTTGTCTCTGAGTTGAGTTTCCTGTATGCAGCAAAAGGCTGGATTTTGTTTATGTATCCAGTCTGATAGTCTATGTCTCTTTATTGGAGTATTGAGACCATTTATGTTAATAGATGTCAAGGAATAGTTGTTTCTGTTTCCTGCCATTATTGCTTTTTTGGGTTGAGTTGTGTCTGTGTTTTTTTCTTCTTTTAGTTTTCTTGTTTAGGAGTTTTCTTGTTCTTACTAGGCTGTATTTTCTCTCATTGTATTGGGTTTTCCACCTATAATTCGTTGTAGTGCTGGGTTTTTGGTCAGATATTGTGTGAATTTTGATTTGTCTTGAAATATCTTCATCTATCCATCGATGGTGATTGATAGTTTTGCTGGGTATAGCACCTTGGGCTGGCACTTGTGCTCTCTTAACAAGTGCATGATGTCTGTCCAGGCTCTTCTAGCTTTCATAGTCTCTGTTGAGAAATCAGGTGTGATTCTCATTGGTCTGCCTTTATATGTTACCTGACCTTTTTCCCTTACTGCTTTTAGTATTCTTTCTTTGCTTTGGGCACTTGATGTTTTTACTATTATGTGTTGGGAGGTATTTCTTTTCTGGTCCAACCTATTTGGAGTTCTGAAGGCCTCTTTTATGCTCTTGATCATCTCATTCTTGAGGGTAGGGAAGTTTTCTTCTATGATTTTGTTGAAGATATTTACTGTGCCTCTTAGTTGATACTCTTCTCCCTCTTCTATTCCTATTATCCTTAGGTTCGGTCTTCTCATTATGTCTTGGATTTCCTGGACATTTTGGGTTAGGAGCTTTTTGCTTTTTGCATCTTCTCTGGCTGTTTTGTCTATGTTTGCAATGTTGTCTTCTGCCCCTGAGATTCTCTCTTCGATCTCTTGTAATCTATTGGAAATGCTTGCTTCTGTGACTTCTGATTTCTCTTTTTGCTGTTCTGACTCTAGGGTTATCTCTTTTAGCGTTTTCTCTTTTGTGTCAATTTCTGTTTTAATTTCTCTCTTCCATTCCTTTATTTCTTTTGTTCTGTTTTCCTCTAGTTCTTTGAGTTCTTTGAGTGTTTTTCTTGTTTCTTCTTTAAAAGCTTCTGAATCTTTTTGCTTTTCCTCCCTTTCTTGTTTAAGTATCTCTATCAGCATCTTGAGGTATGATTTCAGGTCTGTGTCTTCTTTTTCTGCAGTGTTTGGAATTCCGATATTTGCTGTTATGGGAGATCTGGGTTCTGGTGTTGCTAGATTGTTTTGATTTCCTTGGGATATACTCTTTCTCTTTCCTCTTGCCATTTTGTTGTCATTGATATGTTCTTGCCTTTCCCTTGTATCTATCTGGTCTGTGTCCCTGGTTCTCCACTGGTCCAGGTATCAGATGGGCCGAGCCCTGTTCTATGCCTCAGAGTTGTCGGGTGTAAACAGAAGTTCTAATGTTCTGTTTCTGGTAGCTGGATCAGGCATGGCAGGGCAGGAGAAGGCAGGGGGTGCACTTTCCGTGTGCACTCTGCAGAGATCTCTCTGCTCCCCGTCAGCCCAGGTCTCCCACCCACCAGTTGCTCAGCCTCTACAAGCTGCCGTTCTGGGTGGCAGATGGGCCAGGCTCTGCTCTGCATCTTGAAGTCGCCTCAGTTGTTCAGCCTTTAAGAGCTGCCATTCGGGGTAGCAGATAGGCCAGTATCTGCTCTCAATAGCAACCTTTAATGCTATTAAATTAACAAGTGAGAAGTGTTAATTCATTTGGCTTTAAAATGGCCTATTGTAATATTTTATGGTATCAACTGACTTTTTATATTCTTGTTGATAATTATTATTATTTTTTAATCTATGAAGATTTTGAATTCTCTGAGTGGTATATGTATTACATACAATATATATATATATATATATATATATATATATATATATATATATATATATATATATATAACACATGCACATATATATATACACACACACATTAATGCTCATATACATGAAGATATGCTGTTTGCAAATACCTTCTCCTATTTTTTCTCTTTATGTTTAAATACTTTGATCTAATCCCATTTGCCTAATTTTACTTTCTGTTACTTATATAACTCATCTTCAACATTATAATTGTTCATATACTTGTCCCATCAAGGAAATACATATTAGTAATTTTATAATTTCATATCTTTCATTGTTATCTTAAATACATTTTGGTTTGTTTGTATAATGAATGACCTGAGGGTCCAATTTTATTATTCTGCATGTACAGATTGCTTTCAAGCAACATGTATTGGAGAAATCATCTTTTCCTTTGGTGTATTTTTTATTATTTAGTTTATGTTGCATTTAAATTTAAATGCTACCACTCTTGCCCCAGGATGCTTGCCCTTCTAGTGTCCTGTTCTTCAGGGTTTAGCTCTGACATGTGACCACATTGCTAGCCCACTACTAAGACCCTTGAATCTATGGATACATGATACACACACACACACACACACACACAGAGAGAGAGAGAGAGAGAGAGAGAGAGAGAGAGAGAGAGAGAGAGAGAGAGCTTTTTACTTTACGACTTGCTTTCTTGACACAAACGCTGGGCACAGATTTCTCCTACATGGAAAGGAATGCCCATACCAAATCACTTGCTCTAATCTTAGTAGCTTGTCCCATAGAGCCACTGTCAAAGGTTTTTGGCCACCCGACTATCTCCCCAAGAATTCACATGGTTGCTTCATTCTACTCATGCCAAAGCATGGCTGAAAAAGCCTCTCTCCTCCCTTGAGATGTCTTTTTCCTCCCAACAACTGGAAGAGTCCTGCCTGTAACTTCTGTCCAACCACTGGACCCCTGGCTTTCTTTACTTACAAAAAAAAAAAAAAAAAAAAAAAAAAAAACTGGGGAACAAGACTTTTACATCAGAAACTCTCCTTAAAGTTAAAAGTTGACTATATATTCAAATGTATACAACTGAGCACTTCCTAGGATTTTAAGATTCCATGACCCATTATCAGTATTACATTTCAGAATTGGGAATAGGGGTGGAGTTGCATATTTCACATATCAAAGCAGACCTGGCCTGCCAGGATCTCACAGAATCCCTCAGTGCCTAATTGACATATCACACCCTCTACCTGGAAATCTCTAGCACAGGAGCTGGGTTGCCCTTTCCTCTTAGGATCCTCCCTATATAATTTAGGAATGTCAATATTTTTCCCTTTAGTTTTTCCTCCTCTTCTTTATGCGGGTGTTTTTTTAATATTCCCACTTATCCTGTTCCCCTCCACATGCTTCATTGCCTTCCTTTCTTGGGGTCAGTGAACTCACCTGCATAACAGTAATTTCTCAATATATCTGCATACATATATTTCTGGGGTGAATTGGCTCATTTTACCTGCAGAGAAATAACTTATCAATCAATCTTATTTTAATACCTCCAGATTGAATTCTTAATTGCTTTTCCAATGAATAATCTTTTGTCTTATCTTTTTTTTTTTTAACATTCTTGAAGATCTGTATTTTAAGACTTGCAATAATTACTAGAAGATATATGCCTATATCGGGTCATCAACAGACATGGCATTTAATAAAGAGACTCTTAACAAAACTACATGGTGATAAAAAAAAAAGTTTGAACATAAAACTCAAGCCAGCATTTATAGGTTCAACTGGAAACTTTATAGTTCCATAGCTTTCATGTAACCACCCAGTTTGGGAGAATATGTTTGCTGTTCCTATTGTATTTTACTATCAACCTTCACATTAGGCAAATTCTGGATTATATGGTAGTTTCTTTTACTTTCACATTTCTCACTTTTCAAGCCAAAGAGCGTATTATTCCTGATGGTGATAAAATATGAATTTAATAAATTACCAGTGTGCAGAGCCAATGGTTCCAATTCTACTTTATAAATAGAATTATTTTGCTTTCAGTTTTCTGCTGTTGTCATGCAGTGAGCAATGCATTTCAGATACTCCAAAGGTTCATCCCATCTTCTGTAACGTTTTTATAGATTCATTAATAATTGTGTGATAACAGATGTGCTAATTATCGAGACTACTTCTATGCTTTAATAAGCCGTATATATTTATGTGTGTATCTGAATAAATGTATACGTATGGATACAAGTTTAAACTCATTTCAACATATTTATATAAATGCCATCAACAATGGCATTTATAAAGCTTTTTTTAATTTCAAGTCTAAGTGACAAGAATCAAACCTTCATTGACTCTAGTCCCATAAAAAAGAATCATTTTCTGGATGAGTCATAAATGTTTTGTTTCCATTTGGTTAATTGTCTGTTAATATCTATGGCACTGGTTAAAGAATGCCAAAAGGAAGACAAGGGAGAAGCAGTCAGATTTCATCACCAACTATGAACCATTTTTCCATCTTCTCCAAGTGCCCCCAGTGATGTTGTTTCCTGATTTACACAAATTCACATTGATTTTGCTTCTGTGTTTTAGTCAGCAATTGTAGCCCTGTATTCATAGACTTCAGTGCTAAATTATGTTCCATTTCAAATATCATGGCGAATATTTTATTGCTTCTAATAAAGTCGTAATATCCCGGAAGATAGAACTAGTTAATATTTGAATGCTATTGTCTGTGTAATTTGTACTGTGTGAATGAGGAGCTGACATTTTACTATTATGTACACCACAAAGCCTTCTTGATGATACTTTAATTTCTTTTCATTCAATGTTAAAATAATCTGTTGCCTAGTTAATCATTTATTTAGAACATGGATGTCTAATACAACACATCAAATCATATATAAGTAAAATAAAGCTATCAATAAAAAGCTTGGTGTATAGAGCAATGGGAGGTTTAAGGGGAATTTTATCGGATGTAAATGATGGGCTTGGGGTATGGGTATTTAATTTGATAAATTACTTATTTATGCAAAGTATTTTAAGTGTATAATTATTTCCATCTTTTATCACAGACAAAATATTGTCTGATCCTTGTCCCTCATTAGTCCTATGTTTCCTTTTCCCTACCCTGACTAACGTTAACCTGATGAATCTTAACCTTATTTTTTGTCTTCTACATCTCAACCGCACAGAGTAAATGTATACAAACCACATGTAGTTCACAAAACACAATCCTTTAATACTTCATATGTATGGGACTCAAAGGAAGAATTTAAATTTGGAGTAAGGAATACTACATTTATAGTTTTTTTTCTTTTTGTAATTTATTTATTTATTTATTATTAATTTATTAATTAATTAATACTTACTCATTTTACATCCTGCTTACTGTCCCCTCCCAGTCAGTCCCTCCAAAATTCCTTTCCTAATTTTCCTTTCTCTTCTCCTCTGAGTGGGGGGAGGGACTTTCTGGCACTTAAGTCTCCATAAGTCTAGGCAGATAGTAGAACATATCCCTATAACAGGCAACAGGTGTTGGTATAGCCCCCGTTCCAGGTGTTACCAATCTATATGAAGGGCAAGCTGTATACCTATATATAAATATGAGTGGCGAGGTCCAGTCTGTGTACTTTCTTTAGTTGGTGTTTCAATCTCTGAGAGCCCAAAGTGTCCTGATTGATGACTCTCTAGGTTTGTTGTGGAGTTCCTATCCCCTTAATGGGCCATTTTTCTTCCTCTATTCTTTGATATGAATCTGCAAAATCTATTCAATGCTTGGCTGCTGTTGTCTGTCTCTGTCTGGGTCAGCTGCTGTTTGGAGCCTCTCAGAGGTCAAGACGTCCATGTCTACAAAATGAAAATAATATTATTAATAGAGTTTTTTGGATTGGTATTTGCTGATGGGATGGGTCTTATCCTTGGCCATTTAATGGTTGACAATTTTTTCAGCCTCTGCTCCAATCCTTGTGCCTGCATTTCATGCAGACAGGATAAAATTTGGTGGTGGGTTTTTGTCTCTGTCACTCCACTGGGGTTTCTTTCTGGTAACAGCAGATGTCCTCTTCAGATTTCATACCCCCAATGTAGTGAGTCACAGTTAAGGTCACCCGTAATGATACTTGGTGTCCAATTTATTTCAGGTCTCTGTCTAATTTGGCAGGTGGCCCCACCTCCTCACTGCTCTCCATTGCAGATTTCCATCCATTTGTCTGTATATCTAACCATCTCACTAGTCCTACCCCTCACATCACCCTAAACCACTGTACTGGCTGGTTTTGTGTCAAATTGACAGAAGCTGAAATTATCACTAACAAAGGAGCCTCACTTGAGGAAATGCCTCCATGAGATTCAGCTATAAAGCATTTTCTCAACTAGTGATCAAAGGGAGAAAGCCCAGCCCATTATGGGTGGTGCCATCCCTGGGCTGGTAGACTGGGTTCTATAAGAAAGCAAGCTGAGCAATCCAGGGGAATCAGGCCAATACATAATATCCCTCCATGGCCTCTGCATCAGCTCCTGCTTCCTGAGCTGCTTGAGTTTCAGTCCTGACTTCCTTTGGTGATGAACAGCAATGTGGAAGTGTAAGCTGAATAAACCCTTTCCTCCCCAATTTGCTTCTTTATCATGATGTTTTGTGGAGGAAGAGAAACCCTAAGACAACCACCCATTCTTCTGCCATTCCAACTCACTCTCAGTTTCCTCCCTCTATATGCCTCTTATGAGTATATCATTCACACTTCCAAGTGAGATTCAAGCTTCCTTATGTGGACAATCATTATTGTTTAGCTTCTTTGGGTCTGTGGAATATAATATGGTGCCTGTATTTCACAGCTTATATCCACTTATTAGAGAGTACATACCACTCATGTCCTTTTGGGACTGGGTTACTTCACTCAAGATAATATTCTCAAGTCCAATCTAATTGCCTCTAATCTGGCAAAATTCATGCTTTTTGGTTTTTAATAACTGGACAGTGTTCTCCTGTATACTATATACCAGTTTTATTGTGTTATTATGGTTCTTAGAGACTCACTTCTTGTACTCTTTGTAAATTTCATATATTAGCCTTCTGTCAGACAGAAGGTTGGTGAAGATCCACAGGCTGCAAATTTGTTCTATTGACAGTGATCTTTACCTTACAGAAGCTTTGCAATTTTGTGAGGTCCCATTTATCAATTGTTGATCTTAGAGCATGAGCCATTGGTACTCATTTCAGGAACATGTCTCCAGTACCATAAACTTTAAGAGTTTTTTCCACTGTCTCTTCTGTGAACTTTAGTGTGTTTATTTGTTTTTTTTTTCTTTCATTGTTGTTGTCCTTAATACTCTTGGACTTGCATTTTTTGCAGTGTGCTTAACTATGTATCTATTTTCATTCTTCTACATATAGGCATTCAGTTAGCCCAGCACCATTAATTAAGGTACTTTTATGTTTCTATAGTATGCTTTTAACTTCTTCATCAATAATCATATGAGAACACTCATAAATTCAAGAAAAAAATTCCTTAGGAGTTTATTTCATACTAGGTTCACTTTTTTTGCATTTAGATGGTATTTGAAATAGGATTAGGAAATTCCAGATGCTAAGTAGGGAAACAGGTTCACTTCTCAAAATTAAGCATTTTATCTGTAGAGATTATTAGCAAAAAACGCATCACAACTTGTTGCTAATTTATCCAAACTGAGAATTATAGTTTGCTATGTTTGCTCTTTCTTTGCTTTTGGTCTGGTCCTTAGAGATTGCAAGTGGAAAGAGATGAGCAGGATTTCATTCCTTACATTTGTATTTGGCTGTACTATTTTGAGCCATGGTTATCCTAATGAAATATTTACTATAAAACATCCTAAAGTCACTGACATTCTTATGTTTTTTGGCATCTGTATCTGCTAAAATAAACCTGTACCAGATAGCATGCATAAGGTTGTTTCATCTTCATTGTAATATGTTTAATACACAAGGCTTGGTGTTTGTCAAAAGCTGAATTTGACAAAATATTAATCTTTACCCAAAATCTCTAAGCAGTTGAGAAGTTGGTAGGTTTATAAAATCTTAGAGAATCCAACAAGGTTTCAAAATCCAGTATGGGAATGTAATAAAGAGTCTAGGTAAGATTGAAGAGTGTGTGCTTTATCTATCAGAGAAATGAAGTCTTGCAGCTATTCAGAATTATGTACATCACAAAGATGATAGCAGTTTTAGGTTTTAGTAGCTCTTCCATGTATTCATGAGAATATTAAATTAAATGAATATGTGGTTTCCAATGTATAATATATGATCTACCTACATATTTACATTAAATTATTAAATTTAATTTTTCAATCTTAATGTAGGCTTTATAAATTCATCTGGGAATGTATTTTCTATTTACATTACAATCTTTGCAAATCAAAAGGCAGAGTAAAGGGAAGCATTCTGTTAACATGACCTTGTTTCTCTTTTTTGAGTGTATGGCAGACATTGCTCATTGATCATGAAATTCTTTCCTTCACACTGTCTAGTAATTAACTAAAAGTGCCTTTTTATAAGCACTCTGAGAAGCCGTCAGCACCATTCAGAGATGCAGGACAAATCTGTCTGCAGTCCCAGACATGGGTAAATTAATCATTACATTCATGGTTTGTACCATGCATGATAGACATTTTTAAAACATTGATAAAGGACTGGGTCAGACACTAAATTACAATAATTACACCTCATTATTTGATTGTCTTGTTCAACTTGTAATCGTTTTTAAATATCTTTCTTAATTAGAGCCCAAAGGATCTTTATAAAGTAGGAAAAAGGTGTGTCTATATCAAAATAGAGAAAACAAATGTTCAGAGAAGGTAAATGAGTTCCTAAAAATCATAGATTCAGTAATTAGAAATTTTTAAAAGGTGTATCTTAGGTAGCTGGTTTATTTACTACAATATGTATTTTTTAAAAAATCACAGAAAAAATTATAGGGAGAAATAGAATAGCCCTTAGCAGGAAAAGAAAGCAGTAAATGGTCCACCCCTAATTACCATAGCTTGCATATTAGTCATTACTGTTCGTGCTGTGAAAAACAGCCTTTGGTACCTGTACTAATAGCAAGCCTGTATCACTGGAGAGTGTGACTATTCCTTCACCTCTGGTGAACTTCCTGTTTATGCTGTTGAAATCAGAAAGCACAGTTGGAGTGCTGGTGAAAGACATAGAATTCAAGAAAGAGCTCCTCAAATTATTGTATAGTGAACTACAAGGAATTCTTCCACTCTTCATTCTAAGTTTTATTTTTAATCTTGTGTGTTACTTGCCTTCCCATTAGGACAATCATTTACATCTTGTTATATGAAGATTTATAAAGCATGTCACTTTTTCTATATATGTCAGAAGGAAAGCTCCTTGATGGTACATAAATTTCACCTGCCTGTCTGAAGGCCAAAAAGATACTATAAGTTTCTGTTATAATTGCTTAATTGCAAGTTGGGTTTTTGTGATGTTAGTGATGCTGATGGTGTTTGGTAGTTTTGTGCATTTTAATAAACTATGCATATCTTCATTTGTTACTTTATATTTGATTATTTCTGAAATCTCTCAGGTAAACAGAGGAGGTAATATGACAAGTAGAAAAATCAATGCATACAATATTCAGAAATTAAATGTCAAAATCTAATCAAATATGTACAGTAGCAAAGTCTAACATTAGCAGTACAATGATATAGGAAGAGGTCTTATGACATTCTAGGCAGACACAGTAAATGTATACAAGACTCTATTAACTGCTAAGAATATGCACCTTCACCTCATTTTTGTGGTAATTCCTGGCTTTTGTAGACAGCTCATTATATAAAATCTCCATGGTTAGCAAAGAAGATGCATATGATGAGTCAATGGCTCAAATGCTGATTTTCAGAAACTGTATCACTATTTCTGAACAAGCGTGAAATGTTTAAATGTACTTTTCCTCAATCTAAACATTTACATCACTTTAGAGAGGTTTTAATAGGAAAGTTGAGATTTCTGATTTTTCTCCTCATTACTGTACATAAAATGGTTTTGTCTTCTTAATCACTCTGTTGATTAATACCAATCTTGCCATTCATTTGTAAGAACTTCTCAGTCCCACTTTACTGAATGATTTTGCAAAATACTTTCATATTTAATTAAACTTTCTTTAATAAACTCTTTAGTAAATTCATGCCTATGTTGAATTACATAGCAGTCTACACCAAAAACACTTCGCACAGCATGTTCTGCAATGAAATTCATGATTTTTTACCATTAAATTAACCTTATAATGAGAGTAATGCATAACATCACTAAATTCCTTATTATTTATTTAGTTTTACATTGATCCATACTAGCAGGTTTCTAATTCATCCTATTATTCATTCATATTACTACAAAATTTAGCTGATAGAGTTTAGAGCCAAAGCAACAAAGGAGCTCCTTAAAGGTATGTGTATATATATATATGTTTATGGGTTTTGATAACAATGATATATTTGAGGTAAAAAAGCAAGCTTTGAAAATATCAACATTTGTTTCCCATCACAGAAAATTAAATATGTCATTTTATTTAGGGTTCATGCATTTGAATTTTTAAAAATTTCTAAAATGATTTAATATATGGCCAACACAGAAGTTGATACATTCTTGGTCTCCTAACAATATGGGGCATTTGTATTTTTCATTTTCTAACTAACATAGTTAATACATGGCTATCTTAATAATTTTCAAAGACTCAGGATCTTCAAAATAATGAAAAGTTACATTTACTAGATAAATTCCTTCACTTTCCATAATGTTTTCAACTCATTCCCTCTATCAAAATATTACTTGGTATTATGACAAAAATAAAACCAAACAAAACACAAAACAAAGACAAACCTGAGTGGAAAGTGACTAGAAAGCTAACAAAATAATCACTTTTGAAATATATGAGAAACAAAAATCATCCTGCATGGTACAGAATTAATATGAAAATACTTAAACTGTGAAATACTAGAGAACAAAAGTCTAGTCTTCTCACCAACTAAATGCCTGAAAGAATATATAGAAGGATCTTGCCCTATATTCAAAACAGTTGTTAAGTACAGTGATGAAAAAAATAGATGTGCAAGATACACTAATGCTATCTTATGTAGATTCCCATTTTAAAATACATAACAAAATATAAAGCAATTTTTGACATCTATCATAGGTTAAAATCTTTAAATCTTACTGGTTTGTACTTATTTTTAAACTAGGTCCTTTCTGTGTAGCGCAGGTCATCCTCAAACGTTTATGTACATTTTAAAAAACATTTCTGTTTTTTTTTTTCTTTCACTTGTAAATTTATATTGTGTGTGTGTGTGTGTGTGCGTGTGTGTGTGTGTGTGTGTGTGTGTGTGTGTGTGTGTATAAACATTTGTTTTATTAACTCTTTAAGAAATACATACCCTTCTTTTCAGGTTTCCGCGGCGGCAGCAGCCGTGAGCCGCAAAGTCTCACGCGACACCATGTACAAGGCGGTGCGGGAAGTCCTGCACGGGAACCAGCGCAAGCACCGCAAGTTTCTGGAGACCGTGGAGCTGCAGATCAGCCTAAAGAACTACGACCCTCAGAAGGACAAAAGTTTCTCGGGTACCGTCCGGCTTAAGTCCACCCCTCGCCCGAAGTTCTCGGTGTGAGTCCTGGGGTCCAGCAGTACCGTGATGAAGCCAAGGCCGTGGATATCCCCCATATGGACATAGGAGCTTAAGAGGCTTAATAAGAACAAGAAGATGGTCAAAAAGCTGGCCAAGAAGTATGATGCCTTTTTGGCCTCTGAGTCTCTGATCAAGCAGATTCCACGTATCCTGGGCCCAGGCCTAAACAAGGCTGCCAAGTTTCCCTCCCTGCTGACACACAATGAAAACATGGTGGCCAAGGTGGATGAGGTGAAATCCACAATCAAGTTCCGGATGAAGAAAGTGCTGTGTCTGGCTGTTGCCATCGGCCACGTGAAGATGATGGATGATGAACTGGTCTACAACATTCACCTGGCTGTCAATTTCTTGGTGTCCTTGCTAAAGAAGAACTGGCAGAATGTCCGGGCTTTGTACATCTAGAGCACCATGGGCAAGCCCCAGCGTCTGTATTAGAATGCTCCAATAAACTCAGTCCTGCCCCCCCCAAAAAAAAACATGCATTATAATTTTTAACCAACTCACCTTCCTTTCCCATATTCTCACATACCCAGCCCTTATCCCAAAACTACCTAAATCCATTAACTCATTATTCAAACTCTTGGACTCCCATCAGTGATAGTTATATATTCCCAATTAAATACCCATACAATTGAGGGTGTGAGAGTTAGAAACCAAAGAATATACCCTTAAAGAAAGCCTGACTGTGGACTTGTATGGCAAATATAATGTAGAAAGAGTGATTAGGCAGGCCTAAGGCTATCGGTATGTTGATGGCATCTGTGTTCTTTTAGTCCAGCTGTGCTTAAGGAAACACAAGATGAATACTGCCAGTCTGAACTACAAAGCTGAAAAGGAAGAAAACAGCCTATGGAAGAGAGACTGCTCTTCCCAATACAGTCAATGAGGAATGGACAGGTTAGCTAAATAAGAGACCTGCAGGTTGCTAGCATGCAATTGTATATAACATGGATTATTATATTTTTAATATAGTCCTCCACCTGCAAACTTAAGTTCTAAATCTGTAGGTTAGGGACAGATCAAGAAAGCCACTTTATTCTTACAGAGATTGATTTTCTTTAATTTAATGAGGATTGAAAAACAACTTCAAATACATGATCCTGATAGTTAAGCAGACAAACGCTATGGAAGGGCTTTACAGGTCTTAAAGCACAGGGACTGAGAGCAGCAGTTGGTCAGCTACCCCCACTTTCTAGTGTTGTGGTCACATGTTAACCCTTTGATGACTTAATTCATTTCCTTCATTGCCTTCAAGTTGTGTAAGAAGGTACCTGGAGGGTGCTTTTTAAGTCATCATCCAGACTGGGGTAGGCAATGTGGTGATGAATCCGCCTTTGAGTTATCCCTGATTTTGAGGAAGTGATCCCACACCCAAGCTCCTATTATTACCCATGGAGAACTTCATTTTTCTCCAAGCAAGATGTGAGCTCAATCTTTCCTTTGATCTGCTGTCAGTGTTCTTCCTACGAAGCAAAGATATTTATTTGTGGTCCACCAAAGCAGTCACATACCATTGAGTGACATTAGCTATCGTTCAATAGGTGATTCATTTCAGGCAAGTTAACCTGTGTGTCTCACAGTGTCTTCATGTACAAAGTAGGATGATTGTAATAGAATTCACCTCATAATACTATGGGGATTCAATGACACTCAGTATATAAAAATGGACTGTTCTTGGCACATAAGTCTACTAAAGTACTAGCAGTTATTGAATACACCCTCCCTGGCAATGTTCCCACTCTTATACGGACTGCTCTCTATGATTTCACTGCAGTCAATTTGTTTTATTTCCCATTAGACTTTGATCAGCATGAGAAGAACTATACATGCCAATATTTTGTATCAAAAGCCTAGCCCAAGGCTGATAACGTAATAAGCACCAACATTATTTCTGAACAGTTGAAAAAAAGAAAAGTAGAAGAATAGAATCCAGAGAGATTTTGCATACCATCCTTTCCGCCTAACTCTTCTCATTACAGCTTATCTTATGGAAACAAACCCAATATTAGAACAAAAACCTAGTTTCGTTACCTACACTATGAATCCTCATGAAGGTCTTGCTCCTAAATGGGATTTATTCTTATTAAAGTTATTTTATGAGCTGTGACACTCACTCCAAGTTTCTACAGTCTAAAGTCATGCAGATTGTCTTCACCATGCTATTTTTTTCACATTTTAAATGACAGATATTTCATTTTACCAAAGCCTGCTCCCTTTACAGTTGTCTCAAATTTATTCTACCACATTTCATTATATCTAGCTTCAGACCCAAGAATATGAGGCATTCTCTCCATAGGTGGCTCATTTTTATTTCAACAGTGTACATTGCAGCAGAACATACATTTTCCAAAGTATATTCTAGGGAGTGATATCTCCACAGATGTTAGAACACATGACCATAAAATTAAAAATTTATAATAAGTTTGGGAAATGTTGTGGTAAGCAATATTAAATTGATACCTTTTTGTAAGTTTTTTTTGGAGTTTTTAATATTCAAATGTACTTTGTGAATCTCCAAAGGCTCTTGCAATATGTAGCTTATGTCAAAATTATTATTTGACCATAGAAATAATTGAGATTTCCTGGGGCATCTTAGAGACCTACTCTTATAAGAACAGCTCATTTAGACATCATAAATAAATATTGGCTTAAGTTTTCGATTAGGTATCCTAGGAGACTGTTTTTAGGAAAAGCATATATCTATATTTTAAATAAACTGTTGTTGGTTTTTTTTTTAATTGCTGAAATTGCACTATATAGAGGTGCTGTTATTGTGCATATTCCTAATCTGTTTCCAGGGTATCTAACATTAGTAAGAGATATTGGTGATCACATTATTCAATATGCCAATATTCAAATGACAGTATTAAAGTTTACACTTCCCTGGGATTTTCTTACTTTCCCATCACATACTGTAATGCTCAAGATCCCATCTAAGACTTTCTTTTAGATTTCATCGTCCTGGCTTTAAGTTCCTTTTAGTGGTGGCAGTATCATATTGCAGATCCATTTTTCTTTACCTTTGTTTTTATTTATTTATTTATTTTTAACTTTTTGATGAACATTTTTAGGATGAGGCATTTTTTAGAATTTGTCTCAGTTAGGATTTCTCTAATACTGTTTCTCCCAATGAGACTCAGCATGTTTAAGAAAGCTCACAATGGTAAATGTCTTTTAACTCATGTCTTATCTAGCTGTACATCATCCATTTATTCCATAAAATTAGCCACCATGGTTGAAGAATTGTTAAGTTCCTATTGGAAGCTTGTTCTCCACACAGTCCTAGGCTTAAGACATGTTCTGTTAATTTCTGCAGCGTTAAAGGGAACTGACTTCATTAAAAAAAAAAAATCACATAGGTGTTGATATTTTCTGCATACTAAATTTAACTATTGATTTTTATCATTAATATCTCATGAATATTTATATTGTACTTTAAACTCCAATCCCACCTTTCCTGAATTTTGTTCTTGATAAAGAACCTCGAAAAATGGCTCAGATAGGTTTTAACCTCACCATGCTAGTAGATTATGCTCTCCTTGAATGAGTAATCCTCCTATCTTAATCCAAATGACAGCCACAAACATCCTTATATGTATCAGAATGGAACTGGCAGAGTCTCTGAGGAGGCACCCATGTTAGATCCTTGCCAGTAAGCACAAGTTGACATCAGCAATACTGTGTGTGTTTACTCGCTGCATATGGGATGGATTCCCAGGTGAGGCAGTCTCTGGATAATCTTTTCTCTAAACCCTGCTCTTCTATTTGTCCTATTACTTCTTCCCACAAGTGTTTTGTTCTCCCTTCTAAGGACTGAGGCATCCAAATACTGACCTTACATCTGTTTGAGCTTAAAAATTTCCATGAGTTATTTCTTGGGTATTGTGAGTATTTTTAGCTAGTATCTGCTTATCAGTGAGTATGCACCATGAGTGTTCTTTTGTGACTGAGTTAACTCAAATGAGATAATAGCCTCAAAGTTCCATCCATTTGCCTAGGAATTTCATGAAGGCATTGTTTTTGAAAAGTTAAGCAGTACTCTAATGTGTAAATGTACCACAATTTCTGAATCCATTCCTCTGCTGAAGGATATCTGGGTTCTTTCCAGCTTCTAGTTCTTATAAATAAGTGTGCTACAAACATGGTGGAACATGTGTCATTTTAGATGTTAGAGCTTCTTTTTATGTATATGCCCAGGATTGGTATAACTGGGTCCTCAGGTAGTACTGTAAGGAAAAGATGACGGGGCACCAATGAAAGGAAAAGTCACTGAAAGGAAAAGTCACAGGGCACCAATGTTGTGAAAGGATGACGATCCGAGTCACGGCACCAATGTTAGGGGAAGGATGAAGAAAGTGGGGGGCATATGGCCCATGGAGGTGTGGCGAGGCCTGAGGGCAAGGGAGATGCCTCTGAGGGGTCCATGTTGGGAATCCCTTCCCTGAGGGACCAGCCACACAACAGTATAGTATGGAATAGAGTTTATTCAGGTCATGGGAGAGTTAAGAGGGTGGTAGAGGCAGAGAGAGAGAAGTAGAGGAGTAGAGGCTGGCCATGAGCACGTGGGAGAGAGGGGGGAAGGGAAATGGGAGAGCAAGGCTGCAAGAGCACAAGGCAGGAGAGGCCAAGAGAGAGAGAGGAGGGGTCAAGCAGCTCCTTTTATAGTGTCAGGTCACTGGGGCGGAGCATACCTGGCCACTGCTGGGTAATTGAGGGGTGGGGTATACCTGGCTGTTGCTAGGTAACTGAGGGGTGGGGTTTACAGAATCCCAACAAGTACTATGGTTGATTTTCTGAGAAAACACAAAACTGATTTCCAGATTGGTTGTACCAGCTTACAACCTCAACAATAGTGGAGGAGTGCTCCTCTTTCTCCATATTCTCACCAATATCTGCCATCAAATCAGTTTTTTTTTTTTTAACTTAGCCATTCTGATTGGTGTGAGGTAGAATCTCAGGGTTGTTTTGATTTGCATTTCCCTGATTAAAAAGGATGCTGAGCATTTCTTTAAGTGCTTCTCAGCCATTAGATATTCCTCAGTTCAGAATTCTTTGTTTAGTTCTATAGCCCATTTTTAATAGGATTATATGATTCTATAGGGTCTAACTTTTTCAATTTTTGTATATATGGGAAACTATCTCTTATCAGATGTAGGATTGTTAAAGATCTTTTCCCAATCACCTAGTTGTCATCTTGTCTTAGTGACAGTATTTGTAGCCTTACAGAAGCTTTGCAATTTTATGAGGTCCCATTGGTCAATTATTGATTTTAAAGCATAAGCCATTGGTGTTATGTTCAGGAAAAAGAAAATCCCCTCTGCTTATGTGTTCTAAGCTTGCCCTTACTTTCTGTTCTATTAGTTTCAGTGTACCTTGTTTTACGTGGATGTCCTTGATCTACTTGGACTTGAGCTTTGTACAAGGAGATAAGAAAGGATAAATTTCTATTCTTCTGTATGCTGACTGCCTGTTGAACCAGCACCATCTTTTGAAGAGACTGTCCAGTATCAATTAAATGATTTTAGCTTCTTTGCCAAAGATCAAGTGACCATTGGGGTGTGGGTTAATTTCTAGGTCTTCAGTTTCATTCCATTGATCTATGTGCCTGCCTTTGTAAAAATATCATGCAATTTTTTATCACCATTAATCTGTATTAAAGCCTGAGGTCAGGAATGGTTATTCCCCCAGAAGTCTTTAATTGTTGAGAATAGTTTTTCTATTCTAGGTTTTTTTCTTTAATTATTCCAAATAAATTTGCAAATTGCTCTAACTCTATGAAGAATTGTGTGGGAATTTGGATGGGCATTGCATTGAATCTGTAGATTGCTTTAGGCAAGATGGCCATTTATACTAGGAGATGTCAAAACTTCACTCTCATTAATGGACAGATCATGGAAGCAGAGACTGAACACAGATAAGGTAAAATTAGCAAAAGTTATGTACAAATGGTTTTAACTGATATCTGTAGAACATTTTTCCTAAAACAAAACAATGGATCTTCTTAGCACCTCATGGTACCATCTCCAAAATTAACTAATAAATTTTCACAAAACATGCATCAACTGATATAATCCCATGCTTCTTATGAGATCACCAGAGACTAGGGCTCTTCTTCAGTAGCAAGAAAAACAGCTAAAGCCCACAGACACATAGAAACTGTAACCACACACTACTCAATGGCAGATTGGTCAAGGAAAAAATAAATAATGGAATTAAAGCCTTTAGAACATAATGAAATTGAAAATATGATGTACACAAAATTATCAGACCCAATGAAAGCAGTTCTAAGAGATAAATTCCATAGTTCTGATTGTCTCTGAAAAGAACCAGAGAGATCCAATATCAGCACCTTGACAACATACCTGAAAGCTCTAAAACAAAAACAATCAAATGCACACAAGAGGAGTAGATTGCAAGAAATAATTAAATGTAGAGATTGAAAAAAAAAAAAACAAAGTAGAAACTAAAAGAACTATACAAATAAATTAAAAATACCAAAAAAGCAAACAAACAAAAAACATAGGACACTGGGAACAGTGGAAACAGTGGAGGTCCAGGGACAGAAGCCTGGTAAGACTCTGCTGCAAGTAGCTGGGCACAGAGAGGTCTGGGTTGAGCATGCATAAAGCACCCCCCATTGGTTCAGGGGAGCAGAAACTGTGCAGTAGGGACTTTGTTTTCACCCGGAGGGCCCATGTGTGTGGATCAAACTCTCAGGCCATTTGCCATGGGGAACAGCAGAGATCCAGGGACACAGGCCATGTACACGGGAGAAATGGTAACCAATCAATGACAACAAGACCACTTATGATCACAGACAACAAGATGGCAAGAGGAAAGCGAAAGAACTTACCCAATGGAAACCAAGACAACCTGGCAATATCAGAAGCCAGCCCTGCCACCACAGCAAACTGTGGAATGCCAAACACTCCTGAAAAAGAAGACTCAGATCTGAAACCATACCTCAAGATGATGATGGAGATATTTAAACAAGAATGATAGGAAAGCTTAAAGAAAAAGAAGCTTTTGAAGAGGAAACACGAAAAACACTGAAAGAAATCAAAGAACTAGAGGGAATCAGAACCAAACAGATGAAGGAATAGAAAAAGGAATTTATAATGGAAATGGAAACAATAAAGACAACATTAAAATAGACAACACTGGAGGTAGAAAACCTAAAAAAGAAATCAGGAGTCACAGATACAAGCATCTCCAACTAACTACAAGACATGGAAGAATCTCAGGAGCTGAAGATAATATTGAAAACATAGTCAAAAAAGTCAAAAAAGATACAAAAGCCAAAAAGCTTCTAACCCAAAATGTCCAGGAGATCCAGGACACAATGAGAAGACAAAACCTAAAGATAATAGGAATAGAAGAGGGTGAAGAATATCAACTAAAAGGCACAGTAAATGTCTTCAACAAAATCAGAGAAGAAAACTTCCCTACCCTTAAGAATGAGATGACCATAAGAATAGAAGAAGCCTTCAGAACTCAAAATTGAGTGGATCAGAAAAGAAATTCTACCCGACACATAATAGTCATAATGCCAAGTGCCCAAAGCAAATAAAAAATACTAAAAACAGAAATGGAAAAATGTCATGTAATATATAAAGGCAGACCAATCAGAATCACACCCGAGTCCTCAACAGAGACTATGAAAGCTACAACATGCTGGATAGACATCATGAAAACGCTAAGAGAACACAAGTGTCAGCACAAGCTGCTGTAACCAGCAAAACTCTCAATCACCATAGATGGAGAGACCAAGATATTCCAGGACAAAACTAAACTTACACAATATCTCACCACAAATCCAGAACTACAAGGAATTATAGGTGGAAAACCCAATTCAAGGAAGGAAACTACATCATTGTAAAAACAAGAAAATATGTAAGGAAGAAAACCAAAAGAAGAAAAACACACAGGCACAATTTTACCTCTAAATGCAAAAATAGCAAGAAACAGTAACCACTCTTCTTTAATATCTGTTAACATTTGTGGACTCAATTCCCCAATAAAAAGACATAAGGTTCCTCTTTCTCCGCAACCTCGCCAGCATCTGTTGTCATCTGAGTTTTGGATCTTGGCCAATCTGACTGGTGTAAGGTAGAATCTCAGGGTTTTTTTGATTTGCATTTCACTGATGGCTAAGGATATCAAGCACTTCCTAAGATATTTCTCCGCCATTCGATATTGCTCAACTGAGAACGTTTTGTTTAGCTCAGTACCCCATTTTTTTGTAGAAGTAATTATTACCGGTTTTTTTAAACAACTTTATTTTACAAAACAAAGATAAATGTACAGATTTTAAACATTTTTTTTCTTAAAATTATACATTTTTTGTCAGTATTTTTTTTCAGATTTTAACATAATTTTTATATAAAACTATATGAATAAACATTTTTAGTAAGTATTTGATTTTTTTCAAGGTTTGATTGTATGCCTTGAAAAGTTAATAGTTACAATGAGCTACAGTACATGTAAAACAAAATGTAACATGGAAATAGTTAAAGTTTTCTTGTTTTGTAAATTTTTTTTGTTTTGTTTTGTTTTCTTTGTTTCTTGGACTTCATACAGTCTCTGAGTTGTTTCTGGGGGAGTGCAAGCCTCTGGGGTTAGCATCCCACTATCAGTGACTGCATATTATGTCTGTACTTTGGTGACTGGGTTATCTCACTCAGGATGATATTCTCTAGATGCAGCCATTTTCTTAAGAATTTGGTTAAGTCATTGTTTCTGGTGGCTGAGTAGTATTCCATTGTGTATATGTACCACAATTTTTGTATCCATTCATCTTCTGAAGGACATCTGGGTTCCTTCCAGCTTCTGGCTATTATAAATAGAGCTGCTATGAATATTGTGGTGCATGTATCTTTGTTGTGTATTAAAGTGTCTCTGGGGTATATGCCCAGAAGTGGAATAGCTGGGTCTTCAGGTAGTAGTATATCCAATTTTCTGAGGTATCGCCAGACAGATTTCCAGAGTGGTTGTATTAGCTTGCAACCCCACCAACAGTGGAGAAGTGTTCCTATTTCTCCGCAGCCTCGCCTGCATCTGCTGTCATCTGAGTTTTGGATCTTGGCCAATCTGACTGGTGTGAGGTGGAATCTTAGAATTGTTTTGATTTGCATTTCCCTGATGGCTAAGGATGTGGGGCACTTCCTCAGATGTTCCTCGGTCATTCGGTGTTTCTCAACTGAAAACATTTTGTTTAGCTCTGTACCCCATTTTTTAATAGTGTTATTTGATTCTCTGATGTCTAGCTTTTTGAGTTCTTTGTATACTTTAGATATTAGGCCTCTATCTGATGTGGAGTTGGACAAAATCTTTTCCCATTCTGTTTTCTGCCGTTTTGTTTTTTTGACAAAGTCCTTAGCCTTACAGAAACTTTGCAATCTCATTAAGTCCCATTTGTTAATCTTTGAACTTAGAGCTTGCACCATAGGTGTTTTGTTCAGAAAATTTTCTCCTGTGCCTATATGTTTTAAAGATTTCCCTACTTTCTCATCTAACAGTTTCAGTGTATCTGGTTTAATGTGGAGATCTTTGATCCACTTACACTTGAGCTTTGTACAAGGAGATAAGAAAGGGTCTATTTTCATTCTATTGCATGTTGAGTGCCAGTTGGACCAGCACCAGTTGTTGAACAGGCTGTCCTTTTTCCATTGAATGTTTATGGCTCCTTATTCAAAAATCAGGTGACCATATATGTGAGGGCTCATTTCTGGATCTTCTATTCTATTCCATTGATCCACATGCCTATTTCTGTACCAGTACCATGCAGTTTTCAGCACAATTGCCTTGTAATATAGCTTGAGGTCAGGGATAGTGATTTTCGCAGATGTTTTCTTGTTGTTGAGAATGGATTTCAATATTCTAGGTCTTTTGTTGTTCCATATGAAATTGCACATTGATCTTTCCGATTCCATAAAAAACTGTGTTAGAATTTTAATGGGGATTGCGTTGAATCTGTAGATTTCTTTTTTTAGGATGGTCAACCCTTCTCCACTGTTGGTGGGGTTGCAAACTAATACAAACACTCTGGAAATCAGTCTGGTGATACCTCAGAAAATTGGACATAATACTACCTAAAGACCCAGCTATTCCACTTCTGGGCATATACCCCAGAGACACCTTAGTACACAACAAAGATATATGCACTGCAATGTTCATAGCAGCTCTTTTTATAATAGCCAGAACCTGGAAAGAACCCAGATGTCCTTCAGTAGATGAATGGATACAAAAATTTTGGTACATTTACACAATGGAATACTACTACTCTACCACCAGAAACAATGACTTGACCAAATTCTTAAGATAATGGCTGCATCTAGAGAATATCATTCTGAGTGAAATAACCCAGTCACAAAAGAACAGACATAATATGCAGTCACTGATAATGGGATGCTAACCCCAGAGGCTCGCACTCCCCCAGAAACAGCTCACAGACTGTATGAAGTCCAATAAATAAAGAAAACAAAACAAAACAAAACAAAAAAAAATCTTTATACAACAAGAAAACTTTGACTATTTCCATGTTACATTTTGTTTTACATGTACTTTATGCTCATTGAAACTATTAAGTTTTCAATGCATACTATCAAACCTTTAAAAAAATCAAGTACTGATATATATTCATACTGTTTTATGTAAAAATTATTTTAAAATCTGAAAAAAAAGTACTGACAAAAAATGTATTGTGTAATTTTATGCAAAATATGCTTAAAATCTGTACATTTATCTTTGTTTTGTAAAATAAAGTTGTTTAAAAAAAAGACATAAGGTATCAGACTGGTTACAAAAACAGAATCCAGAATTTTGCTGCATACAGGAAACTCTACTCAGGGACAAAGACAAATACTATTTCAGAGTAGAAGTTTGGGGAAAAAAAAAAAAAAAAAAAAAAAAAAAAAAAAAAAAAAAAAAAAAAAAAACCTTCTAAGCAAAAATCCCCTAGAAAAAACCTGGAGTAGCCATTCCAATATCGAATAACGTAGATTTTTCAACCAAAAGATATCAAAAAACATAAAAAAGTAAGAACAAATTTTACTCATTACAGGTAAAAATTATCAGGTAGAACTCTATATCCTATACTTTTATGCTCCTAATCAAGAACATCCATTTTCATAAAAGAAACCCTACAAAAAGTGGAAAAATACATGGCACCCTACACAATAATAGTGAGAGTCCTCAACACCCATTTTCATCAATGGACAGATCATGGAAATAGAAACTGAACAAGGACACAGTGAAACTATCAGAGGTTATGATCCAATTGGAATTAATAGACATCCACAGAATATTTCATCCTAAAACTAAAGAATTCAACTTCTCGGTACCTCACAGCACTTTCTCTAAAATTGACCATATAATCAGTCACAAAACAAGCTTCAATAGATATAAGAAGAATGAAATATTCCCATGCATCCTATCAGATCACCATGGTCTAAGAATTGTCTTTAATAACAAGAAAGACAACAAAAAGCCCATATACACATGGAAACTAAACAATGCTCTATTAAACAATAGCATGGTCAAAGAAGAAATAAAGAAAAATTTAAGGATTTTTTATACTTTAATGAAAATGAAAATACACATATCCAATCCTATGGATACAATGAAAGCAGTACTAAGAAGAAAACACATAGCTCTGAGTGCTCTAGGGAAAACCTTAGAATACATAGGCACAGGAAAAAAATTCCTGAACAGAACACCAATGGCACCTAACAGATTGGGAAAAGATCTTTACTAATCCCACATCTGATATAGCCCTAATATCCAAGGTATAAAGAACTAAAGAAGTTAGACACCAGAGAATCCAACAACACTATTAAAAATGGGGTACAGAGCTAAACAGAAAGTTCTCAATTGAGGAATATCGAATGGCTGAGAAGCATCTAAGGAAGTGCTCAACATTATTATCCATCAGGGAAATGCAAATCAAAACAACCCTCATATTCCTCCTCACACCACTCAGAATGGGTAATATAAAAAACTCAGATGACAGCAGATGCTGGCAAGGATGCAAAGAAAGAGGAACACTTCTCCATTGTTGGTGGGGTTGTAAACTGTTACAACCACTCTAGAAATCAGTCTGGAGGTTCCTCAGAAAATTGGACATAGTACTTACTGACTGAAGAACCAGTTATTCCACTTCTGGGCATATACCCCAGAAATGCTCTAAGATACAACAAAGACACATGCACCCCTGTGTTCATAGCAGCCCTATTTATAATATCCAGAAGCTGCAAATAACACAGATGTTCTTCAGTAGATGAATGGATACAAAAATTGTGGTGTATTTATACAATGGATTACTACTCAGCTTTCAGAAACAATGACTTTATGAAATTGTTAAGAAATTGGATACATCTAGAGAATATAATCCTGAGTGAGGTAACCCAGTCACAAAATAACAGACATAGTATGCAGTCACTGATAATTGGATCCTATCCCCAGAAACCTCTGAACACCGCAGAAACAACTCACAGACTATATGAAGTTCAAGAAAAACAGAGGCCAAAAAAAAAAAAAAAAAAAAAAAAGAAAAAAGAAAAATCATTATGCTTAATCTTTACACACCAAGAAAACTTTGACTACTTCCAGGTTACATCTTATTTTACATGTACTGTATGCTCATTGTAACTACTACGAATCTCCTAGGCATATATAGCAGTGCATTTCTCCCCCACGTGAGGAGAAGAGGGAGATAGTGGAGAGATTGCGGGATACCCCACGTGGAGGGATGGCAGAGAGATCCCACATGGAGAGAGACTGGGCAGAGAGATTGCACGTGGGAGACTGCACATGAGAGGTCGCCTATACAGGAGACCCCAGTAGGGAGTCCCCGGCTCAGAGAGAAGTTTCCTGCTCAAGAAGTCCCCTGCTCAGAGTGC
This sequence comes from Micromys minutus, assembly GCF_963924665.1. Classification (NCBI taxonomy): domain Eukaryota; kingdom Metazoa; phylum Chordata; class Mammalia; order Rodentia; family Muridae; genus Micromys; species Micromys minutus. Next base: position 12,276,590 of record NC_137963.1, on the reverse strand, counting down.
TGTACAATAAAGGTTGTCCGCAGAAGAATCCAGTTGTTGCACGCCTGTTCCTATTGGCGGGAAGCATGGTTCGCGACAAGTGGTGCCGAAAATCCCGGGAGTGCCGAAGGGAACCTTCAGGCTGCTGAACTAGATTCAGAACTGCAGAAGAATTAAAAGGTAAGTTCTGAGAGACATGTCACTCTTTAGCTTTTACGGGGTGCCAAAAGAACATGCCAAAAACTTAGGCATGTCTCTTCTTGGATTTTCTCCGGCAGTAGAAGGGTTATAGCTTGCGTTTCTGGTAACTGTTATAACATTACTGTTGTGGAAGTTATCTAGACGAAAAGTTAGCATGCAGCACCTAGAGAGTGGGTCAGAAACAGAACATGATAAAGAAAGAGACAAGGGAGGTAGTCTCCGAGAGACATGTTAAAAACAAGTCAGAAATGGAGAAATGGCAAAAAGTTTAAAAAAGGTAGTCTCCGAGAGACATGTTCAAAACAAGTCAGAAACGGAGAAATGGCAAAAAAATTTAAAAAAGGTAGTCTCCGAGAGACATGTTCAAAACAAGTCAGAATCGGAGAGGTGGTGGCGAAAGAACCGCCGGGAATAGAGAGGACTGTGCCAGAGTCCAATTCTTTGTATCCGCTAAAGGAACAAATGGCAGAAACACCGCCGGGAATAGAGAGGATCTTGTCCGGGGAAACAGAGTACAAGTTTCCCGGAGAGAATGCTTTGTATCTGCTAAAGGAACAAAAGGCCTTAGAGCTGGCAGAAGAAAAATTAGAGGATGAATTATTTGAATCTGTGGAGGAAGATTTAGAGGAGGAGGCAGCAGAATGTGAGGTGGAGCGGTTTCAGCCCGGACAGAGGACTCCTGTAACACAATCGGAAGCTCTTAAAGCAGCTGCCGTCTCTGCTCTTCCGCTTTACCCAGAGAGGAAGTGCTAGTTCTTTTGTACTCCGGAGACATGCCATACCATCAGGCAAATGCTTCCCTTGTTCGAGGATGATTACTGCCTCAAACATAAGCAAGTTAAAGAGTTGGCAGAGTCAGTTCAAACTTATAGAATCACTGCTAATTATACAAAAAACCTGGATAGCCTAATGCCACCGGGTTGCCAGTCGCTGGCCTATTTCCCAGCCAAAGGGTAATTAGTTTATCCCATCCCAACCTAGGTGGTCACCTTTCTGTACAGAAAGAAGAGATTCAGCCCTGTATCCTTGGATTGGCTGTCAATCTAGGGGTATTATATGGGGCAACCAGCTCCCCAGTAGTCTGGGAGCAGGAGAACCCCCGTGGAGAGCCACTCCAGGTTCCGCGGGATTGGACCTCCGTGCCGCCACCAGAATTGTCCTGACCCCACAAATGGGAGTTCAGCCTATCCCTTGTGACTTTAATGGGCCATTACCTGCTATAATACAATAGGGCTGCCTTTGGGAAGGTTACCCGCCACCCTTAAAGATTTGATAGTACACCCTGGGGTGATTGATCAAAATTATAAAGGCCAACTAAAGATCATGTGCTCCTCCCCTAGGGGTTTGTTTTCCATCTCAATTGCTCATCCTCCCCAATAGTCCTGCCCAATTTGCATCAAACTGGGCGAGAAGGGAGAACAAAGGGAGAAGAGGGAACAAGGCTTCAGTTCTTCAGGAACTGACTTAGCATATCTATTAGTAGATTTAAATACTCAGCCAACCTTAATTTGGAGATTAAAAGAAAACTTTTTAAAAGGACTTTTGGACTCTGGGGCAAACAAAAGCATCATATCTACTAGGTGATGGCCTGCTAAGTGGCCAGTTAATCAATCTTCCCATTTTTTTGCAAGGCCATGGCTATGAAGCCAGTCCTGCTATTAGTTCTAAATTATTAAAATGGAAAACCCCTGAGGGACAAAAATGAACTTTTACACCGTATGTCCTTACACTACCTGTTAATCTATGGGGAAGAGACATTTTAACAGAACTAGGTCTTAAACTTATGAACAATTATTCCCTGCCTGCACAAGAGATAATGATTAATATGGGGTATATCTCCAAAAGAGGCATTGGCGAATGGATGTCACCCATGTTCCCTCCTTCGGAAAATTAAAATATGTACATGAGTCCATTGATACTTGCTCATTAGTTATCTTTGCTTCTCCTTTATCAGGAGAAAAGGCTTCTCATGTTATTACTCATTGTCTTAAAGCGTGGATTGCATGGGGCATTCTTAAAGTGTTAAAAACAGACATTGGTCCTGAATATACCACAGCAAAATTGCTTGAATTTTGCCATCACATGGGAGTTTCACTCCTGATATGATTGCCTTATAATGCTCAGGGTCAAGGCATCATTGAACGTGCTCATCGCACCCTAAAGGTTTATTTAAACAAACAAAGGGGGAATTGAAGAGGTGTCCCCCACACCCAAAATTTCTACTATATTTCTTACCTTAAATTTTTTAAATTTGGATGCTCATGGCCATTCAGCTGCCGAGCGCCATGTACAATGGCCTGTGCCACCTAAAGAGTTAGTAAAATGGAAAGATGTCCTCACTGATAATTGGAAAGGCCTGGATCCTATCTTAATACGATCCAGGGGAGCTATTTGTGTTTTTCCACAGGAAGACAAAAGCCCGATTTGGATCCCAGAATGTCTAACACGTCGAGTGCTACCCGGTGTTTCCAAAACCAATTCCAGTGGAACATGATGCTAAAGTCTTCCCTAAGTTTTTCACCACTGATATCAACTTGGGTGGGGGTGGGACTCTTTGGAGCAATTTTTTGCTGTGGACTTGCATTGCTTCTCTGGCTGGTTTGTAAGCTCAAGGCCCAAACAAAAAGAGACAAGGTGGTTATTGCCCAAGCGCTTGTCGCTCTAGAACATAGAGCATCAGCCAATAGCTGGTTGTCTATGCTTATGCAGTAGGTCACCGGCCAGACAGCTCTTGCACTCCTAGAACTTCGGTTCATTGCACAGGATTAGAGTGTCTGGTTTGAGCAGCCCATGAGGGATGCCGAGCAAAGCATCGCACTGAGAGCCCCTTGTTGTGGGGTATCTCTGGGAGATATGTCATCTGGCGTGAGGGTTGCCTGCCCCTGTGTCCCTCCCTCAGAAAAACTGCAGAGTGACAGGTCAAGAGTACTACGGGCTACAAAAAGTCTAGCGGTTACTCCTGTACATGGTCTTTATACACCTTAATGAGGATTTGACTTCCATATCCGCCCTCCTAATATGGGTGTCCTACTTTGCTTAAAGAATAAAAGATAGGGGGAGATGTGGGGCGCTGCCTGCACATTCTCCATTACAAGATGGCACTACATCCGGCTGGAGTTAGCAGTAAACAAGTCATGTGCACATGTGCTGGGTAACTTTCCACTCCTTGAGCTCTGCCTCTCCCGTGGCGTCATAGGGCCTAATAAGTTTCAACCAATCAGGGGACTCCACGTCCAAGGTGAGGACAGATTTTTATATAAGGGGATGGGCTAGATAGTTTGGGGTGATGACAGCCCTGCTCCTGATGCTTTGGAACCAGAGAGTCAGAGAAGAGGCGAGATGGGCGATTCTGTCGGTGTTTCCAAAACCAATGCCCTTTTGCCTTAATGTAAAACGATTTTCTTGTTTGTTTGACACCATTAAAACCTTTGATGTACCGTACTTGCCCTTAAACATGGAGATAGCAGGGTTAGGGGATTATAGAACTCTTGCTTTATCAAGTAATTTTTGACATGCTTTTGTGCAGAGAGACTGTGTTTCTGCTCTAGATGATGTGCAAACTCCGTACTCAACAGTAACGTGACAAAGTAGTTATAGCACAAGCTCTTGCTGTACTTGAAATGGGCACCTCTCCCTCTGTTTGGCTTGAAGGTCCAACAAGAGCCGGATGGTTGATCGGCCATATTTTTATTTAAGAAAGTAGGGGGAGATGTAGGGAGCCGTTTGTGCCACACCCAAACATGGCACCGGCTTCCTGCCGAGAACTCAGCAAACAGAGCTGTTGCCCAGCCAAGAGACTTAATGCGCATGCGCCACATATGTCATAGCCCACTCTCGGGGCATACTATTGAGTTACTGGAGGGCGCACCAATCAGGTAGCGACACGAGTCTCCTAGGCATATATAGCAGTGCATTTCTCCCCCACGTGAGGAGAAGAGGGAGATAATGGAGAGATTGCGGGAGACCCCACGTGGAGAGATGGCAGAGAGATACCACGTGGAGAGAGACCCGATAGGAGACATTGTGGGAGGTCCCATGTGGAGAGAGAGTGGACAGAGAGATCGCATGTGGGAGACTGCACGTGAGAGGTCGCCTAGACAGTAGAACCCGGTAGGGAGTCCCCTGCTCAAGAAGTCCCCTGCTCAGAGTGCTGTACAATAAAGGTTGTCTGCAGAAGAATCTGTTTGTTTTTTGCTTGCCTGTTCCTATCGGCGGGAAGCATGGGCGCGTGACAAGCTTTCTCATACAAAAATCAGTAAAGATTAGGTAGGTTCAAAGTTTCACCTGTGGCCACTACCATTTGATCTTTTTAATCTTTTTTTCTGGGAGACTCTCTTGTTTTAAGTTTCTTTTTCATAGCATCTTTACAAGCCTATCTTTTCTTATTATAGGTTTCTCTGTCCCTTGTCAATTTCTGGCTTCTTTAGATCTTGGCAATTGTGATCTCCTAAATTAAAAAAAAAAAAAAAAAAAAAAAAAAAAAAGTCTAATTTTCTATTTGGAAGCCAATGTGCTTTAAACTTTACTTTTGTTCATGTGTGTGTATGGGGGCAAAGGAATATTATTGCTGAGGTATGGAAGACAGCAGAACACTTACTGATTTGGTTCCCTTCTTCACCCTGTCATGTAGCTACTAGGGTTGAAACTCGGGTCTTCTAGGAAGTAACAAATTCCTTAACCTTACTAATCCATTTAATCTATCCCTAAACTAATATTTTAGACCTCCATTCTCAATTTTGCTCATACACGTGTTATTTTCTCTTATCAAAGGACAGACAAAAGAAAATGTATTGGAAATCATGTATGGAAAATCAGATTTCTCCTTTTGCAAAAATATATTTTTTAATATACTGTTTTTTTTGTGAATCATGCTATAACCCCATGACAGAGGGTCACACAAGATTTAAAATTAGTTGCTGAGGAAACTAGAAAGGGAGGCCTTAGATGTTACTATACTTGTACACATATCTGCCTCTTCTTTATTGTTTAGTTCTATGACTCAGCTATGCCATATATCTTGCAATTATCTCAATTACTTATTTCCAGGATAAGTATGACATATGCAGTTGCAAAGGCATTAAATAAGAAATAAATGAGGAAAAAAACCCTGTAGTTGCAGTAATAATCATGTGTAATGAATAATTACCAATCCCACTGCCTTACAACTTTACTTCACAACTCTCTGATCTGGCAGTAATGCCGCTCTGATTGATGGAGTTTGGCTCAGGGTTATATGTATGTTCACATCTGCTCAACATTTTTCCTCATTTGGTGACCTGCAGCTACCCAGGGTATGTTCCTATAGCAGATGGCAGAAGCATAAGAGAGAGAGGCAAAACCACATAAACACTGTTAATGTTTCTGCAGCATTGTCTTCAGGCATGCCATAGAACAAAAAAAAAAAAAAAAAAAAAAAAAAAAAAATCACATGACCAAACATGTCACTAGAAAAAAAAAAAATGCACTCTATAAACCCTGTTGCAGGGTATTGGAAATTACTTGAAATAGGTTTTTTATTTTGTGTAATATTACTACAGAAAATGAACCAAGTATTTGGAGCAATAGTCCATTATACAATTTAATAGGTAAAACAATACATCTAGAGATATAATTATCCTGTTTATGACTATATTTCATCCAAAGCAGAATTTAGAGGAAGGGATTTAAGGAATATTTGTGGAATTTGGAATAAGAATTTTAATTAGCTCTTTTTATTCTCTAATGTCTTTGAAAATCACAAGGTTTCCAGCAATTACTTTGCTTCTGATGCTATTGGTACTTTCCTTTTGGTATTTTCTTCCTAGTTGTATAGTGTATTTCCACTGAATCACTAATCCTACCCCTAAGGCCATGTATCCTCCCTTTAGCTTTCAATCAGGGCCGATTATTCCTCTACTGCTCTTTCTACAGCCTAGACCAATGTGTGTTCTATAGGAGATAACCAGTAGCAAACAATCATGGACACAGTGATTGGGAAATGGTTACTCTGGCAAAAACTTAGTCAGATACTACCATGCATTACTTCTGTATTCAAAACCACCAAATTTAGGAAATTAAAGAATAACTTTGACGAACTAAAACATAATTATTTTTTTCTATCTCATGTAGGTAAATAGGTCAAAGAAGTATATATAAACAATATTAGGAACGATTTTCAATGTTATTTTAGAGGAACTTTACTCCATTTCTTTAAAAAAAAATCTTATTTTTATAATTATAACTTCCTAGAGCACAAATATAGTAGAGTCTAATCAGTTTTAAAGTTACTAACCCTTTCAGGAGGTGATGAAAATATAAAGCTGGCAGAATACTTAGGTGCCAAATGACTTAGAGAGTTGGTGACTGAAAATTTAAGTTTGCCTCTGTGCAAGGTAAAATTAACTCTTAATTTGAATAAGTTACTATTTTTGATGAGAAGATCTTTGACTCAATACTGAGAGCAGCATCCTTTTAGGCTTCTTATAATTAGCACCTAAATACTATTTAAAGATAGAGATATCATTGGACTTCTATTTTAAAAGAAGCAGAGAATCATATATAATCTTTAAGACTTCCTTAACAATAACAGAAAAACAAGCTTCAATACTCAAAGCCACATCAATAATTTCCATGAGTATATTCTTTATTTCTGTCTTATGATTTATTATACATTCTATATGTGAAGGCACTAGACAAAAAACAATATGGAGGTAAAATTAATATGAATTTATTATCTCTCAAACAATATAATACATTCAACATTAATTCCATATAATATAATATAATACATTCAATATGAGTCAATAGATGATTAAAGAGATTTAACAATGCTTTTCCAAAATATATATTGACTAATAATTTCTATTGATCATTTACAAATGTGTCTGTGTGTGTGTTTAAATTATTTCATCTATTTTGTGTATATGTGTGATAAAATAAGAAAGGGAGGGTAAAAGAGAGGGAGAGCAAAGAGAAAATATGGAAGTCTAAAAATGCCACAGTACATATGTAAAGGTAGAATTGCCAGTGGAGTTGCTTTCCTCATTCTTCCTTGTTGGAATGGTCTATTTTTGCTTTGATGATCTGTCAAAATATCCATGCCCATGCTAGGATACTTTTCATATATTACTAGAGTTTTATTAAGGTTATAAATGAGATTCATGACACCAAGACTTTTCTATGAGTTCAGAAAAATAAGTCAGTTAATAGAGATCATTTGGGATTCATGTTCACCCACTGTGCCATCTTCTAGCCCATAGACACATATGTTAAAATATGCTGATAATATTTGAAAAACATTAAACATGTAGTATTACTAAATCCTCAGCCTGTGAGAGTGATTTGCCATTTCTTGACAATTTCATAGAATGAATAAAAGTTATTAGTCACTAAGAAAGATAGGTACATTTTATTTTTTTGCCCAGGTACTCCAGGTTTTTCGATAAATTAGGATGGAAAGAAAAGGTTAAGGGATATAAAAAGTAGTGGAGGAAAATATTGAGAGAACAGAAAATGAATAGAAGAAAATGGAAGAGATTTTGAAGTAAAGAGAAGAGGAGATATGGAAAAGAAGGAGAGAGAAGGAAAGAAGAAGCAAAGAGAAGATGGGAAGAAAAATTAGGAAAAAAAGGAAAAGAAAGAAAGAAATAAATGATGGAAGGGAAGGAAAGAAAGAAAGAAATGGTGGAAGGGAAGAAAGGAAAGAAAGAAAGAAAGAAAGTGAAACAAAGGAAGTAAGGAAGGAAAGAAGGAAGGAAGAAGTAAGCTGAATAATTGGAGAGAAGCCATGCCTTCTTCATAGATGACACTGGATTCATATCTCTGAAGCATATGTGTATGAACAGTGGGAAAGGGCCAAAGCACCTTTCTTGAATGTGTAGTTCATATTATCCCATACACTGTAATGAGGTAGAATATTATAGCCACCCAAGAATTACAAAATTACATTGGATTATGATCTCATAGATATGTATTTATTTCTTTCCCAGCATAAAGTGTTTTACCTGTGGAGAAAATAAAGCAAACTTGATGATGTTTAAATGATGATTTCCTCAAGGTGCCACAGTCTAAGTAGGAATGAGGTACATAGATAAAAGTGAAGTGACTGTTCTTTTGTTTTTCTATAATAATTTATTTATCTAGAAAATATCTTTCCAGTGTTGACTATGTAACAGGGATGCTCCAATGTTTGTGTGATATTAATGCAAATTAAACAGGTAAACCTTAATATCTCTGTGATGTTATACTCTGAAAAATATTGCCCTATTTGAGGTCAAACACATGGAAGAAAATTTTATTTTGTCCCCTAAAATTTCCAGTCACGTTATATGAAGACAACACTACATGGTCAGTCTTCCTTAATAAAAATGTGAGAAAAATATCCTTCCTGTCACTTCTTAATTGAAACAGTTAGGAAGGGTCCTGTATCAGGTTGCAGAGGCAGAAGTGAGAAAGGCTGATCTCTGAGATTATGACCAGACAAAGGTACCTATGAAGTTCCAGGCAAGCCAGAACTACAGAGTAAGTCTCTGTCTCCAGAACATAGAAACAAAGATAATCGAGCAATGAAAAATCAGAGGGCTGACCTGATTTTTTTGCAATTAACTGAAGATTTAGTATTTTGACAGAAGTCAAAGGTACAGTTCTGACTTTCCATATGATGACTCTCAATCATTCACAAACACACATATGCTACACATGTAGACAGACAAATAGACAAAAAATACAGCCCTCATACACACACAAAATAAAATAAACCATTTTTAAAGGGAAGCAAAGAATCCTGAAGTGTGTGTGTGTGTGTGTGTGTGTGTGTGTGTGTGTGTGTGTGTGCACGTATGATTAGTTACATTGCTCTTCTCATGTAGGAAAAAAAATAGTTCAGTATAGTTTAGGATCTGACAAATGTTAAGGGGGTAAATGTGAAGAAAAGAAAGTGCATGGAACTAATAGAAGTTCAGAATATGAATTTCTTCTGTAGACCAATATGATTAGTGATCTGAATCATTTCCCTTTGTATTCTCCTCCTTTAATTCTTTTGGCAACGAGTTCCCGTATACTTCAGCCTGGACTCAAGCTAACAATTCATATGTCTTTGCCTTCTAACACACTAATACATGGATCAGGAATACCACTCATATATAATATGGATAGTAAAACCTATTAGAATGAGCCACAGACAGTTTATGAAGATTTTGCTGCTACTGTGCTATACAGACTTTTCAGACAAATGAAGAGACAGCATCATACCTATTATCTGCTCTCAGGAGGTGGCTTGACAACATGAAATGTTGAAAATATGAACTGAATCATAGTTCCTAAAGACAAAGCTTTTCATGAGAATTGAGAAATTACATTTGAATTAAAAAAAAAAAAAAAAAACAGGCTTTATGGGAATAGTGACATGTAACCATAATTTCATGGGGAAGATATCATAGTCTTAGCCTGATTTAGAACTGGATTTGATGTCTGTATATATGGTGTACCTTGAAAATGTTGTACAACCTTGCTAACCCAAATTCTTTCATCTTCTTGTCAAGTATGTATTATACATTGTGAGGATTAAATCAAAGGTCACTGACATTTTGTTCATTCAGAGCCAATCACGGTAAGAGAGTGTTGCTACCGACAGGTTGTATATGTTTTGACTGTTATGGCATTTGCATATTTTCTCATGAGACTGGAAACATGATTTGCTTGCCTGGCAAAGTGTATAAGCACTTTATCTACTGTAGGTTTCATAAAACTCAGTAATTATACTTAACATTTCCATGTGATTTTACAGTATAAAATATCTCAGCAACCATTATCTTCTGCTGATAAACTAGTGCAGAGACGTTTTGTGTCTGTCGCCATTGATCTGACATGATTCCATGGGTTTGGAAACACTTGATTAATCATAGAATTAGACAGAGCCTTCACTAATAACTCATACTGTTTCCAATGTTACATTTTTATTATATATTATTGGGCATTTATGATGGTCCCTTGATGCATTTATGCCACAGACCATACAATTCTAAGAGTTGATAATGTCTATTAAATAATTGAACATGTAAAAAATGAATATGCTTGATCTTTTTTATTACTACTTGTCACTTTAATTTATACTGACAGTTGTACAGAGAGATGATATATATATAGGTACATATTATATAGATGATGAATAAATCAATCGATGACCAATAAAGAGATATATACATAATAAATACATTGATGATAGACAAAAAGTACATGATTTATATATGGGGTAAACATGGATATAGAGATGATAAATATATAAATATTAGATATATAGATAATAAATTATAGATAACAAATAAATGAAAGGTACAGACATATATAGATGATGGAATGATGGTAGACAATCAGATGGTTGATTTATAAAGGATTGATAGATAAAATAGTGAATACATTAAATAGATGGTAGATATGTAAGTTGATAGATGATGGATTGAGAGAAAGAAAGAGTGAAAGAAAGAAAAAAGAGAGTGAAAGAAATAAACTTAAATTATTTTCGATGCTTATACAGAACAGCAGTTCATAACATTTTTAGAAATCACTCTTGACCAGAAAGGTGATGGAAGGATACATAAATAAGACTTCTGGACACATCCTTTCCTCCAGGGCCCTTATGATTTTAAGTCTGGGAATGTCAAGAATAAGATAATTACACAGATTCTTTTTGATTCTTCTTGACTTCCTGTGCTACAGATCACATTTCTGTATACAACTCTCTTTACTGTTGATTGTTCTTATACATATGACACACTATTTTAGGCATAAAATGGAGATTGAAAAGGTTGCTTTGATTCTCTAAATGAGAAAATTTAAATTCTACCAGCAAGATGATACAATTTTGCCACTGAAGGTGCTGAATCTACTTAAGAAGTCAATGTTGTAAATAACCCAGGACTGAATAAATATAATTTTGTTAAATAAGAGGAATATGTGGCAGGTAAGTCAGCCATCAGTTCAAGGGTGGGAAATTGATGATTCTGTAGTATGATGAAGTAGATGTCCCTTTATTTCTATTTATTTTTTCCTGTTTCCAGATACCTCCTGTTTATGTGAAATTACCAAATCATCATTTAAGGTATATAACCTTTCTTGAGAATTCCTCTCACTTCCTATATATTGTTTTCACTTCTCCCCCTTTTCCATTCAACTCTCCCCTTTTCCCAATTTTCTCTCAAATTCATAGTCTCTTCTTCTTTCATTATATATAATTATTATATATGTTTTTATATAATATACTGTCCACTCTGTTCAATTTGTATCACATATGTGCATGTATCTGTTTAGTGCTGGCCTTTTTGGATGGAATATCCTATCAGGAGTTTTTTTTTTTTTTTTTTTCAAGAGAGGTCTGATTGCCCTCTCTAAATACTGTCTAATTATTTATATCTCTTCGGGGAAACTGGTGTCACTTTCCATGTCTTGTTTGAAAAATAGTATTGTTGAGATTTCATAGTAGAAGATTTCCTGTTATATTTAGGAGAAAGCAAACATCTTTGTCCCCAGGCTCTTAAAATTTTTGTGTTCCTCTTTGAAAATATTTCTGAGCCTTAATTGTAAGATTTATGTTGTAGATGTATCAAGTAAAGTTGGGCACCAGAAGATTGGGTATTCTCTGCATTCTGACCAGTTATGGCTGTTTATAATGATCACTGTCTTCTGCACCAGAGGTACTTTTAGCTGAGGGTGAGAATTCTGCTCATATGTGTATACATGGATAAAAATTTATAATAAATCTTGTAATAACAATGTTATAGGAATAAGTGATGAAAGTTCATTACTCTTCAAGTCTAAGACTTCACTAGTCATAGATATTCGGATACGTATACAAGTATGAATGAATTCCCTCATACTAAGTGAAAGTATAATTAGATGTGTCTTTCTTACCTGTGAGATAAAAATGCCTCTATGGAGCTTTTGAAGATCTCTTTCTGGGATGGCCACTGCTGAAGTTGGTAGACCTTACCCTTCAGTAGAAATACCAATTATTTTTCTCTTTGGACAGTGTAAATAGCAATATGATATAAGTTCTTCCCTGAGGTAACAAGAACTTAAGAGGGTATGAAAAAATCTCCATGGGAAGAGGAAATATACTGTATTTTGCAGGTGGACTGGGGATGGTTGAAGATGGAACTATGGGCAATGGGGCAGATAGAGGGATAGAATACTGGCAGAAATGACAGGAATTTGGGGGCATTTTGCATGTGAGGTAGAAATCTAGTTCAATGGAAACTCAATATAAACTACAAAAGTGACACTAGCCAAGTCTCCTAATAAAAGTGGACAAGGAGCCTGAGCAGCCATCTTATATAACCAGGCAAGATTTCAAGAGGAGGGACAGGGACAACTCTATCAAAAATAAACCTACAGTTTTTCAGACCTATAGGTTGTGCTTGGACCAGAACCTAACATAATAATCATCAGAGAGACACAGAAAGACTTCAAGTATCAATTGGAGGGAGCAGATGCAGCATCAAATAGGAGGTTAAGCTTCTGGAGTTCTGCAGAGGAGGTGGAGAGAAGATTGAAGGAGTCAGAGTGGATTATGACAAATGCAAGAATACATCCCAGAGACTAGGATTCAAGTAGACTCACTGTGATGGGGAGCCTTTTGGTGTCTGATTTATGTCCTCTGAATAAGTTTCATTGTGTAGGTTGGCCTTCTAGTGGGTTCTGAACTGTGAGGGTAGTGAGCTTTCCCTGACTCTTGCCTGCCCTTGTGACCCTTTTCCTCCTACTTAGTTGCCTCCTGGAGCTCTGATGTGAGACCATGCCCAGGTTTTATTGTAGCTTCTTTGCCATATTTGGTTGATGTCCTTGGGAGACTTACTCATTGTTTCTGAATTGGAGCTGGGCTGCAGGTAGCTCTTTAGGAAATGGGAGGTAGGACTATAACTGATGATTGTGGAGGAAGGGGTAATTGAAGTAAAAATGAGCTGAATGGAAGAAGAATAAATAAAAGAGTCTCCATGGTCAGGCTATATCTTCATAGCAATAGAAAGCCTGTCCATCTTGTCTCAGAAATGCTGTTGCTCTCCAGACTGCATCTCTAAGTATTGGTGATATTTATTCTGAGGGTAAGAAAAATAGGAAACACCTATTTTGAGGGATAATAGAGAACATGGAAAAAGATAAGGAAAATTAGAAGAACAAATGGAAAAGAGGAAGAATGGGAGGAGAAGGCAAAGGGATGGGAGGACAAGGTGGTATATTTCAGCAAAAGGAACAATTACCCAGTTATTACTACATACTAAACGTGGGACTGTGTGTTTCAAATACAGTTGATCATTTAACTATACTTTTGTACATATAGGGAAACTGTGGCTGGAAATTACTGAAAGTGTCATCAACAAATACTTGTTGATGATGTGTATATTTCTACAGAGTCATTTCCAGCACTTTTTTTTATTTTAGTATAATCATAGTTTTCTCCACTTTATTGAACATTTAAGTTGAACACTTATATGAGTGTCTTTCTCAATGTAGTTTGTGACTATTAAGCCTCCCAGGTATACTAGCACTATTTTCCACATACTACAACTATTAAGCCTTTTTGTTTTACTAGAAGAAAAGAAATAATAAGACTAATGAATCACTATTCCCAGAAAGTCTATGTAGAGTCAAAATAGATCTGTTTCAAATGAAATCTAGACTATAACCCTGCCTGCATCATTGCTTATTTGAATGGTTTGGAATGGGTATATGAGTTCACCAAGTATTTAGTTTATTTATTTGTGAAATTAAATATTTAAAACCATTGATACAGAGTTGAGACTATTAACACATATAGCACACAGCATGAACGAGTTATATTATAAGCCAGAATAAATATTCTTCATTATTTTTATTACCTTAATGTCTTCTCTTTATCATTGTGCAACTGAATTCTGACCAGTTGCATAGGAAAACAATCTATTTTCACGTATTCATGAGTCTTAGAATGTCTATATAAAGTTTAAAAACTTCTTGTTTTTATAATCAACAAAACAACATTCAAAATTACAAAAAAGGCCTTTTTTCAGGCATAAAATATGTAGCAAATGTTAAATTGATAGTTAATTTATGGTTGTTCTTGTGCTGATGATCAGCATTTTATAGTAGAGAAAGGGCTTAAACATAATACTCAAGTGGCCTACCACACAGTCAAATTCTCTAAGACAACTCTTACACTCTCTTACTTTATCTTGCTCTCTTGACCTCCCTCTCTTACCTCCACATGCTCATGGCCAGCCTCTAGGCCTCTACTTCTATATTCCTCTCTTCTCTCTCTCTCTCTCTGCCTCTACTACCCTCTTAATTCCCCCCCATGACCTGAATAAACTCTATTATATATTTAAATAATCTGTAAGACCCATGGCAAAGTTCCATATAAATCACACAGATTCCCAAGATTAAATTGTATAGAGTAGAAATATGTTTATGAGTGAGCTAGCAATCCAAAATTATATCTAGTGATAGTACTTTCTAATTATATTTTATGTATTTAAATTATTAAAAATGATATTCAAGTAAATTTTTCTCTGCCTCACCCTAAATCTCAGCAAACAAAAGTCATATTTTTCATGCCCTTATTATAGTTTGGAAATGTTCTCCTCCACAGCCAAATTTTCTGGCTTGCTCTTTAAAAAATGATCTTCTTTCATGTAATATATTACAACCTCAGTTAATTCTCCCACCAATTCTGCCACCTCTCTCTCACCTACTCTCTCCATATCTACATCACACTATGTGAAGTGAAGTAACATAAAAGAAAGCTAAGAGGAAGATAAATTATGAAGGGAAATAATTTGAAGAGCTTCTTCTAATTAATTTATTCTTCAAATTCGTTTGTTTCTGTTCCTATAATAAAATACTCATGTGAAATGCTACTTAGGAGAGAAAGGGTTTATTTGACTTACAGTCACATATTACAGGTCATTGTATTGAAGTCAAGTGAAAAACCTGGGGCAGTTTCTCAAATCAAAAATAAATTTAGTTATATATCCAGGAGATTCAACCCATGCTGTCAGAATCAGAGGAGTTACATGATTTTTGATGTCACATTGACAAAGTTATTTAAAAAATTTTCATTAATTTTGAAGTGATACTATATATCAAACAATGCTTATGAGTATATATACATTGCAGTGTTTAGAAATGTTTGAATTTTTCTTTTCTTGAATATACAGTTAAGTTATTTTAATGGAATGTATTGAGCTACATGAGTGAACCCCACCCAAATCAAAATATATAAAAGTGCCATAATTCAAAAAGGTTGCAAATGTAGCTAATAAATTTTTGATGCAAATTTACATAAGCAATGTGAGTCACCCTTTATCATTATTTTGGTATCAATTCTGTTGCTATTTGCTATTAAATAAATATCAAGTTCCTCTGGATTGAAGCTTTCTGTACTGGAGGGAGGAGAAAGATGGGTGAATTTGGGCAAGCTTGTGACATGTACAATTATCAGGAAGGCCATAAAAATTAACTGGGTGTAGAAACTCAGAAAGTAACATGACTCCCAAAGTTCTCTCCAAGTTTTCAAACAAAATTCAGATGCTGGGAAGATCCTCCTTCTAAAGTAGTCTATAGATTGCAGAAGGAATGACAGGATCCACACTCCTGCATGCCATCACCACTGACTGGAATGGTTTTTTTTTATTGATGAAACTGTCTGGACATCCCATGTTCATCCATATATTTCCCCCTGCATGCTTCCATAAGCGATCCCAATAAACTCACTAGCTCATCAAGGTAACATTGGTTGCCATCATTTCTTTGGTCTGCAAATGGTACTTTATTTGAAATGAATAGACATTTGTTTATGTTATCCTAGGAGGAATAACATTGCACTGTTGGAAGTAATTCTATTCTGTCTTTTCTGAGACATAATTTCTTTTATTTACAAAATACTGACCATTCTGTAAAATTAGTTATACAATATGTACTTTTAGAATCCAGAAATATGCTAGGTTATAATTGTATGTTCTTGAGTGTAAGACAGTTTATTAAAAGAAACAGATTTTTTTCTGATAGTTTCTGTTTCTGATGAAGCTAAAGTTGTCACAAACATGCTTTCTGGGGTTAGGCTTATACATGATTTTATTCATAGAATCTTGTACTAGAAGTAGAATAGGTAGATAATAGATTGTTCCAAACTAGCAGATAAAATACATATAGTTATTTATATTTCCACTATGAATGGATGATAGTTTCAAAGCCCATCCTCTTGTTAACACATGGCATTGACAGTCTTTCCAAGTATAATCGCTGTGGTAACTTTGCATTTAGATTTCAGCATGTGTATACCTAATTTGCAACCAGGAGACTCTTCTATCTACTTGCCCTATTCCTTGAAATACCTACTTAAATTACATTACATCTTATTTGTGTTACTTCAGTATTTATCACATGATTTAAAATAGTTTTGGTTTTCATAATGAAGAGAAACTTGAGTGGTAGCTACTCCATCATGAGCAATTTAATTGTTTTGAAATAGATTTATAAATTTCCAAGTACTGTAAAAATATCTCATTATTCATTCTTTTATTATGAATTGAGCTGCCTTTTAAAAGTAAATGAATCAGTCAGAAAACAGCACTCTGACTAGTTCTTTCCATCATGTCTGAAATGTAATTGTGTCTTACAAATTGTGCATCCTTAGAACATTTATTTATGCATGCTGTTAGTCTCTATGACTAGTGTTCTCCACCCTGCATAGATTTTAAATCTATTTTAATATGGGTACTTCCTTTACAATCAAACAACAGATGAGGATAAATGAATTTATTATCACCCCAAAATATTTCCAGCATAAATTCAGCAGATATGAATTCTTTGAAATGTAGTGTAAACCAGAGGCAATCGAACAAATGTTAGAATTGAAATTTCAGATTTAGAATCAGGATTCTTAAACTGCACCTCTCAGTCCTGTACATTGTCATGAATTTCAAGGTAAGGATCATAAAAATTGGTTAACAACAAGAGGTTTCTGATTGTATGACAACAAAAAGCTAAATATTAATCAAATTCAATATAGAATAAATATGTGATTTTTATCAAATAGACATGTAGTATTTCACAAGTGCATTATATCCTTGATTCTGAACACCTACTGTGTGTGCTTTGTCATGTACATTCGTTCTTGCCATACAATTCCAACAGCATAAATACTGTGTTACAAATCATAGAATGTGTACTCTATACATTATGTTTTCTGCTTTACAGAAGCCTAATGGTCCAATTATAGATTTCTTTCCGAACTGATAACATATAAAATAAAATTGGTCTTTAATGTATATGTGAGGTTTCAATATTAATCAAGTACAACTACTCAGTATGATGAAGGTGTTACCACAGACAATACAAAGTGGTGTCATGCTCTACTATCTGAGTGAAATAAACACATACCCCACTACCTTCATAACAGCCTTAATTTAAAGAGTAAGAAGTTGGAAACAACCCAGAGTTCCTCAACCAAAGAATGGATATAGAAAATGTGGTTGATTTCCACAATGGAACACTATCCAGCTACTAAAAATGAGAGCATAATAAATTTTTCAGACAATTGGATAGAACTAAAAAATATCTTCCTTAGTCAGGCAACCTAGATATAAAGGACACGATATGTACTCACTGATATGTAGATGGCCAAAAATGTACAGAACATATATGATACAACCCACAAGAAGTTTAACAAGAAGGAAAGCACAGCTGAGGATGCTGTGGTCCCACTTCAAAATTAGGAGGCAACGTAATCATGGACAGAAGAGGGAGGCAGGGACCTGGATTGAAGAAGGGAAGGAGAAAGGAAATGGGGCAGGATCAGGTTTGGTGGCAGACGGGAAAGAAGCCCAGAGGCCCAGGAGAATGAATGGAAACATGTAGGTGTGGGTGGTCAGGGGAAGAGTGAATCTTTAGAAAGTCACAGAGATCTGAAATGTAAGAGGGTCTGTAATGGGGATAGTCTTAGACAAAATATCCAATTGTGGTTTCGTAGAACCTGAAGAGACTATCTGTCATACATAGATAGGGCACCCCAATGGAGGAAAATAGTCAACAATATATCTTCAAAATTTTGACCAAGAATTTCATTCCTGTCTTAAAAAAATGTGAGGACAAAAATGGATTAGAGACAAAAGAAAAGGCCAAACAGAAAACAGCCAAATTTGGGATCCATTCCATGGACAGACACCCATTCCTGACACTACTACTGAGGTTAGGCTGTGCTTGTAGACAGAAACTTAACATGGCTGTGCTCTGAAAGGCTGGACCAGCAGATGATTGAGACAGATGTAGCCAACCACAGGTCTGAGATCAGCGACCCCCATGGAAGAGATAGGGAATGGATTGAAGGAGCTGAAAGGGTGGGAATTCCATAGGAAGACCAACAGTATCAACTAACTGGATTCCTGGACTTCCAGAAACTAAGTCACCAAGTAAAGAACATATATGAACTGGCCTCTGGCCCTTGGCACACATATAACAGAGCACTGACTTATATGTTCTTAGTGGGAGAGAATATGCCTAATCCTGTAGAGACTTGATGCCCAGGGAAGGGGTATATAGAATGTGGAATATGGAGTGTGGAGGTGAGTGGGAAAGAGGAGTGAATGGGGAACACCCTCTCAGAGTTAAAGAGAGTGTGATGAGGCACAGAACTCTTGGGTGTGGGTAAAATGTGGACAACATTTGGGATGTAAATAAATCAAAATTTAAAGAAAAAGTAGCACCAAAGTAGGTATGTATCTCTTTACATTTTAGAAAGTTGCATTATAAATGAGCATATACATTTAGGCATTGCTACAATTGAAATAAGTTCATAATTCCTACTTCATTCAGGCAAGAGCTGTAGACAATGGCAACAAATAAAGAACAAAGGTCATTGTGATTGTTCAATTGTTATGTAAAGGTTACTGTTCAGGATTACTGAATGCTCCCCTAGTGAATAATATGAGAACTTTGTGCTTTAAGGAATGTTCAGTAAGAGAAGAAAGTGAACCAATATGGAAACAGGGGGAAGAGTGATAAAACCATTAGGAAATCAAACTGCAAAAATTAGAGATTGATGAGGTAATGAAACTAGGTAGATGGTACTAAATGTAAAATGACAGTATGAAAGTCAGAGAAATGCCCTGTATGTGGTATTTGATAAAGATAGAGAAATCAAGAAAATTTCTAGGAATTCAAATGTTAATAATAAATATGGGAAAGATATACTGTGTATTATTTACTGTTATCTCGGGTATGTATGTCATTGAAATTGCATAGTCAACTTACCCATTTGAATGTGCAATAAAAAGATAAGAATTCATTTCAAAAATCTTTGTATATTAAGCACAACACAAAATAACATTGTATAATATACACATGTAACTACACAGATGTATATGCATATGTGTGTGTGTGTGTGTTGAAGAAAAGATAAGAAAAAACTGAGGTTCTAGAAAAAAATTAGTGTTTTAAAAAATAAAATTATGATATACACTATAAAATTGGCTGTTGTTGACATTAGTTGCAATTTATTCTTATTCATTTTGCTTATTCATTTAGTATTATGGTGTTAATGTATTGATTTGCATTTACACATTTATTTTTCCCTGGTTAAACATTAGATGATAAGTTGAATGAAATGTTCCTATTGTAGAATAGAGAACACAAAATTAACCCAGGCTAGCTATGATTTTCCAAACTAGTCCTTGCTTCTGCACATTTTGTGATGTTAAACACATTGTCATATTTCTTTAAACTCCAAATAGTACTTAAAATGAGAAAAGCAACTGCTGCCTTTATCAAAATGACATTTAGGTGACCATTTCTATCTAAAATTGAAATGATTAATGATGAGTTATATAAAAATAACAATGAGAAAGGGTAGGAAAACACCAGATGGACAGCCAGTCTGAGTAAGCAAGGCAGAACCATCAAAACTAAATTACCAACATGACCAAAACATTAGGAATTACCATTCTAAAAATGGCCTTTCTTTTTAGAGCATGTGTCAGATTGACTATCATATGAAAATATGAAAATAAAGATAATTCCAAAGATTTTAATAAGCCTAACAGGACAGGAATTGATTAATGGATCAGCCAAAATATCTAGAACAGAGGCACCAAGTTCTCACCTAGAAAGAAGTTCAAAGCTAGATAAGCTGGAATTTTCTCTAATGATAAATAACATACTAAAAGAAATGTGGTAAGAAATTGAGAGATATTTAAAGAAGTTAAGACAAATAATGAATAAAACAAATCAGAGAAGAAATAAATGTTCTAACTAGAAAAACTATGAGCATGGCACATGCCCTCTGCATTCTGTTCAGTCAGGTTAATCCATGAAAAAATTCAAGCACTGATATCATCAGAGACAATAAGCAAAAGACACTGGCACAAACTGCTAACCAGGAACAGGACTGTGGTAACCCATATGTCTGTAGGACACTCCAGGGAGTATTTTGAAGAGATTTTGCATTACTATTCATAAACAAAACTAGTCTGTCTTTAAGACACAAAGAAAACCGAGGAAAGACTCAATGAGAAATGCTATTCATAAACGTTAATGTAGTTCCAATATCAAAACGTCATGAATTCTAAACAGGACTAAACTGTAAAGACAATTAAAAAAAACAGTGAGTGGTTTATATGGAGCAGGTAAGATTGGGGAAGACAACGCACAGGAATTTCAAAGATCATAGATAGCTCGGGTATGGGAGAGAGGGAACAGAGAAACTGCGAGGGCTAGCAGAATATATAAAATGTGCAACCTCGAGGGGTGGGAGGTATGGAAACCCGCCAGAAAGTACCACAGACAAGGGAGGTAAGAGACTTGCAGGACTCAAATGGAAGGATCTTAAAAATAACATACCCAACAGTGGGGAGAGATAACCAATAGAATTCATCTCCAATAGAAAGACAGGACATCAAGGGGTGGGATGGGCTTGTCATCCTATAATCAGAAACCCTGACTCAGAGTTGTTTCTTTCCAAAAGAACTGCAGGGACAAACTTGGAAAGGAGACCGAGAGAAAGGAGTTCCAGTGACAAGCACAATTGGGATTCCATCTCAACAGGAAGCTCCAAGGTCTGTCACTATTACTGAAACTATGGTGTGCTTACAGACAAGACCCTAGCATGGCTGTCCTCTAAGAAGCTGAACAAGCAGCTGACTGAGACAGATGCGGACACATACCCATTGGACTGAAGTCTGGGGACCCTGTTGTTAAATTAGGAAACGGCTGGAAGAAGCTGAGGAAGAGGACAACCTGGACCCATGGGATTTCTCAGACACTGAACTACCAAACAGGCAGCATATGTGATCTTTTCCAAGGCCCCCAACACATATACAGCCAAGGGATGACTGACCTGGCTTCAGTAGAAGACATGCCTGTCTCTCAAGACACTTGAGGCCCCAGATAGTGGGGAGGCCTGTTGGGACTGCATCCTCATGGAGACAGTGGGGAGGAGTAAACTGAAAGTAGGTAATTACTTTACTGTAAAAAATATAATAATAATAATAATAATAATAATAATAATAATAATAATAATAATAATAATAATAATAATAAAATAATAATAATAATGACAGAGCCAGATTTGAAAATTGATTGATAGCTATATACTAAAGCTGTGTGTACACTTACAATGGAATGTACACATTTTTCTCCATATATCAAAAGAAAATATAGAATAGCTCAAAGAAATAACTGTGCAGGGAAATTTCTATTATTTTTAGCTACCAGAAGAAATAAATTATCTACCCAAAGAGGAAAATAGATACCATGTGATGTTTGCACATAAGTTTAGTGATTAGAAGACCATTACTACAATCAGTAAAGCCACAAACACTAAAAAAACTTACAAATGGAAAGAAATATAGAATATTTCATAAGATGTATGAATCATTCAAAAGTTACAAACCATCCACAGAGTTACCATGAAGTAAAACAGTCATTTTCCTGAGAGTATGAATAAAATGAACATACAGTGAAGTCTTGGAGAATGTTGGAAGTGATCTCTTTCTTGCTCTGAATGGTAGTTACATGGCTAATGTATACCTGGTGAAAACCAATTGAGCCTTTTAATCAAGTATACATTTTTCTAACTATATTGCCCAATAATAAAGATGTAAATGCTGAATATAAAACTGAATTTTATTATGGTTTAATTAAAAGAAGCATTCCGAGCTATTTTGATTAATAAAATAAGCATTTCTCATATTGAAATGTTTCTATACCTCATTTAAATTTTTGTTCCAGTTACTAAAATGATCACTGTCAATTGTTTTTCTTACTGATGTGACAAACTAAATGAAACCAATTAGCAGAAGAACAGTGTGTTTTGCTTACCATCTGAAGACTTATTGCTTATCACTGAGAGGAAGACATGGTAAAAGAATTTGAGGTGGCTGAACACACTGCCTCCACAGTTACAAAACAATAAGAAATAAATAATGGTGTTAGATATAACTTCCCCTTTACCTAGTTCTTCAGCACAGAAGCAGAGCCTATGTGGATATTTATCCAGATAATCAGGCTCAGTGTTACCTTTTCATTTCCCTCTTTAACTATACTCACAGACCCACCCACTGTATATTGCCTGAGTTATTCCCAATACATCCTGGTTGTTGTGAATAGTTGACAGTCACAGTCATTGCAGGTTCACAATAATTCTGTAGTTACACTCATTCCTTTTTAGGCTTATGATATGATCTTTGATGTAATACAACAGATATAACAGTAGTATTTGGATAAGTAATGATGAGTAATGAGTAAAAACAATCAGAATAAAGACAAAGGAATGAATTCTAGGATAAGTTCTGTCTTAAAAGGCTATATGTTACTTTACCAAGTACTTGTTTTTCTATATCTTCATTTATATATATTAACCAACACATTGTATGTACTTGGATATACCATGTAAGACCATGTTGCCTATGATATCTCCGGCAGTGAGCCTAGCCTATAATAGTTGAGCCATATCTTCAGCCATTTAACTATATTGTAATGAAAGAGCTCTCATTATGTTTCCATGTCCTGTATCCCATGAACCAAAAGCCTATATATATATATATATATATATATATATATATATATATATATATATATATATATGTGACTTATAACTTATCTCGGGGTTTAGTGGATGTAAGTTTATTCCTTAAAGAAGGAATCACCGAATGGCTCCGTGATGAGAACAGGAGTTTCCACTACAGCTGTGCAGATGCTGGTGGATTGGGAAAGAAAAGGAAGCCGGAAGTAGAATCATCATACACCTGGATTTCTTACCTACATCCTCAATCTAGGTCACCTTTTGTAGAACTTCTACATCCATCCAGAGTTCTGCATCATCAGGAAATAAGTGCTTAAAACCTGAGCTTATTAGAAACACATCAGACTCAGACGATAATGAAAATGCTCATTTTTATATAAATCACTTCTAAAACACTCTAAAGTTTTACCATGAATTTCTAGCAGTATTCCAAAGCATAGCGTTTTGCTTCAAGGGAACTAATAAATTTTATAAATTTTTTCTAGATATTTGAAAACTTGTCATTTATTTGAAAATTGTCACACTGGGAGAATTTACTCCATGAAACTTGACAGATGCCAAACACCAAGTAAGGCTTCATAGCCTCTGAAAGCTTTGTTATGCAATATTTCTTTAGTATGCTGCAAGTCTGGATTACTTGTGTTTCATCTAGAAGTGATGAAAACTTTGAGGAAAGAATCCTAATAGAATCAGAGATTAGTAACAAGGAAACTGAAAGAAATAGAGCAAAGGTTATGCAACCAGATATATTAAAATATATTTTCTTTGCATGTTATAAGGAAGTTATACATCTTAGCCAAAGATACAATTTACTGGTTTCTTATAAATTGTTCACTGTTATCTCTCATCATTTCTCTACTTTTTTTTTCCCTTAGAATATCAATTGCCTTCTGTGTGAAGGTCTTTGTTTACAATTCCCACTGTGCTTACACTTGTAACATTACAAGAACTGCTCATCTTTTATGGACGATTTAAATTCCCTCTCATTTCAGATAAACATCTTCCTTGATCATATAAATGCAAGGCCTCTCATGGTCCACTTTTCACCTTTTGAGGACATGTGGAACTTCTGCTAATTATGAATACATTTAATCCTTTTAGAAAATAATTTATGCTATGCTCACAAAACATTATGTTTCAATTCTAGTCCTTGGTAGTACACTTTTAATAAACATGTCTGAGATTAAGGAAAGAGAAGGAAAAGGGGAGAGATATAGAAAGGAAAAGAAAGAACAAAACAGGCAGAAAAATGAAGTAAAGAAAAAAATAAAGAATTTAGTGTAATGTTAAAGAAGTCCTTTTGTCTAGAAATAAAGTAAATACTGCATTAGAAATGTAGCAAAGGACAGGGCTCTCTGTACAAATGTAACTGATTTCCAGAACTTGTTCCATGAGTAATGGATTCATTAACTTATTCTTGCATGTGTTCATTAATTTCTTATATATTATTCAATAGGGAATTGAAGAGGATTCATTTTATATTTTGATATTACAAACTAAGGACTAAAAAAGGACAAAATGGAACCTCTACACTCACTCTTTGGTTATAAGTGACCAGGAAGGATACATTATAAATTCAGCACAATAAATATAGAGAATGTGGAAGCATGAGAAGCCATCATTTAACTTTTTGTAGAATATGTGGGCTACAGTTTGTCTAAAACAGTGCAGGAAAGAAATATGAGTCAGCTCAGGGTGGTCACGAAAAACAGTCTAGAGGAACAAAGTGACAAATTAGACATGTGCAGATCCCTTTAATCTGGGAGAAAAGAACAGAGTGTAAGGCTGATAGAAATTGACTAGTTTAAGAAAAGAAAGGAAGTCTGGTACTGGAGGTCCTGATGGGGTTGAGAATGTAAGATGATCAGAAGAGATGCTAAATCTGAAGAGGTTAGCAGAGACCATACTGTGAGATAGATGAGGAATCATGAACTGTATCCTTCAGACAGGAGGTAGTCTATAAGCAGTCTCAGTAATATGATCAAGATACAGATTTAAAAAGACCTTTCTGGCCCGATTAGAGAAATAATTGGGAATGAGGAATCTAGAGAGCATTAACCTAACCTGAACTCCTTTTCAAGTAATCCAAAAAGAAAGTTGATATTGAACTTAGGGCATCAGAATAGACTCCAGATTCACAGCGTACAGTGACAAAGACCTGAATTAAAAATAGAGTTCATGATGAATAAATTTTCAAGTGTTGACAGTCACATCCCTCACACAAAGACAGCTCTGAAACAAAATATCTACACTTTCAAATATATTCAGCATCTTTTCAAATTATCCTGGAGTAAGAAAATTAGGAATACATATATATGTGTGTAAATATTTATATGTATATATGTATATGTATATGTATACACACACACACACACACACACACACACACACACACACACACACACACACACACATATATATATATATATATATATATATATATATATATATATATCCTCACACTAAAGATTAATGCACCCAGGAGGACACATGCTTGCATATGCACACAAGCACACACACACACATGCACACACACACACACACACAAACACACAGTTCTAAAATGTCATTTATGAGAATGGCAGTGATAGAAAATATTTCATTCCTCTCTTTTATGACATACATGACCCATCTCTACCCAATTTCAAAGAAACAAAAGATAACTCAAGGATTCCTTTGCAAACATAAACATTCACTCCGATGTGACTAGAGGGTTTCCATGGTTATCCAAGCTCTTTTATTTTGTGATAATTTCTCAAAATGAATTTTCTTTTTGCTGTTAATGCTTCTTTCTTTATTTGTGTGTAGGTATTCAAACTCACACAGAGGTAGCTTGGGTCAAAGAATAAAAAGGAAATATAAAGTAAAATTCTAGACTCAGTTTTTGGTATTTTCCCACTTCCTAGTGCTTGCTATGCTGAGGATATTGTTGAGCCTTTTAAGAGATACATAAAACACTGTCAGTGTGGGGATTTGAGAAAAGATAATCCTAGAATTTAGATTTTAGGTATACAGGCATTTTAGACAAAAAGAAGATTGTGTATAGTACTCAATAATCCAAAATCTTTGGAGTCCGGGCTCTATTTTCAATCATTCATTTCTCCCCAATTAAAACATTTCTTCTATTTCTTGCAACTTTATTATAAAAAAGAGAAATACAGGTACAGACTTTTAAAAGCATTTTGGCATAAAACTATATGAACCTATTTTTGTCAGTACTTATTAAAGCATTTCAATACCAGAGATGAAGAATCAAGTGAGCCACCTAGCCTCTCAGAGGAAGCACATCTGGCTACCATTTCACAGACTCATCTGAACATGCCAACCATGTGCTTTAGGGTCAAGATAGAAGTATCACTTTTTACTGCTATTTAAAGCTGAAATGAATTACATATTGGCCCTCATATACATGTAACTATGCCAGGACATTTGGGTTGATGCATTCCACGCTTTCAGTACAGAGTACATGAATGTTAGAAAGCTGACATGTTTAAGCAATTGTTACCCAGAAGGCACGACTGAGAGTGCTGTTACCTATCCTACAGAGCTCAGGTCAACTCCTTAAACTGACAATTACTGACCCAAAGAAGCTGCTACTGTAGTACTGAGTGTGAAAAATCCTAATATAGAAGTTGGAGATGCTGAAGACTTTGGAACTATATACTGTAGATTGGAGGCACAGATGCCTTTTTAGTGGAAAACGAGAGAATACATTTAAATGCAATGCAGGACAGCCTGTGAGGAAGGCAAGAGACTCATTCCAATTTCCATATATGTCAAAGTTTAGATATGTAAACTAGATCTTAATCAAAGCAGCCAAAATGTCACAAACCAGGTGCATCATGTAGATTTGTTTTGTCACTCACACACATGTTAAATACTTTTTCAGTACACCATAAAGCATCACTATTATTCAATAACAGATAAAATATAAATTTCTAAAATCTATTAATTCCTTCTTCTACAGGTATAGAAATACACAATTAAATCTTATAGTAAACACTTTATTTAAATATATTTATTGATTTTATATATGATATATTACAAGTATGCACATGTATAATATTTTTTATGTTTTACTTATTTTAGTTTGAATACAAACAAGTTTCATATTCTACTTCTATATTTTACTTTATTGCACTCATAGTCAGTTTTCCTTTTCCTCACCATAGTAATTCCAATTATATGTTTCTGATCTACTTATATATACATATGAGGAGAGATATTTGTCTTTCTGGACCTGGCTTATTTTGTTTAACATGATAATCTCCAATTCTAACTATTCTCCAGAAAATTACATAGTTTTTTTTTTTTTGTTACTGTAGAATAACATTACGATGAGTATTGTATCCGCAGTGTGTGCACACTTTCTATTTTCTCACTGGTTACATATCTTGGGTATAAGTGGAATAACAGTAAACATGATTATGTGACTGTTTCTTTTGCTTCCCATGTTCAATCCCTCTCCTTACCATTTCAAAAATGGGCCACACAACCTCTAGTTAATTGTTTTGAAGCACTGATTTGTTTAGTGACTGAAGCAATTTGCATTTCCATCAGCAATGTAGTTTAAAAGTTTCTCTTCTCAGGCCCTCAGTAACACCAGTATTTATTCCTTTCCTAGAAGATAACCATGAATATGATAAAGTGAAATTGTAAACAGTGTTTGTTTGCCTTCCCATGTTGAATGAGGTTGCTGTACATTGATATACAAAGAGCAGTGATATGTCTTTTAACATTCTTCTCAGTTAATTGGCTCATAAATTGATTGGATGATTTCAGTTAGCTCTGATATTTAACTTTTGACTTCTTTTATATTCTGGGTATTTATCCTCTGGATGTCATATAAATGACAAAGCATCTCTCACAGTTTGTTGCTTGGTCTCTTTCCTATTTTTGAGTATTTCTATGTAGCACACAGTCTTTTGATTCTGTGGAATCTGATTAATTAATCTGAGATTACTACTTTTGCTACCAGACACGTTTTAAAATGTCCTATTCAAACCTATACCTTGACATGTCTTCTTTATTTTTTTTCCTTGTTTCACAGTTTGGAATGTCATATTAATACCCTTCATTTTTGTAATTGATTTTTGTGCTGGATAAAAGAGAAGAATCTTCATGTGATTCAGCTATTTTATTATTTCTATTTATTGAGGAGGCATCTGTGTTGTTGAAAACGTTGTTAAAAGAATGCATGATTAAACTTGCTTGGTTACATCTATATTCTTTATACCGTGGTGCTCAACCTCTGGGTTATGACTTCTTGAGATGTAGGATGATCTTTTTACAAGGGTTGCCTAAAAATTTCAGAAAAATAAGACAGGTATTTACAGTACAATTCATAACATAGCAAATTTACAACTATGAAAAAGCAAGAAAAATAAGTTTATGCTTGCATATCACCACAGCAGGACATGTGTTAAAGGGCCAAAGCATTAGGAAGGTTGAGGACCACTGCTTCATATGATATTAGTAACAATACTAAACTCCTGTGTTTACCAGTATAGTGTGATATTGTATACTATTATACATGGAACATTCCCCTTGTAGTTTATGACTATTTGTCATTTCAGAGTTTTTCATAATTCATTATTAATATTAGGATTGCCCTTTTTTTTCTTTGTTTTGTAAAGGAGGTGACTGGAATTTTGGTAGAATTGTATTGAATCTCTATTTAGATGTTTTTGGTAAAAAAAAAAAAAAAAGCATTGTTACAACTTTTTATAAAAAATAATATTATTGACAGTGTCAAATCCCATATCTGATAGAGGTCTAATATCCAGCATATACAAAGAACTCAAGAAGTTAAGCTCTAGAGAATCAAGCAATCTTATTAAAAAATGGGTACAGAGCTAAACAAAGAATTTTCAATTGAGCAATATCAAATGGCAGAGAATCATCTAAGGAAGTGCTTGACATTCCACAGTCATCAGGGAAATGCAAATCAAAACAACCCTGAGATTCCACCTCACACCACTCAGAATGGCTAAGTTCAAAAACTCAGATGACAGCAGATGCTGGTGAGGATACTGAGAAAGAAAAACACTCCTCCACTGTTTGTGTGGTTGGAAACTGGTACAACCACTCTGGAAATCATTTTGATGCTTCCTCAGAAAATTTGACATAGTCCTACCTGAATATCCAGTTATTCTACTTCTGGGCATATACCCCAAAGACGGTTCAACATATAATAAGGACACATGCTTCACCATGTTCACAGCAGCATTATTTATAATAGCCAGAAGCTGGAAAGAACCCAGATGCCCTTCCTTAGATGAATGGATACAAAATATGTGGTATGGGTATACAATTGTAGTACTACTCAGCTATTAGAAACAATGACTTTATAACATTCCTAGGGAAAGGTATGTATCTAGAGAATATCATTGCGAGTGAGGTAAACCAATCACAAAAGAACAGACATAATATCCAGTCACTGATAATTGGATACTAGCCCCAGAGAGCTCTGAATACTCATAAAAAAAGTTACAGATCATTTGAAGCTCAAAACCTAAAACATAAAAAGGCCAAAATGTTGAAGCCAAGGTCCATAAAAAATAAATAAATATGCCACAACAGCAAGTGTACAGCACCCACTCAGTGTGGCATAAACCTAGACCTTAAATCTTTAATAACTGAAGAGCTAAGAAGATTGTCTTGTGGCAATTTTTGTTTTTTGAAAGTCATTATATCTAATCTATACACACCAAGAAAACTTTGACTATTTCCAACATTTTGTTTTACATGTACTTTATGCTTATGATAACTAGTAAGATTTCAATGCATGCTATTAAACCTTT
Organism: Micromys minutus; assembly: GCF_963924665.1. Classification (NCBI taxonomy): domain Eukaryota; kingdom Metazoa; phylum Chordata; class Mammalia; order Rodentia; family Muridae; genus Micromys; species Micromys minutus. Next base: position 12,246,584 of record NC_137963.1, on the reverse strand, counting down.
AAAAAGTCAAGTACTGACAAAAATATATTCATATGGTTTTATGCCAAAATGCTTTTTAAAATCTGTACATGTATCTCTCTTTTTTAAAAAAATAAAGTTGTAAGAAAAAAAATAATTTTTTGAACATTCTCTGTATTTACATTTCAAATGTTATCCCCTTTCTCCCCTCTCTCATATTACCTCCCCTTGATTATATGAAGGTGCTCTCTCTTTCAATCAACCATTCCCACCTCAGTGCCTTGGCATTCCCTACACTGTAAAAATAAGCCTTCGCTGAACCAAAGCTTTTTATTCTACCATTTTGCAGCATGGAGGTAGTTCCATTTTCTAATGTTTTCATCATTTTTCTTCTGTATTCTAAAATGATTATAATATACATCTTTTACATATCCATAATCAGGTTGGTTCTTTTTCTCGAATTCTACCTTTGTTGTCAACAAATTTGTTTCTGCATTTTTCTTGTGCTTTCTTTATTCGAACATTTATTATTGTTATATAGTAAAGCTATAGTTTTTTGTATTAATTTTCTGCTGTGCTTTCAGATGTAAGAGTTTTTATATAGTCATGTTATCTACAAACAGATACACTATAATTTATTCCTTCCTTGTGTATAACTGCTATTTTATTTCATTGTCTAAACTTTTACTGTTTTATATAACGTTTCAGTCTTCTCTGTTGCAGCAATTCTCAGCCTGTATAGATCAGGATCCCTTTGGAGTGGGGGTGCTATCAGATATCCTGTATATCAGATACTTAAATTAAAGTCCATAACAGCAGAAAATTACAGTTATTATCTAGCAACAAAAATAATTGTATGGTTGGAATCACCACAATACAAAAAACCTGAATGAAAGTGTCAAAGCATTAGAAAGGTTGAGAGCCAATGCTCTAAGGCATAAGAGCAGAGAGAATTGATTCATTCCATCTATCAGAGATAGGTCAGTATCTTCAAGTTTGGTAGGGTGTGGACTGTAGGTTGATCATATCTAGCCTTTAATTTCTTCAGGTGTCCTTCTCCTAATTAGTTAATGAAAGTATATGATACTGCAAAATTTCCTCTCATAGTTATAATTGCTGTATTTCTATGTGTATTAGTGAGGGTTCTTGAGAGTCACAGAAATTATGAAATGTCTCTATATATTAAAGGAATTTATTGGAATGACTTATAATCTGAAATCCAAGTAATCCAACAAATGGGTAGCTATGAAAGGAAAGTACAAGAATCTAATAGTTGCTAAGTCTCATAAGGCCAGGTATATTTGCTGGCCTTCTGTATAAGCACGAATCATAAACTAGATATAGCTCATTATGACTATATAATGAAGAAGCAGGTTCCAACAGATGTTCTGGCAAGTAACGGCAAGCAGGCAAAGAAAAATGAAGCCTTCTTTTTTCTATTGTCCTTATGGCATCCTCCATAAGATGGAATGAGCTAGACTAAAGGTGGCGATCACCTTGGCTGAATTTGGAACTCACACAGTCTCAGACTGGCTTTGAATTTAGAGATCTCCTGGGATTAGAGGTGTGCACTACCTTCCCCAAGTCTTAGCTTTTTATGACCACTATCTGTCAAGATGGTGGTCAAAAACCCATGTATTCTAGCATCAGGATAGGAATCACAGGTATGCCCTGCATTTCTCTTTTGTAGTTAATGCTAAGTGTAGTCAAGTTGACAACCAAGACTAGCCATAGCATTATGGCTCTGAAAATTCATAATTTTATTTTTATTTAATTCTATAAATTTTGATTTTTTCTTCTTCTTTAACAGGTGATTGTTCTTTCTAGGAGTATATTGTTTATTTTCTAAGTACTTGAGAAGTTTGTTCTTCCCCTTGCTCTCAATTTCTAGTTTTATTTCACTATATATAGTGAGAAAAAAATGATTACTAAGATTCCTTCACATATTTCATACAGTTTATTGAATGTGAAAATATCTCCTATCAGCTTATGTTTCTAAATATTTGTCCTGCAACAGTTTTTTGTTGTTTTGGAAAGTCATGATAGTTTTAAGACATACAGTGTTGAAGGCACATATATGTCTCTGGGGACAGGCTGTGTGTTTGTCTCAGTGAATTGCCTGTTCTCTTTCTTTGTTTTCTGTGTGCATCTATGATGTGATCTCTCAGAGTCCTCTTCCAGCCATCCTTTCCCCACCAATATAGGTTTTGCATCTGGCATTATAAGGCAAAATGTACTGGGTTTTTTTTGTACTTTAAAATAAGTTGGTTCTGTTCATGGTATTTAATTACAACAGTGGAAAAACAACTAGTGAGATTAATAACTCCTGCATTTCCCAGACTCTGATCTAGTTTTGAGAAGCTATGTGTACTGCCTTGAAGTATTATGCTGTAATGTTATGTTATACTATATGTTAGTAGGATTTAATATACAGGTTAACTTGTTTCTGCAGCATAGAAACAGATATTAAGATACTATTCTAATAATTGTAACTTGAAGGTATTCATAGTATTTCAAACTATAATAGGGGTATTAGTGCGTGTAGAAATGGACAAAGGGGGGATAAAGCAGGCATAGGAGAGAATATGTATGAGGCATTCCTATGCACGAAAATCGACAGATGCTGTGAGATAGGTATAGAGCAGAATCAACATATAGAATTGAAGATTAGGAAAATTATTACTTAAAGTAGAAAACTATTATATGATCATGATTTGCCTTCATCATAGTTGTTATTATAATTTCATCAGTACCTTAAATTGTCGATTGTAGATGATTTTGCAGTTAAGAAGACGCCTGATAAACTCTTTGTATATCAAAATTAGCTAGAGTAATCTGAGTTAGGCTCCTGCCCGATTCCTTGTCCAGAGGGGTTTGCTAGTCTTCACTCTGGTTTTCCACAGTGACTGTCTTCCTCCAGGACCTCCCGCAAGGCAGCTGCGCAGCGGCAGCTTTCTTCAGGTGTTAGAGACCTCTGTGCTTTCCATGTCACTTCTCAAGGTTCTAGGCTCTGGGTTATAAGATGCTGATATTTGTTTGTATTTACCTTTCTGTTGAGTCCTCTCTGTTTCCCAAGCCTCTGGATGCTTTATCCCTAAAGACTGAGCACATCCAGGCTTACTGGAGTGTGCCAGATTTAAAGATAATTCGTTGGATGGAAAGGGTCAGGTCCCTAGGCGTAGGGACATAAAGTATTGCCTTATTTTCTGCTTTCCCAGGTGAAGTCATTTGCTGACAGTGTCTGTATTCTAACTGACATCCTGCTTTGTACAGAGATGGCAAGTGCTTTTGTAACATCTACTTCAGGAGCAACAAAGAGACCTTTGTCTGCTATTTTCTAGTTGCCATAGCCTGCCTCCAGAGTGCTTCTTATTGTCTGGAGCCTGAAAAGGGGAGTTAGGAGGTCATTTCTCATGTAGCATTTTCAGTTGGAGAACAAATGCTCCTTTGTGAAAGTGGTTAAAACATTAGGTTTTAATAGTTTTCTTATTTTCTGCTATTTATTATGGCATATCTTGACCTACTGATTTCCTAAATAATGTTTTAATATTGCTTGATCTGAAATTAATATAAATGCAACAATATATTTTATAAGTTAAGAAATGAGTCATACACAGAATAGAGACAAAAAATTAGGATGGGAATGGTTAGAAAGAAAAGTCTCAACACAAAGTGGGTATGAGATAGGGAGCTTAGAGGTGAAAATGACTAAATATATACAATTTATGCATAATAAAAAGTATGACTGTCAATCCATGCACATAATGAAGTCAAGAGGATATTAACACAAAATGGACAAGCAATATAATGAAACAAGTAATAAATTTTATCTTTTCTACACCACAAAGAGAAAAAAAATGGTGGCTTTCATTTCTTCTGTGTCATCCTGTGTTTTATAATACACAGAAAAAGGTGCAAATTTTCTGGCAATTTTAGACTTCCCAAAGACAAACTGGAGGATGCTCGATCTTAGTTTGTATAGGGCCACAAGGACGTTTAGTATCTTTGCTGAACATAGCTACAAGATGTATAAAAGATGATGCCTCTGGCCGAAAACTATTAGCTGGACAAATTGGAAAAAATAATTTTGCAGCTTTTGGACTCTGATTCCTGGCAGATTTGTAAGAATGAGAAGAGGAAACAGTGACAGAGAATTATGAAATACATGTTTGTATAATTTTACCAACTAACAACCATATTTAAAAATCATGAATAATCTCAATAGATTCCTTTTATTTTTTTCTAGAATTTTTAAAAACCATGAACGTATCATTTTGGCCTCCATGTAAATACTGAGGTAAGCTAACATGGAAATTTCGTCCTTTGCCTTGGAACTGTAATTGTCAGTGTAAAATACTGAGATTCATAACAATGTGCACAACCATAAGAACAATAAAAGCAATACCTGTCATTTATGGAGTGATGTCATACAATAAACAAGCCACAAATACATATCTGTGTTCTCACCCTCCATGGCCACATAAAGTTTTCCTTTTCTTTGTAGTTTCTCTTTGGAGAGTTCAATTAAAACACTATCTCAGGGACCTGGAAAGAGAGTATGAACGTTAAGGGCACGGATTGCTTTCCCAGTTGTTCAGAGTTCAATTCTCAGCAGTCACCTGGTGATTCACCACCATCTACAATAAGCTCTAGTGCCTTCTTCTCGCATATTGGTAAAACACTGCATACATAATAAGTAAATAAATAAAAATGATGTAAAAACTAAAAACAATTAACCAACTAGCCAACCAACCAACCAACCAAACAAACAAACAAAAAAGAATTTTAAGCCAGAGATGGGGAATTGTGCCAGCCATCTTGCAGCTCGTTGGAAATCTCCTTGGTCACTGTTTCTCAGCCTCCTCTGCATGTGCTTGGGGATAAGGAATGTAGTGTGGCTTCATGCTGTTATATAAAGTATGCACCACTGATTCTCACATTGAGGAAAATATGCCACCAGACAAATGGGTTGGTACCATCCATGCTTTGGGATGATAGGATAAATAGATGCGTAGGGACTAGACTTCCTTGAACAACTGCAATTGAAAGACAAGAGTGAGGATGTTGTTACATATCCCACAGAGATCATTGTATCAGTGTCCTTAGCCCTCTCACTTACCTGAAAGCTCTCCTTTCTGTGAAGTTGTTTTTTAACAAAACGCAATGCCCTTCTCAATACTGCCTACACTCCTAAGGCCAGTGCACTAATTAAACACAGATTTTTTTTTTTCACATTTTGAATCACTAGGCAGTCTAGGCATTGATAAGTAATGACAGTGAGAAGCTATTCCGTGCCCTGTTATGGATTCATAATGATGAGTTTATAATTCTGTTTCAGAGGTCATATGGACTTGAAGGAAGCTATTACATTTGAAATGTGGAATATTTAAGATCATTTCCAGCTGGACAAAATGCAAGAAGTGTTTAGACAGTAGTAAAACCCACACTATCGGAAGGTAATAAAATGAAGGAAATAAAGAGATTCAGTATGCCAACTCTATCTAAAATGTAGCAAAATAAAGTAAGCCTTTTAATAACAGATGAAAGTGAGTTGAGCTTCCTCTAATTGAGAAACACCTGGTAACTACTCACTCAGGAATGTTTGCTACCTGTGTGGCTGCCCATCTCTAGCAGATGTTCACTCCTATTCTGATCATTAACACAGCAGGAAAGTTTCCTTCATCTGGGATCTAGGCATCACCCAATCTCTCACAACTACATTGTTAGATTCTACAGTTGTAATCCACCCAATTGTGGTTGGTTTACTTTCTTAAGTTCTTATGCAATGGACTGACAGATGAACCAATTCAAGTCTGCAAAGCACAGACCAGCAAGCCTTTTAAAAGACTCCCGTTAATTAAATACCCTATGTTTATAGTTTGAAAGGCACCCAGAATGGAATGTCTCCACTTCATTATTTTCAGCTTAGCTATTTCCTCCTAAGAGCTTCCTTGAAGTTGGTCTGTGAAACAAACCTCAATATTATTGAGGAGATCACTGGACATTTGCCTGATTTCATAATTACCCTACTTGTGGATGCCTCAGTCCTTCTGAGGAGAACAAAACACTCATTGGAGAAAATAAAGGGACAAATAGAGGAGCAGGGATTAGAGTAAAGATCACCCAGAGACTGCCCCACCTGGGGATCCATCCCATATGCATCCAATAAACCCAAGTACTATTACTGATGCCAAGTAGTGCTTACTGGCAGGAAACTGATATGGATGCCTCCTCATAGGCTTGGCCAGAGACATACAGATACAGAGGAAGATGCTTGCAGCTAACCATCAGACTGAACACTAGGAACCCAATGAAAGAGCTAGAGAAAGAACTGAAAGAGCTGAAAATGTCTGCATCCCCATAGGAAGAAAAAAAATCATCAACTAAACAAACTCACCACAGCTGCCAGGGACTAAAACACCAACCAATAATTTTGAATGGTGGGACCATGGTCCCAGGTGCATATGCAGCAGAGGATAGCAGTTTCTGGCATCAGTGGGAGAAGAGGTCTTTGTCGAAGGAAGGCTCATTTTTCCATTATAGGGGAACTCCAAGTTGCTAAGGTGGCAGAGGGTGGTTGGGAGAGGGAGCACCCTCATGAAGGCAATATGAAAGGAAGGGGGTTGGGATTGGAGGAAAGGGATAACATCTGAAACGTAAATGCAGAGGGTATTCAGTTAATAATGTTAAAAAATGACTGCCTTTTTTAATATTCACTGTTAAATTATTTGGTGAGAACTTCATATCCTTATGATAAAAGATATCTTCATCAGTAAGACTCTGGATATAGCATCATAAAAAAAAATAAATAATCTGGATACTGAGGAAAATACCTGGTTTGACAAGGACTCTCTAGGCTTTTCCTACTTCTGCTGAGAAGTTTTCTGACTAAAGATGTTTAGAAAATCCGTGCCCAGCCCCAAAGTCTACATGTGAGCCTTTCTGTATTCTCAAGGATTATATAACTTTTAGTTCTACAAAAAAAAAAAAAAAACATAAATCTGCTCAATTAACTTCCTGACTACTCTACAGTTATGGCAAGAATAGACCAGCCTAACATATGCCACAAATGGACTTGAATGCTCAGGTCAAAGAAACCAAAAGGAAAACAGAAGGTGACCAGAACACAGAATATGACACAACTGTAAACTTCTGGTGATAATTTTCTTTTATTATTTGCATTAGATTATTAGCTTTTTCCTATATGAATTCTTGGAAGGATTATAATATAAATATCCAAAACTTCATAGTAAATAAAAAAAGAAGATGTTTTCTCTCAATTTTAAATTTCTTTATTTTATAAAATATTATTATAGCTGACAAAATTTGTTACATAATAATATATGATGAATACACAATATTTTTCTTTTTCTTTTTTCTGTTTATTTTTCTTCTAAGAAGGACTGGGACTTCCAAATTTTTCCCTCCCTTCTTTTTGAGCTTAATAATGTCTCTATGTTGTTTCTTGGGTATTCAGAGCTTTCTGGTGCTAGTATCCAATTATCAGTGACTGCATATCATGTGTGTTCTTTTGTGACTGGGTTACCTCACTCAGGATGATATTACAACATGGGGTACAGAGCTAAACAAAGAATTCTCAACTGAGAAATGCCAAATGTCCTAGAAGCACCTAAAGAAATACTCAACATTCCTAATCATCAGGAAAATGCAAATCAAAACAACCCTGAGATTCTACCTTACACCAGTCAGAGTGACTATGATCAAAAGCTCAGATGAAAGCAGATGCTGGCAACAATGCAGAGAATGAGGAACACTCCTCCATTGTTGGTGGGACTATATGCTGGTACAACCACTTTGGAAATCAGTCTAGATGTTCTTCAGAAAATTGGACATAGCACTACATGAAGACCCAGCTACTCCACTTCTGGGCATATTCCCCAAAGATGCTCTAAGATATAATAAGAACCCATGCTCCAACATATTCACAGCAGCCTTATTCAAAATAACCAGAAGCTGGAAAGAACTCAAATGTCCTTCAACAGAGGATTGGATACAGAAAGTGTACATTAACACAGTGGAATACTATCAGCTATTAGAATCAATGATTTTACAAAATTCCTAGTCAAATGGATGCATTGTTTCTTAATACATGACCTAAAATTACAAAATTATGTCTTCATTAGAAATGAAAAAGAACACAGTTAACAAACTATAGCATGATCTGTACATTTCTCTTAGCACGTTTTGTAAACTTTAATGTTCTTGTTTTCCTACTGTCGTATGAAGAGTCTTATTTATTAAAAAAAAAAAAAAAAAAAACTTATTATGGCACGTAGGGCCTCACAGTGGTATATCTACTGAAGGATATAAAACACTCAGCACAACACCTACCCCGTTAAAATTAACAACTTTTAAAACTGGTAGAAGATTCCCAGTTCACAAATATAATTCATGTAACTCTATCTAGGCTATTTATGACCTGTTTCTTGTTTTCTGAAGCACATCTCAGATAACTAGGTATCCATATAGTGCACATACAGTGAGAAGTGCCTGGAATATATAATTCAATGTATACAGCAAATAATCATTTCTGGTCAACTGTTAGGAGTTGAGCGATGGCTCAACAGTTAAAAACGTGAAGTGCTATTTAGAGGGCTTGAGTTTATTTTCCAGCACCTAAGTAGGGTGTTTCACAATTACGTGCAATAATATATGACACCACCTTCTTGTGTCTGTGGGCAATGCGCCTACATGCACAAAGCCACACTCAGACACTCATAATTTCAGATGTTTTAAAATATTATTGAAAATGTTTTCTTCAATTAAACAGTTGTAGATTCTTTGTCAAACATCAAGTGACCATACATGTGTGGGTTCACTTCTGGGTCTTGAATTCTATTCCACTGATCTGCCTGCCTGTTTCTATATAAATATCACACAGTGTTTATCATTATTGTTCTGTAATATAGTTTGATGTTAGGGACAGTAATTCTCCCAGTTCTTATATAGTTCAGAATAGATTTTGCTCTCCTGTGTTTTTTGTTATTCCAAATTAATTTAATTATTAAACTGCTCTTTCTTTTCTTTTTTGTGGCACCTATGCACAAAACTTTCTTTACTCAGAAAAAGGAAGTTATGATGATTTATTTGCTTTATGACGCTAGGGTCCTCTTTAAAGGTTTCATTACAGTACATTTGCTCATATATTTTGCCACAAGTCTTGGGTTTCTTTTTTATTTATTATTTTTTATTACTTATTTTATTTTATTTTTTATTTTAAAGGTTTGATAGTGTTCATTAAGATCTTGCTAGTTACAATGAGTGTAAAGTACATGTAAAACAGGATGTAACCTGGAATTAGTCAAAGTTGTCTTGGTGTATAAGGCTTAAGCATAATGGTTTTTTTCTTTTGTTTTCTCTTTTCTTGAACTTCATATAGTCTGTGAGTTGTTTCTGGGGTATTCAGAGCTTTCTGGGGTTAGTATCCAATCACGAGTGACTGCATATTATGTCTGTTCTTTTGTGACTGGGTGATCTCACTCAGGATGATATTCTCTAGATGCATCCATTTTTCTTAAAAATTTCATAAAGTCCTTGTTTCTGATAGCTGAATAGTACTCCTTTGTGTCAATGTACCACAGTTTTTATACCCATCCATCTACTGAAGAACATCTGGGTTTTTTTCCAGCTTCCGGCTATTATAAATAGAGGTGCTGTGAACATTGTGGTGCATGTGTCTTTGTTGTATGCTGGAGCTTCTGTGTCCTTCAACAAAGGAATTGAAGCAAAAAAAAAAAAAAAAGTGGTACATTTACATAATAGAGTACTACTTAGCCATTAAGTAAAGGCTATCCAGAGACTGCCCCACATGGGAATCCTTTCCATATGAAGCCACAAAACCCAGTATTATAACTGACACCAAAAAGTTCTTGCTGACAGAAACCTGATATGGATGTCTCCTGAGAGGTACTGCAAGAACCATACTGTCAGAGACAAGAATGCTTGCACCGAACCATCACCCTGAGCTCAAGGACTACAATGGAATAGTTAGAGAAAGGATTGAAGGAGCTTAATGGGTTCACAACTTCATAGGAAGAATAAAAATATCAACCAACAAGAAGCACTATGTCCCCAAGGACTAAACTACAAACTAAAGTGTACATATGGCAGGCCCATGGCTCCATCAAAATATGTAGCAGAGGATGGCCTTGTTGGGTATCAATGGGAGGAAAGGCACTGGGACATATGAAGACTGGATACCCCAGTGTTGGGGAATGCCAGGGTGGGGAGGAAGAAGGGAGTGAGTGGTATTGTAGGGGAACACATTCATAGGGTCAGGAGGAGGGAAGGGGAATTCCAGAAATGAAACTGAGAAATATATTTGGAATGTAATTAAAGAAAATGTCCAATTAAAAATGGAAATAATGGATTAAAACCTTCTTTAACCATAATTATTACTATTTGGAAGTGAATTTACAACATAAAGGTTTTTTTGTTTGTTTGTTTGTTCTTTGACAAGTAGGACTGAAACACTTAAGATGTATAGGATAAAGTAGGGAGGGTAAGTTGTGAAAACATAACTGAAAAGGGAGATATCATCTGAGATGTAAAGAACAGGAATGATTAGTGAGAAAAAAAGAAATAGAGAGAGAGAGATAGACAGAGAAACAGAGACAGAGAAGGAGGGAGAGAGGGAGGATGGAAAAAAGAAAAAGAGTTTAAAAAAGATGAAAATTATTTGATACTTTTACAGCCATTGTGTTTGTCTTTTGTAATGTACTGATGCAATATTGAATATAGTAAACCAGTACTCACAGCTATACACTCAAATCTAACTCAAAAATATACTCTACAGGTAGTTGAGCAAGACATACTGTTCCCATGCCTTTCCTCATCATCTATAGTATATGGAGAATATTAACAACTGTCAAGGTTGTTTAGAAGAATAAGTGAGTTATGAGGTGAACTTAGTAAAATTTAGTGATACAGAAAGGCATTTCAAAAAATCTGATAGACTTATTTTCATATCCCATTCCTATATTTATTGCTTTTCTCAATAATTTTCATTATGTCAAATTAACATATTATTTCTTGTATCACATTAAATATACTTACTAAATCCCACATTAAATGCTGTCATTAGCTTTTACTTCATTAATGAATATGTAACTATCTTTTAAGACACAGATGGGACTAGGACATTGTTGATTTGTAGTTAGGGAAAATAATGCACACATCAACTATAATCCAAAAGTTTGTAAGGCACCATCACAAAGGACCAATTATCACCACCTTTTCAACAAGGTTTTGTTGCATGAGGCACTTATTTTCACATGCCTGTTTATGTTTATTTTAGTATCTGATTATGTTTTCCACAGCATATACATCCTCTCAAATCAGGCTGTAAATTCAAATTCACTTAATTTGAGGAGTTCAGAGAAATCTGTACTTACATGCAGGAAAGCAGTACGTAAATATGTGAATATTGAAATTCTAAAATCTTGCTCCACTCGGGCAATTTGTACACAATATTCTGGAAAGGTTCTTCAATATGTTCTTTGATTTTTACCTAGCAGTTCCCAAAAATAGAGCTGCTTGTGTTAGCTACAGGTGTTAAGATTTAAGGACAACTTCTTTGATCCTTCTAAGAATCCCATTTCTCTGCCTCCTTTCATTTTCCTCTGATGTATACCATATCCCTCCAGTTGAAAATGATAGTGTGTTGAGGCTTCTCATTTCATTTTTTGTGAGTACTCTACATTTCTTCTTAAGGAGATTTAAGGTCACAGCATTGTATTTATCTTCTGCCTTTGCTTCTGAGTTTATTTATTCAGTGTTTCATTGTTTGTTTAAGCCATATAGCATTCACTCATAAAGAAACCAGTTACTCTCACAGAATCTAAGTAAACAATAGGAAGAATTTCCTTAAAGGCTTTTAAAGACTCTCTTACTGAGATCCATTAAGAATCTTGGTGTAGAATGGGGATTGTGAACACTTCACATAAAAAACAGGGTTTATTTTCTACCAGTTGCGTATTTGCTGTTTTATTGTTTGTTTCAGTGCATGTAGCAGAGTTCCCAGACTGCATACCCTGACTGCCTCCACTTGCATAAAACATGATGCTCTAACTTGAACAATGCTGGAATATATTACATAAATTTCCTTTTGATACACAGCATGTTTTCTACTCTAATAGAATCTGAGCAGAATCACATCCCCTTTCCCTCAGTGTTCCTGTTGTGCTTCATAACTCTCTCTTCTGCAAATCCAATAACCATCTCGAAGCCATTAGAAAGGATGCTTTTCAATGAAGGGTGGAAGTTGCTCAGTGGGGCAGAGCCAACAATGATCTAGTATGCAGTTGAATGGTAGTATAACAGAACACAGGCTGAAGGCTTGCGAAGATAGCTGTAAACCCAACATTTTCTCAGTAAAATTCTTACAGGAAGGAGAAATCTGTTATATAGGAGAACTCCAAAACTGTTCATTTTGTCACGAACATCTCTAATTTGCTTGGCTTCCTTTCTATAGAAGATATGACAATGAGATTCACCTCCCTTTCAGTCTCAAGCATCATGCATTTCAAACTTCAGTAGTGCCCCTTAGGTCAATTTCTATCTATATCAACCCCTATCAACTTCCTTTGTAACAAGACACAGTTAGTTAAGGCCATAAACCTGAAAGTAAACCTCAACATGCAGAGTCTTGGGAAGAGTTTGTAATGCTGATACAGGAAGAACAATATCAGAGCACATCAACACTTAGTTGCTTCTGTGATGTTTGAGGTCATAAAATACTCATTAATGATTAAAAAGAGTAATGGCAGTCATTATAAATACCCATGAATGGATAATGTTCAGATGGCAACAAGAGATTGCCTTCAAATAGTTTTTAATATTAAAAGAATAGCAAAACATGCAACATATTTAAGCTAAGTATACAATTTGTTTGAACTGTTTCTATCAATTGGAGGAAAAAGTATCACAGTTACAATTCTAAAAGCCATTAAAGTTCAGTAGTGGCACATACTCCTCTATCACTCTTTTTGGCAACTAGACAAATCTTATTAAGATTCTAGAATAGTTTTAGACAAATGTTGCCTCTGAAGTTTTCACTCTTCATATAATGTCAGAGAAGTCAACACCAGGTTCTAACCATAAATATGAAACTGAATTATAACCTTTAGTCCAACAAGTTTTGTGAGCATTTAGAGTGTACCACAGAGTTATACTTTCCAAATGTTGTCTATGGTCAGGTAGTATGTGGAGTTCACATTAAGGTGGTTTTGAGACATTTGTCTTCTTAAGTGTCTGTAATGAACCACAAAGATACAGTTCCTTAAAAATTCTGGGTTCTCAATTTTCTCCTGAGCATGAAGTCATGAATAAATGAGTCAATAACAAATCAAGTGGTTTTGAGACAATTTGTAATACATCCATGATATTTAAGATAAGTTTGGCATTCATTACTTTACTTCTCTTGTGTTAAAATTAATGTCAATGACCTCATCTACGTTTCTGGGTTATATTATTAAAAATATAGCCATTCTATATTGAAAAAAAAATTTTTCAAATGATCCATGGTCTCCTGTGGATGAGCACTGTTGTTACTTCATTTAGTACAAGGCTTTGTCCTGTAGTTGTCACTTTATCTGCCACACCCACTGCACTGGCTTAGGTTATGTATTTGAAAACTAGTTCCATGAACTTTCTCTCTCTTTTTTTTTTGTTGTAAATAGATTCTTATCTGATGTAATGCTTCACAACCACAATTTACTTTCCTATCACCTTGCACCTCCCCCCCCACTCTTTCCCCAGATCCATTAAGATAATTCCTCACTCTTCAATTGACTCCACAGATATTTATGCTGCAAGATGGATATATTAAATCACCAGAGAAATTGGCTTATGGGCTAAAGAAGACGATGTCCAAAGCCCCTTTAATCTCAACTACTGTATTGTTTCATGACAAGTTAAGTTGTTTTGAGACTTTGATGTATTCCTTGACAAATTACTGGTTCAGATGGCTTTGAGCTTGTATTGAAAGTCACTAAAGGAAGCAACATTTCACCCATGACAATAGATCAGAGATGAAAACACTGATAGGTTCAAACTTGGGTTGGTGTTCGACCCTTCCCTAAAGCTCTGACTAAACACAATCAGTCTATCCAGTGCTTAAGCAAGTGTTTCTCAAAGCATGTTTGCAAGTGTGCTTAAAAAGTGAGAACCTTGTATCCATCAGCTCCCAAGGAGCTAATCAATATATTCCAAGCTGATCTCAGAAAAGTTTTGCCTTTGGGAAGTTTAATTTATTTCAACTCATGGGAATGAAAAAAAAAAAAAAAAAAAAAAAAAAAGCAGCAAAGACAAAATAGGAAAAAGTGGATGATGCTGTATGCTGCACAGGTTCTATTTTCTTATCTTTTCTTTAATCTGGACATGTTATCCTACTGAATAGAATGACCATGAAAGTTAATTAGGCATGGGGTAACTGGAGAGTAAGGTAGATAGGTACACACAGGGTAGCAAGAGCTACTGTTACTCATAGACCCAGCTCTGTGACAAATTATTTATTCTAAAATGGGAATGGGAAGCCAGGAAAGTGACTTGGTAAGTAATCCACCGGATAAATTTTCTTTTAATGCTGTTTGTATCTGGTTATGATCCCTTTTCCTAGCTAGGGTGTTTGCCCTCCACCCAAAAGAAATCCCCAGATATCTTTAAAGGATGGATATCAAATGCCATTTTGCTTTTAGAAACTGGCACAGTAATGACATCAACAATTCCCAGGGGGAATACTTCTTATTTTTATGCACCTAAAATAGAATCCGGGTTTATCATATACTGAAAGACAGCATAGCTCCTTTGCTGGTCCCAAGGGAAATATGCAGAGTGGCAGAAATGGAAATGTGCTATCCTGGGAACCCTTCTGTATTACACAGACAGCATCAGTGGCATATGTTTGCATAAGTGATACATCAGCCTGTATTCTTCTTTTAAAATGCAGTTTTAGTAAATAAGTGTTTGCTTCCTTTAAAACTAAGAGAAAGCGTCAGAAAACAAATGATAGGATGGACTAAGAAAGGGTATGAAAGAATAAAAGGCATTAAAAAAAAACCTCTTTAAGGCTGCTTTATTTTAGAAAGAAAAGCCAGAGCTAGTATAGTCCAGATAGGAAAATTGCGCATAAGCACACAGAAAGACAGACCTCATTTCACCATAGTCAAAGGCTAAGAATAGGTGAGTTGTCCTGATTTTCTCTGCATCTTACTCAGATCACTGCTGAACTTGCAAGACTAGAGAGCAAATCCATAAGCAGTATATTTCACATGAAGCCTCTATGGACTTAAACCACAATAATATAGGAGGACTTCATCAGTATCTAATAAGATATCTAATAAGGTGAGATATGGAAGAAGAGATGCTAGAATTAAGACAATAAAATATTCATGCTAGAAGGTACAATGCCACATACCTGCATAGGGAATTACTATTTATTCAATTGCGTCTCTCTGTTCCTTTGTTAAATAAGCCATTGGACTGACAAGTACCCAACTTCCTATCTGACTAATGTGGGTTTTCACAGATGGTCTTCTACCATCCCTCTCTTCATGTCTTTACTAAAGCAACAGCATGGCAGATTACATACATCAATTTTAGAATGACAAATGCATAGTCTTATGCATGTTTTTATAAGTTTAGACCTTTGTAATTTACAGTAGGTGATGGCCATTTTCAAAGTCATGATAGGCAGTATGTTTGTGGCATGGACACTTCTCACAGTTGTACAATTTCATTCCTAAATTCCTAAAAGTTTCCAGTTTTTTTCCATAAATTGCCCAAGTTTTGCAGAGCATGACCAGAATTGCAGATGGGAATATATTATTAGTTGTACTGTGTATGAGCTGAGCCACAATGATTTTCTCATTTATTTTCCAAGTCCCAATAATTCCTCCTTCTGATTTTCAGAGAATATGGCATTGATTAAATGTCCTGTGACTGACAGGTCCTCCAGCTTTCTTACAGTTAAATTATAACAGACCTTCTATCAAGTTACCATGCTATCTTGTGTGGACAAAAACATCTAAAATGACGCTAAAATTATAGGAGGAATGATATTTCAACCTGAGGATATGACAGTCACCATTTACCATAAATAACTATACTTTTATTATATAGTATTAGTCACTCATTGTCTCTATTCTTAGAAGACTGAACCTAAATAGAGATGATGAGGGATAGAGACTGAAGTACATTGCAGCTCCAGCCAAACTACATTAAATAGGGATACCTTGTATTAAAAAGGTATCACTTATAAAATAAATGTAATAAAAAAGCAAAACAAGGTCCCTGTGTTCAGTCTGATGGTTAGCTGCAAGCCTACTCAGCTGTATCTATATGACTTTGACATGGGGGACCTCAAAGAATGTGTTAAAAAAAGGACTGAAGGACCTCAAAGGGGTTGTAACCTCATGGGTAGAATACTATTAAACCCCTGACCAAACTGTTCAAAATTCCCATGGACTAAAACACCAACCTTTGAGAACACATTGATCCAGTTGCATATGTAGTTGAAGATATCAGTGTCTGGGCATCAATGTGAGAAGAGGCCTTTGGTCCAGGGAGGACAAGTTTTCTCAGTGAAGGGGAAAGCCAAATCAATGAAGTGGAGAGGGTAATTAGGAAGGAGTGTGCCTTTGTGAAGTTAAATGGAAGGTGAAGGGAGATAGGAGGGAGCAGGGAAAAGTGATATTATCTTAAATGTAAGTACAGAGTATCTAGTAAATAATAATCAAAAAAAAAGAAAATGAAAAGTTTGTGCATAATCTCAAAGGCAGGTAGTAAATAATGCTAAGATCCTGGTATGCTAAAGAAATTTGAGGTTTCTATTGTTATAGTCTTTCAAGAGCATTTGACTTTATCCTTTGTATTTGAGGAGGTACAGGAAGGAAATCTGTTAATGGCATGCCGACAAACATTATCCCCACTGAGAAATCCATAACATCATTTTTTAAACATATATTAAGCAAGTTATTGAACATTCCCAACACCATGCATACTACCCTGTGTGTGTGGAAGGGGGTATGATGTGCCAATCATCTTCTGGAGGTGAAGATAATTTTGTAAGTACACCTAGCAGGAATTAGAATGCTAATGAAGAAGGGTGCCTAAGAAATTCTTATTTATAAAGTTCTAGACAATGTGTCCTAAATAGCAACTCATGAAGTTAAATTCACCCTGAATATAAGACTATGGACTGGAAAACTTTCTTGGATCCAAAAAAAAAAAAAAAAAAAAAAAAACTCTTCTAGGTTTAAATGTAAACTTGGAAGAGGATTTTGCTCTATGGCAATGAGTCTTGACCCATGAGTTCCTAGCCCATGCTGTGTATTATTTCTGAATTGTAAGGCTTCTCAAAATAATTAGCAACAAGTATGTATTTCTGAATGTACAAAAGCAAGACTTAATTCTAATTCAGATTCATAATAATTCAGGGTATTTTTTATTATGTTCAACTCTGCTGCATCATACTACAGTGTAGCCTTGTATGCAAGTTAGATTTATGTCAACATGACACATGGAGTTCACCTGAAGAAGAGAACCTTATTTGAAAAAAATATCCTTAACATATTGTCCTGTGGGCAAGCTTCTGGTGCATTTCATACTTGATTGACTGATGACTGCTGTGAGTGTACCCAACTCATCTAGAGTGTGCCTATTCCTCAACCAATGATCTTATGCACTATAAAAAAGCAGGGTGAACAAGCCAACAAGAGGAAGTCCATAAGCAGCACTCCACCATGGTGCCAGAGCCTCAATATACAGCTGTAAGACTGCAAGTTCCTTCTCTGTTTAAATTTCTTCTCTGATATTATTCACTGCCAGACTTGCTGTGGACTGTAAGATGAAATGAACCCTTTCTCACAAGACATAGTGTTGTGGTCATGGTGTTTTTATCACATCAGTAGGAACAGAGCTGAGATACCTTAGTCTGGACATACTGCACTCACTCCTCACACTGTATCTGACCTGAACCCACATAGTACCAGCTAGGTTGTCAGCTGAATACCTTTACTCAGACTTGATATTATTGCATGTCATGAATTGTATTTTTTCATGTGAACAGAAAGATTGAAGTTTGGATAACAAAGACATTTTGTATTTTTCTACCCTCATTCATGTATTTAGTTTATCTTGGGATTGAACTGAGTAGATAAAAAAACCCATCCCTCTAATTGATTTATTTTCATCTTTAGTAAAATTTCTTTATAATTTTCATCAATAAATATTTGCAGATACTTTAAACACCCACATGTCTGGGCTACATGAAATTTTCTAGACTGATAAGAGGTTAGATCTGAATCAATGAAAAAAAGCCTTCATAAGCTCAAGGAGGTGACTCAACAAGGAAAATCTTGCTTCCTACAAGTGTGTCAACCTAAGGATGTTTGCTAAAAAAAAAAAAAAAAAAAAAAAAAAAAAAAAAAAAATGTTAGGAAGACAATAGATGCAGTCTCTTACAGCTGTCATTGCACCATCAATACAGTGAGATGGAAAAGGCTGGGGAATCACCTAGAAGCGCATGGTGTAGGTGTCCTGGAGTATACAGCATAGAGGAAAATGAAGAAACACTTTTCAACTAAATGGAAGTTGAAAATTCCCTCTGGCTACACAGGCACCAGTTCATGTACATGCCAGATTAGCATTTGTGCAAACACGTACACATACACATTTAATGAATCAAATAAAAACGTGTGTGTGTGTGTGTGTGTGTGTGTGTGTGTGTGTGTACTAGTTTATGTGCCTCCTGCACAGAAAGACTTCTATCAGTTTCCACATTCCAAGATAGGGTCTCCATTTGGGAACAATTTCATTGTGAGTCAACACAGATGAATTTGTCCTTTTCTATTTGTGGACTAGATGGACCATATTGATTTCTGAGACAATTAAGTTGTGAGCAGAAAAACAGAGCTGATTTCAATCAACTCAGTCTGTATAGACTTTTCTATATAATTCAGAGAGAATCACCCAGTTCTATTTTCCAGGAGTGAAATATTTTGCCTCATTTTCTCCACTACCCCCAGAGTTCCAAGCCACTGTCCTACAAGAAGAGATATTGCTGATCAGGCTTAGAAAGAGCCCACGATATACACTGGCCGTGCTTGAGAAGGCAGGTTTATTCCTCAGTAAATGAAGAATCCCACTTCTCTATTATTGGAGTTCCTTTTCAGACTCTGGTAGATTCTGTCTTTGACAAAAATTACTTGTCTTATATCTTTCTTTTTAAGGAGAGTGGCTGGTTTTGTATGTGGATTGAGAAGTTTTACCATTATACTAACCTTTAAAAAAAAATTGATACTCTCTATTTTCATTTGAGATGTTATCCCTTAATCCCTCCCAGCTCCCATCTTCTCATCCTCTTCAATTTGTCTTCCCAAATGTATATTCTCTCCTAATCACCCTCTCCACTGACTGCCTTGGCATTCCCCTATATTGGGAAAACATGCACCCTCTTGAACAAAAGCCTCTTCTTACCTTGATACCAGACACTGATATCTTCAGCTACATATGCAACTGGATCAATAAGTTTCTCAAAGTATGCACAAGGTTGTTGTTTTACTCCATGGGAGTATTGGAGGGTTTGTTTGGTTGATAGTGTTGTTATTCTCATGAGGTTGCAACCCTTTTGAGCTCCTTAGGTCCTTTCTTTAGCAAACTCATTGGGGTCCCTGAATTCAGACAGATGGTTATCTGCAAGCATGTTCATGCATCTGTATGACTTTAGCATAGTCCCTGAGATGGCATCTCTATCTGGTTCCTGCAGGTAAGTACTTCTTGGGATCAGCTATAGTGCTTTGATTTGGTGACTGTGGATATGGTGCATAGCACGGTGAGACAGCTAGCTTCTGAGTGATCTTTTCTTCAATCCCTGTTCCTCTACTTAACCTTGTATTTCCTCCCATGAGAGTTTTGTCTTCCCGTCTAAGAAGGACTGAGACATCTCCATTTTGGCCTTCCTTTCTTTTTAGTTTTTAATGTCTGGGAATTGTATATTGGGTATTGGGTATTCAGAGCTTTCTGGGGCTAGTGTCCACTTATCAGTGAGTGCATACCATGTGTGTTCTTTTTTGACTGGGTTACCTTACTCAGGATGTATGATGGAAACATCATCATACTAAGGTTCTTCTTTAAGGAAAATTACAGACTGCAGATTATGTAGTTCTGTTGTTTGCTCTGAATCTCTGTACATGATATAACATGTAGGATTTCATGTTTGTCCTCAGAGATCAAATTTGTTGTTTGTTATAACTCTCTCTTTAAGATTTATTTTCCACTATTTATGTTTATTGTTTATGTGTTTAGATGCTGTGTGTGCAGGTGCCCATGAAAGTTTATATATAATGTCCACCTGGAGCTGGTGACACAGATGCTTTGTGGGGACATGAAAAATCTCAGGAATGCTGGTATCTGAGCTGATTTCCTCTGGAAGAATAACAAGTATTCATAACTACTGAGCCATTTGTCCAGACGAATTTCTATAACTCACAAGTTTAATAAAATTCTGTTGTTAAAAAGTGAAAAATGAAATACTAGATGTGCTTGTTTCAACTTAACATATTGTTTTTCTATTAATACTATCTCTTTGATTTATAGATTAATCCTCTAAAGGAGTTAACCCCTTAGGCT
This sequence comes from Micromys minutus, assembly GCF_963924665.1. NCBI lineage: Eukaryota > Metazoa > Chordata > Mammalia > Rodentia > Muridae > Micromys > Micromys minutus. Next base: position 12,225,977 of record NC_137963.1, on the reverse strand, counting down.
GCTTAATGTTCAATTTGCTATTATATTTCTATTTAACCTTAGTATTTATCATATTATATTGTAATCATTCCTTAACTGTAATCATATAATTGTTGTAAAGACAAACAGAGACAGTGACAGGTAGCTTTTTTCCTTTACAACACAATTTCATAGAGTCTAAACTTGCCTTATGTGAACTTAGTATGCAACCATGGTCAAATGAAACCCCTGGTTCTCTTCTGCCACCCAAGTGCACATATTATGTGCATACACTACCATCCTCAGAATAATACTCATATATTTACTTTGTAAAACTCTTCAGTATTATTAATGTTAATATCTCAATTAATACATATAAAGCATCAATGAATGATCATTACAGTGTATATTTGGAGCTTGGATAATTTATCTGTGTTCAAACAAATTATCCCTCTACATGGCTAGTTATCCCACATTCGGTGCCATGGGTTTGAGTATTTTTCGTGGCTCAGCAATATACTCTTTCTTTTATGATTTACAGGTAATATAATCAGGTATTGGCAAAAGCTATGACCATAACTATGACTTTTGCACTTATGTGTCAGGTTCTTGAGATAAAAAAGTTAACCATATATGGACTGAATTATCCATAGTGATCCAGGGCACATCTTGTGGTGATTTGCATATGTTTGGCCTATAAGAAATGGCACTAATAGAGATGTGTGGCCTTGTTGGAATAGATGTGGCCTTGTTAACGACATGTGTAACTGTGTAGGGCTACTAGTGCTCAATCTCTACACATTGCAGAAAATACCTTAATGCTGGCTGCTTGTGGGGAGCCAGTTACTCCTTGCTGCCTTCAGATCAAGAGTTAGGGTTTTCAGTTCCTTTCCTTGTTCTGTGTCTGTCTGGATGCTGACATCTTTCTGCCATGATGATAATAGACTGAACCTCAGAAATTGGAAGTCAGTCCCAATTAAGTGTCTTTTTAAAATTCATTGGTCTTGGTGTCTCTTCACACCAATGGAAACCGTAAGACACTTCTCTAGCATGGACGCTGTGGTCAAATTACATCTTCCACATGGGGCTCATGACATAGGAGGCACATGCATTATGACAGGTGGTAAGAACATTTATCAACTTACATGATTCAGCCTCTAAAAGCAGTGTGACATCCAACACATCTGTTCACTGAAAGTCCGTTACTAAGGTCACATTATCTCAAAAGATTCAGACTAATGTCAACCTCATTTTGGAGAAAGAAGTACAAAAAATAAAGACTGATGGTTTCATTTGAATTCAGGTATGTATGATTCCATATTTTCTGCCAACCATGTTTTCTATAACTTAACAAACCACACAGAAAAACATAAAAGAATTATTTGGCCACTTAGCCTATTTCCTTATAATACCCTCTGAAGTTAGACATCTAGCCTAAAATGACATTTTCAGGCAATATTAATCTGTCATAAATGCTCAATGCATATTTTTAAATACTAAAATGTCCAAGAAAGACATTATTATAAAACTTATAATAAATGTCCTTACCAAATTACTGTGTTTGAAAAAAAAAAAAAAAAACTCTTTTCTTAGCAAATTTTGACTAAGTCCACCTCAAAGTTTACTCCATGGAACCCTAATCTATGTTGCTCACCACATTATTTTCAACATATTTCATTCTTTATTTGACCAGGTTTATATTCAAACTCAAATAAATTCCTGTTTTTTTTTCCCCATCTAAAATTTTCTCATGGACACAAATTTTAAAATTTAAGAGATTCCATTCATTCTGACAAGAACCTTCTAATTCTATCAAAAATGAGATCAAGATTCCCTTCAGTGAAGGCTCATGGCTTTAAGATCAATGAGATACTAAATACTTTACTACACTGTGATACTTGTGACAATATTATTTGGTGTACCATGAATTTCTTTGAAAAATGAATAAGGCAATGATGAGACTTCTTTTCTATTTGAACCTTCTCTTATATCTCAGTGTATGGCTTTGCGTATATTTCTAGATGTTTCCAAAAATTTTTAATTTAATGTGAAAATAAAAGCCAAATACTCCAACCATAATTAAACACATAAGTTATTTTTCTTTAATTTTACATAAAAATAATAGTTTGGCTAAATTATGCTTTTTTTCAATTTCCCACTTTATCCTATTATTTCTAATTTGCTAAAATCTAGGATTTAAAACCTTTGATAATTTTACATTGAACATTATAAATCCTTTCAACACTTTTGCCAGTTGTGTCTGCATCAGGTGTTGAAATTTTGACATGAAACCTATAGAGTCCACTACGAATACATGCTTACAGTTTTGTTAATGCAGCCAAATTATCATCATTTCATCAGTATAAGAAAGAAAATGATTTACCAAAACACAACTCACAGGGCTTTTAGATTTGATCCATAATTTCTATGACTTTGTTAAACCAGTTCACTTATTGATTGATTCTAAAATCTACATTTTTTGACAATGTAATCTCATGATTTCTGGATATCGAAAGTGACTTATGGGTGGAGGTGCGTTGTGAATGTGCATGAATATGTGCATCTGGGTACAGTTGCCCACAAAGCCTAAAAGACGGTAGCACAGTTCTCTTCCACCTGATGTGATAGGAAGGATTTGAACACTAGACATCTAGAGAAACTACAAGTGCTCACAATCAATGAACCATTTAACTAGTGCCCTAATATTAAGAGTTAAACACTAAAAGGATTAAAAGTTATAATTTTTGTTTTAGGTTTACACCTCTACCAGCAGAGATTGGCATGGCATTCCTTCTCCCAAAACCATAGGCTGCAGGTCTCCCAGGAGATCTTCTTTAAAAGGGAAAAGAGGTGAGATCTAAACCATATTACAGAGGTCTACTTGCCTACAAGGAGGAAGACTCCAGAAGAGACATCCAGGCCTGTTAATATCAGAAATCTCCAGATGTTGAGAGCCAAGCACAGAAAACAAGCAACAATAAAAGCAAAAACAAAACAAACTAACAAAAAATGTATTTTGGCATCATCAGAATTCAGTTTTCCCACCATATCAAGCCCTGCATACCCTAAAAAACCTGAAAATCATAAAGCCCACCTAAACTTCCGTCTCTTGAAGATAATAGAGATCTTGAAGGAGGATATAAAGAAAGTACTTAAAGAAATAGAGGAAAACACAGGTAAGCAGGTGGCAAAATTGAATGAAGCAGTCCAAATCCTAAAAATAGAAGTAGAGTAAAAAAATCATAAATAGAGGCAACTCAGGACATGGAAAGTCTAGGAAAGAGAAAGGTGCTACGGATGGAAGCATCACCAACATAATAGAACAGACAGAAGAGAAAATACCAGGCATAGATGATATCATAAAAGATAATGACACAGTAGTCAAAGAAAATAAAAATATAAAATGCTTCTAATCCAAAATATTCAGGAAATTAAGTAAACAGTAAAAAGACCAAACCTAAGAATAATATGAATAGAAAAGGATGAAAAGTCTCGGTTCAAAGGGCCAAAAATATCTTCAAAAAAATCTTAGAAGAAAATGTATTTTTTTTTCTTTTAGGCAACCTAATGAAAGAGATGGACATCATCTTATGAGACACCTACAGAAATTCAAATAGATTTGACCAGAAAAGATAATCCTCTTGTCAAATAATAATCAAAACAGTAAATACACAGAATAAAGAAAACATATCGAAATAAGTAATGGATAAAGACCAAGTAACATAACAAGGCAGACTTATTGGAATGGTACCAGAACTCTTAACAAAGTCACTAAAAGCCAGAAGATCCTGAACAGATATTATGAAGATCCCATATGACCACATGTGAAAGCCTAGTCTACTATACTGAGCACGAATTTCAATCACTATAGATGTAGATACCAAGATGTTGCATGACACAACCAAAATCAAACAACATATCCATCCCTATAGATGATTCAAAAAGAAAAGTTCAAAAACCTATAGGAAAATGACACCTAAGAAAACAAAATAAATTAATCATCTCACAACAAAATCAAGGGGGATATCACCTACATAATATCACCGCAAACAAACATCAATCATTGGTTTTTAATATCCCTCAACATCGATGAACTCAATAAAAAGACAAAGGCTAACATACCCTATACACAAACAAGACCCAGCATTTTGCAGCATATATGGGGCACATCTCAGTGACAATAACAGACACTACCTCAGAGAAAAAAACTGGAACAAAGTTTTCCAGGAAAATGGTTCCAAGAAACAAGCTGGTCTGGCCAGTTTCGTATTCAATAAAATAGACTTTCAAGCAAAAGTTATCAGAAGAGATGAATAAGAACACTTCATATTCATGTATGTACAAATTTACCAAGATTATTGGGAAAAGATCTTTACTAACCCTATATCCAATAGAGGTCTAGTATTCATAATGTATAAAGAACTCAAAATGTTACACTCCAAAAGGCCAAGTAAAGAAATTTTAAATATGGAAATGTGTGAGTGTGTGTGTGTGTGTGTATGTGTGTATGGGTGTGTGTGTGTGTGTGTGTGTACCAGAGGATGCCCTTGCCTAACAGCAATGGGAGGGGAAGCCTTTCATCCTGGGGAGGCTTGATGTCTCAGAGTTGAGGGATGCTGGAGTGATGGGGATGAAGATGTGAATGAGTGGGGGATCATTCTCATACAGGCAAAATGGGGACATAATGTAGGATGGGGGCTGCATAGTGAGGTAACTAGGAAGTGGGGTATCATTTGAGATGTAAACAAATGGGATGATAAATAAAAATAAAAACCAGTGTACAGAACTAACCTCAGAATTCTCAACAGAGGAATTATGAATGGCTGAGAAGCACTTAAAAAATGGCCATCCTACCAAAAGCAATCTACAGATTCAATGCAATCCCCATCAAAATTCCAACCCAGTACTTCCTTGAATTGGAAAGATCAATGTGCAATTTTATATGGAATAACAAAAGACCTAGAATAGCGAAATCCATCCTCAACAACAAGAAAATATCGGCGGAAATCACTATCCCTGACCTCAAGCTATATTACAAGGCAATTGTGCTGAAAACTGCATGGTACTGGTACAGAAATAGACATGTAGATCAATGGAATAGAATAGAAGATCCAGAAATGAGCCCTCAGGTATATGGTCACCTAATTTTTGAAAAAGGAGCCATAAACATTCAATGGAAAAAGAACAGCCTATTCAACAAATGGTGCTGGTCCAACTGGCACTTAGCATGCAAAAGAATGAAAATAGACCCTTTCTTATCTCTTTGTACAAAGCTCAAGTGTAAGTGGATCAAAGATCTCCACATTAAATCAGATACACTGAAACTATTAGATGAGAAAGTAGGGAAAACCTTAGAACATAAAGGCACATGAGAAAATTTTCTGAAAAAGCACCAATGGATCAAGCTCTAAGGTCAAAGATTAACAAATGGGACTTAATGAGATTGCAAAGTTTCTGTAAGGCTGAGGACATTGTCAAGAAAACAAAACAGCAGCCAACAAAATGGGAAAAGATCTTTACCAACTCCACATCAGATAGAGGCCTAATATCCAAGCTATACAAAGAACTCAAAAAGCTAGACACCAGAGAATCAAACAACCCTATTAAAAAAATGGGGTACAGAGCTAAACAAAACATTCTCAGCTGAGGAATATCCAATGCCTGAGTAACATCTGAGGAAGTGCTCCACATCTTAAGCCATCAGAGAAATGCAAATCAAAACAACCCTGAGATTCCACCTCACACCAGTCAGATTGGCCAAGATCCAAAAGTCAGATGACAACAGATGCTGGTGAGGTTGTGGGAAAAGAGGATCACTTCTCCACTGTTGTTGGGGTTGCAAACTAATACAACTACTCTGGAAATCAGTCTGGTGATACCTCAGAAAATTGGACATAGTACCTGAAGACCCAGCTATTCCACTTCTGGGAATATACCCCAGAGACACTTTAATACACAACAAAGATATATGCACCACAATGTTCATAGCAGCTCTATTTATAATAACCAGAAGCTGGAAAGAACCCAGATGTCCTTCAGAAGATGAATGGATACAAATATTGTGGTACATTTACACAATGGAATATTACTCAGCCACCAGAAACAATGACTTAACCAAATTCTTAAGAAAATGGCTGCATGTAGAAAATATTATCCTGAGTGAGATAACCCAGTCACAAAAGAACAGACACAATATTTAGTCACTGATAATGGGAAGCTAACACCAGAGGCTCGCACTCCCCCAGAAACAACTCACAGACTGTAGGAAGTCCAAGAATAAAAGAAAACAAAACAAAAAAATAGTTATGCTCAATTTGTACCCACCAAGAATACACTGACAATTTCCAGGTTGTACCCTGTATTACATGTACTGACTGCTCATTGTTAAAAAAAAAAAAAAAAATTCACACCAAGAAAACTTTGACTATTTCCAGGTTGCATCTTATTTTACATGTACTTTTTGATCATTGTATCTGGTGGGATCTTGATCACAGTATCAAACCTTTAAAAAAAAATACTGACAAAAATGTATTATATACTGTTATGCAAAAAATGCTTAAAATCTGTACATTTATCTTTGTTCTTTAAAATAAAGTTGTTAAAAAAAGAAAAAAAAAAGAATATTCAACATCCTTAATTATCAGTGAAATGCAAATCAAAAGGTCCTGAGATTCCACCAACCAGAATATCCAAGATCAGAAACTCACACTGGTAAGGATTTGGAGAAAGAGGAATAATCCTCCACTGCTGAAGGGGTAGCAAACTGGTATAGCCACTCTGGAAATCAATCTGGCAGTTCCCACTCCCCTACAATTGGACAAAGCTGCAACCCCATATAAAGGACAACAATGTCAACTAAATAGTATTCCTCAAGCTCCCAGATACTTTGCAAAAAACCAAGGAGCATACATGGTCTGGTTTGTAAAACCTGCCACTTGTATAACAGAGGTCTGCCTTTTCTCTGGCAGTGGGAAATAATGCATTTAAACCTATGGAGACTTGATGCCCCAAAGAAGAGGGATGCTGGGGTAGTGAGGTGAGAGGGAGGGGGTGGGGCTGGGAGGCAAGAGGAAGAAGGGATTACCAAATGGGGATTTTAGGAAGAGGGGCAGGTGGGGCAATTTGTGGAATGTAAATCGACAAAATAATTTAATAAAACATAGTGAAAGATAAACTAGGTAGGGATGCGTGGCTTTCCCAAATTTGCATAAAACAAACATTGATGGTTTATAACTTATTCCTCAACTATGCCTTGTCAACTATCTTCCCCGGAATGAAGAACTAGTTATAGCATTATATGCTAGATTAAAAAAAAGAAATCCATGACTAAAATCTATTATTATGCAAGACATGATATTATATTAATATCAAAATAAAGGCAAATGCCCTAATGGCTTAATTTTTATGGCAGGATTAACAAAGCTACTATGACCTATTAGAGTATCTATAGTGTGATAAATATGACATCAATACTTTTGGAAAAATAAAGAGCCTAAAGGCAAAATAAACATATCTTATTTAAATAATATATTTAATAAATTTAATGATCTCTTTTTATAATGATTAAGGAACTATTTCATGAACCACTTGCATAAACTGTGTCTCTATGGAAAGTTTATTACCTGTTTTGTCTGTTTTCTTATGGAAAGATTTGAGGGAATGATTTTAAGTTTCTTCCTAAAGAACTGCTAACGAAAATTCTTGTCTACTGATGAGTTGAAGGTTGTTTTCTAATGATTATCAAATTAAGTTTTAAACATAATTATAATACTTTTCCATTTAAAATTATAATGTTTCTTGTAATATTATTTAAACTGATTATTTTCATTTGTTTTCATAACCAGATAAATTCAGTAACTTCCACTGTGATTTTTAATATGGATAAGAAAATGAAGTCAGAAGTAAAAATGATTGATGCAACGGCTAAATTTAATGTGAAAAGAACATGCATTTTTGGTAGTAGAAAGTAATTAATGTTTGATGAGTACATACTCATGCCAATTTCCATATATATTCTATCTCATTTAGGCTTTATTGCTCAAACAGAAATTAAATTCTCTAGCTAATTGATTTAGGATCATCTTTAAACAATGCAATATAACTGCTCCTTTTAATATGTAAAAATGTAGATTGGATCATGGTTCATGTTTAGAAATTATTAGCAGCAAAAATTGCAAAGAGTTGAAAACATTGGGGAGATTTTTTAAGTATAAAGTAGTTAGCTTCAAGAAATGAAATGTGAATGTGTTTGTAATGCTTCACATTCACCTAACAAAACTAATATTACCATAATTATTCTCATTCTTCATTTTTCACCAAGATATATTACAGGAGGCATTGTTTCTACAGATGAAGACAGCAGACTTGAACCAGAAGCCATCATAGGTCTTATTCTTTTGATACAGTATGATCAGGCAATTTTGTAGCTCAAACAGCTGGTTCCTTATTCATTGATTTGCCTTTTCATGAACAAAGTAGAAGTCATTGTTACAAGCCATCCATGTTGTCCTAAATTTGACTTCAGTGGTTTCCATTTCTGGGACAGAAGTTGGTCGGACTTTGATAAAGGAAGTTAGTTTACCTCTGAAAAAGCCACAGTATGCAATAGGCACAGCCGAGAGTCCCAAACAATATCCAATGGCCTTATCTTGCCATTGCCATTCTTATTTTGTGTCTATTTTATTCTGCTGAGACAAAATCCTCAGAGTATTTTCTTAACTCACACCACAACAGTCAATGTTATGTCCCTGTATACAAACATACCATGTAGTACTCTTTTTCTAATTACTTACTACTTCCTGTGTGAGATATCTCTGGAAAACACATTTTCAGTCACCTTTTAGACCAGTTACTTTTCTATTTCTTTGCTAAAATATTGTGGCCAAGACAATTTATGTAAAGAAAGGTTTATTTGGATTTATGTTTCCAGAGTGATAAACGTTTTCACTGACACTTAAGCGAAGCATAGCAAATGACAATCATGGTGGATAAATGAGCAAGTTGATGACTTACATTTTGACAGTAAGCAGGAGTCACAGTATTTACTTGTGAGAGCAGGAGTCCTTGAAACATCAATATCTTCTCTCAGTGATGTACTTTCTTCAGCAAGTACCTCTTTAAGACCTAACCAAAAACTACCAACTGGAAACTAGTTATTCAAACACAAGGGGCTACTGAAGACATTCTCGTTTATGTCTTGGAAAGAGGCTTTGTTGTCTCCAGTTTCGGGCTGTTACAAATAAAGTTGCAAAGAACATAGGTGAAACCATGATCTTGTGATATAGTTTAGCATCTTTTGGGTATATGTCCAGGTCTTGAGACCGAACTCTTTCCAAATTTCTGAGATACATAGAAAGTAAATATTTTTACACCAACAAAACCAAAAGAAGAGCACGCACACACACACACACACACACACACACACACACACACACACACACACACAAACACCTCCTCATACACACACCACTATCGCTACCACAACTACCATTAAAAACAGTATTTAACAGTCATTGATCATTATTATCTTCCAATATCATTAGACTCAATTACCAAATAAAAAGATGCAGGCTAACAAAATGAATGCAAAATCTTCATTTATCATTCTGCTGCATTCAAGAAAGACACCTCAGCAACAATATTGCATCAAGTAAAAAGCTAATAAATAGTTTTCCAAGAACACAGAAACAGGAAGCAAATTAAAGTAGCCTATATAATCTCGAATATATTTTCAACCAATTTTAGTAAAAAAAAAGATGAGAAAGGACACTTCATACTCATGAAAGGAAAAAAAAATCCACCAGGATAGCATTTCAATTCATGACATTTATGTCACAAATACAAGGGCACCCACATTCATCAAAAATATGTTTCTAAAGATTAAATTATACTTTGTATTACACCCTAGTAATGGGAGACTTTAACACCCCACTGTCATCAATAAACACCTAATTGAAATAGAAAATAGGGAAATAATGAAACTTACAGATGATTTATATCATTGTCTCTAACTGGAAAATTATAAGTTCAAAGCCAACCTTGGTTACTCAGGAATACCCTGTCTCAAAATAAAATACACAGTAAACATTTAATAATATCATTACAAATAGTATGTGTCAGCATTTAATAAATCAGTATTATTTCTAAGTTTCTATTATGCATCCATATTTTGCCTACATACGAATTATGAAACATTAATGGCATTAGCAGTGTTATTGTCCTTCTTAGATTACAGAAACAAAATGGATCTACAACATATAATATCTAGCCAAGAGTTTTTTTTTTTTTTTTTTTTTTTAATTTTAAAGGAATGAGACGATACTTTTGAGTTGTGTTTGAGAACTCCAACCCATGTAGAATATGTTGCCTGTCCTTAATCGAATTGTTTTTAATGTATTCTGACACCATGAAATGTTAAAACTGAAATAAATGCATTCATTCTATGTCTGATAAATGCCTTATATCTTCATGTCCTCAGCTCTGGTGTGTCATTCCTGGTCATTTTTGATATAGGATCACAACATCTGTTTTATGTGAAGACTATGCTTCAAACACTCCATTGCCAGTTTGACTTGTCAAAAGCCTGAAAGAATATGTTTTAAGCCTTCAGCCAGCATCCTACTCACAAGAAAAACCACTTCTAATGAGCATTTGAGAGTGCAGTAGATTGCAGAAACTATTTTCTTAGATCTGTCACAAATGATATACTTTTATTAGTTTTAATGGCCCTCAGCTACAGGCATGGAATATAAGTGAAAATTAAGATATTTTTCATGGGCGAAAATAGATTCAATCACAGCATGTTTCTCTCCCTACTTCTTCCTATTTACTTATTCATCTTACTTTATTTATTTGCTTATTTGTTTGTTTAGTTAGCCTTATTTGTTTATTTATTGGTAAATGGTTCTGGCAAAAATGAAATCACGGTGCAAGATGAGGACACAGTGTGTTCTTATATGACATCAAAGCATTTGCTTGACCATAAATATCCTCTATTAATTGTATATAAACAGTTTTGTTTGTCAAGCTCCTAAGAGGATAGTAGAGTAAGGGACCAATACAGGAAGTTACAACTGTATCTTGGAAAGGGACAAGAAATAAATATTTTTATTAATAACTTAAGCTTTGCTACCTGTACAAGTAACAGTAGAGGCAACCATGATTTCCAGTTATTTCTAGTTCATAATGTATTTTTGTTTGTGATTTCAGTTCCTACCTTTTGTTCAGAATTTAATTTATTTGTTTTATTTCTGAAGAGATAGTTCAGTAGACAAGACTGAAAAAGAGGTGTGGGAATCTGAGCTTGAATGCCTAGCATCCAGTTAAAAAGCTGAGGATGATGACTTGTGCTTTTAACCCTGGTTCAAGAATGGCAGATACAACAAAATGCCCACATACACATGGAAACTAAACAACACTCTGCTAAAGGATAGCAGGGTCAAAGAAGAAATAAAGAAAGAAATTAAGGATTTTCTAGAATTCAACGAAAATGAAAACACAACATACCCAAACCTATGGGATGCAATGAAAGCAGTATTGAGAGGAAAACTCATTGCTCTAAGTGCTTCCAAGAAGAAACAGGAGAGAGCTCACATCAGCAACCTGACAGCACAGCTAAAAGCCCTAGAACAAAAGGAAGCAGATTTACCCAAAAAGAGTAGACGGCAAGAAATAATCAAAATTAGGGCAGAAATAGACCAAATAGAAACAAAAAAAACCATTGAAAAAATCAACAAAACAAAGAGTTGGTTCTTCGAGAAAATCAACAAGATTGATAAACCCCTAGCCAGACTAACTAAAGGGCAAAGAGAGAGTATCCAAATTAACAAAATCAGAAAGGAAAGTGGTGACATAACAACTGAAACTAAGGAAATTCAAGAAATCATCAGATCATACTACAAAAACTTATACTCCACAAAATTGGAAAATCTGGAGGAAATGGACGAATTCCTAGACAGATACAAGGTACCAAAGTTGAACCAGGACCAAGTAAACCATCTAAATAACCCTATAACACCTAAAGAAATAGAAGAAGTCATCAAAAGCCTCCCAACCAAAAAAAGCCTAGGTCCAGACGGGTTCAGTGCAGAATTTTATCAGACATTTATTGGGGATATAACACCAATATTCACCAAGCTATTCCAAAAGATAGAATCAGATGGAATATTACCCAACTCATTTTTTGAGGCTACAATAACCCTCGTACCTAAGCCACACAAAGACCCTACAAGGAAAGAGAACTTCAGACCAATCTCACTTATGAACATTGATGCAAAAATACTCAACAAATTCCTTGCAAACCGAATCCAAGAACACATCAAAACCATCATTCATCATGACCAAGTAGGCTTCATCCCTGGGATGCAGGGATGGTTTAACATAAGGAAATCCATCAATGTAATCCACCATATAAACAAACTTAAAGACCAAAATCACATGGTCATCTCACTAGACGCTGAGAAAGCATTCGACAAAATCCAACACCCCTTCATGTTAAAAGTCCTGGAAAGAACAGGAGTCCAAGGCCCATATTTAAACATAATAAAAGCAATATACAGCAAACCAACAGCCAACATCAAACTTAATGGCGAGAAACTTGAAGCAATCCCACTAAAATCAGGGACTCGACAAGGCTGCCCACTCTCTCCCTACCTATTCAACATAGTACTGGAAGTCCTGGCTGGAGCAATTAGACAGCAAAAGGAGATCAAGGGGATACAAATCGGAAAGGAAGAGATAAAAACATCACTCTTTGCCGATGACATGATAGTGTACTTGAGTGACCCCAAAAATTCCACCAGAGAACTCCTACAGCTGATAAACAAGTTCAGCAAAGTGGCCGGATACAAAATTAACTCAAACAAATCAGTAGCATTCCTATACTCAAAAAACAAACATGTGGAGAAAGAAATTGGGGAAAAGGTACCCTTCACAATAGTTACAAAAGCTATGAAATACCTTGGTGTGACTCTAACTAAGGAAGTGAAGGACCTGTATGACAAGAACTTCAAACCTCTGAAGAAAGAAATTGAGGAGGATCTCAGAAAATGGAAAGATCTCCCATGCTCATGGATTGGAAAGATCAACATCTTAAAAATGGCCATCCTACCAAAAGCAATCTATAGATTCAATGCAATCCCCATTAAAATTCCAACCCAGTTCTTCATGGAATTGGAAAGATCAATGTGCAATTTCATCTGGAATAACAAAAGACCTAGAATAGCGAAAACCATCCTCAACAACAAAAAAACATCAGCGGGAATCACTATCCCTGACCTCAAGCTATATTACAAGGCAATTGTGCTGAAAACTGCATGGTACTGGTACAGAAATAGGCAAGTGGATCAATGGAATAGAATAGAAGATTCAGAAATGAGCCCTCATGTATATGGTCACCTGATTTTTGACAAAGGAGCAGTAAACATTCAATGGAAAAAGGACAGCCTATTCAACAAATGGTGCTGGTCCAACTGGCACTCAACATGCAAAAGAATGAAAATAGACCCGTTCTTATCTCCTTGTACAAAGCTCAAGTGTAAGTGGATTAAAGATCTCCACATTAAACCTGACACACTGGAATTATTAGATGAGAAAGTAGGGAAAACCTTAGAACACATAGGCACAGGAGAAAATTTCCTAAACAAAACACCAATGGCTCAAGCTCTAAGGTCAAAGATTAACAAATGGGACTTAATGAGATTGCAAAGTTTCTGTAAGGCTAAGGACATCGTCAAGAAAACAAAACGGCAACCAACAGAATGGGAAAAGATCTTTACCAACACCACATCAGATAGAGGCCTAATATCTAAGGTGTACAAGGAACTCAAAAAGCTCGACACCAGAGAATCAAATAACCCTATTAAAAAATGGGGTACAGAGCTAAACAAATCTTTTTCAGTTGAGGAACTCCGAATGGCCGAAAAACATCTGAGGAAGTGCTCGACATCCTTAGCCATCAAGGAAATGCAAATCAAAACAACCCTAAGATTCCACCTCACTCCAGTCAGATTGGCCAAGATCCAAAACTCAGATGACAGCGGATGCTGGCGAGGCTGGGGAGAAATAGGAACACTTCTCCACTGTTGGTGGGGTTGCAAGCTAATACAACCACTCTGGAAATCGGTCTGGCGATACCTCAGAAAATTGGATATAGTACTACCTGAAGACCCAGCTATTCCACTTCTGGGCATATACCCCAGAGACACTTTAATACACAACAAAGATATATGCACACAATGTTCATAGCGGCTCTATTTATAATAGCCAGAAGCTGGAAGGAACCCAGATGTCCTTCAGAAGACGAATGGATACAAAAATTGTGGTACATATACACAATGGAATACTACTCAGCCACCAGAAACAATGACTTAACCAAAGTCTTAAGAAAATGGCTGCATCTAGAGAAGATCATCCTGAGTGAGATAACCCAGTCACAAAAGAACAGACATAATATGCAGTCACTGATAGTGGGATGCTAACCCCAGAGGCTTGCACTCCCCCAGAAACAACTCACAGACTGTATGAAGTCCAAGAAATAAAGAAAACAAAAACTATACATATATTCACAAAACAAGAAGACTTTGACTATTTCCATGTTGCGTTTTGTTTTGCATGTACTTTAAGCTTATTGCAACTAGTACGTTTTCAATGCATACTGTCAAGCCCTTGAAAAAAATCAAGTACCGACTAAAAAACATATTCACATGGTTTTATGTAAAATTTATTTTAATGTCTGAAAAAACAGTACTGACAAAAATGTATAATTTTAAGCAAAAAATGTTTAAAATCTTTACATCTATCTTTGTTTTGAAAAATAAAATCGTTTAAAAAAAAAATAAAGAATGGCAGATACAAGAGACTTCTGGGAATTTCTGAGCTCGGTAACAGCCTAGAAAATAGTCAGGGAGCTCTGGTTTCATGGGGAAAACCTGAATCATGGAAATAAAGCAAAGAGTAAAAGGGTAAGATACTTGATAACTTTAGGAGTCTGCATGCATACTTGTAAAAGAGTGTACCTGTACACAGATGGACTCACATATTTGTCACACATGAGCAAGTGTCAGAATGTACACAGAGTTTTTATTTTTATATTTTTATTACTCACATGTCACCAAACAGTATTGTCTTCTCAATAGATATCTATATTTTATTCTTCACAAATTGTTTAAACATATTGTTGAAGTCATTGACGATTTGGGCAGCGTGTTCTTATTACTTCTGTATATATAGATATGAAAAAGGAAATTTGGTTATGAATCTGAGATTTGTCCATTGTATGAGCACAATCTTAGCATCTTGCAATGCTATGGGCCAAGGCAACTGCACAGTCAAAAAGACAGCCTATAAGGAACCTGAAGTTCCTCCTGCCTCTGCTGATCATGTTGTGCCATACTAACCTCAGGCAAGTCATTTAAATTTTTTTCAGCAGACTTTACTCATTCTCAAAGCCTTGGACTATGAAAAGAACAAATCTACACAGCTGAGGCAAACAAGAGGAATACATGTCTTCTTTAATTGCATATGAAGATAAAATCTAAGAAGGCAACACCTAAGCATCACTGATGCCTTGGGATTAAACTGCTTTGCAATAGAAGTTAAGGGTTACTATACCAATTTTTGGGACTTCTGTAGCAACAAATCGCAGCCTGTATGGCTTCAACATCCATACAGAATTATCTTTTTCAAAATTCTACAGTCTGGGACTCTGACATCAAAGAGACCATAGTTTTTATTTCTAATTCTTAATGTCCTTTGCTTGTGGATTCTGTTTTTCTCTACTTTCCATCTCTAAGTGAGTCACATTCTGAGAGACTGGGTGTTAGAATGTCAACATGTCAACTTAGCTAGCATCGTTCAATCCATAATAGTTATTATGGGCACATAATCTTCCAGCAAAGCAGGTGGGTTGGCCATAAGGTCAGAATTAATGGGAAAGAGAGGTGAAATGATGACTTTAATGAAAACCATTAAGAAGCAGAGGCTGATAGCACTGTGGGTATCTGGTAAAAGTGTGACTTACCCGAGAGCAGTCAGTATGGAAATATGTACAATTACTAATGTTCTTCTAGAAATAAAGCATCCAATTATAAGACTGAAACCTAGTTC
The DNA here is from genome assembly GCF_963924665.1 of Micromys minutus. NCBI lineage: Eukaryota > Metazoa > Chordata > Mammalia > Rodentia > Muridae > Micromys > Micromys minutus. Next base: position 12,209,915 of record NC_137963.1, on the reverse strand, counting down.
TAATTTTTTTTAATATAATATGATGAATAATCATGAAACAATCTCTTATGGGAAGTTATCATGCTTGTCACTTTTGCGTACATTTCAGAAATTTCTGAATTACCTTAGAAATGGACTTAGCTATTACTACAGTTACACTTGTGCTTGTTCATCATTCCAATCCCTGAGGAATCTCATTATTGTTGGTTATAAATAATAACTTACTCCATAAGATTATTCTGAAAAAAATGTATTATCTTAGGTATGTTTTTATCCTTTGGAAACATTATATTTCAAGTGCAGAAAACTTCACAAGTCTGCTGAAACATAGATTTGAAGAACATTCTATTATAAAAGAGACTTTTTAAGAGTCATTGGCCTTTTTTAAAATCGCACTGTGTAATAATCTTTAGACTACTGTACAAAAGTGCAGAGGGTTGTTAAATTTCTTCTCATTGAAACTTTGAATGAAGCAATTCCAATCTTCCAAAAATTACTGGTGTACATCATACATCATAAGCAATAATTTATCAGTGTCCCTTAAAATGCTGTATGATATTCCTAGAGTTGTCATTCATCTGAAGAAATTGAACTATCTAAATATTGGAGTAAGTTTCCTAAAGTGATACCAGACAGAACATATTATTAGTAACCTTCATAGTCCTCTAACAGCACAGATTTTATCCACGTACATTTGAATTTGTTTCCATGGGTGCTTTAATTGTAGAAGCCCCACAAAGCACACAGCAAGATGAGGTGTCTGAGAATGAAATTCTGCTACATAACCTATCACTGCCCATCACATGTTCATGACATAGTCCAGAAAGCTTATATAAGCATCCTCCACACATTGCTCTAATCCCTCAGTTTGATGAAGAGCCCTTTACTAGTGCTGGTAATTGAATACAGTGCCCATTGTCTATTAACCATCTTCACTTTCTTGTCTAACTCACATTTTAATCTATTAGTCATTTTTACAATTACTTTCCAAGTGAATTACTGCTACTCAAGCTATTTATTCAGTGTCTCTTTTTCTGAGAGCTCAAAATAAGATAGTAATTATTAAATTATAGAGTATGTAGTTCATTCCCTTCAATTCAACTGATAGGCATGCTTCACCACTCTCTTCTCTAGAACTAAACTGATTGGTAGCCAACCTTGTTCTAGGGATTCTATCCTTAAAAAAATAACAGCCATGTCCGGAGTAAAAATAGGTTATGTTGGTACAAATTGCTTGGCATCATAAAATTCAGTCTATGGTAGCCATCGAAAAACAGACTTCAGCACTTCTGGTCTTAACCTGAGAACTGAGCAGACCTTGAAAGCTGGTACTACACCCATTACCATGACACCCAGTGGAAGGCTGTTATCCAGGTGCTCTGAAACATCCAGAATCACAGGTGCTCTAACAGGTCCATGACCACATAGGAAGTTAGATTCCTAGGAGATCGGACAAACACTGGAGCTCCGACTCACTCCAGGACATCAGGAACTTGGTCACACTGAGAACCCAGTATCTCAAGGCAGCTTGATTCCAAGGATCTCTGACACACTCAGGATCTCAGGATCCCAGAATCACAGAATCACAGTGACACCTGACTCTGAGGAGTTGTGCCACAATCAGGATCTCAAGGAGGATTGACTCTAGTCAGAGACAGCTAGGTCAGGTAGCAGTAGAGAGAAGCAGATGCCAAAAGTCAAGCGCAAGAACGTAAGCAACAGAAACTAAAACTAATTAACATCAGTAGAACCCAGTTCTCTTACTACAGATGGGATATCTCTGTCCTGGATATCCCATCACACCTGAAGAGTAAGATTCAGATTTTAAATCATATCTCATGATGATGATAGTGGACATGAAGAAGGGCATAAACAATTCCTTTAAAGAAATACAGGAGAACACTAACAAAAGAAAGAAGGAATTCGACAAAACCATACAGGATCTAAAATTGGAAATATAAATAGAAAAAAAAAAACTAGGAAGGGGATGAAGAATAATGGATGCAAGCATCACCACAGGCAACAAAAGATTAAAAAAAAAAAAAAAAAAAGAATCACAGGGGCAGAAGATACCATAGAAAACATTGATACAATAGTCAAAGAAAATGCAAAACCCTAAAGGGTCCTAACTAAAAAAATCCAGAAAATCCAGGACACAATAAGGAGACCAAAACTAAGAATAATAGGTAGAAGAGAGCAAGGATTATCAAATTAAAAAACCAGTAAATATCTTCAATGAACTTATAGAAGAAAAATTCCCTAACCTAAAGAAAGAGATGGACATGAACATAAAATAAGCCCACAGAAAAGCAAATAAACTCGGCCAGAAAAATTCTTCCCATCACATAATAGTCTAAACACTAACAACACAAAACAAAGAAAGAATATTAAAAGCAGTAAAATGAAAAGGTCAAGTAACATATAAAGGCAGACTGCCCAATCAAAATTACAAGAGACATTTGAACAGAGAGGATGAAAGCTAGGAAATCCTGGACATATGTTATTTAGACCCTAAGTGAATACAAATGCAAGCCATAGTTACTATAAGCAGTAAAACTTTCCATTACCATAGATGAATAAACCCAGATATTTCACAACAAAAATAAATACACACAATATCGTTCCACAAAATTAGCCCTACTTAGGGTAATAGATGTAAATTCCCAACACAAGTAGATATAGTACACCCTAGGGAAAAAAAAGAAGAAAAAATATTCTTGTTACAAACCAAATAGAAAAAAAAATCACAAAAAATATAATTCTACTTCTAACAAAAAAAGTGACAGGAAACAACAATCATTATTTCTTAATATCTTTTAACATCAATGAACTCATTTTCCCAAAAAAAAAATAGATAGACTATCAGACTAAATATGGAAACAGGATCCAGCATTTTGCTGCATAAAGGAAACATATCTAGGCAACAAAGACAGGCACTACCTCAGAGTGAAAGATTGGGAAAAACTTTCCAAGCAAATGTTCCCAAGAAACAAGCTGGAGTAGCCATTGTAATATCAAATAAACTAGATATTCAACCAAATTCATAAAAAAAGAAGGGCTACTTTTGATCATAGAAAAAAATATATCAAGATGTAATCTCTATTTCTGAACAGTTATATATCATTCCCAATAAAATATGAGCAGAAATGACATTTGTAATTTCACCAGGAGTTTTTAGGAACAACTGGGCATTTATTTATTGTTTCTCTTCTTACCAATGTGTAAGTATTGGAAGAGTATGAGGAACAAAATTAGAATGAGCCGAATACTCAAATCCACACATGAAAAAGAAGAAAAAAAAAACTCGTATAGGAATAAATGTATTAGACTCCTAAGTAAGTATATGATTAATTAATTAATGGTTATGAAGCCACTAAAATGCTAGAATCTTCTTGTTTCATCATTCAGGAAAATGGTATTTCAAATGTCTTCATGTGGTCCACTCTCTTCTTATTAAGGTTACTGGCTTAAGTCTTGTGTTTCCAAAGAAGCCATCCTTCGAATAATTAATTTACTTAAAAGCCCATGTCTGTACAACTCCATGCGTATTCATCAGTATCGCTGAGTGTGTTATCACTGTAATTTGAGTGTATTCGCTTGCTTGTTTTGTTTTTGCTGGTACACATGCATGACCTTTCCCTACCATCATGCAGAATGACACAGGAGGATGTGAATGAACATTTGCTCACCCCAAACAGCAACTAATGACAAACTGAAGTATGGACCCCACCAAAGCCCAACACCGTGAACAATACATTTTATTGGGTTACATACAGAAGAAGAAATGACTCTAAAGTAAAATTAACACCATCACAACCCACCCCTTCAGAATGAGTGCCAGAGCATGAAAGCTGGAAACTAGACACTCACTTCTCCAAGTACTGACTGGACGCTCACTTTTTCATGGAGTTCAGTTGATCTGAGCCTGTTGCATGTACTTCCACTGATCTTTTCTATTAGAAAATGTGACTAGTCTACACTTCTACAGGCCTGCTCTGCTTGTCTGAGAGTGTCTCTCATCGGTCCCTACACCAGTACTGTAGTGTAGTATTGGCACACTCGATTCACACTTACACACACACACACACACACACACACACACACACACACACACACACACACACTTGCTTAGAAGGTAGAGGCCTGGTATACAGGTCATTTTCAGGGGCCTTCTGAAGCCTCTGAGTTGTTTGCTTCTTGAACTTAGTGAACCAAAACAGAATGGAAAGTAACCCCTCCCCTCTCCCCATTCTTCCTGTTTTTTCTCCTCCATGTTAACATCCTGGTCTTAATGAGCTTCTCTATAAGATCGAAGGCTTTAATCTCAGACAGAATTGCTATACAACATACCACTGGTAAAGCAGCTCCATATTATTTGAAAAGTTGTTTAATATACAGCTGTAGCCTCTAGTGCATAAAATATGGAATGCAGGATGTGTTCAGCAAGCATTCCTGGGAGAGGAACTCTATATTCTGTTTACACTCTCAAAATCTTCCAAAAAAAAATTATGAGGTTTTTTTTTCTATATTTGTTAGTAAGTATTCACTGTATGTCATTTGGTATCAACATTTCCCCCCATTTTCATGCCTGAATTGTCCATTTCACTTCTTTTCCTCTACTCAAGCACATTCATTCAATATCTTTATTGTGGAGCTATGGCTGAAAATTAACTCTAGTATCAGCTAGCAGGATTCTATTGCTCATGGGAAATCTGAGAACCAGTGAAGTGAAGGAACTTGGTGTGTAATATCTGAAATTCACTGAGCTCTTTACAGACATTGTTTAATTTAACACATTATGTCCTGCTATGCAAGTACAATGTCGATATAAATTTGCCGAGGTTACAAATGAGGAAGATGAATTTCGGAGAGCTTCCACATACCGTATGGAATATTCAGGGGGAAAAAATGAACAAATGACAGTTCATCTAGGACCGGACACTGATGACAGAGTAATAAACAACAAGTTTTTTTTTTTTTTACCAACGAGTTTACCAAGATCAATCACAGGATTGTGGGTGAACACAAAGACAACTGAATCTGCAAAAAAAAAATAAAGCTAACTCCAGCATCGGTTCCTACTCAGGAAATATGGATGCCTGGAATTTTCTGTTCAACCTTGAGACAGCATCGTTTTCTTAGTCAGTTCTTTGCTATTGTTATACCTTTGGAGATGGGATTAGCTAATTTTGTAGTTTTCTGAGCTTTCTGGCCCATTTAACTGCCTTTACTTTCTTTAGACTTATAATTGCCTCTTCTCCCAGGAAGGAAAGTTTTTGTTTATGGGATACAGATATACAATGCACCATATGCTAAGTTCACACAGATACTATATGCTAATTCATGTCTCAAGTCAAATGCTGAATCCAAAGCCAGTATTGAAAATTTATATATTTTACTCCAAATTTTTTCATTCTACTTAACAATTATATTTTACAGAGGAATTCTTTCATTGCCTATTTTTATTTATGCTATAAATGTTTTTTCTGAAATAATTTTATTTAAAATTTGATTTTTCTAAAGAGAGACATATAACCTGTTAGAGTCACAATACCATAACCTGCATTCCTGTCTCAGTATAAATCATTTTAAGACATATCCATTTAATTCTGCCATATATCTCCATCCACACTAAGGTAACAATAGTTATGAATTTTTACTTTAAAGGATCAAATAAATCATGTAAATGAATGCATACAGATAATTATTTTTTAATTAGATTCTCCCATTCACCCTACACATAGATTCATATCCATTTATGTACCCAATACATGAGTGCTTTAAATGTCAAGCTCTTGTCAATCACCTGAATATATGATGATCTACTGTGTCCTTCTCATGTCATGGAACATTAAAGAGCTCTAGTTTTAGACTCTAAAATAATGTACCATAAATGCTTACATTGAGATCTGTTTGTGAAAATTTTTTTTTCTCCTGTCCTTTGGGTTCATACCTAAGTGTTTATATATGTTTAGCAATATTTCTTTTACTTTTGGTATTATAACATCAGAATAATTCTCCATTTCCTTTCCCTGTATTGAGCCTCTCAACCCTTCCAAATATACTGTCCCTTTGTTATTTTTCAAATGCATATCCTGACACTTCATTAAGACTTGCTTTCCATGTCTGTATTTTGCGACTGGGTTACCTCATGCAGGATAACAGTTTCTAGTTCCATCCATTTGCCTAGGAATTTCATAAATTCATTGTTTCCAAAACCTGAGAAGTACTTCATTGCTTAAATGTACAACACTTTCTGTATGCATTCCTCTGTTCAAGGACATCTGGGTTCTTTCCAGGTTCTGGTTATTATAAATAAGGCTGCTATGAACAAAGTGGAGTATGTGCTCTTGTTACATGTTGGAGTGACATTTGGGTATATGCTCAGGAGTGGAATAGCTGAGTCTTCAGGTAGTATTATGTCCAATTATATGAGGAACTTCAGGACTAATTTCCAGATGATTGTATGAGCTTCCAACCAACAAAGAGTGGAGGAGTGTTTCGCTTTCTCCAAATCCTTGCCAGCATTTGCTTTCACCTGAGTTTTTGAACTTAGCCATTCTGACTGGTGTCACGTGTTCAGAGACTGCCTCACCTGGGGATCAATTCCATATGCAGCCACCAAACCCAAGCACTATTGTTGATGTCAAGAAGTGCTTACTGGCTGGAGCCTGATATGAATATCTCTTCAGAGGCTATGCCAGAGTGTTACACAAACAGCTGAGGATGCTTTCTGCTAACCATCAGACTGAACATGGGGAGCCCAATCAAGGAGCTATAGAAAGGACTGAAGGTGCTGAGTTTGCAAACTCATGGGAAGAACACCATTATCAACCAACCAAACCCTCCACAATTCCAACGGACTAAAACACTATCCACTGGTCATAGTTGCACATGTAGCCAAAGATAGCATTGTTGGGCATCAAAGAAAGAAGAGGCTTTTGGTCCATGAAAGGTGCATTTTTACAGTGTAGGGGAAGGCAAAGGCATTGAGTCAGAAAATGTGATTGGGAGAGGGAGCACATTCATGGAAACAAGTGGAAGGAAATGGGGAATGGTAGTGGGCATGGAGGGGATAACATTTGCAATGTAAATTCAGAGAATACCCAATAAAATAATAAAAATAAATATTGAAAAAAGAGTTGTTTTCCACACAACAGCATGTGCATGAATAAACATACATACATACACACACACACACACACACACACACACACACACAGATGTACATATGTATATTGATAAGGACTTCCATAGTCTTTGCAATGTTACTTGCATGTAGATTTTCACTTGAAATTGGATAATCACGGTGCAGAAGAGGGTATACCCTCAGAGCTCTAAAGGCCTAAAGTGTTATACCTTGTTCTCTCATTCTTCTGAGTTCCTAGTGGAGGATTGTGACTGTTTGCTCTCTAGGTCCTGGTGGGTTTCTTAAATTTTTGATGTTTCTTAGCTTGCCTACCACTTTAATATTTGCTATATAGAAAACATCTCTACTCTTTTTCTCTGGTGGGTCTAAAAATCTTTTCTTTTTTGCATGAGAGCTGGAGAGATAGGTGGTTCCGGAGTTAAGAGTATTGATTGATTGATCTTCAAGAGTTCCTAAGTTCAATTCCCAACAACCATAAGGAAGTTCACAACCATTGGTAATGGGATCTGGTGCCCTATCCTGGTATGAAGACAGTGACATCATGTTCATATATATGAAATAAATAAATAGTTCTAAAAACACCTTTTCTCTCCCTTCCACTTTAAAACAGTAGTCATGGTCCTGAGGGTCTACATTGAATCAAAGTTTACTTCATCTCATGACATCCACTCATTGTGTATTACATTTTAGTATACTTGTAACTTCTTCCTCTTAAATCTCTCACTGAAACTTTGGTCTTTCTGTCTTTCTTTCTCTCTCTTTTTTTTTCTTCTTTTCTTTTTTCTCTTTTTTTCCTTTCCTTTTCTTTTTCTTTTTTTTTCTGATCATAGGGCTCAAATCAAGGGCTTTGTACATGCTAAATGAGAATTATATCATCCACATATATTCTCAAACTTCATGTTAGCTTTTGATTTTATTTATGCTAGGAAAATAAACATTATATATATTTTTATATTTAATATATATATTTAATATATATTTTATATTTTATATATATATATATATATATATATATATATATATATATATTAGACATATATATCACATACCCTCTACAATTTGCCTTTATGTGGGTGCTCCTCCATCCACTAACCTACTCTGGCCTAACCATTCTAGAATCCCCCTTTGCTGGGGCATTAAGCCTCTACAGGACCAAGGGCCTCCTCTCCCTCTGATGCCAGATAAGGCCAACCTCTGCTACATATACAGCTGGAGCCATGGCTCCCTCCATGTGTCCTCTTTGGTTGGTGGTTTAGTGTCTGGGAGCTCTGCGTGGTCCTGTAAGTATATATTGTTATTCTTTCTATGGTTTTGCAACCCCCCTCAGATCACACAGTTTTTCCCCTAACCCTTTGTTGAGGTACCTGAACTCAGTACATTGGTTGGTTGTATCTGTATTAATCAGATGCTGGTATAACTGCTCAGGGAACCACCATACCAGAAAAGAAAGTCCTTCTTGGTATCAGCAATAGTGACTGGATTTGGCAGATGTTCAGTATCCCTAGGTGGTACAGTCTCTGGATGACCTTTCCTCCAGCCTCTGCTTCATTTTTTTCTCCCTGTCTTTTCTTTGGACAGGAACATTCTGGGTTAAAATTTTTGAGATATCTGGTGGCATCATTCCTCAGCTGGGAACTGTGCTTATCTACTGGGGGTGGTCTCTATAAGTGTTATCTCCTCCTTTTGGGTATTTTACCTTAAGTCATCCCTGGGTATCCTGGGAGCATCTCCCTTTGCTGGAGTTTGGGGACGTTCTAGTGTCTACCCTCAGTTTTTATCCTTTACCACTATTACATATTTCTGTTCAACTTCCTGACCGTCTGTACTTCTCTTTTTCCTTCTCATACCTGATCCTGGCCTCCTCCTTTCCCTATGCTTCCCCTCTCTCTCCTAGACCTTTGCCTCCCTCTAGGTCCAGAAATTATTTTCTTATCCCTTTTAAGTAGGTTTGAAGTGTCCACACTTTGAAAATTTGCCTATTCATTTTTGTTATGTTGAGTTGTTGAATTTCCATGAAGTCTACACGCTTTCTTTAGTGTGTGTACTGACTAGTTTTGTGTCAACTTGACACAAGCTGTAGTTATCACTAAGAAAAGAGTCTAATTTGAGGAAATGCCTCCATGAGATTCAGCTGTAAGGCATTTTCTCAACTAGTGATTAAGGGGGCACAGCCCAGCCTATTGTGGGTGGTGCCATCCCTGGGCTAGTAGACCTGAGTTCTATAAGAAAGGAAGATGAGCAAGTCAAGGGAAGCAAGCCACTAAGCAACATCCCTTCATGGCCTCTGCATCTGCTTATTCTTCCTGACCTGCTTAAATTCCTGTGCTAACTTTCTTTAATAAACAGCAATGTGGAAGTTTAGGGTGAATAAACCCTTTCCTCCCCAACTTGCTTCTTCATCGTGATGTTTTGTGCAGGAATAGAAACCCTAAGATAGTGTGTAACTTTATGATATAGGTTCTGTCAGTAAACATTTATTCTAAGTGCATAGTTTTTATTCTTTGTGGACTACACTGAAACTTAACACATAATAATAAAAATGAATATAAAACAGTTAACATCTACTAACATACATTTTACCATTATTACATATATACCATGAATTTTATTAGTGCCAGAGTTCCTTATATGTTTTAGATAAGCTGTTATCAATACAGACACTATTCAAGTAACTAGCAGTTCCCAATCTCAATGGAGGGAGAATTCACTTCCATATTTAACCATGGATATAGTGACAGAATGCAATTCCTTAAAGAAAATTGCATTGAAGTCTCCTGTTTCTTGCCACAAGGTCTGTGCTACAGCACCCAAAAAAATAGAGGTTTGACTGGGTAAATAAAACAAATAAGAAATGTCAAATATATCTTTTTAGCCCTCTGAATTAAATCAAATAATGGAAATGGTGGGATAGAGACACAGCTTAGTGGAATAGCTTTTGGTTGAAATTTCTGAATTTCTAGGTCCAAACACACATACACGCACTCTCTCTCTCTCTCTCTCTCTCTCTCTCTCTTATTCTTCTCTCTCTCTCTCTCTCTCTCTCTCTCTCTCTCTCTCTCTCTCTCTCTCTCTCTCTCTCTCTTATTCTTTCTCTCTCTCTCTCTCTCTCTCTCTCTCACACACACACACACACACAGAGACAGAGACAGAGAGAGAGGGGAGATAGACAGATAGATAGATAGATAGATAGATAGATAGATAGATAGATAGATAGAGAGAGAGAGAGAGAGAGAGAGAGAGAGAGAGAGAGAGAGAGATATGTTTTTTTTTTTTTTTAAATGTAAGCCTGTGAGTCCTAAAATATTGGTTTGTGGTGAGTTGTTTTTCTAGACAGAGTTCTACCAAAATTATGATTAAGCTTCTTTAAATCATATATAATTGAATAAGTATTACCTATATTTAAATCAAGAGGTGTTTTATGCAGTACACATTGTACAGCCCTTCATTTATTTAGGTATTATTTTGTTTCTCTACCATTGTATTTAAAAATTCAATGTAAATTGAATTTATAATGACTTCTTTTTCTGGCTAGTTTTAGGCACTTAATGCTATTGCAAATAGTATTTTTAACATTTTACAACTCTTTTTAGTGCTTCACACTGTTGTCCTGCAGCTGTTCTGAAGATAACAATATGCATCTTTATGCCATCCTGGTATCTTTAGTGTTAATATTGAATCAGAAGAAAGAGTTTTGAAACAGCATACATTGATGACCTACCCTGACGCTTAGAAACATTATCATATATATTAAATTTTAAAACTTTATTAAAAATGTTATAAGCATTGCCCTGGATAGTCATTTTTCTTTCCTTGATGTATAAATGATCTCTCTCTGTTTTGTATTTTTCTAATACTTACTGTTACCATTAAAATTTGTCCCCCTCCTTTTCCCACTTAGTTGTGCTGATGGGTCTATTTGAAACTCCTATACTTTAGAGCATCACGCATGACAGGGGGACCCCAACATGCCTATTCAGTTCTCTTTGAAAAACTGAGTTTCTGTACAGCATCATTGCCCTTGAGACCAAGTTCATCAAGATATTGTTACTTGACTATCTGCTTCCATACCTGTTAATTTTGTTTGAGCAGGAGTTTACTTCCTTTGACCTGTCCTTTGGAGGGGCCACAGGTGAAAATTTCTGACCAGTTTCTTTCGATCTCTGAAGTGTTATTATATTTATGTTCTCAGACTTTAACTTCTATGCCATGTTTGATAAATCTTATCTGCCTTTCTTTTAAGTATTTTAACAACCCAACTTCACCATTTTTTGAGAATGCCTAAGGTTTTCTTTTTTTATAAATTTGTTTTATGCACTATTTATTAATATTTAATTGTTTTTAAATGTGTATGTTTATTAAGTAGTGATCTTGCCATGTCACTAAAAACATTTGATAGTGACAGGGATCTTGTGGGATATGTTTTTTTCTTTCTACCATTCAATTCCTAGGGTACTCAGGTCATCAAGTTTTATGGGGAAATCTAAACTTGCTGGGGAAATTTACTGAATCTTCATCTTTGGAATTTTATTTTAAATTTCTGGTTTATTTTACACTTGGCTTACTACAAAGCTATTCACTGTTCTTTGCACATTTGGGCATGTCAAGACTTATGGAGCCTGCTGTGCACTAGTACTTCTCTAAATCAGGTGACTTTTTTCCTACAGTATTTCTGCTTATTCTTATTCTTTGTGAGATTTAAGCTATGAATCCATTAGCTCCCTTGTTAATCTTCTATAATATTCTCAGGCTCAATTTTTTTTAAAAAACTATCTTCCTCTATTACAATTTATGTAAAGCAGTTCATTTCCTTCAAATTTTAATACATTTTCTTAGGATGCACCCCATAGGCTGAGGAAACAATTCATTAATTTGGCTGGTTCCTTTAAATTGCCTAATAGCTATTATTTGATTTTGATTTCCTTAAAAGTGATATGTACCTATTGATACAAAAATTATAGTTTTTTATATTATTCAAAAAATTTAAAGTTATATGTCACATTAAATTCATGTCTGGCCAGAAATAGTCTATTTGCTTTGTTTTATCTTTCTTTGCTTCTTTATTTCTTTGGTTGTTCTTGATGATGATATTTAATGAATAAAACCTGAGAAAGCAAAAATAAAAGGGGTGGTGAGGAAAGAGATTTACCAGGTTTCAGCCCATCACCAGAGATTTTGGCATGAAAAGATGATTTAATTAGAAAGCAAGAGTGATGTGGAGCTAAACAGACCATGGAGCTCTAGTGCCCTGCCCACCACTTTTGTAGAACAAACATCGGGACAGTTGTAATATTTTCTGCAGAAGAATTTCTTCTTCAGGTACAAGAAGGACTTTCCTCTCCTGGCAAGATATTCTTGGGAGAAATAATTTTGAATAATATTTTGTGTGAATGGTCTAATAGCAAAGGAGAAGGCATATGTGTCATTTGAGATTATATACTCATCCCTAACAGACAGGCTGATTATAGTCCTGTCTTTGTTGTATACCATAATATTGAGGTAGAATATTCCTCTATCTGAAACAATGCCATAAACAGAAAATAACCAGGAATCGAGGTTAGAACACGTTCTGATAGTGTCAGATCAATATGATAAGAACCAATTTTGTAAAATCTCTTGACTTTTGGAAAATCTTGCAAAAGTAACTCCACCTTGTTGGCTTGAGATAGTGTCATTACAAAAACTGCCTGTAATCAAACATAAAACACTTTTACTTCAGTTTCCAGGATTCTGGGTTTACATTCCAGCTCTGTTACGTCTAACATGATATTATCTCAATTTTCCTCCCTTCACCCAGAGCAATATTTCTGAATTTTTCACAATTAACCACCTAGTGGTTTGTCCTACACTATACCTCACAGGATCAATTTTTTTCCTGGCTATTCTGATTTGATTCTTTGTTCAGTGTGAGGGTAAATTACAGATATGCAGGAGTTATTTCCAATAAACCTTTTAGACTCAATTTTAATCAACTGAGAGTTATACAATAATTTCACTCTGCTTGTCTAGAATTCTAGGCAATGCATTAATTACAATATAGTCTTTACTTGTTTTTGGTTCTGGTTTTGCTTTTGCTTTTGTTTTTGCTGAGAAGCTGCACTTTTTCAGAGTACTTACAGAGTAAAATTAATTAGAAAATATTGTCATATGTCTACATATTGACAAATATGCAATATGAATCTATTTCTATTTGTTATTTTTATTTTTACCTAAAATGTGTCTAGAAGTATTTATTTTCTCATATTACTTGAAGTTTCCTAATATTTGCTTAAAGTCTTTGAAGATAAAATCATTTTAAATATATATTGAAAAATATATACTGAAAACTGCAAACCTGAAATAGGTAAGTCATGAGACTGTTTCATTTGCAAGATTACTTAATATTTTGTGTAAAATTATCTTCAGGCTATGTGCAGAAAAGGAACATACCATAATTAAAATATATGTTTATGTTTGACTTATAGCTCTAATACAGTGATTTTCAATCTGTGGGTCTAGGCCCCTATTGGATTACAATGACCTTTTAACAGAAGTTGCCAAAAAACATTCAGAAAATACAGATATTTACATTATCATTGTTAGCAATTAAAAAAATCCAGTTATGAACTAGCAACAAAATTAACTTTATAGTTGGTGCTCACTACACAATGAGCAACTGTATTAAAGGGTCAAAACATTACAATGGCTGAGAACCACTGATCTAGAAGAAAGCCTTTATTTAGAGAAGTCCATGTCGACGGAAATATTCCATGAGGTACTCTCAATTAATATAGCACCTGCAGTTCATGGATTATCTATGAAGTCTATCATTTCAATACTTTTCACTGTGTATCTGTTGAATCTGAGGGATTTTGTTGTCTTACTTTGAAACTATATTTTATGAATTGGAAATCAATTTACAATGAGAGGTCCTTGGTTTGCTATATGTCATTGTAGATTGGGTGAACATTTTTGATAAACTTTACTACTAGTCTGAAATATCCTTCTAGACAATCACAAAGTGCTCAGATGCTTGTCTGAGTGGATAGCTGTACTTCCATTTTATGTGATTAGCACTTGGCTGTTCTGAACACCTACATTTATTCAACCTATAAATAGACATTTAAACACTAGAACCTAGTTTAGGCCCTATTTCCTAGATCCTAAAACGACACACACAGAACTTGATATTTAACTATAAACATGAAGAGTCTATTAAAAAATTTCTGAGTGATTTCCATGTTATTTCTTAGCTCCACTACCTCTAGCAATGCCAGCATCTCAAATTCACTATTTTTTTTTTTCTTGAAATCTGAATGCAATTACTTCACTGTATCTAAATGTCCCCTTCCAGATTTGGAGATTGTGATAGAAAATGAAGTGAAGGTTTACTTCCATTTGAGTCTCATTTTTCTAACATCAGAAAATTATTATTTTAAGCTGCTCTATTGAACTATCTATTTTAGGTAGGGAAGATGAACCTCGTAATATTTCCCCCATCCTTGTTAGAAACATAATTCTTAAAGGGTAGGTGTTTGCTGCCTTTGAACTACTATAGGTTTTATATAGTTAGAAGCATCTGGATGCTTTGATCTTTGGTATTCTCTTACAGTCAAGAATCTAGTAAGAAAAAATATGCTTGATAATAAGGTCCACCAACATTCACTTGCATTTCAGAAAATGGGTAAGGAAAGCATAATTTATGAGTGTTTTATCTAATGAGGAACAGACAATTTGTCCTTATTAGATTTAGAATACTAGAGGAAAACATTTCTGTTCACACTTTACTTGGTAACCAAATTTTCTATTTATTTAGCCAAAAGGCATTAGCATTTCCATTTATATATTTGCAAATTCATAAAAGATTTAAATATTTAAGTATTTTGCTTTCAGATACAATCACCAGGGGTGGTATTTTGAGTATCCATTAGAATAGATAGATATGTAAAGTGAAATCTTTCTTCACTGTCCAAATAGGAAAAAAGACATGATTTATTTTATTTTGACTGCCAATCCATTTTTTTATGTTATTTTTATTTCATTTACTGGCTTTCTAAATAGATAGTTGCTGGACAAAAAATATGAATATTAAATAACTTTATTTCATCAGGTCCTATTTCTTCAGGATTTTTCTGTAAAATACTTTTGGTTCCAGGCCTAAGAGATGGTTTTATCTGTAAAATGTAAGTGATTCACAGGAAACATAAGGTCTGGTGTTAATCCAAAAATAAAGAAACCAATCATGGTAGCCAGTGCTTTTAATACTAGCACTGGGGATGGAGGAGTCCAAGCAAGAGTATCTGTGGTGTTGTATTTGTAGTGTTCATTGTCAGACCAATCTAATCTCATCAGCAAGTAGCAGGTTCAGTGAATTAGAGAACCCATCTCAATATATATATATATATATATATATATATATTGAGTATATATATATATATATACATATGCATACATTCATGCATAAATACATATATAATGGCAGTTTAAGAAAACAAATGGAAAAGAATACAATCTTATTACATAACAAACATATAAATTAAAGTAATAAAAAGTTAATATGTTGAACAACTGAGGTAGCTAGACACCTGTGAACACAAAATAACATCTTTCTAGCCAAATGAAATAAAAAGTGTCTTACTTTCAAGCTAAATATGAGTAACTGGGGGCTGGAAATCCAGGTATAGGTTCCTCCCAATTTGATGTTTTAATTGTTAAGGATTTTATCAAGTCTTTATAGTACTAGAGAAAAAAAAGACATAACATTTTTTAAAAAACAATTGTAGATATTTCTGCTAGAAAGGTTACAGAAAACCAAAAAGCCTCTGCTATCAGCCTCAGAAACTCTCTCTTGATATTCTTGGCTGTATTGTTTGTGGAAACTATGAATTTGTCCATTTATTTTAAAGGATTTATGCATTAAGTAGGATGTATCATTTGATCTTGGTAATACATGGGCATTTTAAGAGATTGAGGTTAATTTTTTCTGGGCCTCTAGCATTCTAAATCTCTCTATACTAGTACTGAATTCCTTAATTAATTTCTTTTCATAACATTAAAAGTAAATGGATCTTCTCTCTGGATATTTTTTCTATATACCCTGTGTGCTTATGTGACTTCCAAACACAAATACCGAACAAAGAAAAAAAAAAAAAACTTCACACCAATTTCCTGTATGAATATTGATGCAAACATACTCAATATAATTCTAGTACATTGAATCCATGAACACATCAAAATGATAATCTATCATCATCAAGTAGGCTTTATCCCAGGAATGCAGGGATGGTTCAATATACAGAAATCCATTAACATAAACCACTATAAAAAGTTCTAAAAATAACCATCTCAATAAAGGCTGAAAAAGCATTTGACAGAATTCAACAACTCTTTATGTTAAAAGTCTTGGAAAGGTCAGGAATTCAAGGCCCATAACTAAACATAGTAAAAGCAATATAGAACAAACTTGTAGCCAACATAAAACTAAATGGAGAGAAACTTGAATCACTCCCACTGAAATCTGGGACAAGACAAAGATATGTACTTTCTCACTACCTGTTCAGTATAGTACTAATAGCCCTAGCCAGAGAAATTACACAATAAAAGGGGTCAAAAGGATACAAACTAGAAATAAAGAATTCAAAATATTATTATTTGCGAATGACAACATAGTATACTTTCTTGACCCTAAAATTTCACCAGAGAAATACTAGAGCTGATAAACATCTTCAGCAAAGTGGCTGGATATAAAATCAACTCAAACAAATCAGTAGCTTTCTTATATTCAAAGGATAGACATGCAGAAAAATAAATTATGGAAATGACAACCTTCACAATAGTCTCACATTATATAAAATACTGTCGTGTGACCCTAAGCAAGCAAGTGAAAGACCTTTATGACAAGACTTTTCTGTCTCTGAAGAAAGAAATTGAAGATCTCAGAAGATGGAAAATTCTCCATGCTCATGCATTTGCAAGATTAATTTAGTAAAAATGGCAAACTTGGTAAAAGCAATCTACACATTCAATATAATTCTCATCAAAATTTCAACTCAAATCTTCATAGAGTTAAAAAGAGCAATTTGCAAATTCATTTGGAATAACAAAAACCCATCCAGAGACTGCCCCATCTGGGGATGCATCCCATCCGCAGACACTAAACCCAGAGACTATTGCTGATTCCAAGAAGCATTGCTGACAGGAGACTTGCATGACTGTCCTCTGAGAGGCTTTGTCAGATCCTTATCAATACAGATGCAGATGCTCATACCTAGGACTGAGAACTGGGACCCCAAGGGAAGAATCAGGGGAAAAAAACAAAAAACTGAAGAAGATGAAGTGGATTCTAACCTTATAGGAAAAACAGCAACATCAACTAACCAGACCCCCAGAGCTCCCAGGGACTAAACCACCAACCAAAGAGCACACATGGTGGGACCCACGGCTCCAGCTGCAGACATAGCAGAGGACTGCCTTGTCTGGTATCAATGGGAGGGGTGGCCCTTGGTCTTGTGGAGGTTCAATGCCCTATCATTGCAGGATGCTAGGGCAGTGAAGTGGGAGTCAGTGGGTGCATAAGGAAGGACTCTCATCAAGGCAGAGGGTGGGGGATGGGGTGGGAGCTTGCAGGGGGACAACATTGGAGATGCAAACAAATAACCAATGAAAACAAAGCCAAGTAACCAAGAGCTGACAAATCAAATGCAAGTAGGTGGGATAAACTACTACGAAGTATCATCCTATGTAGAGTGAATTAAGTACATTAATAGTGTAAACCAGACCTTTATCATATTGTCACAGGCAGGAAAGCAACTAGAGTACCTGATGTCTACATATGCCACATAGTGTGACTAACTAATGTGCTATGGCATTTTCCTGGTACTTCTTTTCGTTGTAATGTTCAAATCAATGCTATTGGGCTTTGGAGTGTCAGCTCAGTTGGTGGTAAAGAGCTTGCTGAACAAACTGTCTGTGCACCCAGATCACCCAATTATAATGTTGGGCACATTGACACACACCTGTATGCTATCATCCACTAGGTGGAGACAGAAGATCCCTGTGGCTTGCTGGTCAACTAGTCTAATCCATTTGTGAGGTTGGAGTTCAATGGGAGACCTTTTCCCAAAATATATGGTAGAGAGTGATTTAAAGAGACACTAGATGTTGACTTTTGACATTTATGCACACATGTATGCATGCAAACACACAGGTACACACACACACACACACACACACACACACACACATGCACACACACACACACATGCATGTATGAGCCCTCTCACACAAATGAGAAAATAAATAAAATGTCATTTATAATCTTAAATAAAAACAAAACAAAACAAAACAAAAAAAAAAAAAAAAAAAAAAAAAAAAACAAAAAAAAAAAAGAAAAACACCAAAAACCCAGGATAGCAAAAACTATTCTCAACAATAAAATAACTACTGAGGGAACCAAGATCCCTGACCTCAAGCTGTATTACAAAGCAATAGTCATAAAAACTGAATGGTATTGGTACAGAGACAGGAAGTTGATAAATGAAATACAATTGAAGATCCTGAATTATACCCACATACATATAGTCACTTGATCTTTGACAAAGGATCTAAAATTACCCAGTGGAAAAAAGATAGCATTTTTAACAAATGGTGCAGGCCCAATGTAGAAGAATGCAAGTTGATCCACACTTATCTCACTGTACAAATCCCAAGGACAAATGTATCAAGGACCTCCACATGAAACTAGGTACATAGAAACTAATAGAAGAGAAAGTGGGAAAGACCCTTGAACATATAGGCACTGGGGATAATTTCTTGAACAAAACACCAATGGCTTATGCTCTAAGATCAAGAATCAACAAATGAGACTTTATAAATTTGCAAAGCTTCTGTAAGTCAAAGAACACTGTCATTAAGACAAAAGGGAAACCAACAAATTGGGAAAACATATTTCCCAATCCTACATCCGATAGTGAGCTAATATTCAATATATGAAAAGAACTCAAGAAGTTAGACTCCAAAGAATCAAATCACCCTATGAAAAAATAAAGTATAGAGGTAAACAACAACAAAAAAAAAAAATACAATTCTCAACCAAGGAATATTGAATGGTTGAGAAGTTCCTAGAGTCATCAGGGAAATTCAAATAAAAACATCTCTGAGATTTACCTTACTCAAATCAAAATGCTTAAAGATCAAAAACTCAGGTGACAGCAGATGCTGTGGAGAATGTAGAGAAAGAGAAACACGCATCCATTACTGGTGGCATTGCAAGGTGGTACAACCAATCTGGAAATCATTCTGGCTGTTCCTCAGAAAATTGGACATAGTACTACTTCGGTACCAAGCTATAGCACTCCTGGGTACATACCCAAAAGACCTCAAACATATAACAAGGACAAATGTTCTTAGCAGCATGACTTATAATAGCCAGAAGCAGAAAAGAACCTAGATCTCCTTCAACAAAGAAATGGATACAGAATATGTGGTACATTTACATAATGAAATACTACTCAGCTATTATAAGCAATGCCTTTATAAAATTCTTAGTCAAATGGCTAGATCTAGAAAATATCATTTTGAGTATGATAACCCAATCACATTAAGACACCCATGGTATGCACTCACTGGTTAGTGGCTATTAGCCCAAAAGCTTGGATTACACAAAATAAAATTCAGAGACCACATGAAGCTCAAGAAAAAGGATAACCAGTGTGTGGATACTTTAGTCATTCTTGTAAGGGGGAACACACATATTCTCAAGAGAAAATATGGAGACAAATCTTGGAACCAAGACTGAAAGAAGGGTCTTTTGGAGACTGTTTTTCCTGGGGAGCTAACCCATATCCTACCACCAAACACAAACAATATTGCTCATGCCAAGAAATGCACGCTGACAGGGGCCTGATATAACCGTTCCCTGAGAGGTTTTACCAGCACGCAACAAATACTGAGGTGGATGCTTACTATCTACCATTAAACTTAACACAGTGTCCTTAAAAGACTACTGAAAGAAAGAATCTCGGGAGTTAAATGGGCATTCAGTCCCATAAGAACAACAATACCAACCAACCAGAACTCCAGGAAATTAGACCACTATCAAAAGAGTGCACATAGACAGACACCATGACTCCAGCTACAGATCTAGCAGAGGATGGTCATGTTGGCCATCAATTGGAGGAGAAGCCCTTGGTCCTGCCAAGGCTTGATGCTGTCTTATAATAGAATGTCAGGGTTGGGAAGGGGGAGGGTGGGTGGGTGAACACACTCTTAGAAGCATGGGGACAGTTGATGGGGTACGGGGTATGGAGGGGAATCCTGGAAAAGGGATAACATTCAAAATGTAAATAAAATATATCCAATAAACTCTTACAAAAGTAATAAAATTCTGTGCAATAGTGAGCAACTTAATAATGTCCATTATTTGATAATTTCATGATTAATGTTTATTTTTTCACAAAGTCTAGATAAATATGTAAGTGAATCTCAGTACATTTTAAAGTTTTCATTGTACTCAGTATATGCTCTGATAGAGATAGAAATTAATACAAAATCAATAACAAAAGTAATCTGCAAATTTCACAACTATGTGGATATTAAAGACAAATATTTTTCAAACATATTAGAAGTACACAACATTTTGAAATATCTTAAGAATATAATTGGAATAAAAAATAAAGTACAATATTACAGATTACAAATATAGATCATGTCTTTAAATAAATATATGGGGTAGTAAAGAAGTATTTAAAATAAATCATTTAGTAATTTCGTTCGTTGCTCTGTCAGTATTATACTGGCATGACTGACCAGGCTCCTCAGGAAAAATAGAGAAGACTGTTTTTTTTTGTTTTTGTTTTTTTTTTATCTTGATTTGGTTATACAAGTTAATAATCATGCATTCCATTCAGTTTGAACCTCTTGGAATAGCTGTGTAAGAAAAATAAATATTTGTTGTACTGACTATTCAGGTATCAGCAAGAAAGCAGACAGAAGTTTTGCAGATTTTGTTTTGCTCAAAGTCCAAAAGACTTTCCACAGGACCTGACCTCTTTATAGGGCACATCCTTAAGTGAATGCCTGCAAATACTTTAATTTCTAAATTTAATATCACTTTCTGTCTCTGGGATGTGTGTATGTGGAGGACAGTGAAAATTGTGTTGTGGCTCCTCCCCTTGTGATATGAGTTCTAAGGACTGAACTCAGGTCACCAAACTAGGGCTGGAGGATCATTCCTATTAAGCCACTACACCATCTCTATAATTCTTCACATATAAACTTTTAAGGGGACATTCATCAAAGCCAGTATAAGAAACTAGTAGAAAAAAACCAAAAGAATAAACTAGAAATTTACTGATGCAGAACATTCTTAAATGTCAGAACTAAGAACACCAATGGAACATAAGTTTCTTTTTTAAAATGTAAATAACACTAGAAAAAAACTGTACTTGTTAAAAATTAAAAGAGAAAGAAAAGAATAATTTCCACATAGGCCATACATATCTTAAATATAAAATAAAAACAAATAATTTTCAGCCAAAAATTTGTCAACTCACATGAAATGGATAAAGTATTCAAAAGGAAAAAATGATAAATTTTGACACCAAGCCAAAAGAAAAACATATGGATGCAAATTGTAAAGTAAAATTAATACTTGATATAAATGTTCCTTAGAATGAAAATATAAATATGAAATATGAATACATGGATAAACCCTCTGAAAATTTTAATGGTGATAGTAATCTCCTTAAGAAAATTATATAAGTAAACAATTAAGAACTATTTCCATCACTTAAGGTTTCTTCAACATGGTGGCAGATTAGCTGGATATGTAGTTTATGTGGTAGAGTACTTTTTCTCAAACATAAAGAAAGTCTTAGGTTGCATCCAGCACCTCCTCATGCTTGCTCTGTTGAGTCCTTTAATGACATTAATTCAGGAAAAAGAGAGGGTTAAGTCTATCCTTCCACATATGGCAAATACATATCTGGCTACATAAAACCTTGTTTAAAAATAATTGAAATCAAAACAAAAAGAAAACACACACACACACACACACACACACACACACACAGTCACACACACAAAGCACATCACATACATGGCAAAAAAAGAAAACTAAAAAATCTCTTCCAAAATAGAAAGGAGAAAATCAATCCTAGAAATGCACAATAAAAATGGGGCAATATTGTAGAACAAGTTTCACTGAGGAACCTGAGATTTCTTTGACATTTGTAAAGAAATCAACACAATTACCATATTAATAGAGCAAAGAAAATGAACAGAACCTTCTGAACAGATGCAAAAAAAATGTTTGAATAAAAGTCAATGTTCTTTAATGAGAAAAGATCTCAGTAACCAATTTTGACAAGAATTTCCTTAAACTGGGATGAGGTTTCACTGCTAAACATCTGCATAAAATTGTAATAAAATGAATAAGAAAAGACATTAAAACATAAAAACACAGAAAGTATTATTTGCAGAAAAAAGACTAGTCAATTATAGCACATTCAATGCTGATGATCATTTGAAAATCTAAGAGCGTACATGAATTCTCAAAAATGTTAACAGTATGGAAATTGTTGGAATGACCTGTTTTGCCCGAAGAAAAATTTAGGAACATATCTACCAGTCAGTAGTAAAGAGAAACAACCTCACAGGTGGGAACATGATGCAAAGAATTGTAAGTTTTTTATTTGTTATGTTTTATTTTATGTATGTATATGTATGCATTGGTGAAAATGACAGTAGATTCTAGGAAAGAGCATTGGATCCCTGTGAGCTGGAACTGTAGGCAGGCCTGAGCTCCCGGGCATGGATGCATGGAAGCAAACTATGGTGGGGAACTGTGGAGTAGACAGCAGAAAGTCCCAGATGTCAGGAAACAAATGGCTCCCAGGACCAAACAGGATGACCTTAACTGGAATATCCTCAAAAGGGGAAGAGAGAACCTGTAAAGAACATATCCAGAGGTTAGGCAATGTCCCTGGTTGGGGGATGTGTCCAACCACTTATCTCCAAAATTTTAACCCAGAATTGCTCCTTTCTAAAAGAAATACAGGAACAAAGTGTAGAGCAGAGAATGAAGGAAAGGTCATCCACAGAATGCACCACCTGGGCATCCATCCCATATACAGACACCAAACCCAAGGTCTATTGGAGATGCCAAGAAGTGCTTGCTGACAGGAGCTGATATCATAGTCTTCTGAGAAGCTCTACCAGAGCTTAAGAAATACTAAAATAGATACTCAGAGTCAACCATTGGACTGAGCATAGGGACCACAATAAAGGAGCTGAGGAAAGGGACTGGAGGAGGTGAAGGTGTTTACAACCCCATAGGAAGAGGGACAACAATGTCAATCAACCAGACCACATCCCTCACTCCCAGAGAAGAGCAGTAAGTGCTCTTAAGCACTGAGCCATCTCTCCAGCCTAACAGAGAATTTTCAGCTTAGGAATCTCAAATGGCTGAGAAACACTTAAGGAAATGTTAAACTTCCCTAGTCATCAAGACAAAGCAAATAAAAATGACCCTGAGATTCCATCTTACACCAGTCAGAATGACTAGAATCAAAGTGGCAGATGCTGACAAGGATGTGGAGAAAGAGGAACCCTCCTCCACTGATGATGGGATTGCAAGTTTATACAACCACTCTGGAAATCAGTCTGGTGGTTCCTCAGAAAGTCAGACATAGTACTACCTGAGGACCTAGCTATATTACTCCTAGGCATATATACCGAAAGGAAACTCTTGCAATCCTTTTGGATGAAAGTGTCTCCAATTAACTCATTTTAATCATCCTTGAGCTTACTTAATTGTTTTTCTGTTGGAAATGGTGGTTGAGAGTGATACATACTTTTTAATCAAAAATTGATCAGTATTAGAATGAATGTGTAGCATCAAGCTGGCTCAATGGCTCTGATTCAGGTATTTTTTTTCTTCTCAAACATAAGCAATGTGGAGGCTTGTATGAGAATTTCTTATATAGGCTTAGGTGTCTGAGTCCCAGAGAGCACAATGGAGAAGTTATAAAAAAGACAGAAGGAGCTGAAGGGGTTTGCAACCCATACAAAGAATAACAATATAAACAAACCAGATACCCTGGAGTTTCCAGGGACTAAACCATCAACCAAAGATTACACATGGAGGGACACATTTCCATCGGCATATATTATAGATGACTGCCTTATCTGGCATCAATGAGAAAGCTGGCCCTTAGTCGTCTGAATGCTGAATGCTCCATAATAAGAGAAATACCAATGTGGTGAGGTGGGAGTGGGTGGGTGGAATGGGAAGAACCCTCATAGAAGGAGTAGAGAAAGGTGAGGGATGGGGATGTGTGTAGAGGAAACCTGAAAGAGGGATAATATTTAAAATGTAAGTAGATAAACAATAAAAAATGAAGAGCCCAATACTCTTGTAGCAAGGACTGAGGAACAGTGCTGAGTAGAATGTCTTGCCCTCATGTGAAGGGCAAGAAATGCTACAGAAGGTGTAAAAAATATTTTAAGACATAAACAGGTGGATCGTGGAAACGGCATGAGCAAAGCAACTTAATGTAGAAAAAAGTTTATTTGGGCTTATGGCTCCAGAGGGATAGAGTCCATGATGGCCGAGCATATGGGCATAGTGGCTAAAGAAGAAAATTGAGAGCTCACATCTTGAATTTCAAACTAAAACTAGAGAAGGGGAAAGTAGAAATTATGGGCAACATTGATGCCTCATAAACTGCTACTAGTGATAGATTTGTTCAATTATCTTTATAGCAGCTTTACGTATAATAGCTAGAAACAGGAAACACCCATGTATCTCTCAAATAAAAACTGGATGAAGAAACTGGTATATTTACACAAAAGAAAACTATTTAACTATTAAAAACAAGAACATCATGATCTTTACAGGCAAATGGATAGAACTAGAAAATATAACCTGAATGAGGTAACTCGGTTTGAGAAATACACATTATGTACTCACTTCTAAGTGGATAGTAACCTTAAAGAAGTAAGTATTATTAAATAGTTCATCAATATAGATTAATAGCTATTATGTGTCATTAAAGGTAAAAAATAAATAACATTGATAAGGTTAAAATGGTATTTAGTATTTCACATTTCTCATATAGTTATTCCCATTTATAGCATATCAGGCAGTATTTGAAATCCTAGCTTTTGACACACACAAAACATATATTGTTAGACAAAGAAGTAAAATTTTAAAATCCAATATGTCAAAATTACCATAAAATTGCAACTTGTAATGTGATTAACTCATGAATAAATCATATTATTTGGTATATGCATGGTGATATCTGAAGTAGAAAATAAATTACTACAACCAAAATTTGATTTGCAAATTTATAAGACATGAAAGAGAATTATATTTTATTCTATTTATGTAAAGTTATAGAATCTCAAAACTATATTCAAAAGCCCATTAAGCATTAGACAGAATTATTTTAATATTTGCTGGGATGGTTTTGGAAATGTATGTTGTTATCAAGATCCTTGGAATAAATATTTGAGGTGAACATTTTGGGGAGATTAGAAAGATTGCTCAGTGGTTAAGAACATGTACTGCTGTTATAAGGGACCTAAGTACAGTTCCCAGCACTTAGGTTGCAGAACTCCCAACCTCTGATAAATCCAACTTTTTTGTCTTTCTCTGGCATCTTTAAAACCTAAGCGCACGCATACACCTCCCCCCCACACACACATACACACACACTTTTAAAAATTAAATTTTAATATTTAAAATGGACAACTTTATTGTATGTGTAAGATATGTCACCACTATAAACAAACATAAAATTTATATGCACGTATATATATACATTATATATGTATTACTATAGATTGCTATATTACATATTAAATGACACAAATTAATGACACAATCTCATCCTTATATCTTGTAAATTTGGGGAGTTTTCTTACGGATGAACTTTGCTGCAGATTACCTTATCAGCATTTACAAGGATCTTTACTACCCTACCCATCTTTCTGCATTCAATCTTTTCCAGCAGAGCCTAATAGCAGGAATGTAGAGAGTAATGCCACAAACCCTATAACACACTGTGTAATTGAAATGTACCATAATCACTAATATTAAAGACAGTGAATCATTCTAATAGAGCTGTGTTCAGCAAACAATGAAAAATTATGTGCCAGAAAAGCTAATGCTGGTTTTAAAGTGGACAGAAATGAAGCGAAATGGAACCTCGCTTCTTATTCATGAAGGTCAATTTAATGTGATTATTTCTCCTCAGCATCAGGGCTTTCTGATTACTGCTGTATACCTGAGTGTTATTTTATAACCTAATAAAATATTAAGTAACCATCTGGCGCTAGTTTTGTTTACAACTGAGTCTTAGTACCCCTATAACCAGCATCGTGCTAGGCATGTCACTGGTTGTAAGACAAACAAGTTCCTTGTGTTTCAACTCTAGGGAGGCAGCAGATATTAAAACATAAGACCATATTTTAAGAATTTCGGAGGCTAGTTAATAAAAGCATAATTAAGTCTGTGCTAAGCATTGCATTTCAAAATAAACTATCTCCAATTTAATTTTACTTATCATATGAATTTGCCTTTAATGCAAATTGACTTTTCGGTCTAGAAGCGGGTTGACTGAAATTAGATCCTTACTTAAAACGTGGCGCTTGCTGACACTGCAACTTGCTGATAATTTCAAACAAAGCTTTGAAATCTCAGATACAGATGTTAATTAAAATATGCCTAAACAGTTTCATCCCAATGCTACAGAAAACATTTTCCAGTGGCAAACTGTTGACAATTTTGCCTAAATTTGGCTCTAACAGGTTCTCAACAGATTCTTTCAACAAATTTACTGTTTTCCTTATAAAATTCATTCCATTTTGTGCTTATCTCATTTTTAATTTTGTGAAAAATCCCAAAGAGACAAATTAGTAAGGTGGTAGAGCCTGGCTGATTGCCTTCATTAGCTCAGCGCTAATAATTTCTTTCAGCACCATGGATAGCACCCGACATCGCAACTCAGGCTTGTCCAAAAGCTAATTATTTTCCCTGTTATAAAACAAAGGTTCTATATCAAAGGCCCATAATGCGACACAGTACAGCCTCTAGATGCACTGATTTGCGAAATAAATAAACTGTGTCAGGGAAGAATTTGAGCAGAAATTACAACAATCACAATTAAGCTTCCAACAGCACACACTTTGTCAGTTCTGCTTGGCAAGATGGCATCCAAATCACTCTCAAGGTTGAAAGAAAAGGCAGATTTCTCACCTGTCAGAGTAATAAAATGTAATTTTTTGTTCTCACAGGTTATAAACTCCATTAATGTTTGGTTTATGAATGTTTAAATTATGCAGTGGGTAGAAAAGACCTAAAGATTAGTGATCAACTAAAAGAAGAAATAATTTAATTATACACACACACACACACACACACACACACACACACACACAGCTAGCTACTTGTGTCTGAAATGTATGCTCTTGTATAGTTTTATTCTTGTACAGATCTTTCTTTTTAAAGAACACCTAATATGTATACTCCAGCTCACCTAAAACAATATAGACAATTCAATCCTAAAATCATTAAACCTCTCTTTCATAATATAAAATATCCCCAGAGTCAAAGGAAAAGACTTGAAAAAAAAGGCTGAAGTTTACTCAACTGAGAATTGTACTCGGTATGTAACTATCACCCTCTTAGCATTTCCCACTGGGCTCATGTCTACCATGTTTCAAAAATAATGTAGACTATTGTAAGAAAATAATATTTCCTATTTCTTCTTTCTGGAGGCAAAAGCTTTTGTTTTGAAATGAATTCAGACTTTGGTTTGCTGTGAGTTATCTCTCTATGCACATCTCTGTCTTCTGTCCATAGGGCTGGAAGATGTAAGACAGACACTAAATGCATTCAAAGGGACTTCAGACAAACATATGTACATTAGTGTGTTCAGAGTACATATAGGCAATTACCAATATTTTCAGGAAATAAAATAACTACTTTTCCCCTAATCACTTAATCTGGCCTATATAATTATGGGTGACTCTTCTTACAGCATCTTTTATGAACCTATCCATTTATTCCTTCAGTTACTAAGGAAAAACAATTCAAGTAGAAAGTTGTGCTTTGTGATTTTTGTCTAGCTTCGCCTTGAACCCAACATATTGATGCTCTTTTCTATACTACCTGTCTGTCATACCCACCACACATGCTATTCCTAAATTGTTTTCTTTTTTTCTTAAAATTCTCTGTTATGTGTTAGGAAGAAGTTTGCCCCTTAGGTTCATATAATACTCCAGGCTCACAGACCTTATTGAGTGTGTTTTTTTTTTTTTTTTTTTTTTTTTTTTTTTTTTTTTTTTTTTTTTGCAATCAGTCTTTAAATACACTTTCGTGAAGATACAGCCATGATTTTTGACAACCTGACCTTTCTCAGCTTTCTTACACTTGTTTAATTAGGTACTACGTGCAGCTGTGACTTGATCTTTACAATTTTTCTTTTCTGAAAAAAGAAAAAGAGAGATATGTTGTTTAAGAAGGTCATATTTGGCAGGTTTTCTAGTTACTTCAGGAGCTGACATTGGAGACTTTGGAATTTTATGCTGTTTTCTTAAAAACGATAAAAATGCTTATTAGGAAATATGGGTTGAGTTCAAGAATGACTTTTGAAGAGTCTTTCACTTCTGCCTTGACAGCCAGCAATGACTACAAGCAATAATGCTGAAAGTGTGGTCATAGTCAGATATTCATTTTTTATAGAACACACACACACACACACACACACACACACACACACACACGCACACACACACACCATGCAACTCAAAAGAAAAGAATATATTCTAAATTTCTGTATTGCATTAATGGGGATAAAAAATGGCTATATACAAAGTATGATCCCAACTAAACTGGTAGAAAAAGACAATGCCAGAAAAAATGCATCTTGGGTAATGATTGCTAGAAAATATAAAAGTAAAATCTAAAGGCTAAATGTACAGACGCAAAAATCAAGCATGCATGGTCTGAGCTCAGCTGTCAGAAGTGTCACCAACTCTATGCAATAAGGCACTTTAATGCCTGCGACAGGAAATATTGTTAACTTGACCGAATCTAGAGCCACATAGGAGACAATTCTCCATAAGAATATAGCCAGAGAGATTATTTAGATTAAAATTGAGTGTGGGATATTTATAAGTGTTTTCCTAGGTTAGATTAATTCAGATAAGAAAACTTACCCTAAAAGACTGAAATCTACTCCCAGTACTTTGTACCTACTCTATATAAGAAGGAAAAGACTATCTGAGTGCAAGTATGGCTCACTCCCTACTTCTTGGCAATGAAGACATTTAACATCACGGTCTTCTTGTCAGGAGTTGCCTGCCATAAACTTCTAGCACTATAAGCCAAACAAAACCCTTTCTTGATCCCCTAAGTTGCCTTTGTCAAGTTTTGTTCCAGTAACAGAGAAAGGAACTAAGAGGATCATTCCTGTTTTTTTTTTTTCTTTTTATATTTCTTTAATTCTCTAATTGTGATTATCATGGATAGAGTAAGAAATATCTTAGTATATTTTTCTATTCAATCCTCTTTAAGCATGTATATAGATCTGATCTATTTACTCAGTGATGTTAGTTGAGTCAGCGAACAGAGCATTGCAAAAAGGAAAAAGAAATAGCAAAATGAATCAACATGTAGGATAAAAACCATGGTACTTCCTGTCTTTTCTTATACTTTGATTTTCCTCAGTGGGGAGTTTTATGAATTCAGTGTTTTTTTCAAACAACTATAAGAAATCAATTTGCATCTTCCCATTTAGCCTGTAGGAAAGGGAAAATGTTGGAGGTAAGATGAAAAAGATCTCCCTGTAATCCTTAGTATAACACTTACAGAGGCTGACTTTGAGAGTTACTGCTTCTCTTCACTCCAAGGTTGTTCTCTCCATTCCCTGCTTACAGTTGAAGACATGAGCTTCGAGGTTCCTGCTGTAACTGCTATGCCATGCCTTGGTGCTGTCATGCCTTCTTACCACAACAGACTCACATCTCTCTAGAAGAGTAAATCAAAATAAAGATCTTTGGTTATGGTCTATTATTACAGCAGCAGGAACTGATCCATCCTTTAACTTAAATTAGATAGTTAATCCCAATGCTGCTTGTGTTCTAAGCCATATTTTTTTGTTCATAATGACGTTGTTGTCTCTGGTAACACAGGATGTGTGTTGAAAGCACATTGTTTTTGTTTTTATTCCCAAATTCCACTGTGAAATGTGCATCAGAAAAAGTATGTTTCCTTCTGTATAGGAGAGATTTATATCATGCCACAGAAATTGCTGATGATCCAGAAGAATCAATTCAATTTGACCTAATTCAATTTAGTAAGTACTCTTATTGCATGCTTATCTTGTAATCAATCCATTGATATACAGTTATGAGAAATAAACAGAAAAAAAATGTGATAGATTCTGCCTTACAGTAAAGTAGTATTTCATTGTAATAATATGATACTGGCATATGCCATATCTCAATAAAAGAATAGGATGGTTTGTGATTATGTTCCCAGAGGAGTAATCTTGTTACACAGTTTCAAAGCAGAAATAATGCATGGGAGATGAATTGGTCATAGTACAATATATTGAAAGCTGGAGTTCAATATGTGACCTGAATTATGAAAAAGATATGAGTAGACAGATATGTGAGAAAAACTAATATCTGTCTGTATTAAAGATTCTGGAGTGGGATTTTTACACATCTTACACAGTGTGGCAAGAAAACATCTTTACGTGGAGAGAAATGTGCATTTGAAAAAGAGGGAACAAAGATTTGGTAAGTTTTGCAATGATTCACAGTAGCTTCTAAAAAGGTAGTTAAACTGTAAAACCAAGAAATGAAACAGACATGCAGTCTTTATTAATCTAATTTATCCTTTAATTAGAAAAGACTGAAAATAACCTATATGTTCTTCAAAAATGGCTGGCTAAAACATACACAAAAAGGTATTATGAAATGTGTAGATGTAGATCCTTTAGTCCTTCTTATAAGTGGGAACAAAAATACTCAAGGGAGGAAATACAGGGACAAAGAGTGAAGCAGGGACTGAAAGAAAAACCATACAAAGACTGCCTCACCTGGAGATCCATCCCATATGCAACGACCAAACCCATTCACTATTTTGGTGACAAGAATTGCTTACTGGCAGGAGCCTAATATAAATGTCTTCTGAGATACTCTGCCTGAGCCTTAATGATAGAGATTAAGATGCTTGCTTGCAGCTAACCATCAGACTGAACAGAGGAACCCCAATGGAGGAGTTAAGAGAAAGGACTGAAGAAGTTGAAGGGGTTAGCAATCTTATAGGAAGAACAGTATCAACCAATCAGACACCCCAGAGATCTGAGGGACTAAATCACCAACAAAAGAGTACACATGGAGGGACCCATGGATCCAGGGACTAATGAAGCAGAAGACAGCATTTTTGGTTTCAATAGGAGCAGAAGCCCTTAGTCCTCTGAAGGCTCATTTCCTCAGTGTAGATGTATCCCAGGGTGTTGAGATAGGGTTGGGGGGAGTAACATCCTCATAGAAGTAGGTGGAGAAGAAAGGGCAAATGGAGGATTGGGAAAAGGGCTAACATTCGAACTATAAATACATAAACTGTCCAACAAAATAAATAAAGAAAAGTGCATGCAAGAGACAAATATAATTGATCCACGGAGGCTATGTAATATTTTACAATATGTTAAACATAAAAATATATGAGGGTTATAGTGATCAAAACCTCAGGTTTCATGTTGAAGTATATACTAAGGTACAAATGAGCAGGACATACAATCTATGATTTGATGTGCGATCAAAAAGGACACAGAATGAAAATGTTGGTTTTGAAGAATTATATTTTAAGCTATTGTTTGGTTTTTCTTTTTGAGACTGGATCTTTATTTGTAACTCGATTCACTTCAAAGTCATAATCATATTCCTCTATTTTGCAGTCCTGGATTGACATCCTTTCCCATCATTCCCCATGAAGTCGATTGTGTTTTAAGAAACAAGATTTTTTATTAATTTTGAGTCATGTACAATTTTTACAAAATAAAGAGAAAATCAGTTCCTGGTAGTTCGGTTTATTTGTTTTCTTTTGTTTTACCTGAAACCCAAAAAGAATGAAATGAAAAAAAAAAATCACAGGATTAAAAGGGAAATCTGTCAAACAAATAAAGATAGATGAGCTGAATTTTATTAAAATTTTAAACGATTTTGTACAGATTAAGCTGTTTGCAATTTTAACAAGAGAATTGGAGAAAATATTTGCAAATCATAAAACTAATAATATATGCACCCAAAGTATATCAGCAAATCAGACAACTCCAGTGCAAAATAAAAATTCAGTTTAAAGACACATAAATGACAAATGGACATTTTTAAGAGTAGTAAAACTAGCTAATACTCCAAAATTATTTTGCTCAGGTTCTCACGGATACAAATCATCAAAATAAAAGTTCAAAGTAAAACAGTCAAGATGAATCAGTTGATTTCCCGTTTGAAAGAGTTTGATGATAGCTGAGTAGTATTTCATTGTGTACATGGACCACACACTTATCTAGTGGTTCTACAAAAATTTGGGCATGGTACTTTGCAAAAACCCATCTATTCCGCTCCTGGGTATATACTCCAAAGATGCTCCAACATACACCTGAAATTTCTCTTTCTAACCCTATGAAGAATTGAGTTGGAATTTTGATGGGGAATACATTAAATCTGTATATTGCTTTCAGAAAGATGTCCAGTTTTTACTATGTCAATCTTTCCAGTCCATGAATATAAAAGACTATTCCATTTTTCAAGGTATTTTGAAATTTCTTTTTTCAGAGACTTGAAATTCTTATTGTGCATATCTTTTATTTGGGTGGTTAGTGTCACAAAATTTTATATTACTTGTGACTGTAGTAAAGAATATTTTTTCCATGATTTTGTCTATAAGGGTGCTCTTCCACTCCCCCATTCACTTCTGCCTTACTCCGTTAGCATTCTCCTACATGGATATTCACAGCACCAAGATCCTCCTCTCCCATTGATGCCAGATCAGGACATCATCTACTACCTATGTCCCTGGAGCCATGGCTTTCTCCTTTTGTGCGTTTTGGCTAGGAGCTCTGGGGGAATTTTTGGTTGATATTGTTGTTCTCCCTATGGGTTGCAAAACCCTTCAGCTCCTGCAGTCCTTCCCATAACTCCACCATTGGAGTTCCTGTGCTCAGTACAATGGTTGGTTGCAAGAATCCTAAATGACACTATTGAGGAGATAACTGAACTCTCACAATCATGTATAAGAAAAATGTTAATTTAAAAAGCCATTCTATCAATTCAGCAAAAATATCCATAAAGATGTGTGATGTGTGTGTATGTTTTTGTGTGTGTGTATGCAAAAGAACACTTGAATGACATAGTACAAAATATGATAAATGTAAAAGATTTAAAATGAAAAAAAATGTTGATTAAAAAGCACAAAGTTTTTGAGATTTTATAAATTAAAAAAGAAATTATTCTGCTTTCAGATATACAGCTACCAGATTTTCTGTCATTCTGTGTACAATTGTTCGCATAAACAATTCATTCTTTTGAGATATACTTTTTAATTTACTTCATTTAATTTGAAACAGTTTTATTTCCTGAGATTCGAGTTCTTTTTTTAAAAGTTCTTACTTCTAACTGTATCACGAATTGTTTTCTTGTTTTCATCAAAGAGTCTGTGAACTGCAGTATTTATGTTTAGATGATTAACACATGGCAATTGATTTTCTTAGAGTCAGAGCTATATATCTACTTTCATTATACAGTGTTTGAACTGAGTATGTATATATTCTAGAAGCATTTGTAAAAGAAGTCATCATTTATCCAATGTACATTATTGGTTCCACTGTCAAAAATTAGGTGGGTGTGGCTATATGATTTCTATTCCATTTCATGGATGTCCATGCCTATTTTCGTGCCAATTTTGAGTTGTTTTTATATTCACTCTTTCCACCTCTCTCTCTCTCTATCTTTCTGTCTCTCTGTCTCTCTCTCTTATGTGTATGTATGTATACATGTATATATATATATATATATACATATATATATGTACACACAAATATTGTTATTCATATGTCACATGTATGCATTTCCCATTTATCATTTTTACCTCAGAAAGTAAAAAAGCAAAAACAAATGACAAAGAAACAAAGAACTGAAAAAATGTAGATTATAAAAAAAAAAAAAAAAAAAAAAAAACGGGTCTTCAGGTAGTACTATATCCAATTTTCTGAGGTATCACCAAATTGATTTCCAGAGGGGTTGTATCAGTTTACAACCCCACCAACAGTGGAGAAGTGTTCCTCTTTCTCCACAACCTCGCCAGCATCTGCTGTCATCTGAGTTTTGGATCTTGGCCAATCTGACAATTGTGAGGTGGAATCTCAGGGTTGTTTTGATTTGCATTTCCCTGATGGCTAAGTATGTTGAGCAATTCCTCAGATGTTTCTCAGCCATTCGATATTCCTCGAATGAAAACGTTTTGTTTTGCTCTGTACCACATTTTTAAATAGGGTTGTTTGATTCTCTGGTGTCTAGCTTTTTGAGTTCTTTTTATACCTTGGATATTAGTTCTCTATCTAATGTGGAGTTGGTAAAGATCTTTTCCCATTCTGTTGGCTGCCATTTTGTTTTCTTGACAATGTCCTTAGCCTTACAGAAACTTTGCAATCTCATTAAGTCCCATTTGTTAATCTTTGACCTTAGAGCTTGAGCCATTGGTGTTTTGTTCAGAAAATTTTCTCCTATGCCTATGTGTTCTAAGGTTTTCCCTACTTTCTCATCTAATAGTTTCAGTGTATCTGGTTTAATGTGGAGATCTTTGATCCACTTACATTTGAGCTTTGTAAAAGGAGATAAGAAAGGGTCTATTTTCATTCTTTACCTGAAGACCCAGCTATTCAACCTCTGGGCATATACTCCAGAGACACTTTAATATACAACAAAGATACATGCACCACAATGTTCATAGCAGCTCTATTTATAATATCCAGAAGATGGAAAGAACCGAGATGTCCTTCAGTAGATGAATGGATACAAAAGTTGTGGTACATTTACACAATGGAATACTACTTACCCACCAGAAATTATGACTTAACCAAATTCTTAAGAAAATGGCTGCATCTAGAGAATATCATCCTGAGTGAGATAACCCAGTCACAAAAAAACAGACATAATATGCAGTCACTGATAGTGTGATGCTAACTCCAGAGGCTCCCGCTGTCCCAGAATCAACTCACAGTGTGAAGTCCAAGAAAAAAACAAAACAAAACAAACAACCAAAAAAGTCATGCTCAATCCATACACACCAAGAACACATTGACAAATTCCAGGTTACACCCTTTATTACATATACTTTTTGCTCACTCTAAATAATAAGTAAATAAATAAATAAATAAATAAATAAATAAATAAACCATGCTTATCAAGTTAAAAACATTGCAACACAAATTGGGAAATTGGTTTTAGTAATTACATAATACAGAATACATACTTTAATTTGAATTAATGTTTTGCAACTTAAAAGTCATTTATAAAATGGCTTTTGGGTAAATTATCATTTAAACACAAAGTTTACAGTCAAGCAATAGGATCATGATGTTAATTTTAATCAATTTTCAAATATATCCATTTAAATTTCACCCTAAATAAGAATTATATTAAAATTAAATGTTACTGGTCAATAAATGTAAGAATATTCCATGAGTCAATTTGCAAAGCAATATGCTGAATTAATTTTTTAAAAGTTATGTATATGTATAAAGTCTGTATTTTTTTATGTCTTTATTTGTATTGTGTGCAATATACTAAAATGTAAGAAGAGGATTTGAGAATAAATGACCCTGGAATTACAAGCAGATGTGAGCCACTTGATGTAAATGCTGGGTTCTGAACTAAGATCCTCTAGAAAAGCAGTTATCTTTCAATCCCTCAATCTTTGATTTATTTTATTGCTTATATATTTAAGAACTAAAAGACTCCAAACTAAGCTTGAAACAAACCAGGAATAAAGATTTTTCACATTAGAAATATATTATAAAAGTTTTACATACTACTACCTGAGGCCTAAGGTATAACACTACTGGGCATATACCCAAAAGAAGCTCCAACATTTTACAAAGACACATGCTCCACCATGTTCATAACAGCCTTATTTATAATAGCCAAAAGCTAAAAAGAATCTAGATGGCCTTCAACAAAGGGAGGATTACAGAAATTGTGGTACAGTTAGGCAATGGAGTAGTATTCAGGTCTTTAAAACAATGATTTATTAAATTCCTAGGCAAATAGATTGTCTTGAAGCTATCATCGTGAGTGAAATAACCCAGTCACAAGAGAACATTCATGGTCTGTATTCTTATAAACACTTATAAACAAATACTAACCAAAAATCTTAAATACCCAAGAAATAATTCACACAACTTATGAATTTCAAAAAGAAGAAATGCCAGAAGGTGTATGCCACAGTTCTTCTGAGAAGGTAGAACAAAATGCTCAAAGGAAGAAATAAAGGAATAAATAGAGGAGCAGGGATTGGAGAAAAGATTATCCAGAAACTGCCTCACCTGGGGATACACCCCATATATAGCCACTATACCCAATCACAACTGCTGATACTAAGTAGTGCTTACTGGAAGGAGCGTGTTATGGTAGCCTCCACAGAGGCTCTGCCAGAGTCATACTGATACAGTTGACGATGCTTGCAGCTAACTATCAGACTGAACATGAGGACTCCAATTAAGAGGATAGAGAAAGCACTGAAGGAGAAGAAAGGGTCTTCAACTCCATGGGAAGAACAAAATTATCAACTAACCAAACACACCACAACTTCCATGGACTAAAACATCAACCAATGAGTTTAGAGACCCATGGCCTCAGGAGCATATGCAGCAGAGCATATCATTATGTGGCATAAATGGGAGGCAAGTTCTTTGGTCCAATAAAGGCTTGCTTTTCCAGTGTAGGGGAATGCCAATGTACTGAGATGGGAGAGGGTGATTGGGAGAAGAAGCACCTTCATGGAGGCAGTGGGAGGAGAGTGATGGCTTAGGGGGAAGGAGATTACATTTGAAATATAAATGCAGAGAATAGCCAATAAAAAGTTTTAAATCAGAGAATTTTTAGTGAAGTCCCCAATTTCAAATTTGAATTAATATATATTCAGATAAATAGATAGATAGATGATAGATAAATAGATAGACAGACAGACAGACAGACAGATAGACAGATAGATAAGTAGATAGGTGGATGGATGGATGATGGATGGATGGATGGATGGATGGATGGATGGATGCATAGAAGGATGGATGAATGGATTGATGGAGGATGGAAGGATGGATGATGAATAGATAGATAGATGGATTGATAGATGATAGATAGATAGATAGATAGATAGATAGATAGATAGATAGATAGATAGATTAATAGATTCATGATTTTCTTTCTTACATTGAAATCCCCATTTCTGTCTACATGGCTAGGAGCAATGGCAGCACTGTAGAGGAAACCAAGATAAAGGCAAATAAAAAAGGCAAAATTTGAAGGTCAGATATAAAACCTTCAATTGCAAAGTAAGAGAGATTTAAGAAACACGACTTATTCAATAGGGTGAAATTACCAGTGCCTTAAGTCACAAAGAAAAAGAAATTCAGGAAATTACAATGCAGTTTGTATGTATGAAGATCATTTTCAGTCTAATAGTTATTTAAAGAATTAAAGCTCTGTGTTTTTTTTTTTTTTTTTTTTTTTTTATGGGGAAACTCACTGATGTATGGGATTTCTTAGTTACCTTAGAAAAATAATTTAGAAATAGACTCAGTAAAATAATATGAATAATTTTATTAGAGTTAAAGAAAAAAAACAAACAAACAACCTAAAGAAGGTCAGCTTTAAATTTTGCCTGCAGGTCAGAGTCAAGAGTTGAGAAGAGATAAAGCCATGGCTTTTGGGTTAGGCTCATTTGTTCAACAAGCCACCACTAAGAGCATAGGAAGACACATGGCCAAAGCAGAAATTCAAAGTAAGCGTAACAAGGCCCAGAGTGCCAAAGAAATGATTCTCAGTCTTTAATTTAAATCTAGAAAGAGTATACTCAGAAACTAAGAAAAGGTTACATTGTTGATTCAATCATTTCCTAATCC
The DNA here is from genome assembly GCF_963924665.1 of Micromys minutus. Classification (NCBI taxonomy): domain Eukaryota; kingdom Metazoa; phylum Chordata; class Mammalia; order Rodentia; family Muridae; genus Micromys; species Micromys minutus. The sequence continues at coordinate 12,171,614 of NC_137963.1, read as the reverse complement.
TAAATCAGAAAGACAAATTGCATAAATGATGTTTCATAATGCTTTCTTATGGAATAGATCAAAGTGTCTATAAGGCAATGATAGAAAGAAAATCTTCTGGGAAGTAATAATTTATGTAATTAACTGGTGAATTACTTGTCCTTAGCTAGGTGAATTGGTATTCCCTAAAAATGGTCCCTTGTTCAGGCCCAGCCAGATTCACCTATATTTTTAGGTATCTTATAATTTTGGGTGTTTTACCGTGGATTAGAGGTAGAACTCAGATTTTAGGTTTTTGAAAGGAAGAAGGAAGTCTTACCTTACTGGGTCTAGGCACAGTCCCGATGGCTGCAACCTTTCCTTTAATTCAATTGTAATTCCAATGAGAGAAAAAGGGTAGTGTGTACTTTTCCAATATTATCATTGAAATGGGAAGAAAGGTTCAACGCTTCAATATCCTATGACTATGAGCTATAATATTTACAGAAAAAACACCTGGTCTTCTAAAATTTCAATGAAAATACTAAGCCCCCCTGCCCCGCCGAAAACTCATATTTTAGATTAGACAAATTGGTAAAATACAGGTACTTTTTGAAGTTAAATTATCAGTATTTTCTGATTTATTATGATACTATCTCAACTTGTCTGCACCTTGTAAACTTCCTGTGAAAAATAGAATGGTTTACATGCAGAAAAACTGTTTTGCAAGAAACATGAATGAAACAGTTTAAAAAAAAAAAACAGAAAAAAGGGAAAGAAAGAAAATATGAAAGAAATTTCTGTAGAATTTCTTTCAGCTACCAAACAGTTTCAAGGTTTATATAAGCCAAATACAGGTGAGTTCATACACAACAGCTAATCAGTAAATATATATATATATATATATATATATATATATATATATATATATATATATATATATATATATATATATGGATCCTAAGTACGGCTCAGATGTAGAGGTAGAGTTGAAAGTCAATCAATTATAAAATTTGGGCAACTTGACTTAGTGGAACAGAGAGTTGCTGACACATAAGTGACACATCAGAAGAGCTGAGTAGGTGGGTAAGACACTGATTTCAGTCATATCCAAAAGTATAGGATGTGGGTGGAAAAATGAGAAATTTTGATATTTAGTGAAACATCAGTGAGCCATTTGAAGAAGTTAATAGATAAAAGCAAAATGATTTTGTTAGTCATAGAGGATGCATTGTGGAACCTAAAGAATGAACCTGGAGCATGGTTACAAATGTGCCCTAGACCTGGACTGTCCAAATTTGTCAAAATGTGTCTCACATGTTTGTTCCTGACTCCCTGCTAAATGACAGAAATATTGGCAGTATGAACAGAGTCCAAGTGAAAATATTTAGACCACAGTAACCACCAAATCTTATACATGATGGTATCCTCCTCAACACACATGACACATTTGTGCACCAGCAAAGTAGAGGAATGGTAATGAGAGCAAGCATGCCATTAGTTGAAAGGCAGAATACAAGGAAACTTTTCCAAAACAAACTACTATGGAGAATATTGGCACTATCTGTCCACACTTTAAAAGAGATCAGGGAAGGATGTATAATTGGGGCAAATATAGGTTTGTATAAATTTATAAAGAACTCTCAATAAAGTAGGGTTTAAAAGTTAAGTTACAACAAAAGATTCTATATGGAGAAAATACCACAACCATCAGAATGTTATGAACTCACAGAAGATGGCACTTAGAAAATTGTTCAGAAGGACATTAGAAGACATGTTTTTGTATCCCGAATTCTGGGCTACCAGTTTTTATTTACAAAATTGGGTTTAGAAACTTTTTCCAAAAAAAAAAAAAAAATTCCAGCTCTATCATTCTGAATTGATGCCCTAGGATTTACAAGGAGCCTTGAGAGAGAGAGAGAGTGAAACTTCCTGGAGACAAGTGGAGGTGGAGGGGGGGGGGAAGGGGAAGGGAATAATTTTTGAAATGTAAAAACAGAGAGTATCTAATAAAAATTTAAAAATTAAAAAAGAATAAAATTGAGCCTTTTCACACCAACCATGTTCTTCTTAGCCCACCTTTACAAGTGTAGCCTTTCTCCCCTGAATTCTGGAATTTCAGTGATTGCTTAGAGGAAGATAGCACATGCATCAGCTTACATTTTGGCTCACAAATTACTTAAAAGATGGATGACACAAAGCTTATTTAGTGAGGGAATATTTATTAATTTTCATGGTTGGATTTTATTTGAATGTTTCTTAGATATTCACAGACTAAAGAACTATAGTTTTCACAATATCCAAGTAGGAGCTTATGAGATCTGTAAGCAGTAGGGTCTAGTTAATTGTCCTTTGATCACTGAGATTTCTGATCCTGGACTGGACTAAGTTAGTTCTCCTGAAAATGTTGCTGTAAACATCTGAGACTTATTCTAGTCATAATTTTGGGGGCTTCCTGTATAAAGATGGAAAATCTTACTAGGTTTTGGGTTGTATTCTCTATTTTGATGTATTCAAAGTTAAGTGTTTCCACAGCAGAATGAATCTTATGGGGGCCCAGTACATTTGAATCACCAAGAATATGAGTTGAATAGATTTTGCTTCACATGTACTTCCTCTCTCTACCTCTCTCTCTCTCTCTCTCTCTCTCACACACACACACACACACACACACACACACACACACACACTCACACACACACACATACATACCACAGACACACACACACACACATACCCACACACACATGCACACAGTGTTCCTGGTCAGCCCACCGCCACCCCTTGTGACACTTAGCTACACTCACCAAATCTTATTTTGGACTTGGCCTACTAAGATGGTAATAGCCTCCACTCTCTGTCTCTCCCCTGACCCCAGAGTGAGGGCTGCTACAAAGCTCTCAGGACTTCCTTTCAGAAAGCAGCTGAAATCTCTGCTTTCCCTGCCTGCCAGTAAGAGCCCAACTTGAGGTTTGCTGCAGGCTGAAAAGCTATATCTGCCCTAGCCCTCTCACACTAGCCATTGCGGCTGCTGAAGCTGAGGCTAGAAACACATATAGAACACAAATCTTATGAATAAACTGAAAGAAAACACACACACACACACACACACACACACACACACACACACACACACACACAATCATCTCACTAGATGCTGAAAAATCCTTTAACAAAATCCAACATGCCTTCATTATTAAAATCCTGCTGTGATCACGGATATAAGGGAAATACTTAAACAAAATAAAGACACTTTACAGTTGAGATAAATAAACATGTGGTAAACCTTTTATCCCATGCTAGTGCCTGCACCATTAGGGCCACATGACACGTTATCTTTATCTCAGGGGCTCCATGTTGCCCCCAAGTACTCTCTGATCTAAGAGAACCAGTAGCCACCCTCTCCTAGCTGACTCCCTACTAACTGGGAACTTAGCACACATTCTCCACAGCCCCGTAAAATCACGACTCAATGATTGATTATTAAAAAAGAGATTTATATACCAAATTCTCTTTCAGGGATCATTTCTATAGTTTGTTACTAAATTCTCAATTCACAATACATCCAACCCATAAGCTTACAACCATTTGACAAAGATGTAAACTTCCCATCTAAATAAAACAAATTGAACCACAGAAACCCTTAGATATAATCATGTCTACCTATCGCCAATTAAGACCACCTTGGTCTAGAACCTCTTTCTTTGGCTCCATCTTAATTATCCTCCTTACTCATTCTTTCCCACCTTAACAGAACTTTATCCCCAATCCACTCTCCACTTTCCAATCATGTATTGTCTTGACCTAACTAATGCTAGCCCTCAACTGCGTACAGACATCAACCTTCACTTTAGTGCAACACTACAGTCAATATCAACTTAAATGGAGAGAGCTCAAAGCCATTCCACTAAAACCAAAAAGAAAGGGTGTTCTACTCTATCACCATAACTATTCAATATGGTGATTGGATTTCTAGCTGGAGCAATAAGACAACAAGCAAGATGGAGATCAATAGGATACAAATTAGTAAGGAGAAAATAAAAATATGTTAGAAGAAGAAGAAGATATACTATATATTAAGCAACCTCAAAAATTCTATCAAGGTATTACTACAGCTGATAAAGAACTTTAGTGAAGTGGCTAGATACAAGACAAATTCATAAAATAAAAATCAGTAGCATTTTTATACAAAAATGATTAAACAGGCTGAGGAAGAAATCATAGAAATAGCATCCTTAACATTAGTCAGAAATAATTTAATTTACCTTGGGAATGACTTAGTAAATGAAAGACTTGTACTACTAAAACTTCAAGTCTTTGAAGAAAGAAATTGAAAGATGACATTAGATAGAAATATCTCATGATCATGGGTTGGTTGGACTATCATAGCAAAATGGCAATTTATCAAAAATGATTTATAGATTCAGTGCAATCCCCTTCAAAAATCCAAACACAATTCTTTGCAGACATAGAAAGGAGAATATTCAACTTTATGAGAAAACAAAAACAAAAACAAAGAGCCAGGATAGCCAAAGAAATCTCTATAATAAAAGAACATCTGGAGATAACACTATTCTTCATTTCAAGCTGTACTACTGAGTTATAATAATATATTCATCATTGTATTAGCATAGAAACAGACAGATTCATCCAAATATTAATGGCAAAATTAATTTTAGTTGGGGCTGAATTTTAGAAAGGAGAGAGGGTGAAACCTTAGGAGGGACAGTTGAATAAAGCAAAACTAACCTTTTGATAGTCTTTGAAAAGAATAATTAGAAGTTATTCTATACTGTAGTAAAAGAAGAATGTCCATTTACTTAGAAAATAGAGTATTTAACATGATAATAGTTTCTAGACTTAGTATATTAGAATCGAGATTGACATTGATATTAGTGTACATTCACAAAACGTGTCAGAAAATTTGAAGTATTAATAACAGTCATGACTTTATATCTAACCAATATTGGGTGGGTATATTGTGACTACAATTCTGTAATCTTAGAATACCTTACATACTTAAACATATAATTCCTTTCTTTTAGTTCTGTTTTTTTTCTTAAATCATTTTATTTATGTTTCAAATGTTTCCACCATTCTTGGTTTCCCAGACCAAAGTTTTTCACCCCATACCACTTCTGTGCTTCTGAGAGGGTGCTCTATGGCATAATCACTTATCCTCATCTTACCCCACCAGCATCCTCCTTCCCTATTGCAACAAGTTGGTACAGGATTAGGCATATCCTCAACTACTGAGGACAGACAAGGCAGTCCTCTGCTATGTATGTACTAGAAGGAAAGGACCATATGCTTTTTGGTTGGTGACTTAGACTTTGTGTGCTTTGTGAAGTCCAGGTTAGTTGATATTCTTTGTGTTCCTATGGAATTGCAATCCCCTTCAGCTCCTTCAGTCTTTCCCCTGTTGCTTCCATCAAGATCCCCAACTTCAGTCCAATAGTTGGGTCTAAGTATCTGCATCATTTTCAGTCAACTGATGATAATGACTCTCAGAAGACAGCCAGGATAGGTCCTTGTCTAAAAGCACAACAAGGCATCAGCAATAGCCTTAGGCTTGATGTCTACACATAGCATGGATCAGAAGTTGAGCCAGTTACGGGATTGCTTTTCCTGCAGACTCTGCTCCACTTTTGTCACTGCACTTCTTTTTGACAAAAGAAAAACAACATGGATCAAATATTTTGAAAATTGTTGGGTGTTTCCATGTCTCAACTGTGTACTGAATGTACTGAAAGTAGGCCTTTTAGGTTCCATCTCCCCAGTGTTCGATATTTTTACTATGGTCATCACCATTGAGTCCTGAGAATTTCTAACGTCTAAGGTCTCTTGGACTTTTTATAGGTTGCTCATGACCACTAGCCCACACTGCTGCATAGGTCCATTAATTTTTCTGGTCCTCTGGGCTTCTTCTCCCATACCTTTTCCTCACCTTCCTTTCCTCTCCACTTATTCTCCCACAGAATTCCCTCCCTTTGCCCCCCTTAACAATATATATATTCATTATATATATATATATATATATAAACACATGCTGCTGTTTATCTTCCTCCCTCACTTATAGTCAATGGTCCCATTCATGAATGATGCCACCAACAGTGAGTAGTCTTCTTCCTGTCAATTAATGTAATCGAAATAACCTAGATTTCCAAAGTTCTATCTCTCATGTGATTTTCAAGTCTGTCCAGTTGATAATTAATACCACGACAGTCACTATTATAGACATTTGACTATGCTAATGATGATGCTAATTATGAGGATGTTGATTATAATGATGGGACACATTTTCAGAGCATATTTAATATGTAGTTGCTATTTTCAAGGTACATTATACCTTGACACTTAGGATAGAGAGAAGGTCATAGAAGACAAGAATACTTTCTTACATGAAGCTGACATTATACCAGAGAAAGTTACAAAAGGAAGCAAGTAGGTAGGTACAATATTGTAGGCATATGTAGGGAAAATGTTTTTGTGACGTTAGCTAATTATTACTCTATGAACATACAGATACAAAATACAACCTTTCTATCACTTATGATGTTGAATAATGAGTGTTTCACTGTTATAACATGCAGTGCTTCCAGGATACCATATTTAAAATCCTAATTTTGATTACTTATAGTTCATGTCTGTACCTTACCTAGAAATATATAAGAAAATGTTTCTGCTCAGTATCTGAATATTCTGTGTACTGAATAACTAAAGGCAATCCCGATGCACTTGTTAAATAACATCAAGATATATTTTTCCTGTTAGTGTACTAATTATTGAAAGCTCTGGGATTTTTTATAATTTACTTCCATGAAGAAGAATGGCTGCTGAGAAATTACTCATAGGAAATTTGCAGGAAGATAGTATAGGGAAATTGGCTAAGAAGAATGAATCACCAAAGGTATACAAAATGCCACAATAAAACATTGTACTTTATATTGTAGTTTTAAAGTAATAAAGTTTTCTTCCTGCAGATAAAAATATTGTAATTATTTCGTATTGAATGGAATATGTTACACAAAACATATTATGTATAATATACAATCTAATATAGTTATATTACAAGGGTATATTTTTTTTTATTTTGTATCAACCTGAACATATAACATAACACCCAAATATATTACTCTCAATCAGTCACTCTGATCCCTACATAACAAAAAGTGTACTATTATGTTGCCAGGCATTGCCATTGAGAGAGATGGCTCCCTAGCTAAGAACACATGTCAATATGCCAGAAGAGCCACACTGGGTTCATCAACAATAGGTCATTTAACACACATCTTGTAACTTCAGCACATATGTACATAGACACAAACATGATTTTAAAATTGGCTTGACAATGTCAGGAAAGGTAACTGCAATATTTTATATATCTGGCAGAACTACTGTTATCTAGCATTGATAGTGCTGAATATGCAATATGGTTAATGGCCAGTGCTGCAGATAACTGTGAATCTAGTCAGTGTAACCATCATTTTGTCATGTAAAACCCAGGTATGATTCAATCTTATGATGGGAGCTAATGGGATGCATAAAGGAGGATTCACACAAAGGGAGAATGTCCAGATATTATTGCAACTTATTCTTAGAACATCTGGAAATTTCCTTCTACAATGTTCTAGTCATCCAGACCGTTTCTACACTATCTTCTGTTCAAGGTAATATGTAAGGTCTAAGATAACACAGAGCATAATTACCTAAGAATGGAAGGAATATGTTGCTGCCATCTTTAGAGTATATAGCTGCATATAATGCTCATGGGGATAAAATTTAAAATATATAAAATTTTATAGAACCTCATTTAACTCATAAAATGTTCCAGTACAGCACCAAAAAATGAATGCTGAGTAAATGCTGTTTGCTGTGTTGTGATTAGGTTAAGATTTTGGGTAGAATAAGTGTAAAGAATTGCCAAACCAGAGCCTTTTAATATTGTAAATATGACTCATGGTTCACATTGCATGTACAAAAATTGTCATAGAAAGTTTCTTGTACTTCTTCAGTAATTAAGGCCAAAGAGAATCCATCTGAAGGGATTGCAGTAAAATATTAGTATTGCAAAAGAAACATGATATATGTCCTTGATCAGGCAGCTTCCATCCCTGAGTGATAAGTATCAGTTTGCTGACATTCTGTAGGCCAGTACAAATCATATGGTCCTATTTTTATAGCTGTCACATACACAGCAGGCATGGTAGTAAAATGTAATCTTAGTATTGTTGACCTATGTTATCATGATTCTTACGTATTGGGATTAGACAGAATAAAAAAAAAACAGACAGGAAAGCTATCTTTCATTTTATATTTCATTCTAATTAATTTACATAAAGCCTGTTATTTTTGATGAGCACAGTTAGCATGGTGATAATTGATTCATATTTTGAAGTCCATAGCACTTAAAGTATCTAGAAAATATCATAATTTTATAAGCATATGCGCCTATTTATACCCATAGTCTATGAAGTTTTAAATATATCAAACTAGCTAGAATGGTTATTATATATTCTGTAGGTTCAATCAGATAGCATAGTGAAATGAAATAACACAATTCATAGGAATTTGTCTTTCTACCAATATTTGATTCTTCAGCCATGCATATCTTTATATAAAAGAAATTCTGAAATCATATAACTACAAATGTTCAAGATATCCCATGAAGCCTATAAAGTTCTCTCTCTTGCTCTTACTGTTATTTTCACTCTCACTCTAGCTGTGTTTGTGCATGTGTGTGTATGTGCATGTGTGCATGTATGTATGTGTGCTGTCTTTACTTAGTTAACTGATTTATATTCACTCATATACAATAGGTGGTAACAAATCAATAGATAGATGGACACCTGAGATCAGGATAAATTTGATTTATCTGATTGCTACAGACAGAGTCTGAACCTTTTTCATTAAGACTGACACTCAGTTAAAAATGTAATATAAGATTTTTTTTTAACTTCACACTTACAGATGTGCTGCTGAGTCTCCATTTCTTACTCATGTTCATGTCCCTTTGCCATGGACTCTTGAAATTGAAACTTCCTTTTCCAGAAACAAAAATATTAATGTCATGTTTTTAGTGCCAAATCCATCATTTGTAGTATGACTCACATCTCAGTGGTAGACAGATCTTCCCTGTGGACTGGAGAAGTCCCTACATACACTTGTGTCTGACAACAAGATTATTTTTAATACATAATCTTTAAAAAATTTTCATCTCCATTCATATTCACAGTACCCTTGCAACTCCATTTGCATATCATACACACACATACACACACACACACACACACATACACACACATATTTGGAGAGAAAGAGGGGGAGAGAAAGAGAGAGACAGAGACAGAGACAGAGAGAGAGGTGTTAGTGCATTTTCAGGTTCAAGTCATTTTTATTCCTAGACATTCACAAAATACATGTTTTTTTGCAGCTCATCAATACAAGAAATTACATTCACAAGGCATAGGCAATGTCATTATTCAATGGAAGTGATAAAAATAAATTCAATACATATATGCAAATACTAATCATAAAAATCAAGCTGGCCCAGTCTACATGCTTCTTTTGCTATGAGAGCTGGAAGCCTATTCTTGAGTTTGAAACTAATTTTAACTTAATTGGTGAGTTTTTGTGGAGGTGTCATCATGTAAACAAACTCAAATGCTACATTGAAAAAAGCACACAGAAACAGAATTCATGGGGTACTCAAGAGATGGACTTTAGTTTACCGAAATAGCTATGAGAAGGCTTTATGGAAAGGAGAGCTACAGTGAGAAACGAGAACCTTCCTGTCTCACCACTGCAGTTCAAGCTGAGGACACAGAAGTGCCAATGGGAGACAGGGAAAAAAAATAAGGGCACAATTGACCTTAAACAACTATTTTCAAATAATACATGACTGATGAAAAACAAGAATAGAAAAGCCTTCCATGCCCTTCAACTAACTTCCCTCAATAGTTACATCTTATAAGACTCTAGTACAGCACAAAAAGTCAGGGAAGTAGTAATGTTACACTATTATTAAAATAATTCTGAACTGTTGCAAGTGATTACTTTCTACCTCTTCTTTACCTCTCATCATAATATAATTTTAGTACCAGAAAAGAAATTTTCAAAAAACTGAAGATACAAAAGTTTCTCTTCACTAGAAATTTCATCCCAAGTCTTTCCCCCACAGACATCATTTCACACAAGTACTTATAACCGTTGGATTCTAATATGATATTATAATTTTCTTAGAATGATTGTTTATCTATAATCAGTATATATTTTTTTTAATTTTGAGGTAGAATTTTGTTTATTTTTACTGGTCATAAAGCCCCAATATTCCTGTAGTTCAATGGGCTGAATAATATTCAATCATAAAGAAAGAGTAACCATCAATTACTACTGATCTGTTTGAACTGAAAAACTCTGTAAGGCAAAGGACACTGTCAATAGAACACAGCAGCCTACACACTAGGAAAAGATCTTCATTAACCCTACATACAACTAGGTGCTAATATTCAAAATATATTAAATAACTCAAGTAGTTACATTTCTTAAAATCAAATAATCCAAACAAAATATGGGTCTCAGAGCTAAGTAGATAATTCTCAAAAGATTGATCTGAAGTTGTTGAGAAGTACCTAATTCTTAGTCATCAGGGAAATGCAAATCAAAAAGACCCTGATATTCACCTTACAACAATGAGAACAGCAAAGTTCAAAAACTCAAGTGACAGCACATGCTGGAAAGGATGTGGAGAATGTGGAACATTTTTTTTTCCACTGCTGGTGGATTCCAGACTGGTAGAACCAGTGTGAAAATCAATCTATTATTTCTCAGAAGAGTGGGAATATATCGATCTGAAGACCCAGCTATGACACTACTGGAAATATACCCAAATGATATTCTACTATACCACTAGGAAACATGGTCCATTATGTTCATAGAAGCCTTATTTATAATAGGCAGAAACTAGAATCAACCCAGATGTCCCTCAATGAAAGAATAGATACAGATAATGTGGTACATTTACACAATAGAATAGTAATCAACTATTAAAAATGAGGGCATCATGAGTTTTGCAGGTAAATCAACGGAACTAGAAACTATCATTTTTAGTGAGGTAACCCAAACCCTAAAGGACATGCAAAATATGTACTTACTGATAAGTGGATATTATCCAATAAAGTTCCAAATATTCATAAAATGTTTCACAAACTGTAGGAAATTAAATAAGAAAGAAAATCATTTGAACTTTTTCACATTTTCATTTTTACCAGTAACAGTTACATAACAGCTCATTTATAGATTATAACATGAGACAATTTTAATAAAATAAATGGAACTGTTTAGAGTTATGCAGAAGTACATAATCACTGCTACCAAAATTCCATCCATTTGTTCTATTTTGTTCTGCTAACTAGCATACTTTGATAACCCCACAATATAAACATATATAAAAAAGTTTATTGCAACCCAGAAATATGTAATATATATATATGTATATATATATAATATAATATTTATATATTGTTTATTAAAAATAAACTATTAAAAAGATATTAAAGTATGATAACCTTAAATTTTTTAATATACAAATCTTGAATATTCAGTATTTATAGCATCTGACAGGTTATTCTATTTCTAACATTTAAATAAACATGTCTCCTATCCAAAATTACTTATATGCACCAGTTCATTTCAGCTCTAATGAGAAGCACAAGCAATAGGTGTCAACAAGGGAAGATAGAAGCAGCTTTACTTCTGTACACATAAATAACTCTTAGTAAATAAGTCTAGAAAGCATTATGTAGCAGTTTCTTCCAAGAGTGAAACATTCTGTCCTGCAAGGAAGATGTTTCAATAAGAAAGAAAGCAACTCAAAACAAGCAGAGAAGTCATTGAAACTGATGAGATTAAGTAGAATAAGCAATAAGACTGTTCCCAACTCATTTTTCGAGGCTACAATAACCCTCATTCCTAAACCACACAAAGACCCTACAAGTAAAGAGAACCTCAGACCAATCTCACTTATGAACATTGATGCAAAAATACTCAAGAAAATCCTTGCAAACTGAAACCAAGAACACAACAAAACGATCATTCACCATGACAAAGTAGGCTTCATCCCTGGCATACAAGGATGGCTTAACGTATGGAAATACATCAATTTAATTCACCATATAAACAAACTTAAAGAAAAAAAAAACACATGGTCATCTAAGTAGATGCTGAGAAAGCATTCAACACCCCTTCATGTTAAAAGACTTGGAAAGAACAGGAATCCAAAGCCCATACCTAAACATAATAAAAGCAATATCCAGCAAACCAAAAGCCAATATCAAACTTAACTCTGGGAAACTTGAAGCAATCCCACTAAAATCAGGGACTCGACAAGGCTGCACACTTTCCCCCTACCGATTTAACATAGTACTGGAAGTCCTGGCTGGAGCAATTAGACAGCCAAAGAAAATCAAAGGGATACAAATTGGAAAGGAAGAAATAAAAACATCACTTTTTTCAGATTACATGATAGTGTACTTAAGCAACCCCTCAAATTCCATCAGAGAACTCCTACAGCTGATAAACAAGTTCAGCAAAGTGGCTGGATATAAAATTAACTCATACAAATCAGTATCATTCCTATATTCAAAGGACAAACTTGTGGAGAAAGAAATTAGGGAAAAGATACCCTTCACAATAGTCAAAAAAATTATGAAATACCTTGATGTGACTCTAACTAAGCAAGTGAAGCACATGTATGACAAAACTTCAAACCTCTAAAGAACAAAATCATGGAAGATCTCAGAAAATAGAAAGATCTTCCATTCTCATGGATTGGAAGGATCAACATTTTAAAAATGGCCAATCTTACCAAAAGCAATCTACATATTCAATGCAATTCTCATCAAAATTCCAACACAGTTCTTCACTGAGTTGGAAAGATCAAGGTGGAATTTCATCTGGTATAACAAAAGACCTAGAATAGTGAAATCCATCCTCAGCAACAAGGAAAACATCTGCAGGAATCACTATCCCTGACCTCAGGCTATATTACAAGGCAATTGTGCTGAAAACTGCATGGTACTGGTACAGAAATAGGCAGGTAGATCAATGGAATAGAATAGAAGATCCAGAAATGAGCCTTCATGTATATGGTCACCTGATTTTTGACAAAGGAGCTGTAAACATTCAATGGAAAAAGGATAGCCTATTCAACAAATGGTGTTGGTCTAACTAGCACTCAGCATACAGAAGAATGAAAATAGTCCATTTCTTATCTCTTTGTACAAAGCTCAAGTGTAAGTGGATCAAAGATCTCCACATTAAACCATGTACACTGAAACTATTAGATGAGAAAGCAGGGAAAACCTTAGAACTCATAGGCATAGGAGAAAATTTCCTAAACAGAACATCAATAGCTCGATCTCTAAGGTCAACGATTGACAAATGGAACTTAATGAGATTGCAAATTTTCTGTAAGGCTAAAGACACTATCATGAAAACAAAACAGCAGCCAATGAAGTGGGAAAAGATATTTACCAACCCCACATCAGATAGAGGCCTAATATCCAAGGTATACAAAAAACTCAAAAAGCGAGATACCAGAGAATCAAACAACCCTATTAAAAATGGAGTACAGACTTAAACAAAAATTTCTCAATTGAGGAATATTGAATGGCTGAGAAACATCTAAGAAATTGCTCAACATCCTTAGCCATCAGGGGAATGCAAATCAAAACAACCCTAAGATTCTACCTTACACCATGCTGATTGACCAAGATCCAAAGCTCAGATGACAATAGATGCTGGCAAGGATGTGGAGAAAGAGGTAAACTTTTTCACTGCTGGTGGGGTTGTAAATTGATTCAACCACTCTGGAAATCATTCTGGAGGTTCCTCATAAAAAATGGACATAGTACTTCCTGAAAACCGAGCTATTCCACTTCTGCGCATTTACCCCAGAGATACTCCAATATACAACAACGATATATGCACCACAATTTCATTACAGCTCTATTAGTAATAGCCAGAAGCTGGAAAGTACCCATATGTCCTTCAGTAAATAAATGGATACAAAAATTTGGTACATTTACACAATGGAGTACTAATCAGCTATCAGAAACAATGGCCTAACAAAATTCTCTAGAAAATGGTTGCATCTAAAGAATATCACCCTGAGCGATATAACCCAGTCACAAAAGAACAGACATAACATGCAGTCACTGGTAATGGGATACTAACCCCAGAAAGCCCTGAACACACTGGAAACAACCCACAGACTGTGTGATGATCAAGAAAAAAGGAAAAAAAAGAATGCATTTTAATTAAAATAGAACTGTATCACATCCCCCTGTTTTTTTTCCTACAACCCCTCCCAGTTTCTCTCCTATCTCCTCAAATTAATAACCTCATTTCCTATATTGTTGTTACATATATACAAATGTGTATGTATAGGTACCCACAAATACTTAATTACAACCTTATAAAAATGTGTTTGTATACTTTTATGCAAAAATGCTTACAAATCTATACATTTATCTTTGTTTTTGAAAATAAAGTTTTAAAAAAAGAGTTATTTTCAGACAAGGTAAGCTGCAAGAAGACTTTGTGATCAGACTAGCTTTCTGGAAAAAACAGAAAGCTGGAGAGCTACCTAGATGACATTCAGTCCATTATAAACCTGGAGGGAGGCATGGGAACTCACAGACTGACAAAGATCTGGAGGAGTGGAGAGTTCTACATCATGATCTGCAGACAGCTAAAGGAAACTGTGTTAGACTTGGCATAGCTTCAGTTTAGAAGACTTCAAAGCCAACCTTTGCAGGGTCAAATTTTCTCCAGTAAGGACACACCTGCTCCAATAATGCTACAGTTGCTAATAGTTTCACTTACTATTGTCAAGTTTCAAACAAATGAGTCTTTTGGGGATATTGCTATTCAAACTACTCAGAATGCCAATGATAGTGGCAATATCGCTAATTATAAAAATTCATTTATGGAGTAATAACTGATCACTAACATACTATTTTTCAGGGCAAAACTGCATGGTCACAAAAATAAATGGATCTATTTCTCAATTTAAAATTAGTGAGCAATATTTTTAATGTTCTCCAGCACTGAAAATTTAGAGTTGTTTTTAACACTTTGTCATTTAACAGATATTTAAAGATTTAAAATTTATTGTATTAATAAATGTGAAGTGAATAATGAGTTTCATCATCATATTCATACGTGAATATAATATACATTGATTATACATACTATCCAAATTATACATAAAATACATTATATACAAAATAAATCTGTCCTTATTTCAATAGCTTGTTTTCCAATCTCACCTGAAAGAAATATATTAACATGGTACTGCTTCCTGATTTGATTCTTTTCATTTCCTTCTCATCACTATATTTCTTCCTTTCACATGGTGTTACTATCAGACATGCTTTTCAATTATAGTTTATTATTTCTTTTTTTAAACTACATGTATTTTATTTGATAGGTGCATTCATGAAAAATATTGAGCTGTGGACTTCTTTTGACCTTTATCAGGTAGAATGAATTGATATACATAATTACCCATATAATTTTTAGTAGATGAGGTTATAATTTCTGTTTTTTTTTTTACATAGACCGTCTTTTATTGGTAAAAGGGCTCATAGAAACAATAAAAACCACAATGTGGTTTCCTAAAAAAAACAATAGTACACAAAACATCTAAAGGATAATAACAGTGTTTCTAATACACAGAATTTGACCAAACTCTTTCCACATGGTAAATAAGGCAGTGAAAAATTTGCAGGCAATAGTCCCCTGGTTGTCCAAGACTTTAGAAAAAACATTTTAGAGAGTTTAACAGAAAGAAAAGAATGTTATACAGAATATCAATCAATAATTTCTTTTCTCTCTCTCTCTCTCTCTCTCTCTCTCTCTCTCTCTCTCTCTCTCTCTCTCTCTCTCTCTCTCTCTCTCTCTTTTTTACAATGAGCAAAAAGTGTATGTAATACACTGTGTAACCAGAAATTTGTCAATGTGTTCTTGGTGTGTAAGGATTGAGCATGACTTTTTTTTTTTTTGTTTTTGTTTTGTTATATTTTGTTTTCTTTTTTTTTTTTTTTCTTGGACTTCACACTGTCTGTGAGTTGTTTCTGTGTCAGTGCGAGCCTCTGGGGTTAGCATCCCATTATCAGTGACTGCATATTATGTCTGTTCTTTTGTGACTGGGTTATCTCACTCAGGATGATATTCTCTAGATGCAGCCATTTTATGAAGAATTTGGTTAAGTCATTGTTTCTGGTGGCTGAGTAGTATTCCATTGTGTAAATGTACCACAATTTTTGTATCCATTCATCTGCTTAAGGACTTCTCGGTTCTTTCCAGCTTCTGGCTACTATAAATAGAGCTGCTATGAACATTGTGATGCATGTATCTTTGTTGTATATTGGAGTGTCTCTAGGGTATATGCCCAGAAGTGGAATAGCTGGGTCTTCAGGTAGTACAATGTCCAATTTTCTGAGGTATCGCCAGACTTATTTCCAGAGTGGTTTTATCAGTTTACAACCCCACCAACACCTCAAGCTATATTACAAGGCAATTTTGCTGAAAACTGCACGGTACTGGTACAGAAATAGGCACGTGGATAAATGGAATAGAATAGAAGATCCAGAAATGAGCCCTCATGTATATGGTCACCTGATTTTTGACAAAAGAGCAGTAAACATTCAGGGGAAAAAGGACAGCCTATTCAACAAATGGTGCTGGTCCAACTGGCACTCAGCATGCAAAAGAATGAAAATAGACCCTTTCTTATCTCTTTGTACAAATCTCAAGTGTAAGTGGATCAAAGATCTCCACATTAAACCAGATACACTGAATCTATTAGATGAGAAAGCAGGGAAAACCTTAGAACACATAGGAACAGGAGAAAATTTTCTGAACAAAACACCAATGGCTCAAGCTCCAAGGTCAAAGATTAACAGATGGGACTTAATGAGATTGCAAAGTTTCTGTAAGGCTAAGGACATTGTCAAGTAAACAAAAAGGGCAGCCAACAGAATGGAAAAAGATCTTTACCAACTCCACATCAGATACAGGCCTAATATCCAAGGTGTACAAAGAACTGAAAAAGCTAGATACCAGAGAATCAAACAACCCTATAAAAATGGGGTACAGAGGTAAACAAAATGTTCTCAATTGAGGAGTATGGAATGGCTGAAAAACATCTGAGGAAGTGCTCAACATCCTTAGCCATCAGGGAAATGCAAATCAAAACAATCCCAAGATCCCACCTCACACTAGTTTATTATTTCTAAGTAGTAAGAGTTTTCATCTTGCCTTTGGGTCTTATTTTAAAACTATTTAAGAGTTCTGGTGAGAATGCACCAGTGTGTTTGGGAATGTCAAGACAGGGAGGCAGGAGATATTGGGAGGGTGGGGGCACTGTCATAGAGGCAGGAGGAGGTGGAGGAAAAAATGGTTTGTGGAGGGGAAACCAGGAAACGGGATAACACTTAAAATGTAAATAAAATATATTCAAAAATGTCATATAAAAAGAATGTTTATGTAGCCTTCTTGTTTTTTTGAACTTTGTTAAGGTTTAGCTATCTTCATTAGCTGAGTCCAAGAAACTGTGATATTCTGCAATGCTACACTATGAGAGGACTAGGAATATAACGTTGACAGCTTACCTGTAGAGTATATAAAAAAAAGTTCTTGTAAATTTCAAAACACTCCTTTCCTTCTCCTTTTCACCTCTTCCTCCTTTGTAAGACAAAGTTTCTTTGTATAGGCTGTCTTAAAACTCTCTCTGTATTCCAGGCTGGCCATTAGTTCTGCCTCTGCCTTCCAAGTGTTGGGGTTCAAGGTATGTACTACAATTGCCAAATACCATTTTCTATCATCTTAATTAAAAAAGTAGCATATACATTAAATATATTTTTCTAGTTGGACCTATTTTCTTTTAATATATTAATTTATTTTTCCTTATTGATGAGCAGTAAATATCTATTTATCTTCTGATGATCAACAAAGAATATTGCATATCTTAGCTATTATAAAGAGTGCAACAATATACAAGGGTGTAAAAATATCTGTGTTGTGTTGGCAAAGTGTCCACTGAATACATACCTATGAGTGGTACATGTGGAAAATAGAATTATATGGTAGCTCCATATACAGCTTATTGGAAAACTCTCATAATAAAGTCTGTAATGGATGACAAATTGATGCTTTAATGATTGTACATATATTAAGACTCTGATTCATATAGATATTCATCAATATTTTTGATGCCAGCCATTATGATGTAAGGGAGATGAAATCTCAATATATTTTGATGTGCTCCTTTGAATATGTTTTGTGTTATTATTGGGCACTTTTACTTCTTCTGAAATTTGTGTGTTCAGTCCATTTATTTCCTTATTGAGTAGCCTACTTGTTCAATTAGTGTTCAATTACTCTAGTGTATATATGTTTGGGATATTAATTTTTGTCAGATGAAAGCTGTCAATGATTTACTCCCATTTTGAAGGTTGTCTCTTTACTTGGTTAAAAATTTCTTTTGCTGTACAGATGAACTTCAATCTATTCAACCCCAATTTGACAAACTTTACAATTACTATTGGTACTACTAAGGTCCGAGTCTAGGATGCATTGCCTTTTTCTTTGTCTTATTTGCAGTAATAATTTTACACATCACTCCAAGAAATTGAAAGTTTGATTTTTAATAGACAAACAGATGCTTTAGTATCACTAGTTTACATTTCAATATTCAGTTTTTCCAGAATCATTAGTTAAGTTGGGTGTGTTGAGCCAAATATATTTTACTACCTTTGTCCAAACTCTGATGGTTGCACTGACATGAATCCTGTGTCACAATCATCTACAAATGCCTTCATAAAAATGCCTTCTTTTTACCCCACCTGCAATGCTTTGTAGCATATTTGTAATCTTGTAGTCTTAAGGTTAAGAAAGGTTTTTTTGCTGCAAGAAAAAAAAAAAAAAAAAAAAAAAAAAAAAAAAAAAAAAAAAAAAACACCCTGACCAAATTTAAGTTGAGGAGGAAAGCATTTATTTAGCTTATACTTCTATATCACACTGTTCGTCGTAGAAAAAAATCGGGACAGGAACTCAAATAGATCAAAAACATCAAGGCAGGAGCTGGTGTAAGGACCATGGAGGAATTCTGCTTAATAGCTTGTTTCCAATGGCTCTTACAGCCTTCTTTCTTGTTGAATCCAGAACCATGAGCTCGGGGATAACCATACCCACAAGAGTTGTGTCCTGCCTCAATTATCCATAATGAAAAATGCCTTATAGCTTGATCTTTTTTATTATTATGGAATAGAGTTTATTCAAGTCATGGGAGAGTTAAACAGGTTGTAGAGGCAGAGAGAGGGAATGGAAGAGAGAGAGAGAGAGAGAGAGAGAGAGAGAGAGAGAGAGAGAGAGAGAGAGAGAGAGAGCAAGGGAGGCATGAGCATAACTTGATCTTATGAACCATTTTCTAAATTAAGAATACCTCCTTTCAGATGATTCTAGTTTCTGTGTCAAGGTGATATAAGGTAAGCCAGCACATAGTGATTTTATTGTTATTTATGTTCATATAGGCTCTTATTATTCCTGATAAATTTTATGATATATTTCTAGTCCTATAAAAGATGGTATTAGTATCTCTTAAGAGACCAGTTTCAGTATTTTTAGTTTAGAGAGTATTAATCTCTTTGGTTAATCTTATTATTAGCTTTTGTTTTGATTTTTGGCGTTATTCTGAAAAAAATTGTTTTGCTAATGTCTTTCTCAGTGGACTATTATTTGAAAGAGTAAGCTATTGAAAAATTTTAATTGGTTTGATCTTGTGCATGGTTTTTCTACTTAATGAAAGCAGATGGGAAGAGACACTTTTTTTTTTGAGGAAGTGGCCGTGAATTAGTAATACATACCATTGCAAAGTGGCATCATCATACAGATGTACTTAGGGTGTGAGACCCCAAGCAAAAACAAAAACAATGAACCCTACAAATTAACTGAAGACCAAAATAAGAAAAATAAACCTTGCAAGTTAAGGGTTCTGTTTGCAGTTAAAACAGTCAAGACTCAGCTCCTTCTTACCCTATGTTTATTTGACCCTTCTGCTACAGATGTACTTGTGTATATGTGGGGCACAAGTAAGCAGGCAGGAAGTATTTTAGGATATATACTTGCCCCTGATTGGACCATATGGGAAATACAGTGGCCTTTTGTATTTGCCCATATAAGCCTTTGTAAATTGTGACTCTTGGCCTGGAATTGACCTGGCCAGGAATCATCCTAGCCAAGATGTAAGGTTCATATCAAATTTGGATCAAAATTGTGGAACTGTCTTTTCTCACATGAATACTCATCTTTAACCATGAGTGTCTGATTCCCCATGAACGTTCTTTTCTTTAAGTCAAGCATTTAGATAAAAGTCCCTATTCCTTCAGGATTTTGATGTAAGTTCTTGCATGATAAAAAATGGGGAGTCATTCTTTTTTTTTTTCTCACTTTTCATGCAGGTTTATATGTGCAACTCTCAATCCACAAACCCTATACACAACAAGATATCATCAAATAGACAAAGACACAAACTGCCCTTCTATATGAGATACTAGACCAATAAAATCCTTAATGTTCATTCATAGCTATCTAATGCCGATTAATATCACCTGGGACTACCTGGTCCTTGGGAAGCTCCGAGTTGCAAGGAACTTCATCCTCTGTCTTCTGACCTATTCAGATCTCTCAGGTCTTTCCACCTCCCTTACCCCTCCCCAATCACTGGCTTTCCTTTATTTCAGGAATTAAAATGGGAAGGTTCAGTTGGAGTCAGGAGACTAGGGAACCCTTCTTGAGGAAGTGGAATTAACATTAAAATACAAACGTTTCAGGAGTCATTCTTTTTACAACTGGTTAGAGGAAATTGTGATTCTTCATTAACATATGACTATGCCTATTAATTTGGTAAATTCAGCGTTCAGCTTTAGTTTCCCTCTGTCTGAGCTTTCCCATGAGACATCCTAGTTTGGAAAAAAAAAATGTCTCTTTCACTTACAGAATGGATACTTTGGTTTATTTATTTATTTTTTTCTTTTTTTTTAAATTTGTATTTAATAATTTTTTTTTACAATCCATATTTTATTCCCTGCCTGATGGAGCCTCTAACTGTTCTGCATCTCATACCTCTTACCCCTGTCTCCAGGAGTACCTCCCTACCCCACCTACCACAGACCTCATCAGACCTCTTCACTTACTGGGGCCTCCACTCCAGTCTCATCAGGGTAAGGTACATCTTCTCGGACTGAGTCCAGACTGGCAGTCCTCCCCTGTATATTTATAAGGGACTTCATATTAATGCATGTATGCTGCCTGAGATATATCTGGGGTCCAGTTTATGTGAGACTACTGGTACTCCTACAAGATTGCCCTCCTCCTCAGTTTCTTCCAGCTTTTCCCCAATTCAACCACGGGGGGTCACCAGCATTTATTCATTGGTTAAGAGTAAATATCTGCATCTGGCTCTTTCAGCTGCTTGGTGGGTCTTTCACAGGGCAGTAAAATAGAGGCACGTTTTTCTGAGTACTCCAAAACCTCGGTAATAATGTGGGGCCTCCCCTCAAGGTTGATCCCACTTTGGTCCTGTTGCTTGACCTCCTTTTTCTCAGGTTCTTCTCCATTTTTGTCTCTGCAGGTTTTTCAGACAAAAACAATGAATCTGTGCTTTTTGACTGTAGGATTGCATCCCCCTCCCTCACTTGATGCTTTGTCTTTGGTTTCTTTACTCTATTCATTTTCATTTAGAGGGCATCAGAAATTGAATTAATGACACTGTTAATAACAACAAAGTGAAAAAGAAAAAAAAAAGACAAATCCTAAGGAAGAGATGTGTATGGAGATTAACAAATTGAAAAGGGTAAATATGGAGTGAATATAACAAAGACACATTGTAAAAGGCAGAGGATAGAAAGCCCCTGTAAGATGTTGTCTCCTAGAAAGGACAAGATAGCTTCATCTATACCTTAATATTTTGTCTACCTAAAGAACACCTAAAAAAGTACAATACCAATTTGATATTATAATGAAGAAGGGGCAAATCTCAAAGGGTTAATTCATAGACTATGAAGTGTAGAAAACTAAAAATAATAAAGCAAAAGGTGTGAGTGGTGAACAGGCATACGGATGGTCAGACTTGAAGTCACATAAATGAAACATTGACAAAGGAAGATACTTGATAGAGGTGTACATAAGAGGGGTTAGAGTCAGAATGGGAAAGAGAAAAAATAAAATTATATTTGATTTCAAAGTGAATACAGTTTAAAATCTAAAGCGTGCCATTCAAACCATCCTCATTTTGTATGTGTTCTTATTTTATATTCTATTACATTACTGATTGTTTAAAATCAGATGTAAAATGAGTTTGAGAATTCTGGATCCTTTAAATATTGCCTCATTTTATTTGGAATTAGAGATATTTTACCTTCTTCCTTTTTTTTCCTTCTTTATGTCTTTCACATGTATTATATATCTGCCTTAAAATTCAGGCACTTTGAGTAAACACAAAGAGTGAGCATTCTTTTCTTCTTTTTCCTGATTTTAGATAAAATGCTTTCAGTGTTCCCACAGTCCCTAGTTTGGGCTATGGTCTTGTTGCATATCACCTTTATTATGTTTTGTGTCTGAGCATTATCTTCACTATTTCCTTGGGGCCTTTATTCATAGTGAAGAGATTTTTGAGTTGTGAAAAGAATAGCTTTATCTGCAACCATTCAATTGGTCCTATGACTCTTGCCCTTGTTTTTATTTGGTTGATGTTTTGTAACAATGTGGATGTGCTGAACCATCTCTACCTGAAATGCAACTGATTTAATAAATGTGCATGATGATTTAAATACACTGTTATTTTAGCTCTAAAAACCTCATGGAGGGTGTCTGGGCTATGTTCTTCAAGGATATCACTCTAGTTTTGTTAATGCATTTTATAATTGTTGTATTGGTTTAGGTTTTGGTTTTTTTTTTTGTAGTTATACCTTATTTATTGTGGATGTAATGATATGCGGATAGTATTGATTTTAAGAAGTGAAACTGCAAGTGCCTCTTCCTGCTTTGTTTTATAGAATGATCCAGAGGGAACCAGTTTCACATTTTCAGAGATAGATGTGACAAACTGTGACATTCATTAACATTTTCATCATCTTATTAGTTATTAATATATTAAGACATTTTGCATCTTTTTGTTTTAATTTTGATAGTTCATATTTGCCTACATATTTACCTGTTCTTTTCTAGATTTCTAAAAATTTTGGAGTAAAAATTTTCAAATCAATTTAAAGCGATCTTCTATCATATGATAGGATGCATAATAAAGCTATTTTTATATCTAAATTTGCTAATCTGAGTAATTTCTCACTGTCTTTCTTAACTAGGCTACGAGTTAGTTAATATTTTTAAATATTCTATTTGTTTCCTGGATTCATTTCAATTTTCTTTTAAGGTCTAGTTAATGAATTTATGATCAGATCTTTATTATTTTTCCTCTGATGGTTTTCAATTTGACTTGTCATATTTCTGTAACCTTAAAATGCATACTTTTTAATTCATTTGACATCTCTTTGAATTCTTAATGTACACACTTATTGATACAAAACTATATTTGCTTCAGCTCACATATTTTTATGAATTCTCTTTCTCTTTCATTTGATAATATCATTTTCTTCCTGATTTCATCAATAACAGACAATTGTTCAAAAGTGTATTGTTCACTCACTATATGTTTGTATAATTTCTATGGGTTTCCCCTCTATTGATCTTTAATTTTGTTTCATTATTATCTAATAAAACTAATTTTATTTCAACGTTTCTATTTATTAAGACTTGCTTTTCTGAATTTAAAAATTGTCTGTCCTGGAGAAAGTGTCATTTGTTGATAAAAACAGTAGCCCAAATTTTTTGACTGAGATATTTTATAGTACTAGAGATATGTCTGATTTAGAATATAGTTAAGTATTTTAAAGAATTTGCATGTTCTTTTATATTTTGCAGGCGTGCATATAACACAGAGTAACTTCAATGTGTGTGGCTGGTGGTATTCTACTGAACCACATTCCTACTGAGTTTTTCTAAGGCTTTCTTTGGAGTGGGAGGTAATCTATCTCTTGGTAAAACATTAGTATTTTATCTAATCATGGTTATTTCCATGGGTTCTCCATTGATGCTTATGAATATATATTATTTATATATATTATTACATATGAATCCATTATATATTAATGACAAAACTTTGCTATTTAATTAGGTTTACTGACAATGTATAAAAGCATTGTATCTCAATGATGAATTTTCCTCTTATCTATACTTAGCTTCTAGTCACTCTGTAGTGATTTCAGCTTGATTTCTGCCTCGAAGAATTCAAATATAGCAAGTCCATATTGCTTCCTAATTCCTTTTCCTTGGAGTACGAATTTATATTTGTCTTGGTTTCTTAGTATTGTTGTGAAGTCACCATTTCCTAGGTAATTTATAAAACAAAAATTTTGGAATTTTATAATTTGTCAAAGACCAGCTCAGTCAAACAACAGGTTCCCAGGTCAGGAGTGAGGATTGAAAGAAAAAAGAGACAGTCAAATTTGTAACATGACTTTGGCCAGTCTTGAGGCTAGAGCAAAGCCTTCTTTATTTAGTTCTTTTTAAAATCTCTTTAATTACATGCAGAAAGATAACATCAGTTCAGAGTCATGGAACAAGCACAGTAATAATCAAAATCTTGTAAACATCTTTCTGGAGTCCAGGTGTGAAGATCAAGGACAAGAGGGGATTGCAAGAGACAAAGAGACTGCTGCACTTATTTCTGATGAGCCTGCCCTGAGCTACAGGTATAAATGTCCTGTCCTGAGCTACAACAATAAGTGTTGTTCCCTGAGCTTCAAATGCAAATGTTCTTATTCAGGGAAAGTTTCCAGAGTATATGACCAGAGTTGGATTCCTGCCTTGACAAGCTTCTGATTGTTCTAGTGAAATAAGAGTTCCTGCCACCAACTGTCTAGAGGTACAAAAACTGCTCTCCACAATAGATTGTGAGTAGAGTCTTGACTTTCACAGTGGGGAACATGGCATTTGCCAAGCAGTCATGTAGCTGGAGCAATACATGAGAGATTACTTCCCTAGACACATACAGGAGATAACAGAGAATCCCATGGACTTTTGAAATTTCAAAGACTACACCCAATGACACACATCTTTCAACAAGACCATACCACATTATCCTTTCCAAACAGTTCCATGAGGGGACCAAGTATTCAAACATACGATTATTCAAGAGTCATCCTCAATCATTCTAACACACAGTTCTTTTATTTTATCCACTTGATCTAAGTTTTCTTAAGCCTATTCTTTACTAGAAATAAAGGCAGGCCATAGATGATTATAATTAAAATGTATGCATTAATTTGTTAATATTTTATGTTTGAAACTTTTCTGTTTTTATTGTTTGTCTGCTTTTCTTTGGGATCCATTCTTTTTTTCCTGTGCTTCTGTGACTGTACTTCCCTCCTTCTACTTTGAACAGATTGTTTATTGCAAAATTAACTTTGATTTTCCAGATATGATTATTACCTCCAAAGTTTACTGCTAAGGAAGCACAAACCTTGTAGTGATTTCTGAACTCTGACTAGCTGATTTAACTCAGGTGTTCTGGCTCAAACTCAGTTGATTGATGCAATGTGGCTTCTGTTAGCTTCTCAGTGAAGTAGTTCTTATTCTCTGGCTTCTTCTATCTTCACCTGTGTCTAGAGTCTTCTTTCTTGTATCCAACTGTGTAAATTTTCCCTGTAAAAGCTGCCTCTGTACTCCATTAACTGAACTGATTTGAAGACCACTCCACTGGACAGCCTGTCAACTCACCAACTCAACCAAACTGAATGACTAGAACTCAGATATCTGCATTCACTGTCTGCTGATTAGTGGGATTAAAAGCATGCCTGGGCCTAGCTTTTTCATACCTTATACTTGTTTATATCAGGCTGGCCTTGAACTCAGGTATGTGCTTGCCTCTGTCTGCTAAGATTGAATGTATGTCTGTATTTGAGCCAGATATAATAGATCAAGAAGACTTTTGGATGAGATACAATGTCAGAAAACACCCATGTTACTAGATTAAAATTCATCTAAACTTTCTGCCATGCCAAAAGTAGTATTGGATCTCTTTAATTTATACTTATACAGCATGGTCAATATTTCTGCTTTCAATGTGAATGAAAAGTTTGTTGGGTACTTTAATTTAAGTTGGCATACTGTTTGTCTTTCTGTCTCTTTGTTTGTTTATTGACCCTAAATCCTTAATACCTATAGTTCTGTTTTAAAAGGTTCTAAGTCATAGTCATCTGTTGTAATGGGTTTTCGTTGGTAAGTGCTATTGATAGGTTTCCTTTGTAGCTTTCAAGAGATTTTGCTCTGTACTTTTGGCTTTCTAACTGATGTTCATCTGGGATCATTCAGATATTCACCTCTCAGACTCAAATTTTGGTTTTAGTAAATTAGAGGCTTTTACGTTACATCAGTTACTGATCTTTATTCTGATACTGAAGTCATTGATATGGCTCTTTTATACACAATATAGGTTTAGAGCATTAATTTACTTTTTTTTCTTTTATCCTGTCTTACTTACTTATGTATATATTCACTAAATAATTTAATCAGTGCTCCCCTGCAAGTAACCTTTCTTACAATCCTTTCTCCCATTCCACCTACTTCTCTGAGTGTGTGGTGCCTTCTGGGTACCTATTGACCCTGGTATATTAAGTAGAGGATATTTTTTTAAAGGTAACAGCAAGGACCAAACCAGAGAGAATTCTATAAGTAAGGTCCCAGCTGTTAGTCAAAGAATTATAAAGGCCAAGGTAGCAAATTTAAAATTTGATTAAGCTAAACTCACATCATTTCTGAGTTGGGGCAATACTTAGTTTTGTAAAGAATATCCAGCAGATGCCTCAGTCACCCAAGCATGCAAGTTTTTCATGGAAAAAATGAACTTATCACTAAGTTTGTTTAAATTTTGACCAATTATTTTATAGAAATAATACAGTGAATTACTTTGCAACAATCAGAAATTTCTTTGTGAATTTCCAGCAAGAATAACCACTCCATGGTGTATCCAAGATAAAAAGATTTTTGTACAAGCCAAGTATAGTAAATTTACTCTCTAAAGATAATGTTCACCATTGCAGTAACTATAACACTGCATAGAGTTTTTAGGAGTTGTCCATATGTAATAGCTCTGCATGTCTTGAGGTGTGCAAGATTCAGAGGAGTTACCTACTATTTTTTTCCAATTTAATTTGATATGTTTTATTTACATTTCAAGTGTTATCCCTTTTCCTGGATTTCTCTCCATATCCCCTATTTCATCACCAACCCCCTGCTTCTATGAGAGTATTCACCCACCAACAAACCCTTCCTGCTTCCCAACACTGACATTCCCCTACACTGTGGCATAGCCAAGGCTATATATATATATATATCTCTTTGCATTCTTCTACTTGCAGAGTTTCAGTTGAACAATTTGTTGAAAATGCTATCCTCTTTTTTTTTTTTTTTTTTTTTTTCACTGCATGGTTCTAGCTCCTCTGTTAAAGGGCAATTGACCAAAGGTGTTTGGGTTCATTTCTGGATCTTCAATTCCATTTCATTGATCTACCTTCCTGTCTCTGTACCACTACCATATAGTTTTTGTAACTATTGCTCTGAAATACAGCTTGAGGTCAGGGATGGTGATTTCCCCAAAGTTCTTTTATTGTTGAGAAAAATTTTCCACTGTCCTGAGTTTTTGTTATTCAAAAGAATTTTGCAAATTG
Organism: Micromys minutus; assembly: GCF_963924665.1. Classification (NCBI taxonomy): domain Eukaryota; kingdom Metazoa; phylum Chordata; class Mammalia; order Rodentia; family Muridae; genus Micromys; species Micromys minutus. The sequence goes on along the minus strand of NC_137963.1, from coordinate 12,143,805 downwards.
CTCTTTCTAACTCTATGAAGAACAGTGTTGACATTTTAATGGAGATTGCATTGAATCTGTAGATTGCTTGGGCAAGATCGGCATTTTTACCACATTAATTTTGCCAATCCATGAGCAAGGGATATATTTATGTCTTTTGAGAGGTTCTTAATGAGACATTCAGATTTCTTTGTATAGTATCTTAAATCCCTGAAAAAGTTTTGTTTATTTTTGCCTTTAAAATTTATTTCTACTACCTTATTTTACATTTTATTTTATTTTATCATTCTTTGATTCTTTTTACAGTCTAGTCATTATCTCCTTCCCAGTCTACCCACCAACAGTTTGCCATCCCATTATTTTTTCCTCCCCTATTTCAAAGAGGATGTTCCTACAGCCCTACCTTACCCCACCATGCTTTTCCCCTTCATGTCTCTTCAGGCTTAGATACTTCTCACACTGAGGATAGACTAGGTAGTCCTCTACAGTATATGTATCAGGGCCCTCATATCTGCTGGTGTAAGCTGCCGGGTTGGTGGATCAGTGTGTGATAAATCCTAGGGGTCCAAGTTAGTTGAGACTGCTTGTCTTCCTGCAGGGTCACTCTCCTCCTCAGCTTCTTCCAGCTTTTCTCTAATTCAACCACAGGGTTACCAGCTTCCATACATTGGTTGGGTGTGAATATGTATCTGCATCTGGTTCTTTCAGCTTCTTGGTGGCCTGTTGGATGGCTGCCATGCTAGTATCTTGTCTGTAAGCACACCAATTCTGACAATTCTGAGTCAAAGTTTTTGACTGTGGGAGGACAACCCTCTCCCAACACTTGATATCCTGTCATTCTACTAGATGTGGACTTTAAAGTTTCCTTTTTGTAATGTTAGGTATTTTATCTAAGGTCTTTCCCTCTGAGTCCTTTTCTTCTCTCACTGCTCAGATATCTGGTAAATTCTAGAGGATCACTCCTTCCTCAAACCTCCTGTGGTTGCCTGTTTTTCTTTATTTCTGCTGGCCCTCAGAGCTTCACTCCTGATCTCCCAAATTATATTTTATCATATTTCTCCTTTCTCCTTCATGTCCACTCTCCCATTCTGGTTCTTCTGTCTCTCTGCCCCTGGAGGTTGCTTTCTCCTCTCTCCCAAGTAGTATTGTGGAATCCAAACTTACGCTGTTCCGCCTATTAGCTTTTTTGAGTTATGTGAATTGTAGCCTGAGTATTCTGTAATTTTTGAATAATAGCCACTTATTAGTGAGTACAAACCATACATGAACTTTTGAGTCTGAGCTGCCTCACTCAGGATGATATTGTCTAGTTCTATTTATCTTCTTGCAAACTTAATAATGTTCTTCTTCTTAATAGCTATATAGTATTCCATTGTGTAAACTAACTACATTTTCTGCATTTATTATTCTATGTGAGACATCTGTGTTGTTTCCACTTTGTGGTCTTCATAAATAAGGCTGCTATAAACATAGTAAAACATGGGTTCTTGTGGCATGGTGGGGCATCTTCTGGGTATATGACCACAAGTGGTACATCTTGGTCTTTATGTAGATCTATTTCTAATTTTCTGAGGAACGTCCAGATTGATTTTTAGAGTGGTTGTACCAGTTTGCTATCCCACCAGCAATAGAAGAATGTTCCTCTTTCCCTAAGAAGTCCATTGCTTTTACAATGTTGGAAACAATAAACAATTTAGAATACTTGTGAATCTTGTTGGTTTCAGGAACTTCCTGTTATTAATACTTATTTTATTCTGTGAGTGTCTTGTGTCTCCCTCTTTAGGAAAAAAAATCAATTTGGAGGCAATTTCTACCCAAAACCTTTAACTTTGCTTCTACATGCCCATCTTGATTCCTTTTCTAATTACTGATGTTTTAAAAATCAGTAATTTGAGAAAAATAATTTATACCTAAAATGGACTTAACATTAGCTACATCAGTGACCATTTCACAATTGTTAAGTAATATGTCTAAGGGAAATTATCAAAAATAAGAGATATTTCAAAGGGAAAGAGTGGGAAATTAGGTGTACTCCAACATCAGTCTTCTTAGGAAAAATTACAGTCATGATTTCAATATTTTAACTGTTTATTCTGCAATAATTTTAAGGTATATGTTATATTCTAAAATACCAAATAGTCACATAATTTGTAATTTAAAGTACTTCAAAAACTTCATCAGAAATAGCCATTGAAAAAATGTTTATTAAAACTATTTTTAAGCTTTAGCTTGTTTTTCTAACTACATTGTCTGGCTTCCAGGTTACCATGTGAACTTCTCATCTATGTCTGCAGTCCTATCCTTTATGTCATTGCCTTATCCACTAGTTCATATAATTTGTACCAATAATAGATTCATTAAAGAGATTGTTGGTAGCTCTACAGTAATATATGCCTTTCCATAATAAAGAATCCATCACTCTTCATTCAATTTCTTTTAATACTTTTGTGGTTATCATTTTTTCAAATCTATCTTAGTACAGGGACCATATAAATCTTCTTTTCTAAAATAATCTTTGTAAAAAAAAATTCACAGAATATGGTAGGTTTTCACAACACCTCTCTAGTAGGTGTTAGTTATAGAAGAATGAAAACACACATGACCTTGTCTTTTTTTTCCCAGACACGATGAAGATCTATCTATCTATCTATCTATCTATCTATCTATCTATCTATCTATCTATCTATCTATATCGTCTATCTATCTACCTGTCTAAGTCTTATATATTATCTATGAATATTTGGCTTATTTTAAAATGGCCTAGGTGTCTTCATAACAAAAAGAGTTTTGTTATTATTAGATGAACAGGAGATGCACTGTTGAACACTACAAACTCTACAAACAAAATTAACTCTAGTTACAAGGAAGCTGGGCTAAATGCCTTTGATAAAGACCTGTAGTGACAGATCCAAGATTTATAAGGCAGTATTTACAATGCAGGGACATGGTCTATTTTTATTTGATCCCCACCATCCAAAAAGAAAATTGGAATTATAATTAAAGTAAGGGAAATGATAACTTAAACATTGATTTTCCAATAAAGATGCCAACTCTCAGAACAGTGTCCAGTCTCTATGTCCCATATCTTGCTGTGCAGCTTTCAATGAATGTGATCTAATTCTTCAATAAGCTCCCTTACACCAGAGTGTGTAAATTTCAGACCCTGATGACTCATCTTTATAGCTGGTTTGTATTAATTGAAGGGTGCCTCAGAAAATCATGAAAAGATATCCTATTGGGACCAGCAGTTTGCTATTGGAGATTCTTTATAGATCAAACTCTGATAAAATTTCCTTCTCATCACTATTTCAGATTTGCTCAATCCCTATAGTGACTGAATATAAAAGAAATAGGATTTATCTGTAGAGGTAAAATTTACAGTACCTATAATCCTTTCATAAATAGATATATCAACCTCCACATTAATATAAAGTGCAATCTGAAGGCAGAAGGTCATTTTATTTACTTACTGTCAAATACAAAGCTGTAGTTGCAAGTCATGCATGATTTTAATATGGCTTAATAATATGCTATCAATTGGTGGAAGCTATAGATTGAACTCATATAGATTTTTGGCTTCAGCTTCCAAGTAATCAATCATGTCAGGATATGAATATCACTTCATTCCTTTAAACTGAAAAGAAGATGTGATTTAAAATGCCAGCCCTTAGATATATCACTGTCATCAATCACACAAACTATACCATTTAATTTAGTAAATCTCCTGAAGTAGCTTTGGAGGAAAATAATCTTTTAATTTTATAATATGGATGAAGCACATGGATAAATAATATGTAGAAACAATAAAGATACACAAACCTTTATTTTCTCATTGCTTCTTGGCAAGTAACTGGATTTTGAAAACCTCGAACTACAGGTCTTGGGAAGACAATTGTCTGTGGCATCTTACGATCATCAACTATCAACTAGTGACTCATATCTTACTCAGTCCAATGATATTTTTTTCAATCAATGTCTCTGGTAATATCCTAATTTCATCAACATGTGGCTACAAATAATAAACTTGAGTTTCAATATCTCTCTAAGAAGACTGATTTCATCTATTCTTACTTCTGTAATGTTATGATGGAGAATAGATATGAGAAAGTTTTATACATGGAAATGTAATGATATTATCCAGAAACTTAAGGAAAATGAATGTTGAAAGACACTTTTAAAGAACAATTGAATGGAACTCTTGACATAATTATATCCAATTAATAATCATACTCAGAGTGAGAGTTACCTAAGGAAAAGATATCCTTCATCTACCTGTAGAAAATGGTAAATTTGGCTGTACATATGAGTATTTTCCTAACTTTTTAAGCTACACATTTCTTTTTGTATAATGTGATAATTTGTGTTAAAGGTTATCATAGCATTTTAGCTCATTTCCAAAAAATTTCAATTTTGGAGATTTGTTATGATGGTTTAAATGAAAAAACTTCCCAGAGGTACATTTGTTTTAACACATGACCATCTAGTTAGTGGAACTATGTGGAAAGGATTAATAGGTATGGCTGTATAGGAAGAAGTGCTTAACTTGTAATGAGCTTTAAGGTTGCAAATTAATTGGGATACCCAGGTCTACCTATCTGTCTGTCTGTCTGCCTCCTACAGAATAATATGGAAGTAACCTCTAGGCTGTTGCTCCATTGTAATTTCTGCCTGCCTGCTCCTATATTCACTTCCATGATGATTATGGACTCTAATCTTCTTTAACATTGAGGTTGCCATGAAATTACTTTTTTTGGCTTATATTAGTCAAAATGTTTTTAATAGCAGTAAAACAGTAAGGAAGAAATTTATTAAACACGGAGCTCAGTTATGACATATTGTCCTTGATTTGTCATGTCATAAAACACAACTTGGGCAGGAATCTGTGGTCTACCCATGATTTGGGAAAGTCTAATAAAGTTTGTTCCATTGAGGCTACCATGTTAATCTTTTTGGATAGTGGTTGAGTCCCTGGAAGCTCTGGTTGGTTGGAATTGTTGTTCTTATAGGGTTACAATTCCCATCAGCAACTTCAGTTCTTTCTCTAATGCCTCTATTGGGGCCCCTGTTCTCAGTTCAATTGTTGGCTGTGAGAATCCACTCTGTATTTGTCATGATCTGGCAGTCTCTCAGGAGACAACTATATTAGGCTCCTGTCAGCATGCACTTTTTGGAATCAGCAATATTGTCTGATTTTGGTGGCTGTATATGGGATGGATCTTCAGGTGAAAGAATCTATGGATGGCTTTTGCTTCAGTCTCTGATTCAAACTCTACCTCTATATTGCTTTCTACGAATATTTTTGTTCCCCTTTCTAAGAAGAGCTGAAGCATCTGCACTTTGGTTTTCCTTCTTTTTGAGCTTCATGTGTATCTTGGGTAATCCAAATTTTTGGCTACTATCTACTTATTGGTGAGTACATACCATGTGAGTGTGTGTATGTATGTGTGTGTGTGTGTGTGTGTGTGTGTGTGGTGTTGTGATTGGGTTACTCACTATGATATCATATTTTCTAATTTCACCCATTCACATAAGAATTTCATGAAGTCATTGCTTATAAAAACTGAGTTGTACTCCATTGTGTAAATGTACTACATTATCCAGTCCTATTTTGAAGGACATCTGGGTGTTTTCCAGCTTCTGGCTATTATAAACAATTGCTATAAACATATGAACATAGTGGAGCATAAGTTCTTGTTATATGTTGGAGCATCTTTAGGGTATATGCCCAGAAGTGGTACATCTGGGTCCTCAGGTAAACTATGTCTAATTTTCTAAGGCACCTCAACACTAATTTCCAGAGTCATTTTACCAGCAACAATGGGAGAGTGTTCCTCTTATGTATATCCTAGCCAGCATATGCTGTCACTTGAGTTTTTGATATTGGCCATTCTGACTTGTGTGAGGTGGAATCTCAGTACAAATGTATGTATCAATGACTCCAGATGCATATGTAACAGGATGGTCTTTTGGTGCATCAGTGGGAGAACAAGCACTTGGTAATGTCAATGCTCAATGTTCCAGTATAAGAAACTGTTAGGGCAAGGAGGCAGGAGTCAGTGGGTAGGAGGGTTGAGTGCCTTCATGGAAGCAGAGGGATGGGACATGGAATAGGGGGTTTATGGAGAGGAAACAAAGAAATGATGCAATATCTGAAATATAAATAAATTATATCCAATTTTGAAATCACTAGAATGACTTAATATTTCTGAAATAACCAAAATGTGAGGTCAGTTCTCTTTCAAACTTTTATCACTTTGTCTTCTATAACAAATTTTTCTTACCACATTTGCTCCTACTTTTGAGATAACTCATCATTGGAATTACTGTCTTTCTTTGAAATTCTCCTTATTCATTGTTTTGAATATTTCATCATTTCTCATGGTGCTAAGTATCTATACTTGAAAATTTGCCATATTACCACTAGTGCTGAATTCTCCTGTAAATATGAGGCTTATAGATCCATCTGAACTTTTGACATTAAAATTAAGTATCTAAATATTTTACAGGACATTTTAAAGTATGTATTCATAAAGTATTATTAAGATATTTTTATCAAAAGTGTGTTTTACAAGGTAAAATTATATTTCAATAAGGTTAGCAAAAATTTGATGAGTTTTTTTTCTGATGAATTGTGTCCTCTCCTATTTTTCTACGCTACCTGTAATTATTTTAATTATTGAGAAACTTATTTTTATATCCTAAAATAAAAAAGTATCCATACTCTGGAGCCTTTCACCCTGTTAGTTCTGTGGTGATTACTTCTGCTCTTAAGTATGAAAAATTGCCAAAAGGTGAAAGCAATCACAAAATACACGAACTAAAATTAATGCATATTCATTAATTTTCTCACTTAAAATGTGTGTTTGAAAGCAGTGTTTAGCAGCAGTGACTCAGAACATTTGAAACACAAAGGCCAAATAAAGATCACACTACAGACTGTTTGCTCCTCCGTCTTGGTACAAGGTAGAGTCAGTGGACCCAATTAATATACACATATATAATGAGACAAAAATCAGGTGTCTATGTAGGAAAATATTTGGTTGTATATGCCATAGACTGTATATTGAAAGACTGTTTTTAGAATCTCATTTTCCCTCTGGAAAATTTATCTTTATATCTTCTTGGATAAAAGTAGATACTCAATCTTGAAATAACACAGAAAGAACATAAGAGAAGAATTAATATTCCAGTTGTGCATACTTTACTTTTTTTCTACCTTATCCAATTTCTTCTCAGCTCCTAACCTACATATTATGCCATGTTGGATATCTTTCCTTATTGATCTTTTATAACAAGTCTCAACTAATAACTTTGTTTGCTAGAGAGTTAGTTTCTGTTAGAAGAATGCTTTAATCCAGTCTTACAAGTGAGACTCCTGGCAGGCTCTCCCTCCTTCCCAACATTATAAAATACAGTACAGAAAAGTACAGAGTTCTCTGGAGAGTAAAATACATTGGTTATTTTTTTCTTGGATCTTAAGCATTTAGCACCTGAGGCATAATGAGTAAATAACTCAATAAATGGACAGATCAAAAAACTGCATTAATTAAAATTGGAGGGGCCTTCCTTAGTGAAGTTTAAAAGAAAGCACTACTAATTTTTTTCTAGGACTAACTCAATGCCTGTCTGATGCATTTGTATAACCAATGCATATCCAAACCTAACATTTATTATCTTTACTAAACCTTCCTCCTTCTCTGGACTTTACCCTTGATATTTAAATCACTTAATATACTTTATGAATTTATGTATCCTTTGATAATTATTTGGCACAAAACTATAGTGCTTTGTTTCCATAAAGTCAGTAGTCATCAAGATATATATATATATATATATATATATATATATATATATATATATATATATATATATATTGAGTAAATTAGATGCTATACATTTTAAAGTTATACACATGTTGAATCTATTATGAATATATGGAGAACATTATATTGGGTGAAAGATGGAAAGAATAAAGTTTGGGATTTTGCTTATGCTGATAGCTCTGACAATACCGAGTTTGGAACAAATACAAAACAGTTACTCATCACACAGAGTTAACACTGGTTAAGAAAATGAGAAAACAGACCATGAAAGAGTATGAGTTGACTCTGGAAAATATTAATTTTTTCAACTTCCAGAATTATTCACCTTAGTTAACTTTCTACTTTGTTTTACAGATTATACAACACTATGCCCATCAGTTAACTACTGAAGCCTTATCTCCTTAAATGTAATATGGGAACCAACCTCACTATAGTATTTTTAGGTAGTTTCATTATATTTCCCTTATGAACTGATTGGTCTAGTGTCTGACACACAGTTTGTTTGCAATAAGTCCTAAAATTTATTATTGTCATTAGTATAAATAAGGCACCATTAGATGATAAAATATGAAGTAATTGACTGTGGAAAATCATGTGTTAGTGTAATTATGGTAAATTAAATTGATATCTGCTTCTGTTAATGGTTAGAAACAATGTGCTTCTGTTTCAGACTCAGAGAGCTGCTCCACTGCAAACAGGAAAATGAATGAATGTACCATAGGCTCCACAGTTTTTTGAACCTCTGATGTCATTAAACTTATCCTTATTATTCCTAGTATTTTGTTTCAAGATTTCCTACCAAGCAACCAGAAGACAGATTTGAATTTAGGAGATATTTATGTTTGAGGACCGTCCAAGATAGAAGGTGTTATCATGTTCAACTAACTTAATCTCTGAATTGAACAGATAAGAAAAAACCTACCTGTGATTCAGTACACTGTTTGGTTCAAGTTCTAGAGTTAAACACAAAATACTGGAATACACTGCTATTTAATACCCTATCTTGTCTTTCACCAAATCTTTCATGCAAAGGAAAAAAATATATAATTCAGTGTAAGTGATTTGTATAGGAGGATTCAGAACCACATTAATCTGTAGACACTGGATAAGGGCAGTGCAGGTAACATCAAGAGGCAATTGACCTGTTATTTATTCTTATTGTCTTGAGTTATTTTGTTCTCTGTTTAAGATAAATAAACGTCTGATGTAGACATCTCGTCAAAAGGTATTGTCTTCTTAGGCAAAATATTTTAAAATCAAGAATGCATTTTAAAATAATATATTTGTGTGATATTTGTTGATTATAATTCAGGAAGAAAAGAAGGTGAACATTGGTAAAGTTGAAAAAGTATTGACTGAATAGGTCATTTTCATTCACTGAAGTCTAGGAAATCTCTGCATGCTCAAGGAAAAAATCATTTATCAAAATATCTCATTGAACACTGTTTCCTGCATATTTGTATTCAAGAATAGGATTGAACATATGTTATTATAATGTGAGTATAAAAAAATGTAAAATGTAAGTTAAAAGATAATTTAAAGCTAATCTAACTAACCCTTAGCAACCATTCTAACAATACCATGTGCTTAGATCAAATAATAGGAGAGAAAATTTAGAAACTCATGAATCAATGATTTGTCTATGCAACTCCTTTGAAGTCTAATTACTTCTGAGCTAAGCCATGAGTCAAAAAAAGATACAGTATAGCATAATGACTGACCAGAAACCTTCAACTATTTGCCATAAAACTTGGCAAAATTAATCATAATTAAAATGCTAAGCTGTACATGTGCCCTTTAATTAAAACCCTCTCTGTCTCTGTATATCTGTCTCTCTTTATCATTTCTGCCCTTTCATCTTGTGCTCCCCTTTTTCTCCACCTTTTCTACTTTCATCTCCCTCCATCTTTTTCCAAATACCATGCTCTTTAAATAGAACTTATTTTAGTATTTAAATTAAATTTTATCTTGCTACAAGTAACAGCTTTGGATTTCCAACATGAGGTTACATTTGTATTAATGATTACAACATCAAACAGGGAAAAAAAGTTGAATCTGAATTTCCTAAACAAAAAATATCTAGAAGAAGAAGAAGGAGAAGGAGAAGGAGAAGGAGAAGGAAAAGGAGAAACAGAAGAAGAATAAATTTTACTTATCACAATAATGCCTCAAATATTGCATGGTTCTATTTTTTTCTGAAAACAATGCAAATATGTGTGTGTGTTTATATTTGTGTGTGTGTTTGTATACAGTACAAAGCCTAGTATTGTGTTCCTTAAAATGTAGTCTGAAACATTATATACAAATGTATATGTATGTATGAATATAGTATAATAGTACACTAAAGTTTTAAGCCACTCAGATAAATACAAGGGTTGTTTTCAAAGGGGTGGTACAATGACCTTAATGCTCTGCAATGTATATCTGCTACTCATAAGGAATAATTTTATATAGAAAGCTAAATATATCTCATAGAATTAAAAACTTATTAGTCTGTAAAATTAGTAATTTAGCTTGCAATAAAATATGTAAATATCTTCTATTGTGATGAATGCTTCAAAGCAGGATATTGGTAGTAGAGATAGCATAGAATAGTAATATATTACATTGTTAGAATATGCAGTATGAGATTTTAGTCACTGTGCTTATATTTTCTACATAAACAAAACAGAAAATATTTTCTTCCTTCCTCCTCCTTTTTTTTTTTTTTAATTAGGTATTTTATTTATTTGCCTTCCAGATGTTTTCCCCTTCCTAGCTCCCTCCCTCAAGTTTTTCACTACACCCTTCTTCCCTTTGCATCTTACAGGGTGCTCCCTCAGCTGACCCCCACTTAGTCTCTCCTCATCCAGCTAGCATCCCCCTTCCTTGGGGCATCTATTCTCCACAGGACCACATAAATCTTTTTCCACTGAGTGAAGAAAAGACTGTTCTCTGCTAAATATGTGTCAGGGATCACAAACTAGCCCATGTATTCTCTTTTTTTTTTTGTTTGTCTTTCAGAGCACCAAAAAGTTCTGGTTAGTTGACACTGTTGATCTTCCTATGGGGTTACAATCCCCTTCAACTCCTTCCTTCATTCATTCTCCTAAATCTCCCATAGGATTCCCAAACTTGGCTATATATTTGTCTGTCTCAGTCAGCTGCTGGTAGACCCTCTACAAGAACAGCCATGCTAGGCTCCTTTCTGCAAGAAAAATGTGGCATCAGTAATAGGGTCAGGGTTTGGTGCCTGTGCATGGAATGGTTTCCAAGTTGTGCTTGTCACTGAATGGGCTATCCTCAGGATCTACTCCATTTTTATCCCTGCCTTTCCTGTAAATGGGAACAATTGTTCTAGGTCAAGAATTTTGAAGATGAATGTGTTGTCCCCAGTCTCAAATAGAGCCCTTATCTGTCTACTAGAGGTGGTTTCTTAATGTTCCACCTCTCCACTGTTGGTAATTTCAGTTAAGGACATCCCCATTAGGTCCTGTAAGCTTCTCACATCCAATGTATCTGGAGCTTTTTTAGTTCCACTCATTTACCTGCAAAAATCATAATGTCCTCATATTTAATACCTGAGAAATATGTCACTATGTAAGCAAACCCCACTTTCTGTATCCATTCTTTAGTTAAAGGATATCTGGGCTATTTCCAGTTTCTGGCTCTTTACAAACAGTGCTGTTATAAGCACAATGGAGCATGTATCTTTGTGATATCGTGGAGAATCTTTTGGGTATATGCATGGGAGGTGTATCTCTTCACATAGACCTATTTCCAATTTTCTAAACAAACCACCAGATTGGTTTCCAGAAAAGATGTACTAGTTTGTAATCCAAGCAGCCAGGGAGAAATGCTTGTCTTTCTCCACAACTTTGCCTTCATGTGCTGCTGCTTAAGTTTTTGATCTTAGCCATCCTAGTTTGAGTAAAATGCAATTTCACAGACATGGTGATTTGCATTTCCCTGACGATGTAGGGTGTTGAACTTTAAGTGTTTCCTGGGTGTTTGAGATTCCTCAGTTGAGAATTCTCTGTTTAATTCTGTACCTCGTTTTTAATGAAGCTATTTGGTTTTCTGGAGTTTACGTTCTTGAGTTCATCCTATATGTTTGGTATTAGCATCCCATAAGATGTAGGGGTAGTGAAGATCTTTTTCCCCATCTGTCAGTTGTCATTTTATCTTTCTGACAGTGTCCTTTACCTTACAGAAGCTTTTCAGTTTCATGATGTCTGATTTGTCAATTGTTAATCTTAAAGCCTGAACCACTGCTGATCTCTTCAGGAAAATTTCCCATGTGTCAATGAATTAGAGGCTTTGTATCACTTTTTCTTCAATTAAATTCAGTGTATCTGGTTTTATGTGGAGGTCTACTTGCATCTACTTTAAATTGACCTTTGCACAAGAAAATAAATGTAGATCAGTTTATAGTCTTCCACACAAACACCACCAGTTAGACCAGCACCATTTCTTAAAGACACATTTTTTTAAATCAATTTTATTGGATATTCTATGTATTTACATTTCATGTTTTCTACTTACTGACAGGAGCATGATATAGATGTCTCCTCAGAGGCTCTAGCAGAGCCATACCGATACATATGAGGATGCTTGCAGCTAACAATTAGACTGGGGGCTGGGACTCCAATTGAAGAGCTAGGGAAAGGGACTGAGGAGCTGAAAGAGTTTGCAACCCCATGGGAAGAACAACAATATCAACCAATGACACCCACCTCAACTCCCAGTGACTAAAATACCAATCAATGAGTGCACATGGAGAGAACAATGACTCTAGCTGCATATGTAGCAGAGGATAGCATTATCTGGCATCAAGAGGAGGAGAGGCCTTTGGTCCAGTGAAGGATAGTTTTCTCCAATGTAGGGGAATGCCAAGGTACTGAGGTGGGAGTGGGTAGTTGGGACTGGGAGCATCTTCATGGGAGAGGGACAGATGAAAATATTCTTTATTTTCTCCAATGCATTGTTTTGGCTTCTTTGTCTATAGATGTGTAGGTTTATTCCTACATCTTCAGTTCTATTCCATTGTTAACCTGTCTGTCCCTGTACCAATCAATACCATGCAGATTTTATTACTATTGTTCTATAGTATAACTTGAGATCAGGGATGGCAATTGCCTCAAAAGTTCTTTTATTTTTGAGAATTGTTTTTAATGATTCTAGTTTATTTTTTTGTTATTCTAAATGAATTTGGAAATTTCTCTTTCTAACTCTATTATGAATTGAGTTGGGATTTTGTTGGAGATTGCATTGAATCTTTAGATTGCTTTTGTTAGGAAGGCCATTTTTACTAAGTTATTCCTATCAATCCATGATTATGGGAGATCTTACTATCTTATGATGTTTTCATCAATGTCTTTCTTCAGAGACTTATAGTTTTTTGTCATACAGATCTTTCATTTCCTTTATTAGAGTTACATCAAGATTTTTAATATTATTTGTGCTTGCTTAATGGAGATTCTGCATACTATTCCAGAATACTTTATGGGAAGCACCATGTTAGCCTTGGCTCTTCATTTATAACTCAAAGCACTGCTGAGAAGTAAACTCCAATGTCATGAATGAGAAAGAATAACCGTAGGAAGGTGCAGATATATGCATTGATCTCTTCCATGCAACAGTGATATGTAAATTTGTATATTTCAATGGAAGTCTGATAATTCAGGTAAAAAAAGTTTTAATCTCATGTCCTGCTACTTGTATGACTTAGAAAAGTTGGTAATATCCTTAGTCCCCAGGGTTTCAGAATCTGTAGATTGATGATAAAGTTTGAAGCACATATTTTTAACAAGCTCCCCAGGCATTTCTGAGAATGTTAAAAAATGGGTGCCACTAACTTATAATATCATATCCTAACCTAAGCAGAATTTTGAGTATGCTTGTATAATACTGAGATGATAGTTATAAGTGCTGAAGACTTGAGCTGTAGAGGTTCTCTACAGTCAAGAAGAGGAAAATGTAAAAGAGACCCTGAATAATTGACATCTCTTGTACTGTTTGACTTCTTTGTTTTCAGACCAAATTAATTCCAGTTTGCCCAGATATTTGGGGGATGTGGACCATGTGGTTGTCTTTAATTATAGCTACTCTGATTCTTACAGATTATCAGGGTTAATATAGGTTTAGCACTAAGCATGTATCCTTTTAAAACCATAGCTTCTCTATATAGACTTTGAAGGGAGGTTCTTTAAAATGTTTTATACATTCTTTCTAGACTGAAAATGAGAGGTCTACATAGGAGACACCGGGATAAACTTCCAAAAATATTACGCCAGAACTCCAGGAAGTATCAGATACAGTTGATGTCTTGGACTTCAGAGAAATTTTTTGAAAATTGCCAAAGTTTGATGACAAATACCAAATTCCTGGGGTAGAGAAATGATAAGTAAAGTGTTTTCTTAGAAAGCACAAGGACACACCTGCATTTGGTAGCTGGCTCCCACAGAAAAACATAATTGAGGTATTTGTATTTTTATGCCTGGGAGACAGCAAACTGAAAGGAGCTTACTGCCCAGTGAATCAAGCAAATGGTAAACTCCAGGTTCAGTGAGATATCCCTTCTTAGATGATAGGGTAAAGAAGTTCTAACATAAATGTCAGGCCTGTATACTAACAAACAGGTGAACACACACATAGACACACACACACACACACACACACACACACACACACACACACACACACGCATGCATGCATGTCAACAAGTGCCATTATTTCAGTTAGGTTTTAGTTACAATTAGATTTTTGCCTTTTCTTTTTTTCCTCCATCAAATAAATGTTTTTATTTAGTTTTAAATGTTATTTACTACATTACCCTGAGAGCATAGATGATGAGTTAAAAAAAGGTAGTTACCACCAGACAAGGGGGAAAGGCAGTGTTATCAGCATATACCAATCTAAAGGTCAACCTAGTTTTGTTCTGTTGAACAATTCAACCTCTATCCCAATTTGTTTTAATACTGACAAAAGTTGCTATTACTTGTTTCATGTCTTTCTAGAACCAACGAAATGGCACCTTAAAATTCTATTTATTTCATTACTTATTTTGCTCTTATGGAGTTTGTTTTGGATTGTTTAATAGGTTAATAATTATTTTTATCCCTAAAGATTTTATTATATATGTATCAAATATAATGTTTTCTACTCTTTTGTGAGTGTTTAACCATTTTTTTAAAATTTGTGACTATAATTGTGCTGTTGCTAACTCTAATAAACATGACAGCACAAAGTGCTCCTGCTAATAGTAATCCTGAGAGTAGCCTGTCTCTATGCGTATCCACATTGTGGATGCAAAATCAACAGAACTGCAGCATTATAGGTACATATGTTTATGTAGGGCTAAAGAAAGCAATGCTGAAGTGTCTCAGATAATCTACAATATACCAGCAGTAGTGATATATAAGAACGTTCTTCATTATGGATAATGTACATATGTGTATATGTATCAACATGTTTTATAATTTGCATCATTTTAATAAGTGATATATCAGTTTAATAAGTGATAATCTCAGCCAAGGTTGTGCTTGTGTAAATTTTTGTATGTGCTTTCTTCATTCCCTTGTCTTTAACTCCTGCCCATGTTTTTTTCTGGCCTTCTCAGTTTTGAAATTTTTCTAAGTTGTTCTCACTCATGCTGGAAGTGAATGCCTTATTTTGAATGTCTTTTTGAAACCCAGATCTCATCCTTTTCTACAGTGCCATTGTCTTTCATTGCCATGATCTCAATTTCACCATGGATCAAAATATTTATTTAATTTTCATTACATTTGTGACATTTAGTGTTCGGGTTAAAGAAATTCACTGAATAAGAGTAAAAACACATTGTATAGATCTTTTAAATATTTTATTTGCAATCTATCTTAAATTTTGTGTGATGTCATATAAAAGTCATTGTTTCCATGGAGTTGTCCAGTTTGCTCCTCTACCTGCTGCATGTAAATTGTTCTCTTTTCTCATCCAATCTTTGGTTTATTCCTTTTTTTTTTTTTTTTTCATTGAGATGATAACACATATTCCAACAATATCTACTGAGTATTCATTTCGATATCCTTCTGTATCATCAACTCTAGTAAAATAGAGATAAAGTCTCTACTGATTATATTTCTGCCCCAGGTTTGCTCCTGGAACAATAGGAAAAACAATATCTCTCTATTCTCAACCATATTCTAAATGCGATAGAAGATAATTAAATAAGTAATGGTTAAATATGGTTAGCAATTTTAGCATATTCTGCCTGTAGAGTAAAAGGAAGAAAATGAAGGGCAATGAATGGTATGATAGAGAATTGAAGGTGGAGATGATGGTAGGGTGTCTTACAAGGTAGGATGTCACCATTCAAATAGGCTGTAAAGAATGTTACACTTTTTGCCAGGACAAATTCTTTTCCACACATTCACAGAAGCATAGGTAGTCCTAGATGAATGTCAGAATACTTAGAAAGCTTAGGTAGAAAGACACTGGGTGTAACACTGCAAAGACCTAGAAAACATCAAGAGACTAGCCTAGGATCATCATCATCCTGATGGTTAGAGGACATTTTTCCCGTCTACTTGTGACTGCAATGGAAAAACTTACTGGAGTGTGTCATGAGTTAAAATGTACCAATTTGCTCTCTGAGCTTGTTGGAAAACACATTGGCTGCATCAAAATGGAAAAGGCATTCTGCCATCGTGTTCCACAAGACTCACATAAGAGCAGGAAGCCTGGAACTTATCCAGATTAATTATGTATTTCTTTCTTGTCCCTTGTGAAATTTAAACATGTTCAGTCTTTCCTAATTGTCCCAGCCCACCACTCCACATCATGATACTGATTTCTTTTCTAACTAGCACCTGTGTGAAGTGCCTGTTTAATATGGTAACTCTACAAAGAAAAGAACAACTTCCCCAGCTATTCCTTCGTGGGAAAAAGCAGAGAGGATTGCAATTTGGCATCTGAAAGCTGTGAAATCCTTGGAGGATTCAGGTGGTGCTCAGTGAAGGGATGGACCTGTGGGTCTCACAAGCTGTAGTTTCCAGATTATTGATAAGAATTCTCACCAACCAAGGATGTGGCACCAGGAACAGATCAGTTTGGAAACTGCTGTGTTTTCCTTGTCTTTTGCCCCCTTTGACCTTTTGTCACATTCTCTGCTTTTCATTTTTCCATGCACTGAATGACCTCCCACTGAGGATTAACCAGAGGATAGAAAGTGCTATTCCACATGCAAATTGTAGAGCTCATTTGAATTAAAATGAATTAATCCCTTCAAGATTCTTTGAGCCTATAGCAGCCTGCTGTCCACTAAACTGTGCCATTACTATCAAGGCTAGTCACTTAGTGCTAAACCAAAATGAGGAGCTTGGGAAGGGGACAGATATCTAAATCCCTGGGGAATAGCAATTAACCCATATTAACAGCTTACTATCAGCTTACTTTTTAAAACTGGATAAATTTTTATTTAGATTTTAAATATTATCCCCTTTGCTGGTTTCCCCACCATAAAACCCCTATCCGATCTCTGCTTCTCCTGCTTCTATGAGAGTGCCCAGCTACCAATACCCTCCCCCAACCTAACATTTCCCTACATTGGGGCATTGAGCCTTTGCAGGACCAAGGGCTTCTATTCCCAAAGGCCACCCTCTGCTGAATGTGCAGCTGGAGCCATGAGTCCATCCATGATAACCCTTTGGATATTGGTTTAGTACCTGGGATCTCTGCTTGGTTGATATTGTTTTTCTTATGTGGTTGCAAACCCCTTCAGTTCCTTCAGTCCTTTCTCTAACTCCTACTTTGAGAACTCCATTGTCAGCTCAATGGTTGGCTGTGAGCATCTGCCTCTGTATTTGTCATGATCTGGCAGAGTCTCTCAGGAGACAGTTTTACCAGGGTCCTGTCTGCACACATTTTGGGCCTCAGCAATACTGTCTGGGTTTGGTGGCTGTATGTGGGCTGGATCTTCAGGTGGGGAAGTTTCTGCTTCACACTTTGACTCACTATTTCCTTCTGTGAATATTTTTGTTTACCCTTTCTAAGAAGGACTGAAGCATCCACACATGTCTTTCTTCTTCTTGAGGTTCATGTGATCTGTGAATTGCATCGTGGGTAATCCGAGATTTTAAGCTAATGCACGCATCATGAGTGCATACTATATAGGGTGTGTATGTGTGTGTGTGTGTGTGTGTGTGTGTGTGTGTGTGTGAAAGACAGAGACAGAGAGAGAGAGAGAGAGAGAGAGAGAGAGAGAGAGAGAGAGAGAGAGAGAGAGAGAGAGGGAGGGAGGGAGGGAGAGACAGAGAGAGACAGAGAGAGACAGAGAGAGAAAGAGAGAGATAGAGAGAGACAGAGAGAGACAGAGAGATTTGGTTACCTCACTCAGGATGCTTCAATGCTATCCTTCCTCTGCTGTGGTGCTGGCGATGCGTGCCTCTTCATTGGAGCCACTAGATGGCGATAAAATTCCTTTCTGCCTCTACCTTCTGCCCAGTACCAATCCTCCAGCTGTCACTGCTCCTGCCTCTAAGTCGACTCCACTGGGGTTAGAAGGTGTCTCTCTCCCGGAGGAAAAAAAAAATTGTGGGTCCCTCAGGAGTGTTTGCAACAGAGAAATCCCTAATGGCAAACATGGTGATTATGGAATTTTTTCTTTTGTCTTGCCTTACTCTATTACCACTTGGTTTATCTATTTCCTCATCTATAGAGACAGGTAAAATAGAGAGAGAGATAGATAGATAGATAGATAGATAGATAGATAGACAGACAGACAGATGATAGATAGATAGATAGATAGATAGATAGATGATAGATAGATAGATAGATAGATAGATAGATAGATAGAGTAGCTTATGGAAAACCTATTCCTAATGCTAAAATCATACACCACTTCTCTTTGTAAACATGGTGTATGCCAAGCTGTTCCAGATGAAGATATTGTCAATCTGCCTTCAGCCTGCCTTTTCACATCCCTAAGCACCAGAGGAGAATCCTTCTCAATGTTAATGTTTCATTTGTAGGCGCCCAGAGGAAAAGATCTCCAAGATTCTCTCCCCTTAGGATTAAAGTTGTTAGTTAGGTGAGGCTACTCTCTTCTCAACAGAGAAGATTCATTTTCCAAACAGCTTAATCCAATTTATCTGTTCCTTCCACTAAAAACACACACAGTAGTTTTTGTTGTTATTGTTTGTTGGTTGGATTTGTTTTTTTTTTTTTTTGTTTGTTTGTTTGTTTTAAATTCAAAGCCCTTAAGATCACTACACATCCTAAATGGCAGAGACTGAGAAACTTCTCATTTCTTCAGTCCAGTAGATTGTCAGTTCTAGCAAGGCAACCTCCTGGACAATTTTAAACCGCAGATTGCTGGATGTCACCCAGGGTTAGTGAAGCAGGAAGTCTAGAGGGAGCCTGAGAATTTGCCTTTTAGCAGCTTCACTTCTGAAGCCAAGACATATCTTCCTTTTTCGAGGTAACAAAGTGAAGGTCCCATCCTTTTATTTCGCAAGGACGGAACTCGAGGTCCACTGAAGTGAAATGATTGCTCAAGGTCACAAAGTAAACTGAAATTAGCAAAGACTGGGATCCGGGAGTCTTTTAAGCACAGCTTGTAAGTCCTCATTCAAATCACTGCTTCTCAGGAAATTTCTTTTCTTTTCCTTTATGGAGAAAGAATTTGCTGAGCAAATTTACAGACAGAATCAGATGGTAGGTGAATTGTTTAATCTGTAATCACTTAAAATAGACTTCTATTATTTTTTTTTAGTATAAATTAAAGTATACTAATACTAATAAAAGAACTACGAGGAACCTGGTTCTAAGTGCAGGGACTGACCTTTCCCAACAGCCACCCTGGTGAAGCCCTTTGTAGCTGCCTTTGCACCTGGCAGGATTCCAGGGAAACATGCTCTCTTTATTTCCCCACAGTAATTAATGCCACCATTTTCTCTCTGCACTTCAATACTATGGCATAGTACTGAATACGTCCTTATAATAACCTGAACATTTTAGATTTTTCTAAAATGCCCAAATGGAAATGGAGAAATTTGAGATCTACTTAAAAGGGACTTTATTAATATATTTTTCCAGAACTGTGGCACTCTCAGCAATTGGGGGAAGTAGATTGATTACAGAGATGAATGTGTCTATGTGATAATTATAACAATAGTAGTTATAACTATAAATTTATTTTTATCAATACCTTCTGTTTTGCTCAACTGGCTTTAAAGTGATTTGCTGTAATAATGTTCATTTTTCTAAAAAAAACTGTGGTCTATTGAAAAATAAATAACAGTTAATAACGTCCATCAAAAAGATAATGAGAAAATAGAGATTAAACAAAATTTACTCACATACTATTTGAATTACAAGCTATAAATCATGTTCATCAAATTCTTCATTTCTTCTACTTCAGACTGTTACTGCACTTGGAAGAAGACCCCAGAGAGGTAAAATTGAAGTCTAGTAGGTCTTCATTTGTGCAAATGATTATCTTACAAAAGGGGTGATTAGAAGCCAGACAGAAAAAGAAAACCATGCATAAAAAGAAGAATATATGAAAATAGTTGTCGACAAAGGAGGCAAAGACTCATTGGGAAAAATCTCATTTGGTGGACCCACAGTCTTGAACTTGTAGCTTTTAAAAATATGAAAAAAACAAAACAAAACTGTTTCTGACTTCTGAGCCACCAGGTTATGGTAGTTGATAGATTTTGATGACAATTGTTTAAAACTAATCTGAAAGTATACTTCAAGATTAAGCACTAGGTTGAAACACACAGATGGTAAGTGTAGTGAAGTCGGCTAAGCACACATTAAGAAGGCACTCTTAAAGGCAGGGGGATGTGCAAATCTAGTCAACAGGAAACAGAAATATCTACATGCATACACGTAATCGCAGTAGGTTGTTCATTCCAGCACTATTTATAAAGGAAAAGTAGAAGGATATTAATCATAAAACATCATGAAGAACTCAGTAATACATGAATCTTCTACAATTATACTTAAAATCTCAAGTACACTTTTTTGGTCTGTTTCTAAATAAATTCGGGACAGCATCAGCAAAAAGGACTTTGCGTGCACAGGCATTTAAGAGCATCAAGGGCTGGGGTTGTACCTCATAGAGTACAATTGCTACCAAGCATTTATAAAGGCCTGATATTCATCTTCAGCATCATAAGCCTGCCATGATGGTCCACATCAATAACCCCAGTGCTCTGAAGAAAAGTAGACACAAGAGTATCAAAAGCTATGTAGAGGGTTTAAGGTCAGCTTGTGATACATGAAGAAACTTGCTTTAAATCCATCCATCATCCCATCAATAAAGAAGAAAATAAGCAAACACAAATAACTTGTACTAGAAAATTAGCACTCTAACATACATTTTCTAATTGCAATCAACAATGCCTGGATACATGCATATATGACACACACACACACACACACACACACACACACACAAAACACACAAATGCAAATGTAATGATAATAATTAAAGAAGAGAACATGGATTTGAAATGAGAGCACAGGAATGAGTCCCAGGAGCAGTGAGGCAGGAGTGATGTAGATGCCTGTGGATGACAAAAAAGAAATATATAATTAAAATGTCACTGTGACTACTGGAATGATACTTTGAAGACCAAGTAACTTTGTATGAAGAAAAGAGGATTTATAGCATTAGTGATATTTAGAACACTCATTGAAACAAAGGATTATTTCTTTCTTCTTTAATGTTTAATATCCTGTGAGTATCTTACTCCTTAAAAGCAAAGGGGTACTGATTTAGTGGTTTTAGAATAAATAGATGTTAGAAGCTAGAATTATGGAGTAAAATAGAGCGAACTTCCATTTTGGCTTTCACATGATTTTGGAGAAAGATAGTGAGCAGATTATAAGATATTACATTTCAATCTTCTGGATAATAATATTTCTTTTTTTTGGATAATAATATTTCAACAGCAAGTATTAAAGCATACAATCACGGTATTCTAAGATGAAAACAGAAAGCATGTACTGATAAAAATCACAGATAGATGTGCTTTCTACATATGGTTCCTTCAGATCCTTATGCCTCCTGAGAGAATTCAGTCTCATTGGCAAATGTTGAAGGTTTAAAAATTGACACACTAAGTCTCCTCTTGAAATCTGAAATTTTTTTTTTAAATATAATATGTTCATTTATCTCGGCTACCTTGAAAAATTTTTGTTATATGGTTCTCGATTTGAATGATATTTGTGTATATATATCAACCTCCTTCTTTGATCTCTTTACCTGGTCTACCACTTTCAAACTTATACCTTCTTTTTCTGTATACACAATCTTTCATCTTTACTGAATGAATATATATTTAGAGTTTAAACACACACACACACACACACACACACACACACACACACACACACACACACACACACATTCTTCAACTTGAAGAGTCCAAGGAAGAGAAAAATTTTCATGAGGTCTCACATATAGACAAAAAAAAAACATGGGCAACAAAGGTCTGGTTGGAAGAGAAAAATCGGCTGTTCTAAGGAAAGAGTATCCATAGTGATACCCAGTTCAGAGTGATAAGCTCTGCAACCATACACAACACAAACAGCAGATGCATACTCAGGTACCTTTATAAATTTTCAAATGTGTTCACTACTTTATCAAATCACATTAAACTGCTTGTTTTCACCCCCTACTGAATATTCCCTTAAACTCAATTTTAATGTCCTTATAATATTACATAACATGAATTTAAATATAATTTGTATAATAAAGCTTTGGTTTGTTTCCAGTATTTACTATTAAAGGATAAATTTTAAAGAGCCTTATGGCACATAAACTCAGACAAAGGGCTTGCAAGTCAATAGCCTCAACTAAACTTTAAGGCACTTGCTTCTCATTACTTAAGTGTTCTCAAGAACCACTCTTTTGTGTACCATCGTAGTACATGTTTTAGATATACTAGGGTAAGCTACTATAAATCAAGAGCAACTACATTGTCGCTTTCACAGTCATTTCTGATTTATTGATCTCAGTGTCTGTTGACTCCGGCTTATTTGTGGGTCTTGTGCTAGGATCTAGAATGTAGCTGGCACGAAAGTCTAAGGCTATCGGCACATATTTTGGGCAACTTTTAAGGCTGAAGCTAATTAGGTGTAATCTTCTATTACTACACTGGAATGAAAACTCTCCTATAGAAACACACAGGGTTTTCTATACAGAAAACTGGTGCATAGTGATAGCAAATACATAAACCACAAACATTCTGCAGCATTTTAATATACTTTCCCAAAGCCTTTACTCCAACTGTATATGAATAACTCTGAATATTCTAAAAATTGGGTAGTGTAGGGGAATTGATTTAATATAAATTGTAGTTTGATTTACTTCTAAGATATTAAATAGTTGCTTTTGTTTTTGTTTTGTTTTATTTTATGTTCTCTGCAGTTATGGTTCTTGGCACTTGGACATGTTTGTTTTCAATTTCTTTCATTTGAATATTTTATATCACTCGAAAAATGTTCTAGAATGAGGCTATTTTTCCTAAAAATAATTTAGTCATAAATGTATTTCTGGGTAGGGGGTTGAATTTCAGCAACTAAATGGTTTGCAAATATAAAGATTGGAGTATGTTCTTTAGAACCCAGGAACAAAGGCTTACATGAACACATATACATCTATTATCTCCTAGGAACAGAAACAGGCAGAGCTTTGGACCATCTGCTGACTTGCAGCCAGTGGGAGGCCCTGTCTCAAAAACAAGACTGAATATTCCTGGGATGCTATGTCAGTTTATTCTGTAGTGTTCATATTTTCTAGTGTCCACATAAATATAAATATACATGCACACTCTCTTTTGCTCTCCCCCTCTTTCTCCTTTCTCTTGTCTCACACACACACACACACACACACACACACACTTATACAAAAATACACACTCATTTATACATATATACACTCACACATACACACTTACATATATACACTTACACAAGTATATACACATACACACATGTGGACAGCAAGATTTTTTACCATCAAATTTACTATTTTTTTTACTTTCATCTTTATTTCATTTTTTATAATGGACTTACCAAAATGCACATTTAGTTGGATATATCACATTTAGTATATTATCTTATTGCTCTGTGTTTGGAGTGGACACTGTCTTTCAAACATCAGATGCAGATGTGACCATTTTCCCATACCGTTTTAATGAGCTTAGCCTGTTTCTCAGAGTATGAGATAAGTGTATAGCATGCTGTCCCAGTAGTGAGGCAGCAAATGATACTTCTCGGTACCTGCTGCGTCTTCTTAATTGGAAATAGGGGCACAAACCAGAAAGCATACTGAACAGGTAAGCCAGCTGATATAACCTCTAGAAAACACTTTAGGACTACATTATCACATGACCTTCAGCAATTCAAATGACTCTTCTGATTCCTCCATATTTCATCTATAAAACTAAAATAGTTGATTGCAGAAAAAAGAAAAAGCAATTTTCATTCTAAATCTCCTTGGCTCCTTAATGGAGGCTGCTGTCTCATGAAAGTCAATGCTCCTATATCTGTGACTAAGGTAGGCAAGAGTAATTATTCGGGATACTTTCTTCCCTGAATTTTTCTTAATCTAAAATGGCTCATAAATTTGTTTTCACTGATGTTCAATAACGTGCTGAATAAACATGCCAAATACAAGTAACTTAGCTGTAATTGTCAAAAAGTCAAGCTTTCTTCAGACTTGTACCTAAATACCTATGTATATGTAATTACCCTTAGAAATTGTCTGCTCCTCATGCAACTAAAGATATATTTTGATTCTACATATTGAGCATTCTAGTTCAACTGCCTTTGATACCCAACTACCTGACTACCTACATGCATAAAGGTGTGTATGTGCATATGCATGTGTGTTATAGGCAATTGTATATGAGTAAAGAAGCACAGGCACCATGCTGTTTATTTATAAATCACAGACTTCAAAGAAAACACCAATATGATCTGAATATCCAGTTAAAAGACAACAAACACTATCAATGGGAGTTTAAGGAACTCTCCCATGTTATTGGGTGCCACTAGAATTTTTGAAGTGATTTAATAAACTCTTTGTATGTGAGCCCCAAATATCAGCTTTTAAAAGCTTAGGCAGCTCTAGTTCTCTTATTCTCTTGCCTCTATTGCACACTTGCTCTCCCTCCCCTTACCCCTACTCTTCCCCTTCCCTTCCCCCTCTTTCCATGTGCTCATGGTATGCCTCTACTCCTTCCTCCCCTTCTCTACTCCTATATTCCTCTCTCTGTCTCTCTGTCTCTCTGTCTCTCTGTCTCTCTCTCTCTCTCTCTCTCTCTCTCTCTCTCTCTCTCTCTCTCTCTCTCACTCACTCTCACTCTCTCTCTGCCTCTACTACCCTCTTAAATTTTGAATAATCTCTATTCTGTACTAATAAAACATTTAGGCAGCATCTCAGTTTTGTGCTGCTTTGTATTTTTTAATGTTTTGTAACTTTTCTCAATTTGTAGTTCATATTTTAATTAAAATAAACTATTTTTAGGGCAAATGCTTTTTCTCAAAGCAGATATGTACAATCTATTTGATTTTTGAAAAAAAAAATACAAATGTATTGATGCTACATATATTTGTAATTATTAAATTATTTTTATATGTATTAGTAGTCATGAATGTAGACATGATATGCTTAGGGGTTCATGGAAATGTAAAATCTCCTCATAGATAATCTGCATGTAGGTCTATACATATGAAGCATGTGTCCTCACAAAGCACAGGTGACAGTTCTCCCTGGGGTTGGAGCTAGAGATGTGTAAGCTATCAACTTGGTATGGAGAAACAAACTTGGGTCCCCTGAATCAACCATACACACTCATTTAGTTTGGAGGGGAAGAACCCAGTTTGTTATTACTTTTCTGTATTTTCATATCCATACTTCACAGAACACAGTATAATTTCTTATAGCTGCAAAATGAGTACTGTCACATACATGTTATACAAAACTCGATGCAATGTGCATGGCTGTGTGTTACTATCTGTGCTAATAACCAGAAAAGTGTCTCATTTAGTGTTTCCCACGTACAGTTAACTTCATTTATTTATGTGTGTTGTCCTTTATGTATTATATTATTGGCTCTTGTATTTGTTTACATTTCAAATGTTATCTTTATTCTCAGGTTAACATCCCATCCCTTCCTAAATTCACTCTGCTTCCATGAGGGTACTATATTACCCACCCACCCACTATGTGCTCTAGCATTCCTCTACTCTGGGTCATCAAGCCTCCATAGGACCAAAGATATCCCCTCCTGTTGACTCCAAATAAGGTAATCCATATCTATGCAGCTGGAGCCTTTGGTCCCTCCATAGGTTCTCTTTGTTTGGTGATTTAGTCCCTGGGAGCTTTGGGAAGTTTGCTTGGTTAATATTGTTGTTCTTTCTATGGGGTTGCTAAACATTTCATATCCTTCAGTTTTTCCTCAAGCTCCTCCACTGGGGTTCCAGTACTTAGTCAGATGGTTGGCTGTGTGCATCCAAATCTGTATTGGTTAGGTTTTGTCACAGCCTCACAAGGGACAGCTATATCAGGCTCCTGACAGCAAGTGCTTCTTGGCATCAACAATAACATCTGAGTTTGGTGTCTGCAGATGGGATGGATTCCTAGGTGGGGTAATCTCTGGATGGCCTTTTCTTCAGTCTTTCCTACACTCTTTTTCCCTGCACTTTCTTTTGACAGGACCAATTTTCAGTTCATGCTTTTGAGGTGGATGAGTACCCTGTCCCTCAGGTGGGTTCTGTGCCTATCCAATGGATATAGGCTTGACAGTTTTTCTCTCCCAAGTGTTGGAAATTCCACTACTGTCATTCCTGTTGGCTCATGTATCTGAAACTTTCTAATGTTTACCCCCAGTTTCCTATCCCCCACTGCTACACACCTCCATTCAAAATGGTGCGACTTAAAATAGGTGAGTCTTCCCTTTTTGAATAATACAATTGAGATACTTTCTCATAGTAATGTCAAAAGACATCTCTTACATGATTAATAACACTAATTATGAAAGAAAATAGAAGAAATTACAGTAATATTGGTGTTTTAATATATTTGTGGTCTTTCTTTTATACTTTTATGTATATAACCTTACTTAAAAACTATATTATGGACTTTGAGCTTTATGATATAAAGTGAAAAAAACTGAAAATTTATAATGGTACCTGAGTATGCATCTGATGTTCGAGTTGTATATGGTTGCAGGACTTTATCACTCTGATATGGGCTATCTCTATGGATAGCCTTTCCTTAGAACAGTCAGTTTATCTCTTCCAATCAGACCTTGGTTGGCCATGGTTCTTTGTCTCTATGTGAGACCTTATGAAAATTTTACTTTTTTAATCTTCCATGGACTCTTCAAGTTGAAGAATATATATGTGTGTATGTGTGTGCTGTGTGTGTGTGTGTATTGTGTAAATACACATTCATTCCAAATGAAAAAAGATTTGTATATATAGAAAAAGAGGGTATAAATTTGAATGTGGTAGATCACATAAAGAGATCAAAGAATAAGGTTGAATGGGCCTGAGGAAGGAAATGAAAGTTAGAAGTGATATAATTGTATTGCAATTAAAATCATTAAATTAAAATAAAAAACATTAAAATGAATATAGAACATTAAAATCTGTAGTAGAACATAGAGGAAATGGTACCTGATTATATATATATATATATAGAGAGAGAGAGAGATAAATGAACATATTATATTTTAAATATAATTTCAGATTACTATAGAGGACTTAGTACGTCAATTTTTAAAACCTTCAACATTTGCCAATGAGACTAAATTCTCACAGGAGGCATAAGAATTTGAGGAACCATATGTACAAGGCACATCTATTTTTAATTTTTATCAGTACTCACTTACTGTTTTCTTTTTAGAATACTGTGATTGTATGCTTTAGTACTCGGTGTTGAAATATTATTATCCAGAAGATTGAAATGTAATATCTTTTACCTTCACTGTAGTTTTGAAGTTTTCTTCTAGGTTCACAGAACATAGTGGAGTAGGATTGTGGGCTGCTTGTATACTATACCTGATAAAGCATCAATGAACAGTGGATTTCCCTCTGTATGGAGATGACATGTATGGTATTTGATGAAAGCTTTTTCATTCTTGTAATAACTATTTAAGATTTATTATTCTTTACGCATAAGTACTATTTACTTTGCCATTAGACCTCCAGAGGAGGGCATCAGATCCATTACAGGTGGTTGTGAAGTATCATGTGTTTGCTGGGAATTGAACTAATGACCTTTGGAAGAGCAGTCAGTGATCTTAATCACTGAGCTATCTCTCCAGCCTAAGGGAGGCTTTATCAATGGAAGACTGAACTGTTTTCTGTGAAATGACAGTGTTTAAACTGGAAGATTCTGCTGCTCAGATATGTTCTGATTTTCTATTGCTTTAGACATTGACAGTTTAGTTTTCTTAACATTCCATAGATGATTCTTAGTCTCTTAGGAAGTTGCTGTACTGCAAGTGTCAAGGATGATTATTTACTAAGGTTAGAATTGCTAAAATTCTGTAAGGCAAAGGAAACTGTCATTAGAACAAACAGATTTGGAAAAAAATCTTTACTAATCCTACATGTGATAGAAGGTTAATATCCAATAAATACAAAGAAATCAAGAATTTAGTTTTCAGGGAATTAAATAACTCTATTAAAATAATGGACAGAGCTAAACAAAAAATTCTCAACTGAGGAACATCAAATAGCTGAGAAGCACCTGAAGAAATATTCAAAATTTTTAGTCATCAGCAAAATGCAAATCAAAACAACCCTGAGATTCCACCTCACACCAATCAGAATGTCTAAGATCAAAAACTCAGGTGACAACAGATGCTGGAGAGAATGTGAGGAAAACAGAACACAGGGTGGACTTACAAACTGAAACAACTACTCTGAAAATCAGTCTGGAGGTTTCTCTGAAAATTGGACATAGTGCTACCTGAGGACCCAGCCATACCACTCCTGGACATATAAACAAAAGATTCTCCAACATATAACAAAACCACATGATCCACTACGTTCACAGAAAGCTTACTTATAAAAATCAGAAGCTGGAAACAACCCAGATGTCCTTCAACAGAGGAACGGAAACAGATAATGTAGTTTATTTACACAATGGAGTACTACTCAGCTATTAAAGACAATGAGTTGATGAAATTTTTAAGCAAATGGATAGAACTACAGAATATCAGCCTGAGTGAGGTAATGTGTGACAAAACTCCACACCTGGTATGCACTCACTGATAAGTTGATATTAGTCCAAAAGCTCAGGTTACCCAAGATAAAATTCACATACCACAGGAAGCCCAAGAAGATGAAAGACCAAAGTGTGGATGCTTCAGTCCTTAGAAGGGGAAACAAAAGTACATTTACAGACTGCCCCACCTGGAAATCCATCCCATATATATCCACCAACCCAGACAATATTGCAAGTGACAAGAATGCATGCTGATAAGAGCCTAATATAGCTGTCTCCAGAGAGGATCTGTCAGAGCCTAAAATATACAGAGGTGGATGCTCTCAATCAACCTTTGAACAGAGAACTGGGTCCCCAGTAGAAGAATTAGATACTGAACTCAAGGAGCTGAAGGTGTTTGCAACACATAAGAATAACATTATTAACCAACCATAATGCCAGAGCCTCGAGGTACTAAATCCCCATTGAAAGTGTAGACATGGAGGGACACATGGTTCAAGCTACATATGTAGCTGAGGATGGCCTTGCTGGTCATCAGTGAGAGAAGAATCTCTTGATTCTGTCAAGGCTGGATGCCCCAGTATTGGGTAATGACAGGTAAAGGAGTTGGGAGGGCTGGGTGGGTCAGTCGTGGAGCACCCTCATAGAAGCAGGGGGAGGAGGGATAGGATATGGAATTTCTGTGGTGGGAAATGGGGAAAGTGTTATTACATCTGAAATGTAAATAAAAAATGTCCAATAAAGAAAATAATATATCTAAAAAGTGACTGAATTACTGGGTTATTCAGTTGGAGTGATTATGAGAGGGAAGAGTTAGCTTTGGAAATCCTGAATGTCCATGATATAATTTTTTTTCTAATATTAATTGCAACATGATATCTAAGTGAAAAAGAGACCACAACATATTTACATCAAAATGAGTACATTGATTATGGTTTATATAACTTACAGATTTGTCCCCCAAAGTAACATAGAGGTGGGTAATGTTATTTTATTGGTGTTTTTAACATGGATTGAAGGAATAAAGAAAATACATGAATTATTATACATGTTATAACATAAAAATAAGGGTAAAAGTTGATAAAATATCTATGTCATTTAGTGATTTTAAATTCTGAACATTAGGATACTTTGGGAAAAAAAATCACTCTAACAAAATTTTTAATGATACATTCTACCTACGTTGGTTGGATTAGTATAGTCTCGAATTTCGTCCTTGATTCATTCAGTATCGCTTGTTTGTAATACACCATTTTAGTTTCTAAGTCTATTTGGATGCTATGTAGGTGTTTCAAAAGGCTTGGTCAGACCAGAGCAACTATAATCACCCTCCAGAGTCCCTCAGGAGCTTGGGTCTATTAGTAACACTCTTTTGTGAAGGGAGAAGGGGGGGATTTGAAGCCCTAAAACATTCTGAGGATACTTCTACACCATTCTCACTAAGAATATAAAAGCAGTCATGAATTGATTATATTCATTAGTGTGTGAATACCAAAACACGTAGGGAATGTATTAGAAGGGTAGATGCCTCAAGCTAGCAAGAAAAGTGTGCAGTGTATGAGGGGTTAGTCAGCAGTGTAGCTACAGATTGTCTATCCCAGTAGTTCCTACGTTATGCTGTAATCCTTTAAAAGAGTTATTCATATTATGATGACCCCTCTAACCATAGAATAATTTTTGCTTCTTCATTATAAGAAATTATGCTAGTGTTATGAATTATAAAGTAAATATATGACGTACAGAATGTCTGATATGCAACCCCTGTTGAAGAGTCATTAGACCACTAAAGGGGATGCAACCCACAGTTTGAGAATCAATGAATTATAGGGTATCGTAATGGTCTACCTGAATTGAATAAACATATATATATATATATATATATATATATATATATATATATATATGTGTGTGTGTGTGTGTGTGTGTGTGTGTGTGTGTGTGTGTGTGTGTGTCGTAATTAATACCGGGAAAATTTTTGGTTCATCAACCTGGACAAGGATGGTGTTCTTTGTTATACCATTGTTCTCTACCTATATACAAAATGTACATATAGGTGTGTAATTATGGGTTCTCAATAAAAATGTCATACAAAAGTGAGGGAAATATGAAGAAAAAACAATTAGTACAATATTTATTTATTATTTTATACAAATGTGGCTTATATTTGTTTTCTTCTATTTCTTTTCTCTTATCATTTTATTAAACTTAATGTGGTCTTTAACGCCTGGAGAGATGGATTTGTAGTTAAGAGAACAAGCAGGAAGACCTGAGTCTGAATCCACAGCACTCTGGTAAAATTATCCAGGCTGATACCCTGGTGCTCTGATTGGTAAAGAAATGAGAACCACAGATGTTTGCTGCCTAAAATTATAACTCCAGGTCCAGAAGGAAATTATGTATCAAAATAATAGGCAGAGAGCCATACACTGCTGTCATTATGTTTTCCAGTTGTGTTTACACTCACCTACAAACCTACAGGCCCATACACACACACACACACACACACACACACACACACACACACACACACACACACACACTGCATGAATGGATATACAACAGATATACCCACACTTTCTTCCCCCACAAAGACAGCTTATCTGGAAGTCACGAATAACTTTACTGTTACTAAGGACAAATCTCAATTCTTGGACAGGCAGCTTTCCCTTGGGAAGATGGTTCAGTTTATATTGTTACTCTAGCATATACCCTTTGCAGTTTGTTTTCTTTTGCCTATCCCCATTTCTTCTTTACTTCATAAATTACATGGCTGATGTTTCTTTTCTCCTTTATCTTGACCATCTCTAGTCATGGTTCATACTTGAGGATTTGTTTTCTGACATTTGCCATGTGATCTCTGTTTCAGAGCTGGTTGTACAAAGCTCAAGTGTAAGTGGATTAAAGATCTCCACATTAAACCAGATACACTGAAACTATTAGATGAGAAAGTAGGGAAAACCTTAGAACACAAAAGCACAGGAGAAAATTTCCTGAACAAAACACCAATGGCTCAAGCTCTAAGGTCAAAGATTAACAAATGGGACTTAATGAGATTGCAAAGTTTCTGTAAGGCTAAGGACATCGTCAAGAAAACAAAACGGCAACCAACAGAATGGGAAAAGATCTTTACCAACACCACATCAGATAGAGGCCTAATATCCAAGGTGTACAAGGAACTCAAAAAGCTAGACACCAGAGAATCAAATAACCCTATTAAAAAATGGGGTACAGAGCTAAACAAATCATTTTCAGTTGAGGAACACCGAATGGCCGAGAAACATCTGAGGAAGTGCTCGACATCCTTAGCCATCAGGGAAATGCAAATCAAAACAACCCTAAGATTCCACCTCACACCAGTCAGATTGGCCAAGATCCAAAACTCAGATGACAGCAGATGCTGGCGAGGCTGTGGAGAAAGAGGAACACTTCTCCACTGTTGGTGGGGTTGTAAACTGATACAACCACTCTGGAAATCAGTCTGTCGATTCCTCGGAAAATTGGATGTAGTACTACCTGAAGATGCAGCTATTCCTCTTCTGGTCATATATCCCAGAGACACTCCAATATACAACAAAGACGCTTGCACCACAATGTTCATAGCAGCTCTATTTATAATTGCCAGAGCTAGAAAGAACCCAGATGCACTTTGGTAGATGAATGGATACAAAAATTGTGGTACATATACACAATGGAATACTACTCAGCCACCAGAAACAATGACTTAACCAAATTCTTAAGAAAATGGCTGCATCTAGAGAAGATCATCCTGAGTGAGATAACCCAGTCACAAAAGAACAGACATAATATGCAGTCACTGATAGTGGGATGCTAACCCCAGAGGCTTGCACTCCCCCAGAAACAACTCACAGACTGTATGAAGTCCAAGAAATAAAGAAAACAAAAAATATACATATATTCACAAAACAAGAAGACTTTGACTATTTCCATGTTGCGTTTTGTTTTGCATGTACTTTACGCTTATTGCAACTAGTAGGTTTTCAATGCATACTGTCAAGCCCTTGAAAAAAATTAAGTACTGACTAAAAAACATATTCACATGGTTTTATGTAAAATTTATTTTAATGTCTGAAAAAACAGTACTGACAAACATGTTTAATTTTAAGCAAAAAATGTTTAAAATCTGTACATTTATCTTTGTTTTGCAAAATAAAGTCGTTTAAAAAATAAAAAAAGATAACTACCTTTGTATTAATGCTATCAAAATATTCATACACAAAACATTTTTTATTTCAAGTGTGTGTATATATGTAAATGAACCATGAGTTTGTGGTATCAGCTAGGGGCATATGATAGCTTCCAATCTTCTGGTACTGTAGTTACAGAGTTAGTGTGCCATTATGTGTTTCTAGGAACTGAATCGCATCCTTTGCAAAGTATTTCTAACCATTATATCTTCTATCCAAACCTCACATTTATATTTTTACTTTAAACTTTTCTTCGAACATTATGGCTGCACATCCATCTGGTTCTCTAATATGGATATGTAGAAATATCAATGAACTTTCCACATGAAAACTTAAAAAACTAAAGTGATCTTTCTTCCTAAGTCTGTTAAACCTACACTTTTCACATTAAAGTTTTAAGATCTCTAGTTTGGATGTATTGTCCTCTCTCTCTCTCTCTCTCTCTCTCTCTCTCTCTCTCTCTCTCTCTCTCTCTCTCTCTCTCTCTCTCTCTCTCTGTCATTGTATATCTGTCTCTGTGTCTGTCTCTCAAACTCTTCTTTTTTTCAGCCTTTTTGTCTCTGTCTCTCTTTGTATCTTCATCTCAGTTTATCTGTCTCCAACAACTACTAAATGGATGAAAAAAAAAACTCATTGGTATATGATTGAAATATACCCAAATCCATGTACCATCCTGGTCAGCATCACCCTCACCATATCTGAAACAATCTCACTATTTTATTACTTTTGTTTCATTACTTCAATAAATTCCCAACTTTTCACACAAGATAATGATTACTTTAAAGTGTAAGCTACCTGTTATTACTTCAATAACTTCATGGTTCCACCTTCTATTCACTGTGAGAGTTGAAGACTTTTCATCCTGTTCGAGAAGCGGTTAAATATATTTGCCACCGTTACTGTGGTTTTGGTATAACATTTATATCTCTTACAATATTTTCACGCTGGATCAAGTTTTCTCTAGGCCATCTAGTCTTTGTGCTATTTAGGGACATATAAAGTATAGTTGTAATTCAGAATATTTCCATGTTCAGTTCTCTTTGCTTAGACTCCCTGCTTTGACTAGTGTAAATATTAGCTCCTGAAGGATACCATTTGTTTCTTTTATTGAAAATTGCAGCCTTGATCCAGTGAGGTGTTTCAGCAAGTTACAATACCTGCAGTCGAACTTGATGATGAGTTCAATATCCAGGAAACACATGGTAAAAGAAGAAAACCTATTCCTGAACTTTTTCTGCTGAACTCCATGTAAGTACAATGACATATACACCCACATCCAAATTGCACACACACACACACACACACACACACACACACACACACTCACACATACACACCCACACAAGCACACACAAGGAGTGAGAGAGAGAGAGAGAGAGAGAGAGAGAGACAGAGACAGAGACAGAGACAGAGACAGAGACAGAAAGACAGATTCAGAGAAAGAAACAATGAAACAGAGAGAGAAGGCGAGAGAAGAGACAGGATACAGAAAAACAGAAAGGAAGAAGGAGGAAGAGATGGGGAGAGAAATTTACCAAACTTAGAAATAAATAAACCAGTTATGTTTATACACATAAAAACTTATTATATTGGGATATCTATTGCTATTAAAAACACTATGAACACAGAAACTCTTAGAAAATGAAGCTTTAATTGTGGGTGACTAACAATTGTAGAGGTTTAGTTCATTATTTTCATGGAAACAATCACAGAAACATGCAGACACATGATGCTGGAGAAGGAGCTGAGAGTTCTGCAGTCACTAGACAGCAGGCAAAATATCTAAAGGTGATTTTGGCCAGGCTTGAGAGTATGAGACCTCAAAGCCTTCCTCCAACAAAGCCATAACTTCTCCAACAATGCCACATTCCCCAATAGTGCCAGTTCCTATGTGCCAATAGGTGCCATTTCTACTCAAACAACCACATAAGCCTTTGTCCTTTAATCATAGTTCACTTATTTGTTTGGTTTATTTTTTCATGTTTTGTGGTGAGCACACACCAGACACACCTACACATGTGTTGTCTGTGTTATTTCTTTGGTACATTCATATTTTTCATTATCCTTTTAAATGCCCAAAATATAACATACCTTTCATGATGATGCAAATGTCCATTTTTTCATATCTGGGTCTGTATCTAGCACAGACATAGTATGTAACAAATAAATTCCCAATTTTATAACAAGACTCCAAAAATAGTGTTTATTAAAATTGGCTTTAGAACAAAAAGGCATAACTAAATTATCAGGTGAAAATCATTAGTAAAAGTGTATTAACTGTGTGACTTTCCTATGTATAAATTTTGAGACATTATTTTCTACATTTTAATAAAGACTAATGGCATGCTTATTTAACCCATGTACATCCTATGTGAAATTATTGGCAAAATAAATGCCCATGATAGTTTAAAATTTGGGTGACAAAATACCATGACCAAGGCATCTTATGTTTAATTAGATTTATTGTTTCAAAGAGCTACAGTCTGTGATGGTGGAATAAAGGCACCCTGGCATAAACAGATGAGAGCTCACATATCAATCCACATGGAAGACAAAGAAAACACACTTGGAATGTCAAGAATCCACCCATGATCACAAAGCCAACTATAATGAGGCTACAGCACGGGATCCTTTCCAACAGTCTACTGCTTGACAAACAAACATTTAAACATAGGAGCCAATGAGCATCACTCCCATTCAACCTAGTGAAGTAGAAATGTGTAAGAATTTTTCAAAATTATGTTATTGGATACTCTCTGTATTAAATTTCAAATGTTATACCCTCCTCCTACTCCCATCCCTTTTCCCCTCAACTTTTGACCACAAAAGTTCACCCTCTCCCAATCACCCTTTCTACCTCAGTGCCTTGGCATTCCCCTATTTTGAGAAAACACACCCTCTCTGGACGTCTTCTCACATTAATGCCAGACACTGCTATCCTTTACTACATATGCAACTAGAGCCATGGGTCTCTCCACATGTGCTCAATGGTTGATTATTTAGTCCATGGGGATTGTGGAGGGCTTGGTTGGTTGAATATGTTGTCCTTCCCATGAGGTTGCAAACCCTTTCTGCATCTTTAGTCCTTACTCTGGCACCTTCATTGGGGGTTCCAGTCCTCTGTCCAATGCTCAGCTATATCAATCAGTATGACTCTGGCAGAGCCTCTGAGGAGGCATCCATATCTGGTTCCTGCCAGTCAGTGCTTCTTGGCATCAGCAATAGTGTTTGGGTTTGGTGGCTGCATATGGAGTGGAATCTAGGTGAGGCAGCTTCTGAAGGATCTTCTTTTTCAGTCTCTCCTCCTCTATTTGACCTTCCTCTGGTGAGTGTTTTGTTCTCCCTTCTAAGAAGGACTGAGTATCCATGACCTGCCTCCCACCTTTTTTTTTTTTTTTTTTTTTTTTTTTTTTTTTTTTTTTTTTTTTTTTTTTTTTTGAGCTTCGTTAGGTTTGTGAATTGTGTCTTGGGCATTCAGAAATTTCTGGAGTTAGTTTCAGCTAATCATTGAGTGCATACCATATGGGTTCTTTTGTGACTGGGTTATCTCACTCAGGATGATAGTTTTTAGTTCCAACCACTTGCCTAGGAATTGCATAACGTCATTGTTTCTAATAGCTGAGTTGTACGCAACTGTGTACATAATATAGATATAAATTGAAGCCTAAAAATTTCCACTACAATTTGAACTTGAATTAACATAAAGAAAAAATTTAAAGACAATTTCCCAAATCATCTTCCCTAATTCTTCTCCAATATTCAGACCACATAAATATTTCTCTAATAATTCCTTTTTCCTATCACTTACATGAGTAAGCATTATAAGAGTAAGCATTATTTACTGCCAACTCCAGGCTCCTGCTTAAATTATAAGTTGAAGACAAATATGAACCTTTATGTTTAACTCTGTGCTCTGCCAATTCATAAGAATGTCTCCTGCAAGACTGAAAATAAAAAAGTTACTCTAAATTATACCCTAAAACTTATTTCTATGTAAGTTAAAACTCTTCTATTTAAACGTAATGTAAAATTAATTTCCTAATAATATATTGATCTTTTTTTAGTCTGATTCATGGATACATGCAATATGCATGTAGTACAATTTGTAAGGGATGTAAAAATTAAATGTAAGAATTTACTTTTATGGGCATTTCACTGGAGAAAAAGAAAGTCAAACATTGTTTAATAACTTTTAATTTTTGAGAAATGCATTTGGGTCTTATATTAACCTATGTTGTTTCATATAAAATACAAGAGGGTGTGATTCTGCAGGTATAAATGCTCCATTTTTTTGCATATGACAAAACTGATGTCAAATGTTAATTGATATCATGAAGGTCACACATGAGGTAAGTGACAAATCTAAAATTCTAACCCAGTATTGTATTATTCTATTTACTCATGATTCATGTGGCAATGTAAATGAGAAAATAAAAGGGGACTGTGGATTCAGGATGGCAGAGAACAATGAAATGCAATAAGCAGGTAATGATAAATGTCACATTGGGACATAGTTTGTGGAACTAATTCCATGCTGCCACAAACAATTGCTTCTGCAAAGTGTTCACACTAAAACTTAAAAGACAAGGAGCTATTCTTGCCTCTGTCTTGAGTAACAAATGGGGTTCATCAGAGGTATTTTAAGGAGATTGCAATGCCAGAGTATAATGATGGTTATATAATTAAGTTTGATGTGTTCACAAGAGATTCTATCAGATAGCGCTAGATAGGTAGTGAAATTATAAACAAAAAGAAAGTAAATTAAAAACTACCTAAAGTGAAAGATGGAAAATTAAAATCCATAGAATCCAAAGGAAATTGGCTGGAGAATACTTTATGATTATTACCCAAGTATGGTGAATTATAGAACCATGGAAATAGTAGCTATGATAATGATAGACGAACCAGATGAAGTAGATCCAGGGGTAGAGGTATATATGGATCATGAACATCCATGTGAAACATGAGAAGGTCACATTAATCTTTAAAAGATCCGTTTATAAGAGTGAGATAGTGAACAAAATAAAGCAATGCTGTTTTATACTTATGCTTGTCATATCAAAACATGACATAGCATGTTTTATGTCTAATCGTTTCATGGGGTAAGAAACAGTGACAGATGCAAATATAGAGATCACTTACTTTTACAAAAACACTTCTATTTGCTGAGCACACATTTCCCAATATCATTCATTCATGGTCAAATAATCCAATGATATATAAGATTGAAGGAATAGAAATTATGTCAGCTATTCTCAGTTGAGCCTGTAAAATGTTTCTAAAAGTAAACTACTATGACCTTCAACTTGCCTACAAGTGAATGAGAAATCTTTGACAAACATAAGTGACAAGACATATAAACTCAATACAAAAGCACAAAGTTCAATCAACTGACCATCATCTGATGGAGACTGTGTTTTAGCTTATCTTACCATAATGTTCATTGATGTACTATTTGATGCACCACATATTTATGTTTATAGTCTGGTAGTGGCCACTAGAGTTTTTTTTTTTTTTTTTTTTTTTTTTTTTTTTTTTCTCTTAGCATTTCTTTTATTTAAAAATAAATTTAAAATAAAATTGTATAGTGGCAAAATAATTTTAAATTAAAGTTTCCTACTTAAAGCTAACAGAGATACATTTTATAGAGGGGAAGACTTTGCTGCCGTTAGTAACGCTTAAGCCAAGGAAAGGTGATGTGGAAACGCAAGCAGAGAACCGCAGCTCGTGTAAATGCAAGACCCGGACACAGCACCTGCCACAGGGAAGCTGCACATAGAAGACACAGAACAAAATACATGGATTACTTTTAGCATGTTAAAAACAATCACATCAAAAAGTATACAGATAAAAATGCCGTAGATGACATAAGAAAATAGTGTCCATATATATTGCATATATATATAATCTACATTATTTACCACTAGATATATACTTCCTCAGGAGGCACAGATTCTGCCATCATGAACTAAATTGTACAGCTTGGCTCCTTACAAGTCACAGAGCCATACTTCAAGAACTGTAACTAATATCCTCACCTACGTGTGTATATACATTTACTTCTCCCCCTGCACTGATCTACATCAAGAGCCTGGTTATTCTGTCAGGAGTTGGGAGTTTCAGTGTGGTGTTTCACCTTTAATACACTGCATTTGCTTCCACACCTAATACCATCATTACCACATTAATTAAATTACATTAGAATCATTATATACATAAAAATATTGTCACGTTTGCTAGATAAACAATGTTACTTTCATGAAGACATATTCTTGTACCTCAAAAGCTTACGTCCCCACTGTGGAGCAGAGGGAGTGTCGCTGTTGGACTTTCTAGTGTCTGATGTTCAGATACAAGAGGGTAACAGTGGACGAGCATCTACAGAGACAAACCCAGCACGTTGTCAGTGTCTTGGTGACAGTAGTGTGTGACAGCATAAAAGGAATAGTCACCCTTTTAAAAACCATGAACTTCACGTATTTTTCAAAACTATGAAACAAACTTTTTTTTTCCTTTTGTACAAAGATCAAAATTCTAGATACTGATTAATCATTAGGGTATTTTTCACAATGCTGACCAGGATAATATAATGGCCCAGTCAGTGCAGCAGTACCCATCCACCATACTCTGAAGACTGTCAGAAAGAGACCACATGCGTGGTCATCCTGGGGCCCATGAGGACCGGAGTCTAGTTTTAAAACTAGAGTTTTAAAAGCTAAGAATAATTTATCCAATCTAATTAATGAATATAAATTAAATGAGTAATAATTCAAGAAATTTAAGATTATGATTAAAGACTGAGGCAAGCATTTTGACTTCTTTCTTTCCAATTTGTATCCCTTTGACTTCCTTTTGTAAAGCTTCTATAAGTCGAAAGATACTTTCAAAATGACAACATGGCAACCAACAAATTGGGCAAAGATTTTTACCAATACTATATTTGATAGAAGTTTAATATTCAATATATATATATATATATATATATATATATATATATATATATATATATATGAAGAACTCAAGAAGATAGACTCCAGGAAATCAAATAATATTATTAAAAATGCAATACCGAGCCAAACAAAGAATTCTCAACTGAGAAATACCAAATGGCTGAGAAGAACTTAAATAAATGCTGAACATCCCTAGTCATCACGGAAATGCAAATCAAAACAACCCTGATATTCCACATCAGAACAATCAGAATGGCCAAGATCAAAACTAAGGTGACAGTAGATGCTCTTGATGATGTGGAGGATGACAGTGAGATTGCAAGCTGGAAAAACTAGTCTAGAAATCAGTCTGGAGGTGCCTTAGAAAATAGACATATCACTACCTGAAAACCCAGCTATTCCATTTCTGAGCATATACCCAAAAGATGCTCCAACATGTAACAAGGACACATGTTCCACCATGTTCATAGCAGCCTTATTTTTCTTTTCCAGCCAGAAGCTTGAAAGAATTCAGATGTCCTTCAACAAAGGAATTGGTAGCAGAAATTTGGGTACATTTACACAGTGGAGTACAACTCAGCTATTAGAAACAATGACTTAATGAAATTCCAAGGCAAATATATGGAAATAGAAACAATCACCCTGAGCCAAGGTAACCCAGTCACAAAAGAGCACACACATAGCATGCATTTAATGATAAATAAATAACAGCACAAAAAGCTCTGAAAACCCAAGAAACAATTAACACACCTGATGAAGCTCAAAAAAAAAAAAAAATAAATAAAAAAAAAGAAGGCCAGATGTGGATGCCTTCGTTCTTTTTAGATGGGAGAACAAAACATTCACAGGAGGAAATACAGGGATAAATTGAGTAGCATGGATTGAGGAGAAGATCATTCAGAGACTGCCTCCCATGGGAATCCACCCCATAGGCAGCCACCAATCCCAAGCAGTATTGCTGATGTCAAGAAGTGCTTACTGGCAGAAGCCAGATATGGATGTCTCCTCAGAGGCTCTGCCCGAGTCATACTGATACCGTTGGGAATGCTTGCAGATATCCATTGGACTCAACATGGGGATCTAAATGAAGGAGCTAGCAAAAGGATTGAAAGAGCTGAGTTTGCAATCCCCTGAGAAGAACAATATTATCAACAAACCAAACACTTCAGAGCTTCCAGGGAATAAAACACCAACGAAGGAGCACACAACAGGAGAACCATGGCTCCAGTTGCATATGTAGCAGAGGATAGCATTGTCTGCCATCAATGGGAGCAGAGGTCTTTGGTTCACTGAAGGCATGTTGTCTAAGAGTAGGGGACAAGCAAGGCACTGAGGTGGGAGAGAGTGTTTGGGAGAAAGAGCAGCTTCATGGAAGCAAATGTAGTGGGGAGGGAGATGGCAGAGCGTTGAAAAGAGACAGCATTTGAAAGGTAAATACAGAGACTATCTAGTAAAAAATAAAAAGAACTGAGTCCAAATTTTAAAATCCTTCCATGAGTGAAACTTGCGAATTATAACTGACAGAGGAATGGAGAAATAGAAGCCGAAACTCTATACTGCTAAGAGTGAGTAGCAAATATTTTACTTACTTAAGGAAATATATATAATTATTGTGGGACATAAGTATATGTAAATGAAATTTGTGTTTTTACCATGAATTAAAAGATTAGAATGGTCAAATAGAAACCATAAGTTACTGCAAATATATTAACTAATCATACTAAATCCCACATATAAATTACAGTGGAATGTTTTTATTTCCACAGATAAGCTCAATATTTGAATGAAGAATTTAAATGAATTTTAGTATGTTAGTCATTATTTATTCATGTATCCAGTATGTAAAAGTGTTATCAGTATGTTTTAAAATTGGTGGAATTGGAAATAACAAAACAAGGATAAACTGAAATGATCTAAAACAAACAGCAGTCTAAGATATATGTGTTGTAGGTCTTGAATCTAAGTCTTTGATTAATTTATTTGATATTAATTAACACATTTAAATATCTGTGCTTCAGTTTTGTTTTTTAAATTTACAAATTGGGAATTAGAATGTGGGTTTTCAATGGGTATAGAAGTTAAAATAGTTGAGCAACTTCAAAACAGTATAAGCAAACACCTTGCCTTTTCATTAGTTAATACATATTCATCAGAAATGTTTCCTTGCTTCTGTCTTGAAAGGGCCAAACATTGGTAAGACCGTGTAAAAACTTTAAATTACTTGAAATACTTTGATATGGAAATTTCAGGACACATGCACACAACAGATACAGTCCCTGTGACAGTGACTTACACAATGCTAAGATATTTCGAATTTTGCCCTGACTGCACAGTGTCGTTTTACTTTTCTCATTCCTGTGACCAAATACCCAACAAGACACAATTTAAGAGAGCAAGGAATTAACCTAGTTTGAGGCTTAAGGGAATAAAATATATCTTGATTTTCTATGTGTGTTCTGAGCAGAGAAACTTGTGGCTGCAGTTGCAGGATGGGAAGGTGACGTATTCACACCCAAATATAGCAAGAAGCAGAGAACAATAGCTGCTAGTGATGCATTATCTTTCTTTCCTTCCTTCCTTCTTTCTTTCCTTCTTTTTTCTTTCTTTCTTTCTTTCTTTCTTTCTTTCTTTCTTCTTTCTTTCTTTCTTTCTTTCTTTCTTTCTATCTGTCCTTTTGTCTGTCTTTATTCTATTGGGTATTCTTTTAATTACATTTCAAATGCCATAGGCTGTGCCAGTTCTTCCTCTGAAATCCCCCTGTCCCTTTTCCTCTTCCCCTGCCTCTATAAGAGTGATCCCCCACCCACCCACTCCCTCCAATCTCTCCACCCTGGCACTCCCCTACAGTAGACCATTGAGCCTTCATAGGGCTAAGGGCCTCTCATCTCCTAGGTGCCCAATAAGGACATCCTTTGCTACATATGTGGCTGAAAGCATAGACTCCTCTATGTGTACCTAAAACATGGCTTGGTCCTCCATTATTTAAAGACTTTTGGGTCAGGTATTTCCCACTCAATTTTCTATGACAATGAATATTCTTATGAATACATTTATAGGTTTGCCTCACTATTGGAACAGGTTTATTTTAATCAAGTTTGGCTTATATTTAATGTTAAACTTCACCCCTTATGAGCAAACATGGAGATGTTCTTCTACAAATATATTCAGTATGTCACTTAAAAACTTTCACTTAGTGTATGGGTGTACATCACAGAAAGAAGCTGCTTTCTTCTGGCAAATTCTCTGAAGGCTGTTCAACTGGGTACATGACATTTTGTGCCCTGTTATTTCCCTCTCATAAAGCAGAATTTATCTGGTACTAGTAACAGCTAATGTGCCTTTCTCAGCACAGGAAGAACAATAATGCATATGTTTAAGAAACAAAGGGCATAATCTACAATCCGAAAGTTGTAACTAGAAGAATCAACAGATTTTGTTATTTATCATCTTCCCATCAATGTGATCCATTCTCTTGAGCACAGCTGACATATAACTAAGTTATGCTAAGAGTCTTCCTAGAAAGTATATGTTCATGTTTGCTGCTTTCAGTGGAAAAACCTGCAGTAGCATTAGGCAGTACCATGCTGTGCCAGATCTACTTATGAGAATCACCAAATATCCTGCACACACATCTAATTTTTATGCATTTAAAGTATAAAATACATTGATTTTATATAGAGAGGAAAGTAGAGGTCATATGTCCAATCTTTTTAATTCTTCTACAAGCAATTTGTTCTGATTAACCTAGCTCTGACATGAACTTAGCATCAAATAGAAAGAAAAGCTTATAGGTAGAGGAGAGTGGAAAAATAGTTAACATAATAAAATCAACAACTCTTTACATGTTGATGGCTACTTAATTAGTTGGAAAGTTTTTATGAAAGGTATGCATAAATATGGCAGGAAGTTGATTAAGGAATTTGGAGAGCAGAGCAGAATGCCCTGACATTTGGTAAAGCATGTTTCATTGAGAGAGAGAGAGAGAGAGAGAGAGAGAGAGA
The DNA here is from genome assembly GCF_963924665.1 of Micromys minutus. Classification (NCBI taxonomy): domain Eukaryota; kingdom Metazoa; phylum Chordata; class Mammalia; order Rodentia; family Muridae; genus Micromys; species Micromys minutus. Next base: position 12,099,624 of record NC_137963.1, on the reverse strand, counting down.
GAGAGAGAGAGAGAGAGAGAGAGAGAGGGAGGGAGGGAGGGAGGGAGGGAGGGAGGGAGGGAGGGAGGGAGGGAGGGAGAGAGAGAGAGAGAGAGAGAGAGAGAAAGAGAGAAGACTAGTATTTAGCTTCTACAGAAGTAGTTGTTACAGATTATGTTTTGATGTAAAAGACATTGAAGAGGTGAAACATTAATGATTTTAAAAAAGAAATATTACAGTCCTATAACACTGAACATTTTTTTTAAGTTTAACACATGTTTAAAACCCAAAATTGCATCATACATATATGCAACACAAAGGAAAAGGGGAAATCTTTATTCTATTGTATTCACTACTGTTTGTGTTGCTAAAATAAAATATCTGACAGATGTGGCCTTAACAAACATTTTTTTAATACTTTCATTGATTGATATTTTTATAAAATATGTTTTGATCTAATCATGCTCCATGCTCCCTGCAGCCCAATTTCTCACCTTTCTATCCAAATGATATACGCTCATTTTAGCTTTTGAACAACTGAATGCACTTAGTACTGCCTGCATGTGCAAGAGAGTATGATGATCTCTTACAGACTTTGAGGAAATCCTGTTCTAAAGAGAACTGAGTTTCCCTAAGACAAAAGTCATTGTTGTCAGTAACTCCTCAGCTAGTGGGTAGGAATTGTGAGCCATTCTCTTCCAATTCAAATCTGATTGGGGTTTTACTTGCTTCTGTCTTTTGTAGGTCTTGTTCATATACTCATAGCTTCTGTTGGTTCATATTTGCACAGGGCCTAAATACTCCCCCTCTGTAGATATCCACTATCTGGTGTTCTCACATGATTTCTTCATATTCTCCTTTGCTGACTGATGAGTCTTGAAGGGAAGGAATGTAAAATAAACATCTCATTTAAGGTAGTTTTTTACTCTCTGTGCATTGTCCCATTTTTAGTTCCCATTTAATCACTTATAATTTACAAACAGAAACTTCTCTGATGAGGGTTGAGAGATGCACTAATTATGAGTATGAAGATAGAAACTTATTAAAGGAGGTTAATATTATGTACATTTAGAATAATGATATGATACATTCTCCCTGAGAATCTATGACCTAGCCTGTTAAGGGCTTTGGGCCCAGTTAATGGCACCAAACATAGGTACCATCTGTGGATGAGGCTTTAAGTCTGTCCAGAAAGACTTTCCTAAATTCTGTAATATTTGTATTAATATTGTACCAATGGGAATTTCTTGCCTAACCAGTTGTTACTGTAGCTCATAGTTTCCCCATGGCAGCACATACAACAACTTACAGCATTATGAAACTAGCCAGTAGAATGAAGCTTCTAGATCAGTATTAGATTGATTCTTATATGTCTTCCTGAAGAAGGTCGCATCATCAACTTCTAGAATAGAGCAAATAGCAATGTTAGTATTCTATAATAGTTAAGGTGCTATGGTACACATATATAGTGCCCAGCCTTTTCTATATTATCTTGTACGCATGGAATATAAGAAGGTACTGTCCCACTGGTAGATAATTCTTGTTGTGTCAAGTGATGCAGACTCACATGGTGTTTTACTGAGGCAGACTCATGGAAAGACACATGATTTTAGGAGAGAATACACATTACACTCAATGTACAGTGACAGCATGCTTTGTGTAGCTAGCCTTGTGACCCTTTGTTGGTCTCCTGTCTTCACTGATCTTTCTGTTGTTGAAAGACGAATGGCAGAAAACTTCTCTATGTATCTATACTGGTTCTAGCTGCTCCCACTGAGTGGTCCTGATTAGGCAGAGACCTGCCTGATTCTGCTTGATATTCTAATTCATGTTTGGTATCCTGACACTACTGAACTGGACTGTTGGCATCCTAATGAATGGAGATTGGAATGCCCCCCAAAATCTACCTCTAAACAGGTTCACATCCCCCTGTCCTATTTGTCATCTTTTCTACCTATCCCTGGATAATAGGCTAGAAGGGGAGTCGAAGGATTTGAGAATAATTATTAAAATTACATATTTTTTAAAATGTCTGAGCCTATGTGACTCTTCAGAGAAATTGCATTTAAATCTATTTTACATAAGTATGTGTGTTATATGGTTTTATATGAACTTGACACAAGCTAAAGTACTCCAAGAGAAGAGAACCTTTATTTAAAAAAAAAATGCTTCTCAAAAGAGAAATTAGATTATTGGGAGGTCTGGCCAGTATTATCTAATCAGTGATAGATGAGGGATTGTCAAGTTCTTCATTGGCTGTGCCATCCCTGGGCTGGTTGTCCTAGGTTCATAAGAAAATATGCTAAACAAGCTTCAAGAAGTAAGCCAGTAAGCAGCACCCATCCATGACCCATCAACTCCTGCTCTAGTTTCTTACAAAATCTGCCTTGGTTTCCTCACAGTTTAGACTGAAGTATAAAGTGTATTCCAAACAAAGTATTGCCTTTTCAATTTTCTTTTAGTCAGGGTCTTTTATTGCAGCCATAGAATCCCTAAGTAAAAGAATATGTGTATTTATTTAATCCTGTATAGTAATAAGGTTTCCATCTGGCTTCTGAAAGGCCTTTAGCATTAGTTATGTATCCCAACACAATTTACCATCCTCCTCTCTAGTCTCTAATCCCACAAAATCTTTGTGATTCTATTATTTCCAATTATTTTCATACCACCTTTGTTCTTTCCCTTAAATTTACAATCAACAACTCAGTAGAAAAATATTAAAAATCACTCATGGGGTGACATACCAAGGACAAACATACAAAAAAGAGTTCATAGAAACTGTCTCATTTACAAGGGCCTAAAATATCATTCTCATACAAGTCTAGCATGTGCAGGCTTTAAGAATTTTGTTTAGAATAATGGACCATATGATGGGCTGATTAGGGGACTCAAACTTGTGGAATTAATTCTTTCACTCTATCAGAAATAACTTGTGCCTATAATTTTTCTAATCCTGCATTCTGAAGTCTTCCTCCTCATTTCCTCTTCCATGTGAAGTTATGTATGAGTGTGTATGTGTGTATGTGTTTGTGTTTCTGTGATTCTGTGCTGTATCCATAATATTTTTTTTGAAATATGTCATGGGTTGGAGAGGAAGTAAGTAGAATATATGAGATGGATAGAAGGCTGGAAAAATATATATGATATAATTATATTTTAATTTTAAAGTACTTATAATACATGAAATTGCAACATTATGTTTGCTAAGTTACAGCATGCTAAGTTATATCAGCAATCAACATTCTCATAAAGATGCATTTTTGTTACAATGAAAGATTATGCTTGCTTTTTGTAGATAACCCAGAATTAGATAAGCATTGTCAAAACATGACCATTAGTCAAGATTTTAAGTTACAAAATAGCACAGAAGTTTTTCCTCACTTCCTCATTTTTCATAAATGTTTACCTATGATCTCAGTTTTAGATTAATCAAGCACATCTTTAGACGGTTCTGACTATCAGAGGTAGCTAATTCAGGCTTCACATTTTGTGCTGCTATGGGACTCATCTATGGCTATTCTCAAAAGACTCTTGGGAACCTCCTCATCCCAGGTCACCAGAATTTCAGAGATGTCCTCTCACTGGTTTATTCTCTCTCCCAGGCTGTTTATCCATCACCCCCCCACACACACATCTGATGACTCCTACCCTCCTCAAAAACCCTCTCCTACTCAGTCCCTATCGGTACATTCACTTCCTATATCTATATTATTACCTCTTCTGAGTTAGATCTAAGAAATTTCCTTTGGGCCTTTTTTGTTGCTTATCTACATGGGTTTGTAGGTGGTAGCACCGCTATCCTGTACATTGTGGCTAATATTCACTTATAAGGGAATATGTAGCATTTTTTTCTGGGACTATGTTAACTATGTTAACTCACTAAAGGTAATATTTTCTACTTTCATCTATGTGCCTGCAAATTGCATGATGTCATTGTTTTAAAAGCTGAGTAGTCTTTGATTATCTTGGGCATCATATAGTCTGTGAGCTGCATCTGGGGTGTTCAGAGCTTTCTGGGGTTAGTATCCAATTATGAAGCCCAAGAAAAACAAACACCAAAAAAAAAAATGAAAGCCTCAGTCCTTCTTAGGGTAAAAAAAATGTATAGCACCTTCTCAGAGTGTAGTACACCTGAAACTCAAATCATTAATAATCCAAGAGCTAAGATAATAGTCTTGTGGCAATTAATGGTATTCACAGATCATTATGCTTAATTTATACCCAACAAGAAATGTGTTTCCATGTTATGTTCTGTCCTACATGTACTTAATGCTTATGGTAACTTGTGGGATTTCTACGCATGCTATCAAACCTCTAAAATAATTAAGTACTGACAAAATTATTCATATAACATTATGCCAAAATGCTTTTAAAAATCTGTAAATGTATCCCTCCTTAAAAAAAAATAAAGCAGTAAGGAATAATAAAAAATAAAATAAAAGCTGACTAGTACTATAAGGTGTAAATGGACCACAATTTTTTTTATTATTGTTACTATTTAAATTTTATTGAATCATTTTTAACACTCCTGATTTTATCCCTCTCTCATTCTGGCCTCTGATAATTTCATATCCCATATCTCCCCCATATCCCACCTCCACAAGTATGTTCCCACTCTTCAACATCTCACCCCATCAGACCTCTCCTCTCCCTGGGGTATCTAGTCCCTTGAGGGGTTAAGTACATCTTCTCTGACTGAACCCAAACCTGGAATTACTCTCATATATATCTTTTGTGCTTCATATCAGCTGCTGTATACTGCCTGGATGGTGGCCCAGTGTCTGAGTGATTTCGGGGGTCCTGCTTAGTTGAGACTGCTGGTGTTCCTACAGGGCCTTCCTCTTCTTCAGCTTCTTCAAGCTTTTCCCTTATTCAGCTACAAGTGTCACCTGCTTCTGTCCATTGATTGGGTGAAAATATCTGTGTCTGATTCTTCTAACTGCTTGTTGGGTCAGTCTTTCAGAGGGGAGTCATGATAGGTCCCTTTTTGTGAGCACTCCATAGCCTCAGTAATAGTGTCAGACCTTGGGGCCTCCCCTTGAGCAAGATCCCAATTTGGGCCTGTCACTGGACCTCCTTTTTCTATGGTTCTTTTCCAATTTTGGCCCTACAGTTCTTTCAGACAACAATAATTTTGTGTCAGAGTTTTGACTGTGGGACAGGAACCCCATTCCTCACTAGATGCCTGTCATTCTGTTCTGTTGGTACAAATTCCCAGTCCCCACTGTAGGGCATTTCATCTAGGGTTCTTTCCATTAAGTCCTGAACTTCTTTCACTTTCCAAGTCTCTGAGTAAACATCTAGGTTGTTTTCAGTTTCTGGCTATTAGCAATAAAGCAGTTATGAACAAAGTCCAGTGAGTGTACTTGTGGTATGGTATATCATATTTTGGGTATATACCTATGAGTAGTTTAACTGGGACTTGAGGTAGATCTATTCCCAATGTTCTGAGACACTGCCAAACTGATTCAAGTTGTGGTACAGGTTTGGATTATCACAAGTAATGGACAAGTGTTCCTCCTGCTCTACCTTCTTGACATCATGTACTGTCTCTTGAGTATTTGATCTTAGCCAATCTGACAGGTGTAAACGGGAATCCCAGGGTTGTTTTGGTTTGCATTTCCCTGGTGGCTAAGTGCTTATTAGCCATCAGATTCCTAGGTTGAGAATTCTCTGTGGATCTCTGTGCTCCAGTATTTAATTGATTTATTCAGGTTGCTTGTGTTTACTTTCTTGAGTACTTTCAGTTTTAGGAGGTGCCATGTATTAATTCTTGATGTTAGTGACTTAGCGGTTGGTGTTCTGTTTGATTTGTTGTCTTTTGTACCAATGCATTTAAGGCTATCCTTTCACTTTATTTTCTATTAGATGTAGTATGTCTGTTCTTTTTTTATTGACAAATTATAATAAATAAAAATTAAAATGGGTAGCTTTTGATATCTGCATTAGAAAAGTAGCTGGTCATGTTATGAAATCATTAAATCCAAGAATATCTTTAACTGCAAACAAATCCATGAACATTTAACACTACTTTTCTCCTTGATTTCTGATCTGCTTTTTGTTTGTCTGCTTATCTGTTTTTTTAATTTAAGTAACACTATCTATTTATGGAGTAGACACCAGAATTTAGTTAATGAGGCTTTTCTGTGTTTTCCTCGTATTTTCTCTGGCCAAGTCTTACTTGACCTAATGTAGAAACTTCCCAAGAAATGCCATAAATTAGTTACTTGAAAAGTGTTCCTTGGTTGATCTTTTTCCATTTTCTCCTGACATTTCCCCTTTCCTAATAATATCTTAAATATCATAGCTATTGTGGTTTGGAATTTTGACTCACTTAGAAAATGGCTAATTGGCTTATCTAGTCACTCAAGTAAAACTGAAGAATCTCAAATGGCTGAGGAAAACATGAAAAAAAAATAATGTTCAGCGTTCTTAGTCATTAAAGATATTCAAATTAAAATGACTCTAAGATTCCATTTAACACCAGTCAAAATAGCTAAAATCAAAACATCAAATAATAGTAGATGTTAGCAAAAATGTAGAGAATGGAACACTCCTTCAGTGCTGATGGAATTGTAAGCTAGTACAACCATTCTGTAAATGAATCTGGCATTTCATCTGAAAATTGAAAATAGTTCTACTTGAGGACCCAGCTGTACCACTACTGAACATATACCCAAAAGATGCTAAAACATGTAACAAGGACACATGCTACACTGTATTAGCAGCTTTATGTTTCAGCCTTAATCTGGAAACCACCCAGATGTTACTTAACAGAGGAATTGATACAGAAAATGTTGCAAATTTACACAATGGAATATTCAGCTATTAAAAACAATGACTTTACAAAAATCTTAGGAAAAGGGATGGAACTTGAAGATATCATCTAGAGTGAGGTAACTCAGTCACAAAAGAATATACATGGTATTTACTAAGTGAATATAACTTTGTCTGGTTTTATATTGAAATTTGATTCATTTGGACAGGATTTTTTAAAGGTTATAAGTATACGTCCATAATCATTCTTCTATATGCAGACATTCATCTAAATAGCACCATTTTTGAATATACTCTCTTTTCTCCATTGTATGGTTTTTGCTTCTGTATGAAAAAATAATTGTCTGTTGGTGTGTGCATTTATTTCTGATCTTTATTCTATTCCATATTTTTATGTCAACCCCACTCAAATTGTATTACTATTACTCTGCATTATAACTTGAAATCTGGATGGTGATCACTTCAGACATTCTTTTGTTGTACAGGATTGTTTTAGCTACTCTTTGTATTCTGATTTTCCGTAGAAAGTTGAGAATTGTTCCCTAAACTTAAGTAATGAATTCTGTTGCTATTTTGATTGGCATTACATTAAACTTACAGATTTTTTTTTTTTTTTTTTGGTAACATGGACTTTTTACTATGTAAATCTTATTGATACATGAGCATGGGATATCTTTCCATCTTTTCATCTTTTGGTATTTTCTTTATTTACTTTCTTCCGGAACTTGAGGCTCTTGTCATACAGGTATTTAACTTGCTAGGTTAACAATTCTGAAGATATATTATTTTTGTATATTCTGAAGGGTGTTATTTCCTGAAATTTTGACCCACTTATTGCTTATATAAATGATGGTTAATAATTTTCTTGAGTTAATTGTACATCCAGTCACATTGCTGAGGTGAGGTATTTATCTGTTTTAGAGGTACTCTAGTAAAATTTTTGTTCCCTCATGTACACTTTAATATAATCTTGAAGTAGCTATATTTTGACCTTTTCCTTTCCAATTTGCATAAACTTTATCAGCTATACTTATTTAATTAATCTAATTAAAACTTCAAATTCTACAATGAATAGATTCACAGAGTGTAGGCTGCCTGATCTTGTCCCTGATATTAGTAGAATTGCTTTAAGTTTCTTTCTGTTTAACTTTGTGTTGGTTATAGGTTTTCCATTGTATCTTTTATTTTGTTTAGGTATGTGGTTTGTATCCCTGAGAACTTTAAGACTTTTAAAATAAACCGGTGCTGTATTTATGTCAAAGGGATTTTCAACATATAGTGAGATGATTTATTTTAAGTTTGTTTATAAGTTGGGTTAAATTGATGGACTTTTGTATTTCAACCATCCCTTCATCTGTGGAATGAAGCATACTGGATCATCAAATATTTTGAATTTTTTTACATCAATGTTCATATGGAAACTAGTTCTGGAATTCTCTTTCTTTTTTGAATTCTTGTGTGATTTATGTATCAGGGTGACTGAGAGCTCATAGTACAAGTTTCCAATGATTCTTCTGTTTCTACTTTGTGAATTATTTTAAGGATTATTGCTCGTCTTTGATTCTGATGGAATTGTGTAGTAAAGTCATCTGGCCCTAACTTTTTTGTGGTAAAAGACCCTTATTTAACTTGGGTAAGAATTATCTATATAGTATATTATCTAATTTGTTTAGATTATCAACTTTTGTGGAGTACAGGCTCTTGATGTAAGATTATTTGGGTTCCGTAGTTTCTGTTGTTATGTCCTCCTTTCCTTCTCTGATTGTGTTAATTTGGATATCATCTCTGTGCCTATTAGTCTGTTTGGCTAAGGATTTGTCTATCTAGACAATTTTCTCAAAGAAACCAGCTCTTGGCTTCACTGATCCTTTTTGTTGTTCCTTTAGTTTCTAATTGACTGATTACAGCCCTAAGGTTTATATCCCCTGACATCAATTTCTCTTTTGTGTGTTTGTTGTCTTTCAGGTGTGGTGGGAAGTTGCTTGTATGAGATTTTTTCCAATTCCTTCATGAAGGCACACAGTGTTGGGGACTTGCCTCTTAGCCCTGATTTATTTGTGTCACATAAGTTTGGTTTTGCTGTGCCTTCATTGCCGCTGAAGTTTAGGAAACCTGTGTTTTGTTCATTATTTCCTGCCTGCCCAGTGGTGACTGGATGCGGAATTATTCTGTTTCCAACCTTGCTGTTTGTAGGCTTCCTATTGTTTTAGTCCATCTTTAGGCTTTGGTAGTCTGATAAAATACAAGTGGTTATTTCTATTTTCTTAGAATTTTTTGAATATTTATCCTTTGATGGGTGTGAAGTATCCTTCCCCATTTCTTTTGATTACTTTTGGTTGAAAATCTATTTTTCTAGACATTAGAATGTCTATTTCAGCTTGTCTCTTTAAGTCTTTGTGCTTGGAAAATATTTCCTTTGATCTTTATAGTGAGGTGAAGTTTATCTTTCCTGCTGGTCACATTCAGCATGTCTCAATATACCTTTTCATTAAGAAATTGAGTTTATTTATGTTGAGAAATATTAATGACAAATGATTTTAACTTTCTGTTATTTTCATGTTGGCCATGGGAGTAGTAGCAGTAATATTAATTGTGTGTGTGTGTGTGTGTGTGTGTGTTTTCCCTCCTTTGTGGTCTTGCTGGAGTGTGCCTATTTCATTACATTTGTTGTCTCAATATTTGAGAGAGGTTCATATTACAACAGAGAGCCTGAATTTGGTTTTGGCACCAATAGCAAGTGGTTTACAAAGGTCTATAACTACAGTCCCAGGGAATTAAATGACTGCTTTGGGCCTCAGTGAATACCTGTACACATGTGGTACACACTGGCATAGACAATCTCACACTCACACACACACTCACATAGCCGATTACACACACACACACACACACAACTAAAATAAAAATAGAGTTTTAAGCTCATGTCATATTGATGCTCATTCCATTGGTCTGTTGCAGTGAGAAGTACATGAAAGTTCATATCTCCCCACATGAAAAGAGAACTCCATAAATAATGAGCAAAAACACTGAACAACTACCCACTGAACAAATTCTACAAAATACTTACTAAACATTCTACACTGTTAGGGGCATTATCTTATCAGCTGGCATACAATATCAAAAAAAAAAAAAAGACAAAATGAGTGTCTCACAGTTGCTTTGTCATGAACTGAAGCTAGAAATCTAAGACAAGAGTGTGAACATACTTAACTTCTAGTGAGGGGCCACTCAGACTAATAGATAACCAGCTCTATGTCCTCTCATTCTTCTCCTTTCTGCACAGCAAGAAAGAGCAAAGAGATAGCTAGAGAGAGAGAGAGAGAGAGAGAGAGAGAGAGAGAGAGAGAGAGAGAGAGAGAGATTGAGAGACAGACAGACAGACAGACAGACAGACAGATACAGAGAGACAGACAGACAGAGACAAGCAGACACACACACACACACACACACAGAGAGAGAGAGAGAGAGAGAGAGAGAGAGAGAGAGAGAGAGAGAGAGGTTACTGCATCCCATAAGGGCATCAACACTAGTACTAAAATTTTATGTATAATAAGGTCTTATCTAAACTGCTACCCCATCCTGTGCCAAAGACCAATCCTTTCATACTGTCCTATGAACAGCAGGCTCTCTATTTATGAATTTTTAAGGACATAATTTAGTTCATAACAGTAATTGAAAAGTAAATAAAACCAGAAAATTTTACTGTATTGTGGTAGCCACAAGGAAGCAAAAGATATGATGACTAAGTAAGAAGGTATTTATAAAAGTGTCATGGGACTTAAACCATAAAATAAAGGAAGTCTAGATAGAGTATGAATATTAGTTAGCAAAGTACAAATGTTGCATCATTATTATGACATACGTACATATTAATGTGAAATGCTAATAGTGAGGAAAATGGAAGGCTTATGGGAATTCTGTGAACTAACTTGGCAACATGGCTTCAAATTTCAAGTGTTGATTTTAAAGAATGTAAAATCAGAAAGTCATTGGAAAGCCCTGAACTAAGGCATGCTCAATAGCTACAAAAATCATTTCTCATTAGGACTTAACATCTCCTTTAAATACCCAGTCTAATCTAGTTTCTTTGAGACCATTTGGTGGCAAAGGTCTCTGCAGGTTAATTAAGTTGTTGTTGTGCCAATGTATATGTGTGTGTCTAGAACATTTGCATAATCACACTGTGCACTCATTTATTTATTTATTTTTATTCTTCTTGGTCATTTCACCCTCTGCCCCCATATTACCATTACAAAGTGCCGGGCAAACTCCAATTGGCCTTTTCCTCCATCTTTATTATTAAATAGACCTTGTATTGTAAACCCTTTATCACTGTGCAGGCATCAGCTAATTAATCTGTGTAGTGTTCTTCTGACAAGAACATTCTATTCACTTTTATAGTGTAAAAAACTAATAGCTAAGTCATTTCTTCAACCCTTTAGTATAAGTCCATTAGGACGTTAACTAATTTACTAACCCAGAATTGCTGATGTAGGTAAAACAGGATGTTCGATGAGATCTACACAATACCAAAGACATTTTAAAGAATATGCTCAACATTGTTTTAGGTCTCTTCAAGAGTTCCCGGACTGTTTTTAAGGGATAAAGACAGTTTGTTTTCCATAATAAGAGAGGGGATTGAGATGATGACAGACCTTCTTCACAGACAGAAATGTTCCCTTTTTATTGCATTTTTAATATATTATTTGTTACAGCTTTTTTTTCCTTTTTATTAGATACTCTGTATTTACATTTGAGATGTCCGCTGCCTCGCTCCCCTCCCCCCCCCTTCATTTGCTTTCACAAAGGTGCACTACCTCCTGATCCTTCTCTTCACTGAGGCATGCTCAGAAGTATCTATATGAATCTAGCATAGTCCCTGAGGGGTATCTGTTTAGTTTTTAATTTTAAATATATTTTGTTCATTTTTCCCATGCTATAAATTTTACAGTTCCTCTACTCCTCTTTGTCCACTCAATTTTCTCAAATACAATATATATATAAAACACAAAATTTGTGGAATCCATTATATGTGTGATCAGCTTCTCCTAAACATGAGGACTGCCCTAGAGTGGTTTCATGCTCAGTTTCACTCCACTAGAGAAATTGATTTCTGATTTTTCCTGCTGGTGTAATCAGCAGTTCAGCTGTTGCTTTTTCTTCTGTGGCTAAGTTTTCGTGCATTGATTCATTCATTTTTAAAAGTAAAATAAAATATTAGCTAAAACAAAAAAGTATAATATAGAATTGATCAAGGCAAATCAACCAACAGAAGGAAAAGAACCCAAGAGAAGGCGCAATAAGAGAAGCACCTAGTATTTTTCACACTCTATTGTTGATGCCAAAGAGTGCTTACTGGCAAGAACCTGATAAGGATGCGTCCTCAGCAGCTCTGCCAGAGCTATACTGATGCAGATGAGGATGCATGCAACTAATCATCAGAGTCCACACAGGTAGAGAAAGGACTGAAGGAGCTGAAAGAGTCTGTAACCCCATGGGAGGAACAATATTATCAAATAATCAAACCCACCCAAGCTTCCAGGGACTAAAACAGCAGTCAATGAGTTTACCATGGGGAGAGACACATGACTCCAGTTGCAAATGCAGAAGAGTATAGCATTTTCTGGCATCAATTGGAGGAGAACCCTTTGGTCCAGGGAAAACTCCTTTTCCCAGTGTAGGAGAAGGCCAATGTGCAAGGGTTGGAGAGGGTGGGTGGAAAGGGAGCACCTTCATGGAGGCAATGGGAGGGGAGGGGAGATGGCATTCAGCAGAAAGGAGATAACATCTGGAATAAATACAAAGACTATTCACTAAAATGAAATTAAAATCCTTTAAAAGTTAAAAATTGGAATATGTATTCAATGGATCTGGTGAAGGCTCTGTGGATATTGCTTCAGCCTCTGTGAGTCCACATTAGTTTTGCACATGTTAGTATACAGGGCCTAGTTTAATTGGTACCCTCTATCCTTCTTTGTTTGTCTGTCTGTCTATCTATCTATCTATCTATCTATCTATTTATATTCTTTCTATCTATACTTCTGCTGGGTTTCCTTAACTTTGAGGGGAGAGATCTGAGAAGCACATCATATCTAGGGCAGAGAGTGCCAATGACTTTTACTCTCTGTTTAATGCCTGACTCTGGGCCTCTTTATTTTCTGGCATCTGCAAAACAGTAAGGATCTCTTATGATGAATAAACAACACACTGATCTATGCATGTTCACCTCACAATACCCTTCTCTAATTTTAACATCATATGTTTCCCAAAATGTCAGCATTGATTTTTTTTCTGATTTTCCTAATTGGTGAATGGTAGCAAAAAAACATTGGTACTATGTAGATTATGTTTTCAGTTTATTTTTTTTATTATCTGTGCCTATATATTTTGTACAGTACTATGTATAACATCCAGGTTATAAAATCACCATGTACACTATATGTCCATATATACAAATATATTTAGACACACCTAGAATTTTATGCAGCATAAAAGAAAGATCTATTGTATCCATTGGAAATAAAATATTGTATTATTTTCATGTATGGACACTACACTTTGTATAGCTATATTGAACATGTGTGTAAACACATACAAATGCACACACACACATACAAACACACACACACAATACAACATGAAAACAGAAAGGAAACTAGAGAGATAAAGAAACTAGCATGAGAACTGAAAGCTATAGAACAATTAAAGTGAGATAAGATAGGGACTGAGGACCTCTGTTCCCACCCAGCAGCATATGGAAAGCACACCATTGCCCTGCCTGATCCAGGAACCAGGAAGCCAGGAGTGGGAACTCTGTTCCCACCTGGCAGATTGGGGCACAAACAGGACTCAGACAATCTGCCACCTGGACCAGTGGAGATCCAGGGTCACAGACCAGGTAAAAGAGAAAGGCAAAAACATATCACTGACATCAAGATGGCAAGAGAAAAGTGAAAGAGCATATCCCAAGTAAACCAAGACAAACTGGCAACACCAGTACCCAGCTCTCCCATCACAGCAAACATTGGAATACCAAACACTCCAGAAAAAGAAGATGCAGACCTAAAATCATACCTCAAGATGATGACAGTGATCCTTAAACAATAACTGGAAAAAAAGCAAAAAAAAAAAAAAAAAAAAAAAAAAAAAAAAAAAAAATAGAAGGTTTTGAAGAGGGAACAAGAAAATCACTCAAAGAATTCAAAGAACTAGAGGAAAAAAGAACCAAAGAGATGAAGGAATGGAAGAAGGAATTTAAAACAGAAAATGACACAATAAAGAAAACCAAAACAGATCACCCTAGAGGTAGAACACCTAAAAAAGAAATCAGGAGTCACAGAAGAAAGCATTTCCAATAGACTACAAAAGATGGAAGAGAAAATCTCAGGGGTCAAAGACAACATTGTAAACATAGACAAAACAACCAGAGAATATACAAAAACAAAAAAGCTCCTAACCCAAAATGTCCAGATTATCCAGGAAACAATGAGAAGACCAAACCTAAGGATGATAGGAATAGAAGAGGGAGAAGAATATCAACTAAGAGGCACCGTAAATATCTTCAACAAAATTGTAGAAGAAAACTTCCCTACCCTCAAGAATGAGATGACCACGAGCATAAAAGAAGCCTTCAGAACTCCCAATAGGTTGGACCAGAAAAGAAATACCTCCTGACACATAATAGTCAAAACACAAAAAGACCCTACAAAAAAAGAGATCTTCAAAACAATCTCACTTATGAACATTGATGCAAAAATACTCAACAAATTCCTTGCAAACCGAATCCAAGAACACATCAAAACAATCATTCACCATGACCAAGTAGGCTTCATCCTTGAGATGCAGATATGGTTTAATAAAAGAAAATCCATCAATGTAATCCACCATATAAACAAACTCAAAGAACAAAATCACATGGTCATCTCACTAGATGTTGAGAAAGCATTTGACAAAATTCAACACCCCTTCATGTTAAAATTCCTGGAAAGAACAGGAATCCAAGGTCCATACCTAAACATAGTAAAAGCAATATACAGCAAACCAACAGCCAACATCAAACTTAATGGCAAGAAACTTGAAGCAATCCCACTAAAATCAGGGACTTGACAAGGCTACCCACTCTCCCCCTACCTATTCAACATAGTACTGGAAGTCCAGGCTGTAGCAATTAGACAGCAAAAGGAGATCAAGGGGATACAAATTGGAATGGAAGAAATAAAATCATCACTCTTTGCAGATGACATGATAGTGTACTTAAGTGACCCCACAAATACCACCAGAGAATTCCTACAGCTGATAAACAATTTCAGCAAAGTGGTTAGATACAAAATTAACTCAAACAAATCAGTAGCCTTCCTGTACTCAAAGGATGAACTTGTGGAGATAGAAATTAGGGAAAAGATACCCTTCACAATTGTCACAAAAACTATCAAATGCCTTGGTGTGACTCTAACTAAGCAAGTGACGGATCTGTATGACAAGAATTTCAAACCTCTAACGAAGGAAATCGAGAAAGATCTCAGAAAATGGAAAGATCTCCCATGCTCATATATTGGAAGAATCAACATTTTAAAAATGGCCATCCTACCAAAAGCAATCAACACATTCAATTGCAATCCCCATCAAAATTCAAACCCAGTTCTTCATGGAATTGGAAAGATCAATGTGCAATCTCATATGGAATAACAAAAGACCTAGAATAGCGAAATCCATCCTCAACAACAAGAAAACATCTGCGGGAATCACTATCCCTGACCTCAAGCTATATTACAAGGCAATTGTGCTGAAAACTGCATGGTACTAGTAGCAAAATAGGCAAGTGGTCAATGGAATAGAATAGAAGATCCAGAAATGAGCCCTCACATATATGGTCACCTGATTTTTGACAAAGGAGCTGTAAGCATTCAATGGAAAAAGGACAGCCCATTCAACAAATGGCGCTGATCCAACTGGCACTCAGCATGCAAAGGTATGAAAATAGATCTTTTCTTATCTCCTTGTACAAAGCTTAAGTGCAAGTGGATCAAAAATCTCCACATTAAACCAGATACACTGAAAGTATTAGATGAGAAAGGAGGAAAAACCTTAGAACACATAGACACAGGAGAACATTTTCAGAACAAAACACCAATGGCTCAAGCTCTAAGGTCAAAGATTATCAAATTTGACTTAATAAGATTGCAAAGTTTCTGTAAGGCTAAAGACATTATTAAGAAAACAAATAGGCAGCAAATAGAATGGGAAACGTTTTTTTTTTCCAACTCCACATCACGTAGAGGCATAATATCCAAGGTATACAAAGAAATCAAAAAGCTAGACACCAGAGAACCAAACAACCCTATTAAAAACTGTGGTACAGCGCTAAACAATAATTTCTCAATTGAGGAATATTGAATGGGTGACAAACATCTAAGGAAGTGCTCGACATCCTTATCCATCAGGGAAATGCAAATCAAAACAACCCTGAGATTGGCCAAGTTCCTAAACTCAGATGACAGCAGATGGTGGAGAGGTTGTGGAGAAAGAACAGTTTACCACTTTTGGTGTGGTTGTAAACTGATACAACCACTCTGGAAATCAGTCTGGCAATTCCTCTGAAAATTGGACATAGAACTACCTGAAGATCCAGCTATTCCACTTCTGGGCATATACCCCAGAGACACTCCAATATACAACAAAGATACATGCACCACAATGTTCATAGCAGCTCTATTTATAGTAGCCAGAAGGTGGAAAGAACCCAGATGTCCTTCAGTAGATGAATGGATACAAAAATTGTGGTACATTTACACAATGGAGTACTACTCAGCCATCAGAAACAATGACTTAACCAAATTCTTAAGGAAATGATTGCATCTAGAGAATATCATCCTGAGTGAGATAACCCAGTCAAAAGAACAGACATAATCTGTAGTCACTGATATTGGGATGCTAACCCCAGAGCCTCAGACTGCCTTAGAAAAAACTCACAGACAGTGTAAAGTTCAAGAAAAAAAGAAAACAAAAAAAAAAAAAACAACAAAAAAACAACAACAACAAAAAAGTCATACTCAATCCTTACACACCAAGAAAAATTTGACTAAACAGGGTTACCTCCTGTTTTACATGTACTTTTTGCTCATTGTAACTAATAAGAACTTAATGCAGAGTATCATACCTTAAAAAAAAAAAAAGAAAAAAAAGCCAAGCACTGACACAATTGTATTTATACATTTATGTAAAAATGTTTAAGTTTTTTTTTCTTTTATCTTTTTTTTAATGAAGTTAAAAACAAAGATAAGGACTGACTGTCTTCAATGAATCTGCTTTTCAATCTTCATATTCACAAACAGCACTAATACAATGTATATTTGCCAATTAAGATGAATTTATTTCAAATGTTTTTTATTACAGGTTTACTAGTGTAGAAGAATGAGAAATTCTCCCATCCATAAGAAGTATGGTGTAATAGATGTATCTCAGTAAGTACTAAGACACACACATGTGCCATGCTTGTCATGTGCATGTCCTTATCACTAGTCATATAACAAATGGCTCAAGTGTTGGACACTACAGGTCAATTAATGGTGAGTGACTGAAGAAAAGAGGACAGGGACTAGACAGGTGGCTCAGTAGACAAGAGATTTGCTGTACCATCATGAAAACTTGAGATAAGCTTACTGAGCACCCATGTGAAGTAATTGCAGCTTTACTCTTAGGCACTGGCAAAGTAGTGACAGAACAGATGCAGAAGCTCAGTGGTCAGGGAGCCAAGCTAAACCAGCACTCTCCATGTTTACTGAAGAGCAGTCAATAACAATAAGGTGGAGAACAATCAAGGAAGACATCCAGTATTGTCATTTAATCTCTACATGGATATTTACAACATAGAAAATCTGCATATTCCTGCATACATCACACAAATTCACACACACACACACACACACACACACACACACACACACACACACACACACACATACACACAAACACCAAACCATGAAAGCAAATTTTGTATCAATGTGTATAGGTGTAGATGCACACATATGAATATCCGTTACTTTTTACTATATAGGATTTTAAAAACCCTGTTAAAAGAACAAAGTCAAACAGTGGAGTGCTCAACTAACTATAAATGAGATTTCTAAATTACATCGTCTAAGACACAGTGGTTATCATACAAGGAGCATGGAAAATGATGAGAGCCTTAGGAATGAGGGCTGGAATGAAAATAAATCTGGATGTGATTGCTCTCTTGAACTCGATGTAGCTATGGATACCTTCACAAATCTGCACAAGACTGGATCCATTATCATTTAATGACAGATATTGGAGGGCTCTATGAAGTTCCAGGTCTTCCACAGGAACTTGAAAGTCCATGATTACTAGGAAAAGTTAAGTTCCTCAATGATATAGCTATTGATAACTTTTTGTGTTTTAGTAAACACTGTTCCACCAATACAAATGAAAGGAAACCCAGCTAGAATAAGTGGCTCACTCATTTAAGAAAGACAGACACCTTTGGGGAAGATTTGGGGGAAGGAAAGTGGTAGGCTGCAAATGACACAAGGCAATGGGAAATGAAAGCAATCAAAAGTGGAAAAAACTGGCAATGATTTTAAAAATGGAAGTACAGTGAAGTGAAAATAAAATCTGTGTTCTTTATTTTCCCAGAAATGCGATTGTGATTTTTCTCTGTGTTCCTTAGTCACTGTTTATTTAGTAAAGGCAGACATTTCCATGAGTACTGTGAGTTAGATCTCATGGCAGTTATGTGTTTTTACACTACTTCCTTCATTGAAAGAGTCTTATCACTAGTTATGACCATCTGATGTTCATATAAGCACTTAATTGGGTTAAAATAAATCCAGCTGAAAACTAAAGGGAGCAAGCATGGGACTAAAGGCCTTAGGCAAAATGGAAATAACAATAAAAAATGTCTATTAATGGATCAGAATACACAGAGTCTTTAATGGCCAACATTTCCAGTTTCATAAATGAAACTGACTGAAATCTCCAACTCTGAGAAAAACTAAAACAATGATTTTTAAGCAGGATTTGGGTGTTATTTATTTAATTATTTATTATTTTTATTTTGTTGGTGGTGGTAGTGGCAGTTTTTTATGGGTTTTTTTTATTTATTTACATTTCAAGTGCTGACCTCTTTCTCGACCTCTTCCTTGTCTCCCTTCCACAAGTTCCCCCCCATCCCTACCACCTCTTGTTTATCTCTAAGAGGGTACTTCTCTAACCACCCATGCACTCTCACCTTACCCCCCTATTATTCCTCTGTGCTGGAGGCATCAAGTCTCCAAAAAACAAGACTCTCGTCTCTCATTGATGATAGGCCATCCTCTGCTACATATGTAGCTGGAGTCATGGACCCATTCATATTTACTCTGGTTGGTGGTTTATTTCCTTTATTCCCTGGGAGCTCTTGGAGAGGTCCTGTTAGTTGATACTGTTGTTCTTCCCCTACAGCTTCTTTAATCCTTCCCATAATTCTCCCATTGGGGTTCCTGGACTTAGTCTGATGGGAGGCTATGAGTATGTATCTGTATTAGTAAGATGCTGGCAGAGCCTCTCAGGATACAGCTCCAAGCAGGATTTGTATACAGGGTTTTTTTTTTTTTTTTTTTTTTTTTTTGTGGATAGGCTTGGTTTTAATAGCAAATTTACTTTTAAAATTACGGCCTATGGATGGATGCCTTTGTTGTTTCTATCACTGTGGCACCACACAACCCTCACAATTCTTCTAAGAGTCATAATACAGAAGTAAATCTGTCTTCTTGTTGTAATTCTTGAGTCTCTGACTTCACCCCTCTTTTTCCAGCCTCTCTTTCCTGCTTCTTCTGTGGTCTCTTATTTGTAACCCACACTGTAATTTGATGTCCTTTATCTTAAGTAAGCTAAGGTCATCACTTACTTCTGTCTTGGACAAATATTCTATCTTCTGTCTAGAACACTCAGCAGTATTATTTATTCATTTCTTCATTTTAAAAATTTCAATTTGAATGTTCCTTAACATCTTTTAATAATATGAATTAAAAATAAACTATAACACATCATTACCTAAAATATATATTTGGCTTTAAAATATTTTAAAAACTTATAAGCTAGCCTTTTGTTGCAATGGATTTATGATTACCAATGAAGCCTTAGCAACATTATCTCACCTTGGACACACACACACACACAAATACACACATACATGATCAAAAAGTGTTCTTTTCCATTCTTTACCTCAAACCTTACACAAGTCACCACCATATACACCTTAATTTATAGAAACAAGCTGTACTAGTTATAGCATGTTCTCACAATACTGACCATTTGGGAACTATCATATTCATCTTTGTTGTCTAACTTCTATAAAGAAGGCAAGAGTGGCATTGGTATTCACCAGTCAAGGCTGTGTCTTTTTTCCCTTTAATTGGATATTCTCTCTATTTACATTTCAAATGCTATCCCCTTTCCCCCATTTATATCCTCCTGTGCCCCTCCCATTGCGTCCATGAAGTTGCTCCCTCTCCCAACCAACCTCTCCCACCCCATTGCCTTGCCATTTCACTACACTGAGAGAATGAGCCTTCCCTGGCCCAAAGAACCCTCCTCCAATGATACCAGAGAATTCTGTCCTTTATTTCATATGCACCTGGAGCCATGAGTCTCTCTATGTAAACTCCTTGGATGGTGTTTTAGTGCCTGGGAGCTGTGGTGGGTTTGGTTAGTTAATAATTTGTTTTTCTCATGGGGTTGCAAACCCTTTCAGCTCCTTCAATTTTTACTCTAGCTCCTTTATTGGGGTTCCTGTGTTCAGCCTGATGGTTAGCTGCAAAGATCCACCTCTGTATCAATATGGCTCTCCCAGAGGCCCTGACAAGGCATCCATTTTAGGTTTCTGCCAGTAATAACTATTTGGCATCAGCAATAGCACATGGATTTAATGACTGCATATGGGTTGGATCCACAGGTGAGGCAGTCTCTGGATGATCTTTTCTCCAATCCCTGTTCTTTTGTTTGTCCCTTTATGTCCTTCCATGAGTGTTTTGTTCTTCCTTCTAGGAAGGACTGAGGCATCTGCCTTCTGGCCTTTTTTTTTTTCTTGGAGCTTCATAACTTCTGTGAATTGTTTTTTGAGTATTACCAGCAGTTTGGGCTAGTATCCACTCATAAGTGAATACTTACCATGAACATTTTTGTGGAACTGGGTTACCTCATTCAGGATGATAACTTCAAGTTCTATCCATTTAACTAAGATTTTCATGAATTTAGTGTTTTTAATAGCTGATTTTTACTCCATTGTGGATATGTACCATCATTTCTGTATTCATTCCACTCTTGAAGAACATGTGGATTCTTTTCAGCTTCTGTATTTTATAAATATGGCTACTATGAAATGGTGAAACATGTGTTTTGTTTTCATATATATATATACATACATATGTTGGAGCCTCTTTTGGGTATATGCACAGGAGTTTTATTGCTGGGTCTTCAGATAGTACTATGTCCAATTTTCTGAGTAACCACCTACTGTTTTCCAGAGTGTATGTACTAGCTTACAATCTCACCAAGAAGGGAGAAGTATTTCTCTTTCTCCACATCCTCAGCAGCATCTGCTGTCACCTGAGTTTTTGATCTTAGCCATTATGACTGGTGTATGGTAGAATCTAAGGGTAGTTTTCATTTCCTTTTCTCTGATACCTAAGAATGATGATCATTGCATTAGGTGCTTATCAGCCATTCAATATTTCTTAGTTAAAAATTCTTTGTTTAGCTTTGTACCCCATTTGTAATAGGATTATTTGATTATGTAGAGTCTCAATTCTTGATTTCTTTGTAGATATTGAATACTAGTTCTTTATCAGATGTAAGACAAGTAAAGATCTTTTCTCAATCAATGAAACTCTGAACTAAAATCATCCAAATGGAAATTTAAAGAGCCATACAAAGAATCAACCTAACCAGATGCTGCTCATTTGATAAAAATCAACAAGATTTATAAACACTTAGACAGACTAACAAGAAAGCACAGGGAGAGTATCCAAATTAACAAAATCAGAAATGAGAGCAAAAACATAACAACAAAATCTGAAGAAATTGAAGAAGTAATAAGATCCTACTACAAAAGCCTATATTCAACAAAACTGAAAATCTAGAGGAAATGGAAAAATTTTTAAGACAAATACCAGGTACCAAAGTTAAATCAGGATCAGATAAACCATCTAAACAGCCCCATAACCCCCAAAGAAATGGAATACATCATCAAAACCCTCTAAACCAAAAAGCTCAATACCAGATAGGTTTAGTGCTGGATTTTATCAGACCTTCATAGAAGACCTAACACCAAAATTTTCTGAACTATTGCACAGTACAGAAAGAAAGGAAACACTACCTAACTCATTCTTTGAAGCCACAATTATGCTCATTCCTAAACCACACAAAGTCACTCTACAAAGAAAGAGAACTTTAGACCAATTTTCTTCAAAAATATTGATGCAAATTATTCAATAAAATTCTTGCAAACCAAACTTAAGAATGTATAAAAATGATCATTCACCATAATTTAGTATGCTTCATCTCAGACATGCAAGGATGGCTCAATATGCAGAAATCCATCAATGTTATCTACTATATAAACAAACTCAAAGAAATATACCACATGTTCCTATCTTTGGATGTTGAGGAAGCATTTAACAAAATTCAACACCCCTTCATGTTAACAGTCTTGGAAAGGTCAGAAAAACAAGGACTATACTAAAACACAGTAAAAGCAATATACAGAAAAGCAGTAGCCAACATCAAACTAAATAGTGAGTAACTTGAAGTAATCCCACTAAAATAAGAGACTAGACAAGGCTGCTCACTCATTTTCTACTTATTTAATATATTACTGGAAGTACTAGCCAAAACACTCAAATAGCACAAAAGAGACCAAAAGATACAAATTGAAAAAGAAGAAGTCAAAATATCACTATTTCCAGATGATATGATAGTATACTTAAATGACCCTACATTCTACCAGAGAACTCCTACAGCTCATAAAATACTTCAGCCAAGTGGCTGGATATAAAATTAACTGAAACAAATCAGTATCCTTCCTATACTTAAAGAATAAACAGGCTGAGAAAAAATTTATAGATTCAACATCCTTCACAATAGGCACAAATTATACAAAATACCTTGGTGTGACCCTAAGCAAGCAAGTGAAGGATCTGTATGAAGAGAACTTCAGTCTTTGAGAAGGAAATTGAAGAAGGCCTCAGAAGGTGGAAAGACTTTCCATAGTCATGGATTGGAAGGATCAACATACTAAAAATGGCCATCTTGCCTAAATCAATCTACAGACTCTATGCAATTCCATCAAAATTCCAACACAATTCTACATAGAGGTAGAAAGAGCAATTTGCAAATTAATTTGGATTAATAAAAATCCAGGATAGCAAAAACTATTTTCAACAATAAAAAAACCAACAAACAAACAAAACAAAACAAAACAGACAAACAAAATGAATACCTTTGTGGGAAACACCATCCTTTACCTCAGTCTGTATTACAAATGAGTTGTGAAAAATACCACATAGTATTGGTGCAGAGACAGGTAAATCAATGGGATAGAATCAAAGGCCCAGAAATGAACCCTGATCTCTGGTCACTTGATCTTTGACAAAGGAGCTAAAAAGATAAAATGTATAAAAGACAGACTCTTCAAGAAATGGTGCTGGTGCAGCTGTCCATCAGCATGCATAAAAGTGCAAATTGATCCTTTCTTATCACCTTGTACAAAGCTCAAGCCCAGGCGGATCAAAAATCTCCATATAAAACCAGGTATAGTGAAACTAATTGAACAGAAAGTGGGGAAGAACATATAACACATAAGCACAGGGGGAAATTTCCTGAACAGATCACCAATGCTTGTTCTCCAAGATCAAGGATAGACAAATGGGACCTCAGGGAATTGCAAAGCTTCTGTAAGGCAAAGGACACTGTCAAAAGGACAAAATGGCAAACAACAGATTGGGAAATGATCTTTACCAATCCTACATCTGATAGAGGGCTAGTATCCAATATATAAAATTCAGTTTCTTAACCTTAATGAGAAATGGTTTTAAGGATGAATTGTTATGGTTTACAGATAAAGCTCCAATTAATGCTAATTCTTAACTCAGTTTCATATTTATCATCCTTCCCAATACTCAATTTGAAGTTGATCAATGACTTCAAAATAAACCCTGATTCACTAAATCTTGTGTTTGTTTTCCTTCTGTTTTAAGGGCTTGTTGGTATAGTTTGAGGATGTCAGTCAGTTTTTTCCTGTAATACAAAATGAGTAAAAATCTATTAATTCATTATAAATAATGTCTTTGCACAAGGCCATAGTGTGTCTTGGTTGGCCAAGTGTTCAATGGTTGTGTTTGAAGACAATTTCAAAGTTATCATATCTGGGTGTGTACATATTTCACCAAAGAAATCTCATCATCCCTTCAACTGGCTCATGCACTTTTAAATATATGAAACTATAATTGCTAGTAGATATAAAATGACACTGTAGTGACAATTTTGGATCTTGGTTTCATTCCCAACATAGCTATTTGGTTTCTAAACAAACAGTTCTCTTTCCTGGTGCAATAATATTGAGCTCTGTGTTAAGTTCACGAGGGAATTGTAGAGCTTATTAAATATAGGCAATGTGTTTTGGAAACACTTTTGGAATGAATGAGGTGGATGCAGAAGATTAACTTCTATTGTGTGGTTGTTTTGAACCTTATCAAATACAGAACGTAACATATTCAAAATGTGCATGGGAAAATGTAAAATATGCATGCATATTAACTAATTTTCTCTTGATTTTTTGATCCTTGTTAAGACATGATATATTTCAGTTATGGTCAAATGTGTTTAGGTTCTATATTTTGTTACAGAATATATACATGGGAAAGAATCATATTTTTGCCATCAAAGAAAGTTGGTTCTATCATATTTGATGACTGGGACTGTGGTTGTCAGGCTTGGGAAAGGAAAGGCAGCATGAGATAAATGATGCTTCTGAAATTCAATGTTCCAGACACTATCTACTCTTTCTAATTTATCATAATTATACCTTAGGTTATTAAACACTATACATACTATGTAACATTCTATAGCTAATAAAATCCTAAAGCCATCAAAATAATTTGATCGAAATAGCTCTCACAAATTGGTTTTCCCTTTTAAACATATTTATTTATTTCTGTATTCAATTAATATTTATACAAAAATAAATATGTACATATTATAAAATGGGTAGGTGTAAGGCAGTGATTGTAACAATGAATGCAAAAAGAAGGTCCAATCTCTATTGAGATAGCATTACAGCACCAATTTTTTTTGTGGTGAATGTTTATTTTAAAGAAATATCATCAGCTGGGAGCTAAGTATAGCAAAATCATACAAAGGATAAACAGCATTGGAGGGTAATGTCTTAGATTCATCCATGTTTCCAGAAGGGCAGACTTCTAAGATGACCATTCAGCAGAGAATGAAGCAAGGAAATAGTTGGGCCATGACAGTTTCCAGAACAAAATCATTGCAGAAGTAAGGAAAGTGTGTAGGAACTAAGAAGGAGTGAGTTGTTAGAGACTGAAAAGAAAGTGCCAAGAGGGCTTTTAATGTCACAGAAAGAAGTGTTTGGAAATATTACATGATGGATATAATGCTTTCTATTCTCATCTTTCTCCTTTGCATGTGTGGTGTGTGCTTATTAGTTTGTATAAACTTGGGAATATGTGTGTACTGCAAGTGATACTGGGTACATGTGCACTTGGAGGTACATGTTTACATGTCTTTCCTTGATTATTTTCCAAACTTATTTATTGAGGATGGGTATCTCATGGAATATGATACTCAAACTTTAGTGTGGGATAGCTTTGTCAGTGACTGTCAGAACTACACAGGTTTCTCTTCTTCCACCCCCTAGTTTTCAGAAGCACACAACTACACCTATCATTTTACATAGGTGCTGGAGATGCATATAGAAGAAGTTCTTCAGGTTCCTGAGAAGCACTTTATGGATGGACCCATCTCCACAACCCAGTTTTATGACCCCCTGGTTTTTCTACTGTAAACATCCAGAGTCCAACCTACAGAGAGTCTAAAAATATTGGGTAATTTTAAATAGAAATAAATGGGTTTTTTTCTTTTCATTTATCAATCCTGTCATTACTGTTTATGATCCTTCTCTTTCACAGATAAGAGAGAAAGAAGATCAAGAGCAAAACGAGTTTCCAAGGGATGTTAGGCTTTTGAGGCTCTGTTCAGGGACAATTTTGGTCCTAATAATTGAAGACTAGATTTTCAGAGGATATGTTTGATATCTGGGATTTATCCTGAATTGTACCTGATGCTTATTTCTGGCCAGGAATATACCTCTTAACTCTGATTTTGCCTCCAAAGGCTCAGATGTCACCAGACACCCTGCTGAATTCTCACATTTTCAGCCGTGCCTCAATTGTGCATCCAATGGCCAGGGCAAACAAACGAAAAATTATCACTTGGAACAAACATCTGATCATCTCAGCAGCAATTGCTATGAAAACAGAACACAGCAAAGGGCAGCCACTTGCTTTGCTGCTTTCATTCCAAGCTCTGATTGTTGTGGAATGAGGTGTCCTTTCCACCTGGCACCAGATATCATGGACAGGTGGTGCCAGGTGGCACAGACCATGGGGAAGAAGACAAAACATCTGTGTCCCACCCAGTCCAGCTCAGTTGAGTCTCTGCATGCCTCTCAGGTGTCCTACTGTGAAAGAATAAAAATAGGAAAAAGAAGGATCCAAGGGATCCGGTTTCAGATGCAGCCCTAGAGTTTAGATGTTAGAAATCTAAAACAAGATACATTGCCTTTCCTCAAAACCACCCCATCAGTGGTGAAATGTTTAGTGCTCAGCTACTGCAAAATTAGTGAAAGTGTATGAAGACAGAATGAGTTGAACAGATAGCAGAACTTGGGGGAAATTTAATCTAATTAAAAACAGGAGTTTTAAGGCCCATCTCACTAGTTGTTTCTGTCATATTAAGGAGGAAATACATTTTAAAGTGACAAAGAATGAGGTACCCTACATAAACATTATACAGATACGGACCAGAATGTTCATGTTAATCATTGATCATCTTTTGAGCTGATATTTTAAGTAGGGTATAGGTTTTTTTCAACAAAGATATTAAATGGGTCTAAATGTTTAACTTAGAATATAAAATATGTTAACAACATGTGATACTTTGTAAGAAATTGGTATTGGAAAAATGATGATGTCAGCATGGCAGAAAAAGAAAATAAATATTTTCTTTAGCTTGTGAAGAACACATGTTGAGCATTTGTCAAATAGAGTGCCTTGGAAATGGTATCCTGTGTCTCTAAAAATAGGCCGAGCATGAAGGGATGAGAAAGAGCACTTATAAAGCTGTATGAGTCTCTTGAGCATGACGTTTAATGAGCTATTAAAGACAACACACCAATGCTAGTTTAACAGGAACTTCATGAAAAATCAGAGAGTCATTGTGTCTTCAGATATACACGTGCTTTCCAGATGCTCAGCAGAGGCTGTGAAAAGATCTGATGTCATGTGCAATGTAAATACCTAAATACAGGCTTTCAGAGATGAACATGACTCAATGTGCATAGCCACATGGCACATCCCTTCCAAAGAACAAAAGTTAAACTTTGTTAGTATGAATAAACACTTGGAAGGAAAGGATTTTACTGTAACTACTGCATTAGTCTGAGCCTTTAATACTGATTACGTTTTTTTTTTTAATGTTGCAATTATTTTTACCAAAACTAGTCTTAATTTATGTTGCAATTTATTTATTAGTTATAACTAGAAATTATAACAACGATAAAAGAAGGTACTATATTATGACCATAGTGTTGGGCATTCAATATATGGACATAATATAGTCACCAAAATAATCTATTCCATAGAAAATTGATACTTACTATTGGACTTATCTGATTGATGGTGACCAAGGTTGGGTTAATGAAAATAATTTATAGTAAAGTAAATAGGCAATTGAGACAAGTCTATCAATAAAAGGTGATCCTGAACATGTTAATTACCTTCTTGATATTTTTTGCATATCTTCAAAGGTACCAAAACATTTTAATGTCTTATTGATAGAAAATAGGGTTCATAAGTGGAGTTCAACTGATCAGTTTATAGATTCTTGGGATTTGGGATAAATTAATAGACCCTTTTAGAACCCTGAGTAAAAGATGACCATTTAACAAACATATTTTGGGAGATTTCTTCCGATTTTAAATTTGAAGAATACTGATTTCAGACCTTAAGCCCTTCTAATATTAACCTTTATTTAGTCTGCAGATATTCATTTTCCATATACAGTCATTAGATATGATTTAAAAAGTACGGAGCATATGGGAAGAAATGAAGGGGTCTATAATTAAAATATGTTACATTAGAAAATTCTATTTCTAATTAACAAAAATGAAGAACAAAGAATTGGCTCAGATCTATTCTCCTTGTTATGACTAAAGGCACTTTGGTTGATGCCTACCTTAAGTAGCCTGAGTCAAATGTCAATTTCTTATGTCCTACAGATAAGCCTGTCTAGCCTGCTTCCTGGTTTATACATTATAATGTAGAGTTTGAAGTCAGCTTGTTCTCATTTTTTAGAAAGATGCAAGACCTTTGATCAAAGGCCTTACCAGGAGTTATAGAAACCATCCTGCCCTCCCTTATAACCCTGAACTCAATTACTGTTCAGCACCAACAAATTTGCTTTAATGTCCTTGCTCTGTAGCTATCACTCAGGGATGCTCTGATTAGCTGTATCCTATGGGATGACAAATGGAATGCATGAGCCATTTCTATTTTTGTAGTGATGCTGTTCTGTGATTAGATTCTAGAAGAAGGCAGAGTTTGTAATGAAGGCTGAGTAACCTTACCCCCCCCATCCTCTGGCAAATAAAATGAAAATGTAAAATTGTCAGTATTTTGAAGACATCTATTTTTGGCGTGGACCATTCTTGCTTTCCAAATCCCATTTTAAACTCTCCTCTGTAGATAGTAAGTTGGGACAAATATATTATTTCCTGTCATTACTCACCCTTCTTTGAGTGCATCTGTCTTCCTAACATTGCCTACTCACCCAAGAGACCCATAGAGGAGACACGGGGTAGATTCTCAAACAGTATAATTTCTACAGTTTCTCTAATCTAACCAGACTCTGCAATATGCGATAGAGGTCTAAGCAGTAAACTCGGTGTAGGACAGCAATAAAAAAAAAAAAAGAAGCACGTGCTTGAGAGTCAGAAGTTATCATAGAGAGAAAAGGAGCCCAGAGAATAAAGAGAAGAGATTAATATAGCATAAAAGACAGAAAATGATGGTAGCCATTTAGTAGAGAAAAGTTTAGGGAAGTATAAAGTTGGATATATTTTTTACATATAATCTTTAATTTTTTCTACTTTACATACCAATTAATTTATTAAGTTTTATGTCCTGATCACAGCCCCATTCTCCTATCAGTCACTCCTCATACTGCTCTTTCCTTCACACCCTCCTAATCACTTCTATGGAAGGAGATGACATTTCCATGTACCCATGGAATCAATTTGTAGACTCATCTCACAGAAATACACATACCTCTGCCTCAAAAGGGCAAAAGAATGTGCCACTGTGCCTGAATTAGAGATAGATTTTTTTAATCTAGAAAATGTGTGAAAAGAACAATAAAGAAAGAAAGTAACATAAATAAAGTATATTGGAAAAAATTTTGAAGGCAATGACAGAGTCAGAACAGAGTGAGATTGGGAATCATGACTATGGAACAGAAAGTGTTGGGAGTAGAAGTGGCAGGAAGAAAAGAAAAAGGAAAGGGGGAGGTAGGGCGGGATGAAGACAGACAGACAGAGAGACAGAGAGAGAGAGAGAGAGAGAGAGAGAGAGAGAGAGAGAGAGAGAGAGAGAGAGAGAGAGAGAGAGAAAAGAGGAATAGAGGGAGGAAAAGAGGCAGAGAAAGACAAAGAGGAGAGAGAGAGAAAATTTCTTTGCTGAGATGTTCAGAACTATAGAACTGTAATGGTTATGTAATTTGCATGTAATCCTTCATAGAAATCATTAAGAGAGAAAAGGGAAAGTTAACAAGTATAAAAGAACAATTAAGTCAGAATTGAACCAGTCAAATGAACCTATGTGCTTACTGATGATCCAGTCAATAAATTTTTAATACATTTAATGCATACTTTTTTGTTTACTTCCCACTTGCTCTCTATTGCAAGTCTGTGGATATGTTGAAAGAAGCCAGTACAGGGCTGGGGAGCTGCACAGTATAAAATGTATATGGGAGTAAAGGAGAAGGCTGAGCTTGAGGCTGAGAGTTGTTTTCCAGGAAATAAAGCCTATAAGTCTACTGAAGTTATTTGACAGAAAACCATTTTATGGTCTCTTCTATGGCCAGTTATTTCCCCATACCTTTCATTATGTCTTAGAACAACATAGTGAATTAAACAATATTATACGAATCATGCCCTTGATGGAGAACTCAATATATGGATGCCTGAAAATGCACTTTTAGAATAAGCTGAAACAGGTCTAATTCTACAAAGAACCCCTATTCTGTCACCAAAATATGTCTTTAAAACACGCCTGTTTTTACATCTAATACCTCTCTAGGATTCTTCTGTGATTGCATGGGTTTCAGTTCTTGCAGTTTCTTTCCTTATGCTCTCTAACACTTCTCTATATTTTAGAAGATGAGTCTTTTTTGCCCCACGTTTTACCCAATTCCAGTGCAAAATAGAAAGCTGATTTTTTTTTTTAAATTTAATTATCCGATCACTAGACTTTTCCTGATTACCCTCTACTTTAGCCACCATTTACTCTTCATTTTCTCCTAGAAATTCATAGCAAGCTGTAGTATGTTTTGTGTGAAAGTTAACCTATTTCCTCTTCCATTTTTATCTGGCCTCTGCTGGAAGTCATTGTAGCATAAAGCTACTTATTAAATAAATGGAGAAGAGCATGGAGAAACTCAAGACAGTTTTGATAACAACAGACTAAGAAGTAAGAGTGAAGTAAGTCAACTGTCTCCATCAAATGGGACAATGTGTCCATAATCTACTGAGCCAGAAAGAAGTCTATCTCTCAACCACTTCTTTTCCTTATTGTTTTCAGATTGTGGTACAATGGCCTCATTTAACCCTTCCATTTTATAAAGATGCATATTCATATCTGTGTGAGAGAAAATGTAGTTTTAGGTAGTGAATAGTATTTTTATTTTTATTGCCAGTTTATTGATTGTTTTGGTTTAGTCCCTGCTTGTGAATTTATCACTGTTATTCTGATACATTTTCACATGTATTTTTTTTATATCACTTCTAAATTACTAACAATGAATGCTCATCTTTTCGCATATTGAGACTATATCCAAAGTCCTAGACTATCCAGTAAATATGCAAGTACTAAATAAGAAACCTCTTTTAAAGCTGTCAGTGAAGAGTGATTTCTAAACAATTTAGGCTATTGTTACTGTTGTTTGTAGAGTAGAGTTTGAAAAGTGCATGTTGGCTGCATATGGGATGGATACCCAGGTCACAGAATCTCTGGATGATGTTTTCACCAGTCCCTGTTCCACTCTTTGTCCCTGTATTTCCTCCTGTGAGTATTTTATTCTCCCTGCTAAGAAGGACTAAAGCATCCACATTTTGCTCTTCCTTTTTATATAAAATATCCAATAAAATAGATTTAAAATGAAAATAAAGAAAATTGCCTGTTGCTGAATAAATCATGCGATTTGAACACAAACCTTAGAAGAGCAAAAGCTAGGTTTGACATGGGATCCTACTGCATGTTGTTTACCCATCATAGTATTAGAAGTTCCTATGGAAGCTTCTAAGAAAGAAAATCAATCAGTAGGCCTACCTATCTATGACTGGTGAAATTCAACACTGAGAAGTACAGCACAAAATCCCTAAAGGTGCAATACAGGCATTCACATTTTGGAAGTGACTAATAGTTTTTTAGGTAAACTTAAGAGTTTCTGAACAAGTACAAATTCATGTCTAATGATGTAACCGTGGCCAAATATCTGTAGCTAATGAGGTCTTTGGGTCACAGAAAATAACATACTATCACCATTGACATAAAGTATGGTAGTGCCTAACTTTATTCCAAGTATTTGTTTTATGTGCACAGATAAGTAAATCATTTTTTATCATCATAAAAATTTCTTTTTACAGAAAAATAGAGATCATGATTGAAACTCACAGCAGATCAAAATGCAGATACTGGCTGACCATATAGGATTCATATAGCTAAACCAATACCACCAGTTCAACGCTCAAAAAGTAACAGAGGAGGTTACATAAATGGAAGTGTCAAAAGGCCAGATGATGAGCCTGGATATTGTGTCTTTGATATATGACCAGAAAATTGTACCTGTAAAATCTTTGTAATATGACTGCCTATACAATATTCAGATAATGACAAAGGCTGACAGATCTACTTGAATGTGAAGATCCTCAAAGAGGTCCAGCCTTTGTCCAAGAGGTATAGTCAAACTTCTGACAAAGGAGACTATGTTTACCATGAAGTTTAAACTCCAATTGATTATCTAATATTGAGAGTCAAGACCCCTCTTATGCATGTAGGTAACACTAAATGATCCAGCAGATAGTGTTTGTTTGTGTGTGTGTGTGTGTGTGTGTGTGTGTGTGCATGTGTGTATTGTACATTGCACATTATATATGGAACAATTATACAGAAAAATAGAGAGAAATTTATGAGGAAAAAGAGGGGTAGATATGAATAGATACCAAGGAATAGGAGAGAGTTGAGAAATGATCTAAATATAATACATGTTTAATAAATTTAAAAATGTATATTAATGCAAGGAGTTTTAAACTATTAAGAATAATTTAAGAAATCAAGCAGAAATAAATAGGTCAAGATGAACAAGTACTCTTCTGGGTGCTAATGAGCCCCCAAAATTTATAACTATGCTTCCCAATTCTGTAGCCAAAAGCTATATGTGATTATTAAACACTATCTACTGTATGTCATATGATACAAACACTACAGTTGAAGTTTTTTCTCTTTAATTTTAATTTACTTATATTGAAAATTAAATGATCAAATGACACCAATAACTAGTATACTTAAAATCAGGCATAGCTTGATAATAAATCATTATAAAACATAATACACTATTTATGTTTTTCTCATGAGATTGTGAGTAATCTAAGTACTTCTGATAACCTAGGTGACTTCCTGGGTAATTCTTATGAGTGCATTAAAATCTGAAAAAAGGCTTTAAATCATTGGCTGACAGAACTTTGCGACCCATATTCAATCTTCCTATTTGCTAAGAATAAAAATTTTAATAAGAAAGTGAAAAGAATTTCAGAATAAAAAAGAGATAAAATGAGAGTATATGAGTTTTTTTTTTTTAATATTGTAGAACATCATATGGATTAAAGCAAGGAACATGACTGCATTGATTCAATTTATTAACACTTAATAAATTTTACCATCAAGTAATCTTTCTCTTTTCTATGTCTTGTCCATCTTCTAAAAAAATCTTAGTGGTGCCTTAATATTAAGAGGGAACATGAGAGCCCAGTCAATCTGCCACCCAGACAGGCAGCTCCTAAAGTTTGAAAAACTGGTAACTAGGAGACCTAGGCAGACAGGGAGCAGAGAGATCTCTGAGGAGTACGAAAAAAAAAAAAAAAAAAAAAAACACACCCCCCTCCCCTGCCCTGCCTGATGCAGGGACCAGGAACAGAACTTTGGAACTTCTGTTCCCACCCGATGACTCTGAGGCATAGAACAGGGCTCAGCCAATTTGCCACCTGGACCAGTGGAGATCCAAGGACACAGACCAGATACAAGGGAAAGGCAAAAACATATCACTGACAACAAAATGGCAAGAGGAAAGTGAAAGAGTATATCCCAAGAAAACCAAGACAACCTGGCAACACCAGAACCCAGGTCTCCCATCACAGCAAACATTGGAATGCCAAACACTCCAGAAAAAGAAGATGCAGACCTGAAATCATTCCTCAAGATGATGATAGAGATCCTTAAACAATAACGGGGAAAAAAAGCAAAAAAAAATAGAAGCTTTTAAAGAGGAAACAAGAAAATCACTCAAAGAACTCAAAGAACTAGAGGAAAACAGAACCAAAGAGATGAAGGAAAGGAAGAACTAATTTAAAAGAGAAAATGAAACAATAATGAAAACAAAAAGAGATCACCCTAGAGGTGGAACACCTAAAAAAGAAATCAGGAGTCACAGAAGCAAGCATTTACAATAGACTACAAGAGATGGAAGAGAGAATCTCAGGGGAAAAAGACAACATTGTAAACATAAACAAAACAACCAGAGAATATGTAAAAACCAAAAATTTCCTAACCCAAAATTTTCAGATTATACAGGACACAATGACACGACCAAAGCTAAGGATGATAGGAATAGAAGAGGGAGAAGAATATTAACTAAGTGGCACAGTAAATATCTTTAACAAAATTGTAGAAGAAAACTTCCCTACCCTCAAGAATGAGATGACCACGAGAATAACAGAAGCCTTCAGAACTCCAAATAGGTTGGACTAGAAAAGAAAAACCTCCCGACACATAATAGTCAAAACACAAAGTGCCCAAAGAAAAGAAAGAATACTAAAAGAAGTAAGGGAAAAAGGTCAGGTAACATATAAAGGCAGGCCAATCAGAATCACACCCGATTTCTCAACAGAGACTTTGAAAGCCAGAAGAGCCTGGACAGACATCAGGCACACCCTAAGAGAGCACAAGTGCCAGCCCAAGTTGCTATACCCAGCAAAACTATCAATCACCGTAGATGAAGAAATGAAGATATTTCAAAACAAATCAAAATTTACACAATATCTGACCACAAACCCAGCACTACAACGAATTATATGTGGAAAACCCAATAAAATGAGAGAAAATACAGCCTAGTAAAAACAAGAAAACTCCTAAACAAGAAAACCAAAAGAAGAAAAAGATACAGATACAACTCAACCCACAAAAGAAATAATAGCAGGAAACAGAAACAACTATTCCTTGATATCTATTAACATAAATGGACCCAACTCCCGTGTAAAGAGATATAGGTTATCAGACTGGATACATAAACAAAATCCAGCCTTTTGCTGCATACAGGAAACTCATCTCAGAGACAGAGACAGACACTATCTCAGAGTAAAAGGGTGGGAAAAAAACTTCCAAGCAAACAGCTCCAAGAAGCAAGCTGGAGTGGCTATTCTAATATCGAATAAAGTAAACTTCCAACCAAAAGTTATCAAAAAAGATAAAGAAGGACACTTTTTACGCATTACCGGGGAAATCTTTTAGGGGGAACTCTCAATCCTTAACATATATGCTCCAAATAAAAAAAGCAA
The DNA here is from genome assembly GCF_963924665.1 of Micromys minutus. Lineage (NCBI taxonomy): Eukaryota > Metazoa > Chordata > Mammalia > Rodentia > Muridae > Micromys > Micromys minutus. Next base: position 12,064,469 of record NC_137963.1, on the reverse strand, counting down.
CCACATTCATAAAAGAAACCCTACTAAAGCTCAAAAACTACATCTCAACCCACACAATAATAGTGGGAGACTTTAATACCCCAGTCTCTCCAATGGACAGATCACGGAAACAGAAACTGAAAAAGGACACTTCAAAACTAGCAGAGACTTTGAACCAACGAGAATTAATAGATATATACAGAACATATCATCCTAAAGTAAAAGAATTCACCTTCTTCTCACCACGCCATGGCACCTTCTCGAAAATTGACCACATAATTGGACACAGAATGAGCCTCAATCGATATAAGAACTTTGAAATACTCCCTTGCATCCTCTCAGATCACTTTTTCTAAGGCTTGTCTTTAACAACAACAAAGACAACAAAAAGCCCACATACACATGGAAATTAAACAATGCACAGTTAAACAATGCTCTGTTGAACAATAGCAGGGTCAAAGAAGAAATAAAGAAAGAATTTAAGGATTTTCTAGAATTCAACAAAAACGAAAACTCAACATACCCATACCTATGGGATGCAATAAAAGCAGTAATGAGCTGAAAACTTGTAGCCCTAAGTGCTTCCAAAAAGAAACTGGAGAGAGCTTACACCAGCAACCTGACAGTACAGCTAAAATCCCTAGAACAAAAGGAAGCAGATAGGCCCAAGAAGAGTAGATGGCAAGAAATAATCAAAATTAGGGCAGAAATAGACCACAGAGAAACAAAAAGAACCATTGAAAAAATTAACAAAAACAAGAGTTGGTTCTTTGAGAAAATCAACAAGATTGATAAACCCATAGCCAGACTAACTAGAGGGCTAAGAGAGAGTATACAAATTACCAAAATCAGAAAGGAAAGTGGACACATAAAAATGGAAACTTAGGAAATTCAAGAAATCATCAGATCCTACTACAAAATTGGAAAATCTGGAGGAAATGGACAAATTCCTAGACAGATACAAGATCCTAAAGTTAAACTAGGACCAAGTAAACCATCTAAATAACCGTATAACACCTAAAGAAATAGAAGAAGTCATCAAATGCCTCCCAACCAAAAAAAGCTAAGGTCTAGACGGATTCAGTGCAGAATTTAATCAGACATTTATTGTGGATATTACACCAATACTATCCAAACTATTGCAAAAGATAGAATCAGATGGAATACTACCTAACTCATTTTTTGAGGCTACAATATCCCTCGTACCTAAACCACACAAAGACCATACAAGAAAAGAGAACTTCAGACCAATCTCACTTATGAACATTGATGCACAAATACTCAACAAAATTCTTGCAAACGGAATTTAAGAACACATCAAAACGATTATTCAAAATGAACAAGTAGGCTTCTTCTGTGGGATGCAGGGATGGTTTAATATAAAGAAATCCATCAATGTAATCCACCATATAAACAAACTCAAAGAACAAAATCACATGGTCATCACACTAGATGCTGAGAAAACATTTGACAAAATTCAAAACCCCTTCATGTTAAAATTTCTGGAAAAAACAGGAAGCCAAGGTCCATACTTAAACATAATAAAAGCAATATACAGCAAACCAACAGCCAACATCAAACTTAACAGTGGGAAACTTGAAGCAATCCCACTAAATTCAGGGACTCAACAAGGATGCCAACTCTTCCCCTTCCTATTCAACATAGAAATGGAATTCCTGGCTGGAGCAATTAGACAGGAAAAAGGAGATCAAGGGGATACAAATCGGAAAGGAAGATATAAAAACATCACTCTTTTCCTATGACATGATAGTGTACTTAAGTGACTCCAAAAATTCCACCAGAGAAATCCTACAGCTGATAAACAAGTTCAGCAAAGTGGCTGGATACAAAATTAACTCAAACAAATCAGTAGCCTTCCTATACTAAAAGGACAAACATGTGGACAAAGAAATTAGGGAAAAGGTACCCTTCACAATCTTCACAAAAACTAGAAATACCTTGGTGTAATTCTAACTAAGCAAGTGAAGAAAATGTAGGACAAGAACTTCAAACCTCTAAAGAAGGAAATTGAGGAGGATCTCAGAAAATGAAAAGATCTCCCATGCTCATGGATTGGAAAGATCAACATTTTAAAAATGGCCATTTTACCAAAACAAATTACATATTCAATGCAATCCTCACCAAATTCCAACCCAGTTCTTCATGGAATTGGAAAGATCAATGTGAAATTCCATATGGAATAACAAAAGACCTAGAATACTGAAATCCATCCTCAACAACAACAACAACAACAACAAAAAAACATCTGCGGGAATCACTATCCCTGACCTCAAGCTATATTACAAGGCAATTGTGCTGAAACTGCTTGGTACTGGTACAGAAATAGGCATGTGGATCAATGGAATAGAGTAGAAGATCCAGAAATGAGCCCTCATGTATATGGTCACCTGATTTTTGACAAAGGATCTGTAAACATTCAATGGACAAAGGACAGCCTATTCAACAAATGGTGCTGATCCAACTGGCACTCAGCATGCAAAGGAATGAAAATAGACCCTTTCTTTTTTCCTTGTACCAAGCTCAAGTGTATGTGGATCAAAGATCTCCACATTAAACCAGATACACTGAAACTATTATATGAGAAAGGCAGGAAAACCTTAGATCACATAGGCACAGGAGAAAATTTTCTGAACAAAACACCAATGGCTCAAGCTCTAAGATCAAAGATTAACAAATGGGACTTAATGAGATTGCAACGTTCTGTAAGGCTACGGACATTGTCCAAAAAACAAAATGGCAACCAATAGAATGGGAAAAGATCTTTACCAACTCCACATCAGATAGAGGCCTAATAGCCAAGTTATACAATGAACTCAAAAATCTAGACGCCAGAGAATCAAATAACCCTATTAAAAAATCGGGTACAGAGCTAAACAAAACGTTCTTAGTTGAGGAATATCGAATGGCTGAGAAACATCTGAGGAAGTGCTTGACATCCTTAGCCATCAGGGAAATGCAAATCAAAACAACACTGAGATTCCACCTCACACCAGTCATATTGGCCAAGATCCAAAACTCAGATGACAATAGATGCTGGCGAGGTTGAGGAGAAAGAGGAACACTTCTTCACTGTTGGTGGGGTTGCAAACTAATACAACCACTCTGGAAATCAGTCTGATGATACCTCAGAAAATTGGACATAATACTACCTGAAGACCCAGCTATTCCACTTCTGGGCATATACTCCAGAAACACCTTAGTACACAACAAGGATATATGCACCACAATGTTCATAGCACCTTTATTTATAATAGCCAGAAGCTGGAAAGAACTCATATGTCTTTCAGAAGATAAATGGATACAAAAATTGTGGTACATTTACACAATGGAATACTACTCAACCACCAGAAACAATGACTTAACCAAATTCTTAAGAAAATGGCTGCATCTAGAGAATATCAATCTGAGTGAGATAGCCCAGTCAAAAAAGAACAGACATAATATGCAGTCACTGATAGTGGGATGCTAATTCTAGAGGCTCGTACTGCCGCAGAAACAACTCACGGACTGTATGAAGTCCAAGAAATAAAGAAAACAAAACAAAACAAACAAAAAAAAATAGTCATGTTCAGTCCTTACCCACCAAGAACACATTGACATATTCCGTGTTGTATCCTGTATTACATGTACTGTCTGCTCATTGTAAAAAAAAAAAAAAAATCTTTACACACCAAGAAAACTTTGACTATTTCCAGGTTGCATCTTGTTTTGCATGTACTTTATGCTCATTGTTACTGGTGGGGTCTTTTTCACAGTATCAAACCTTTAAAAAAAAAAGTACTGACAAAAATATATTGTATAATTTTATGCAAAAAATGCTTAAAATCTGTACATTTATCTTTGTTTTGTAAAATAAGGTTGTTAAAAAAAGAGGGAACATAAGTAAAACAGAGAAATCTAAATACTGCAACAATTTTAAATCAAGTACAAAATAATGCTAAATAGTAATCAATTCTTTTTATCTAATAAATAATTTCTAGATATGGTTAACTATTTCAAATTCAGATTTTCAATCCTTGTGTGGTCAAATTTTATTTTAGAAAAAGCTACATTTGCTTGAAGGTTTTGAGCTGACATTGCACCATCTGACTTATGTGACTTAGATTTACTAAAAGGTAATTGGGCATTGCTAAATGTGGGCAATGTGTTTGTAGAAGCTAGCAGACCTTAGTAGTACAAATGAAATATAGGAAACATACAAAGCTAGAGACCAAAACAGCCCTGATTTTCTCAGGAGCTACAAAATAATCTAAATGTAAAACCATTCTTGATCTCTTGGATTCCATTCCATTAGCCATAATGGATTACAAGGATGTCTTTAGGGAACCTGTGCATTTTCTCATCCTTTTGTTGCCAATCACAGTCATCACTAATTGTCTGAGCCAGCCCCTCTGTTGCAGCTTCCAAGCACTGGGGCAGTTCATACAAGCCACATATTGACAGCAAAGATCGTGTAGGGCTCTCTTGCTCATTTGTTGTTCTTTGAACTTTTCTTTTAAATTTTAAAAAGTCATTGTAAGCTGTTACAACCACTCTGGAAATCAGTCTGGAGGTTCTATAGAAAATTGGTACCTGAGGACCCAGCTAAACCACTCCTGGGCATATACCCAAAAGAAACCCCAGCATCTAACAAGGACACATGTTCCACCATGTTCATAGAAGTCTTATTTATAATAACTAGAAGCTGGAAAGAACCCAGATGTCCTTCGAAGGAGGAATGGATACAGAAATTGTGGTATATTTACACAAAGGATCATCTATTAAAAACTACTTCATGAAATTCCAAGGCAAATAGATGGACTGAGGTAATCCAGTCACAAAAGAACACTCATGGTATGTACTCATCGATAAGTGGATATTACCCCCCACAAAAAAAGATCATAATACCCATGAAAAAAATCACATAACTTAGGAAGCTCAAAGAGAAGGAGGCCCAGAAGTTTGATGCCTCACCCCTTCTTTGAAGGAAGAACAAAAAAGTTGGTGGAAATAAAGGGCCAAATAGAGGAGCAGGGATTAGAGGAAAGATTATCTAAAGACTGCCTCACCTGGCGATCCTTCATATATGCAGTCACTAAACCAACAAATTATTGCTGATGCCAAGTAATGCTTACTGGCAGGATCTGATATGGATGCCTCCTTAGAGCCTGTTCCAGAGACATACTGATAGAGAAGAGGATGCTTGCAGCTAGCCATCAGACTGAACACGGGGACCCCAATTAATGAGCTAGAGAAAGGACTGAAGATGGTGAAAGGGTCTGCAAACCCAGAACAAATTTATCAAAAAATTGGCAGAACAAAATTATCAAAAAACCTAACCCAACACAGCTCCCAGGAAATAAAACACCAACCAATGAGTTCTTATGGAGAGACCCATGGCTCCAGGTGCGTATGTAGCAGAGGATGGCATTCTCTGGAATCAATGGGTAGAGAAGACATTGGTCCAGTGAAGGCTCGTTTTTCCAATGTAGGGGAATGCTAAGGCACTGAGGTGGGAGACAGAGATTCGGAGAGAAATCCCCTTCATGGAGGTTATGGAAGGGGGAAGGTGGATGGAATTGTGTGTGGGGGGATAACATCTAAAATGTAAATACAGAGAATATCCAATTTTAAAAAAGAAAAGAAAAAGTGCCTCTCAGATCTGATTCACCATTTGGTTTCTCACCAAAGTAAATATTGCTTCTCAGACAACATTTGAAGAGTTGCATTATTTGACTCTTGAATAAAATAGGGTTAAAAAGATTATTTCTATCTTCTTACCACTTTTAGCCCTTGCCTTCTTTATTCTTGTTGCACTGGTAAACTGGAACAGAATAATAAACTTGAAGTATATTTTTATATCGATCTATTAAAACTGAATTATGAGCCACTTGCCACCTGCCACATAGTGGTGGTGGGTAGAATCAATTTCTTCCTTGTTCATAATCACAAATATGTGAGGATACTGTTCTCTATAATGCTTAAACTATTCCTGATCACCTATCTTTATTTCCATCCATCCCAATCTTCTATGAGATCCTTCTCCTGATTGTGAGTTTGAGTGTAACTCTTCCTAATCCCAAATCTTTCAATTATTTCCCTGTACTTCCTGCCTCAACTCTCCATTTACTTGCTTTTAAATTTATTTAAATTTAGTTAAAAATTTAATGTAATTCTTAAGAAATTCCTATATGTAATACAGTTAAACCCTTTGCTCACCCACTCAAAATCTCAGTGTATCCCTATCTCTTGTCAACTAAATTTATGATCTCTTCCTTAGATATGTTTTACACACACACACACACACACACACACACACTAACACACACTAACACACACACTATGTGAGAGAGAGAGAGAAAGAGAGAGAGAGAGAGAGAGAGAGAGAGAGAGAGAGAGAGAGAGAGAGAGAGAGAGAGAGAGAGAGAGAGAGAGAATAGACATATATCTGTTTAGAGCTTCTCTTATTCAACCCCATATTGCTGTAAACAGACATGACCACAGTAATCCTTACATAAGAAAACATTTCATTGTAGAAGCTTACAGTTCAGAGGTTTTGTTCATTTTCTTCTTGTTGGGAACCATATCGTATGCAATGGACATAGCTCTAGAGAAGCAGCTTAGATTTCTACATCCAATTCAGCAGGTAGCAGAAATGAAACAGTACACCTGGCTGGCCTGCAGTGACACACTTCTCCAAAAGACAACACCTCCTAAATCCTGTGAAGCAGCATCATTCCCTTTAGTGAGTATCTTGTGTAATGTATGGATGTCTCACATGTCATTTAAAAAACATATGGCCTATGACTTATACAGGAAATTGGGAGGAGACAGATTTCTGGGAAATAAAAGAGGTAGGGAGATTGGCCAGAATGACATGACCAAATGGATACATGGTACCTAAGCACATGCAACCAGTCATATGGCAGAATATAAGTGAGAATAAATGGGATATATAAATCATATCATATAAAATCATATTGTCAGGGAAGGGCTTAACAATGTGGCCAATATATTTGTGACTGTATTTTGAGTATGAATCTTATTCCAGGGTACATGGATCTGGGAAGAGAAAACAGGTCAATGGTTCAACAACTCTCTTATAACCAAGTCCTCATACAGCCATATGTGGCCATTTCCTTCTCAAACAACCACAGAGTTGAAAACTTGGGTCTTAATAACCTATAAGGGGCCTTGTCATTAGTCTCTGAGAAACCTAAACTCTTTATTTTCTTAGTTTTCCATCTAAGCGTGGGTTTGAGTTACTCCTACTTATATTTAAGACAGAGTATATGAAAGGCTAATCAACAATGATCACTCCCAAAACTTTATGAGTTGCATAATGAGATCCTCTCTCAAAAGATTAAAAATAAAAGTTAAAAAAGCAAAAAATAGTTTAATGACCACAATAATAATATTGAAACTATTGCTCATTATTAGGTTAAAATGTGTCAATAAGGAAGTATAATTGTAATTAGTGTCTTAGAGTAAAATATAGATGTGTATGACCATATCAAAAAGCACATTCTTGACATAACAACTAATGTTTTGGTATTATCATAGAGAAATTTAGAATGTGATTTAAGAGAAATATTCACAACAACACTAAAACTCCCCTTAAATTATTTATTATAACCCTAATACTGTGTCTAGTATAATCATTAACAGGTGGCTCAAAACAGGAGAATTCTAAATTCCAAAATTAATCAAGTTGTTTATGGGCTATGATCTTTCTAGATTTCATCAGTTATTTCTTTGATTCTTTCAGCTTCTGATGGTTACTGACATTTCCAGGATCATAGACACATTTGTCTATGGCATCTCTCTCTAGATTTCTGCTCTAGAAATGCCTCAGTGCCTTTTTCCTTTTTGACTTATTATAAAGACACTAGTAGTTGAACAACAGCACATACTGATGTAATATGAATTTCGTTAAATGAATTACTTCTTCTAATGCTTTTTTTCTGTACAAGTCATATCCAGATAGTTGTATTGATCTTATTAGGCATAATATTCCATTCAATATCATTATGATATAATGAACTATTTTACAAATATTCATGTTATTATTAAGGAGTTCATTAGCTATGTTTTTGTGCCTGTGATAATAACAGCTCGAGGGAGAAACAGTTTATTTTTGGATCACAGTTCAAGGGTGCAGTCTGTCATAGACAGGGAGTTCTACTGGCGGTGATTGATTCAGTTGATCAGTTTTCATTTCCTTCCAAGGAGCAGGGATTAATGACTGGTTGTGTCCTGTTAGTGTTTTATTTATGCAACCCTGGAATCATGCCTTAGTTATTTTGTGATTCACTTTTAGAGTGGGCCTTTGTGACACAAAAATCTAATCTAGATGATTCCTTAAATGTATGGCTAGAGGCCAACCAACATAGACAATTTTTCATAAGTACACCCAGAGGCTTGTATTCTTGGTAATTTTGATAAAATGAAGAAGATAATTACCATCAACCATTATCAGGAAAACAACTATGTAGCTCTCATGTGCAAAGTACTATGCCAAATCATTCCTATGTTATCTTAAATGTCCATCACTATTTGATTATTATAAATATGATATTATGGCTTTCTATTGATGACCTGGAGCTCTCAGCTGAACTGTGCAATATGGTACAGGCAGTAAATTGTAGAGATGTGTTAAACCTGCATATATTGAACATATCCTTATAACTAACAAATACTTTTGAACAACCTAAAGTTATTTTATTACATTCTACTACAATCCTATTTGTAGTAGAGAGCATATTATTAAATCATTTGTCTTGATAAAGCATCTCTTTATGCCCTTTTTATGATAGGAACATATAAACTCCTGTAAGAAGAAGTGATGACTGATACATAGACACATGAGGGTGTTTACTACACACCTCCAGTGTGTAGGTTTTGATGGGGAAATAGATAATAGCCATTTCAATGTTTGTAACAATACTAGCTATTTTTTGCATACCACATATATTGCAATTATCATTACAGAGACATACAAAAAAATGACACATGCATTTTATCAACTTCATAGTATTTAGTTATTTTAACATGAAAGTTTTATTGAAGAAGCTGGAAAATATAGAAAGTAGTTAACTTAGAAAAGTGAGGTTTGTTCTTTATGAGAAGACATAGGACATATGTCTCTCATGGATCCTGTAAGAAAATACTCTTTTATTTCTTTCATTAATTCACTTGCTCATTCATAGGAAAAAAATGTTCCTACTCTGCCTTCTTTAAATTCTTTTTTCAGTTCTAATATGTTATGGTTATATTTTTATGTTTAAGAATGGGAGTTGATCATTAATATATTCAAACAAAAATGTATAATGTGTTGGGAATTTTTTTGTTCTTTATATGAAAGTAAAATTACTTAATTTAATATTTATGGGAATGTGGAATTGAAAAATAAATAAATGAAGGGTGAAAATTTATCTAATATTCTTCCCTCTGTAGTTATGTCTTTATTTATATTTTCAATATTTAATTCTCTAAATAAAATTCTCCTCTAGAATTTTTTACTTTTGTATCTGAGAACCCACAACTTCCCTTGCCATGGAGTAAATATCCTTCATAAACTAGTTTTAAAAACTGCTTTAGTCAAAATAAATAAGTGAATTTCTTTTCAAAAATGCAACATGATTGATCTATCAGAGGGTTTGTTCTCAGGTGAAAATAAAACCTAGCTCACAACCTGTTTCCAGCAATAAAAAAAAAAAAAAAAAAAAAAAAAACCTCTCAATACTCTAAATGACTTCTCACACCAGCAGAAGTCATTCAGCCTGTAGAGCCTTGCTTTTCCTAGCTGTTGTCATCAACAGGTCTTCATCTTCAATGAGGTCATTTCCAAATCAAATGAGATAACAGATGCTGTGAATTTTCAGGTCTGGTACTCTTCTATGTATATTACATGTCATTAATGGTGCTAATACAAAGAAAAATCCTCCTTCACATCTTCAGCTGGATTGCTGTAGTACTGCATTAGGTCTTGCTTATATATTATTCATAAGGGTCACAGCTCATTTAAGATATCAAAATCTTGGGAAGAAAAATTTTCTTTTCTATAGTTTGAAGCAACTGGGCACAGCTAGGTGCCATGTGTATTATAAAAATAACTTGATTTTAATGTTTATTAAAAGGAATTAATAACATTTTATTTAATTCACCATAGCAATTTAGGAAACTACACAGGTGCATGTTTTCATATTTTCTTTTTATTTAAAAATATAGAAAATTATCATAAATATAGATAAAAAAGAAAAAAAATCCTATGATATTATTATTTAAAAGAAGGACTATTGTTAGCACAAAAACTTAAGCAAGAGAAATCAAGGCTCCTTGGCAAAATCTGAACCCAGTTCTCTCAAATACAGCAAGTCCTGGATACCCAAAACACCAGAAAATCAAGATTCTGATTTAAAAGCACATCTTCTGATAATGATAGAGGACATTAAGAAAGACAAAAATAAGTCCTTTAAAGATCAAAGAGAACATAGGTAAGGAGGTAGATGTCCTTAAAGAAATACAGAAAAAGACAACCAAGCAGATGAAGGAATTGAACAAAATCTTTCAGGATCTAAAATTTCAAATAGAAACAATAAAGAAACCACAAAGGGAGACAACCCTGAAAGAAAAGGACTCTGCTAACTTGACAAAATAACAACCAACCAATTGGGAAAAAAAATTCCAATTGAAAGCCCAATCTGAAAGAGGTTTAACATTGAATGTATGTAAAAAAATTCAAAAAGTTAAACTTAGATAACAAAATAATTTTATTAAAAATCGGATAGGGCATTAAACAAAAAAAAAAAATTAGCTGAGAATATCAAATGCCTGAGAAGCACCTAATGAAATATTCAGCATCCTTAGTCATCAGGAGAATGCTAACCAAAACAATGATGATATTCTACCTCTCAATTTGTCAGCATGGCTGAAATAAAAATCTCAGGTAACAGAAGATGCAGGTGAGGATATAGAGAAAGAGGAACACTCCTTTTTTGGTGGGGTTATAAGTTGGTAAATCACTCTGTGAATCAGTCTGGTGGATTCTCAGAAAATTGGACATGGAATAAACTGAGGACCCATCTCTACCACTCGTGTTAATATACCCAAAAGGTGCTCCAACATACAACAAGGTTACATGCTCCATTATGTTCATAGCAACCTTATTTATAATAGCCCGAAGTTGGAAAAAATCCAGACATTCTGTAACAGAACAATGGATACAGAAAATATAAATTTACTCAGTTTTGAATAACAATGAAGTCATGAAATTTACAGTCAAATTAATGGAATTATGAAATATCATCCTGAGTGAGGTTACCCAGTCACAGAAGATGACAAGGTATGAACTCACTGATAAGTGGATATTATTCCAAAAGCTCAGATTACCCAAAATAAAATTCACAGGCCACATGAAGCTTATGAAGGAAGACCATGAAGATTGCTTCAGTCCTTCTTAGAAAGAGGAATAAAACACTCAAGGGAGGAAATATAGAGACAAACTGTGGAGCAGAGACTGAAGGAAAGGGCATCCAGAGACTGCCTCACCTGGGATCCCATCCCATTCACAGACACCAAACCCAAACACTATGGTGGATGTTGATATGTGCTTGGTGTCAGGAGCACTATATAGTGGTATCTTGAGAGGTTCTGTCAGAGCCTGACAAATACATAAGCAGATGCTTGCAACCAAATATTGTACTGAGTACAGGGTCCATAATGGAAAAGTAAGAGAAAGGACTTAAGGATATGAAGGGTTTTAAAAGTCCAAAATAAAAACTACAATAGCAACCACCTAAACGATGAGCTCCCAGAGACTAAACCACTAACCAGAGAGTACATATGGAGGTACCCATGGCTCCAGCCACATATATAGCAGAGGATGGCCTTGTTGGACATCAGCAGATGGAGAAGCCATTGGTCCTGTGAAAGTTCATTTCCCCACTGTAAGGGAATGCCAGGACAGAGATTCAGAAATGGGTGGGTTTTTTTGGAGAAGCTCCCTAACAGAAACAGGTTTATGGAAGATTAGATAGGAGGTTTCTAGAGGGTAAACCTGGAAAGGAGATAACATTTGAAATGTAAATAAATCTTGTATCTGTTTAAGAATCCGTCCATTTCCGCCAGATTTTTCAGCTTTGTAGAGTATAGGCTTTTGTAGTAGGATATGATGATTTTATGAATTTCCTCAGTTTCAGTAATTATGTCTCCACTTTCCTTTCTAAATTTGTCAATTTGGATACTGTCACTTTGCTGTCTTTTTAGTCTGGCTAAGGGTTTATCAATCTTGTTAATTTTCTCAAAGAACCAGCTCTTGGTTTTGTTGATTCTTTGAATGGTTCTATTTGTATCTATTTGGTCAATTTCTGCTCTGAGTTTGATTATTTCTTGATGTCTACTCATCTTGGGTGTATCTGCTTCCTTTTCTTCTAGAACTTTCAACTGTGCCATGAAGTTGCTCATATATAATCTCTGCAGTTTCTTTTTGGAAGCACTCAGAGCTATGAGTTTTTCTCTCAGTGCTGCTTTCATTGCATCCCATAGGTTTGGGTATGTTGTATTTTCATTTCCATTAAATTCTAGAAAATCTTTGATTTCTTTCTTTATTTCTTCTTTGATCATGCTATCGTTTAATAGAGCATTGCTTAGTTTCCATGTGTATAGGGACTTTTTGTTGTCTTTCTTGCTATTAAAGACCAGCCTTAGACCAAGGGGATCTGATAGGATGCATATAAGTATTTCAATCTTCTTATATGTATTGAGGATTGTTTTGTGACTGATTATATGGTCAACTTTGGAGAAAGTGCCGTGAGGTGCTGAGAAGAAAGTGTATTCATTTATTTTAAGATAAAATGTTCTGTAGATGTCTATTAATTCCAAATGGTTCATAACCTGTGCTAGTTTCACTGCCTCCTTGTTCAGCTTGTGTTTCCATGATCTGTCCATTGATGACAGTGGGTGTTGAGGTCTCTCACTATTATTGTGTGGGGTGCAATATATTTTTCTGAGATTTGTAGGGTTTTTTTTATGAATATGGATGCTCTTGTATTTGGAGCATATATGTTAAGGATTGAGAGTTCCTCATGACAAGTTTTCCCTATAATGAGCAAAAAGTGTCCTTCCTTATCTTTATTGATAGATTTTGGTTGAAATTCTACTTTATTCAATATTAGAATGGCCACTCAAGCTTGGTTCTTGGGGCCATTTGCTTTGAAGGTTTTTTCCCCAACCTTTTACTCTGAGATACTGTCTGGCTTTGTCTCTGAGATGAGTTTCCTGTATGCAGCAAAATGCTCGACTTTGTTTATGTATCCATTCTGATAGTCAATGTCTTTTTATTGGGGAAATGAGTCCATTTATGTCAACAGATATTAACAATTAGTGGTTGCTGTTTCTGGCTATTTTTGCTTTTAGAGGTAGAATGGTGTCTGTGTGTCTTTCTTCTATTGGCTTTCTTGCTTAGGAATTTGATTGTTTTTACTAGTATGTAGTTTCCCTCCTTGTATTCGGTTTTCCACCTATAATTCATTTTAGTGCTGGGTTTGTGGTCACATATTGTGTAAATTTGGTTTGTCCTGCAATAGCATGGTCTCTCCATCTATGTTGATTGAGAGTTTTGCTGGGTATAGCAGCTTGGGCTGACACTTGTGTTCTCTTCAGGTCTGCAAGATGTCTGTTCAGGATCTTTTAGCTTTCATAATCCCTGTTGAGAAGTAGGGTGTGATTCTGATTAATCTGCCTTTATATGTTACATTACATTTCTCCCTTACTGCTTTTAGTATTCTTTCTTTGATTTGTGGACTCAGCATTTTGACTTTTATGTGTTGGGAAGAATTTCTTTTCTGGTCAACTCTATGTAGAGTTCTGTAGGATTCTTTTCTGCTCATGATCATCTCAGTCTTAAGGGTAGGGAAGTTTCTTCTACGATTTTGTTGAGGATATTTACTGTGCCTCTTAGGATGTTGAGCACTTCCTTAGATGTTTCTCAGCCATTCGATGTTCCTGATTGAAAACTTTTTTGTTTGTCTGTACCCCATTTTTAATAAGGTTGTTTGATTCTCTGGTATCTCACTTTTTGAGTTCTTTGTATACCTTGGATATTAGGCCTCTATGTGATGTGGGGTTGGTAAATATCTTTTCCCACTCTGTTGGCTGCAGTTTTGTTTTCATGATTGTGTCTTTAGCCTTTCAGAAACTTTGCAATCTCATTAAGTCCCATTTGTCAATCTTTGACCTTAGAGCTGGAGCTATTTGTGTTCACTTAGTAATTCCCTAATGTACCACTCAGAGTCAAGCTGAATTCTGTTCCTTAACACTAGTTCTGTTATGCATCCCTGTAGGACCTTAGGCTAGGTGTACATTCTCTGACAGCAGATTTTTTTTTTTTTTTTTTTTTGAGATTGTAGCATCCTGGTCCCTACTTATATAACTGTAACTCAGAAGCAAGGATCAAGAAATAAGTGTTTGCATCATTACTTGGGTCTTGAATTGCTTCATAAGGTTCACATTTTGGTCCACATATCTAGAAATTTAAGAAGTAGTTATTCTCCTAGAAGGTGTGACTGGAAATAAAGAATTTGGGGCACTGAGGACTAATCTTTGAAGATGTTACTGGAATTCTTGCTCCTTTCTTCTACTTTTTCTTCTGCAGATGCAATGGCCTGGGTTGGTTTGTTTTACCATGTGTCCTATCTTTGATAAGCTGCTTTGCCTCGGGAGACAGCAAATATGGATTTAATCACTGAAGTCTAGAACAAAAATAACCTCTCATCATTCTGCTGACTAGAACAGGTACTTTGTTAAAGTGAAGAAAGTCTGTTAGGTCTCTCTAGGAACATGAGATTGAATACCTCTTATTCAAATGTTTGGCACCTAGAATGATATCATTTTAAATATTCTTGTATTTTGGAATTTCTTCATGTACATAATTAGATATCTTATTAATGCAGCCCATGTCCAACTGGAAGTTCAATTGTGATTCTAATTATATTGGACACTGAACATAATTTGATATTTCAGGGAAGTGTGCATTTTCACAGTATCCTTCTGCATCGTCAGGTTTAGAACTTTCTTCCTGTAACTTGGGTCCATAGGAAGAACTTTAAATTTTTCAGTTTCAGGTTTGAAAGATCTTTGATGTGCAGTAGTTGATGGTTTAATGATGCCATTTATTCCCTGAGATGCAGACACCTACTTCGCATATTTATACTTTTCCTTTATTAATTCTTAGACCAGGGTGGATAATACAAAAACAGAAAGCTAAGGACCACTGAATTCCCAGAGGGAAGAGTAAACACACTGGGGCTTGAGTGACAATCAAAATTGGTTGGCTGCTGCAATAATGTCATTGAACAAGGGAGAGACTTCTGATTTCACTTGTTTGCTGACAGCCATTGGAAATAGGTTCATAAATTTCACTTTTTTTGGCACCACTGGCTGCAATACCTCCCCTGAGATCTCATCTAGTCCCCACTTGTGTGAATCCTCTGAGGGCAGAATGGCAGCGTGCAGGAGCAGCAACCACACCCTAAATCACTAGCTTCCTGCTTCAGTCTAGCTGTTTGCCTGTTTAAGAGGTGGCTTGGAGCACAGCATCTTTGTCTCTTAGAGGCTTGTTGAACAAGCGTGAGGACTTGGATTCATATTACCAGTGCATCCAAGTAATGATGGCTCATGTTATGTCTCTAAACTCAATGCTATCAACACCCAGACTCAAGGGGGAGGTGGAGATAAGGAACAAAATACAACAAGGAAAAACATCAACAAAAGTAATCCCCCAGATCAATGAGAGCCTATCTAAAGAGGATACAGAAAAATGTCTTAGAATAGGATGCTCAGTGTCCACTCTGGCTTCTGCATGGGCACATATAGATGTGCACCTAAACAAATGTAAACATCACACACACACACACACACACAGACACACACAGAGAGAGAGAGAGAAAGAGAGAGAGAGAGAGAGAGAGAGAGAGACAGAGAGACAGAGAGAGACAGAGACAGAGAGAGACAGAGAGACAGAGAGACAGAGAGACTGAGAGACAGAGCAAGAGACAGAGACAGAGACAGAAACAGTGACAAAGACAGAGAGAGGACTCCAAAGTACACCAACCTTCAGTCTGATAGTAAAAGTTAAGGAATTCAGATTAGGTCTTTTCTTAGATCAGAAAGCTTGTTTGCTAAAGTTCCTTGGCTCTTGATTTCTTGCATCATACAGTTTTTTTTTTTTTGCAACAGCAGGTTAAACACAGCTTGTTTTTACTAATAGATCCTATGAGACCATAATTTATCATTAGATACATGTTTGAGTTGGATACATTGTTAAAACTCTATTAGGCAAAGTAATAAAATGTCTGATACTTGAAGTCAGGGTTAAAGGTAGCAATTTAGTCAGTACTTGATTTTGTTCAAGGGCTTGACAGTATGCATTGAAAACCTACTAGTTGCAATAAGCGTAAAGTACATGCAAAACAAAACGCAACATGTAAATAGTCAAAGTCTTCTTGTTTTGTGAATATATGTATATTTTTTGTTATTCACATGGTTTTATGTAAAATTTATTTTAATGTCTGAAAAAACAGTACTGACAAAAATGTATAATTTTAAGCAAACAATGTTTAAAATCTGTACATTTATCTTTGTTTTGCAAAATAAAGTCGTTTAAAAAAAAAAGGTAGCAATTTAGTCCAAGAAAATGCCTTGGGAAGAAAATAGGAATTCTGCTGAAAAGGGAGGAGTGGAGAAACTCTAACCAATATGTTTCTCTAAGTCATAGAGGCCTGTCTACATGCAGTCAGGGTAAGATTTTAGTGCAGTCAAAAAATTGTAATCCTCTCTAAAAAATATGATAGCTTTTCCCTAATATTTTTATTACTTATTTTATCTATTTGCATGTCAAATGTTATCCTCTTTTCTAGTTTCCCCTCAGGAAACACTCTCTGTCCTGTCTTCCCACAGACTGCTTGTATGAGAGTGCTACCCCACCCATTCACCCACTCCTACCTCACCACCTGGCATTCATCTAAACTGGGGCATCTAGCATTCACAATACCACCAAGGGCCTCAGCTCCCTGTGATGATACTTTTTAACTGGGTTTTCTTTTCTCAAATGTTAATTCCTTAAGTAGGAACATCAGTTTATCCTATTGAGTTTGGACAATTCCTCAAAGAAGCCCATGAAATATACACGTGGAATCGCCTACCTGAAGAACAGATCCATAGGGATGGCAACTAAATAATTTATTATCAGATTTGCGAGTCAATAATTCCCATATTGTAAAGATCTCTGTGCTGATGAACATTTGAATTCTCATCATCACATCTGTTCCTTTGCTGGAATCACCAGGAAGGACAATATGGTATTTTATAGAAGGCCTCATTCTTTTGTCTCTCAAAATGTTAGTCAATAAGAAGAAAAGTAATGAAAAGTCAATAGAAAATTAGAGAATGTCTCCAAGATTTTATTCTCTGACATGGGTGGTTCACACATTGTCTACATCACATCATAGGCTCTTTCTCCCACTGGTTTGCCCCTGATACTGATACATTTTCAGCATCATTTGGCAAATTTATCTCTTGTTATATAACCTGGTTTGGAGATGACAGTGTATTCTTTATCTTTGAATCCTTAAATTGCCTCTGATTCCTCTTTCCAGCTCTTTAGTTTTATTTCCTCTCATCTGCTTGATCAGTTAAATCCCCTCAATTTGTCAAATGGAGGATTGCTGCTGTTTTCCTGACCTGTCTTTTGCTATATTGTATCTCTATTGCTGTGTTACAAATTACCACTGACTTAGAAAGTTACAACAATGCCATTTGTTATAACTTAGTTCCTGATGCTGAGAATTACAGGGTGGGGGTTCACTCCATATCCTGTCACAGTTATGACAAGAAGAATCAATGTCTAGGCCTGACTTGGCTCCTATCTAGGGCTATAGGGGAATAATCTACTTCTGACTGACTCATTTTATGTTGCTAAATAATTCATTTACTCAATATCACAGGTCTGAGATCTCCACTTCTAGCCCAATGCTGCAAATGACAATATGTAATACTGTTGAGCCTTTCAATATGGTCTCCTTTCCAACATTCAAAGCAAAAACTAACCTTCCCAGTATAACCTTTTAATTCTTTGAACACACTAAATGCACTTCTAATGATGTACTGAATTTCTCTGCTCTTAAAGGCTTGGTTGCTATATACAGGTTACCCTGGCAGTATACTGTCTTGCTACTTTACTTATCTTTACAAAAATGTGAAGCAAATTTATAATATAATATGTAAAGCAGCATAATAATTGGAGGGATATACTTTAATCAGAGGTTGCTGGAATATGGTGGGACAAAGAATTTTGAGTCACTAGTACTGAAATTTAGCATATTCTAGTGATTAATAATACAATTATGAACTTGGTTCTTCATTTGCATAGTAATGTTAACAGTATATTTTAGTTGGGCATAGTCTTAGTTGGGATTAAAATAGATAATATGAATTTTAAAACATGTAAACAGATATTTTGAAAGCATTGTCTTTAAATTTCTAAGACCCTTAAATCTCATAAAATCTAGCATATTATATATGAATATATACATAATATATATATATATATATATATATATATATATACATATATTTGTATGAACCAGTGTGTTCATTATATAATTCTTGTCAGAAGACTTGAATCATACAACATAATATGACATTTGAAATTCACTTGAAACACTTAAATAATCAATTTAAAATCAGATCCCAAAAGATGTCTGTAAAGTAGAAAAATCTTTTAAATAAACATTAAAATTATGAATCTGAACTCCAGAATTTAGATTTCAAAAGATCTTTATGTGTAAGGATATAAGACGCAAGTAGAATATACAAAATTTGCTTGTCAAGTTCAATATGAGTCAGCAGTGTAATAGAGCTCCTCTCAAAGCTAATACAATTGAATGCTAAATTTAAAAAGTATAATGTTATTTTCCACATATGAGGAAAGTTTGCTTTATACTTTCTGTTATAAATACACCAGGATACAAGTAGCATACTTTAAAGAGTGCTTAACAAAATATGCGCATATTAATAGTAGAGAGATGATATATGCAGTCTTTAGATAATAGGATAAGACAAATTTGGAACTGAGTTGATTAGTTTCAGTTAAAAAATAAAAAAGAACAATGAAAACAGAGATGCTGCTTCTCCAAATAAAGGAGAAAACAATAGTGTCTATAATATATTTTCTTTCAGGGTAAGAAAATATTAGATTAGATAATAGTAAAGGTTGTACATCAGTAAGGATGTGCCCAGTGCCACTGTTTGCATTAACAGCTTTAATATGAACTTAAAGATTTATGCTATATATTTTACCAGAATGAAGAATTAAGTGTAGATTAAATACTTGAATTCATGATACATGTACCTCATCTCCTCAGGATAAATCGAACCACTTTCAAGAGACACTTCATACTTGACTGTTCTTCAAAGACTTTTGGAAGGACTTGTAAAAAATACATAATATTTCACACTGGAGAGTCCTATTCTGAAAATTTAGAGTGATATTTCACCTATTTGTCCAGAGTTTATTAACCACTTAATTGGCTCCTCGAAGTTGCTCATCATTTAACTGCAACCTGATAAATGTTTGGGAATAGTTAACTTCAAGGTTTAAAATCTTTATGAGTGCAGACATCAATCCTTAGCCCTGCAGACAGAGCTCCAGACTCAACAATGAATGAACCTACAAGACCTATTCTTTTCACAAGGTTCAGCTTTATTATATATCTTGACTCCAATAAGAAAGGGAAATATTCTTCTGTTTCTTCTTGTGCAAACAACACTGTGCTAAACAGATTAGAAATTTTCGAGGAAACATGGCTTCATTTGCTGAAGTTTCCACTGGTAATGTTTAAGTGAGTAATGGGGGTTGATAAGCAGCCAATAGAGCCTGGTGATTTAGAGTGTGGTTTAGACACAGGGTGGGTTCCAATACTGAATATAGTATTTGTTTCATGTGTAACTAGAGCACACTACGAATTTGCATCTCCTTGTGCAATATTTCAGTTTTTTGAGATAGACTCAGATTATGAAGTATGTATCAAAAGCCTACATTGAACTTCTGAAGATGTGTAAAATTTAAGCATTGTGTATTGCTGTATTAAGACCAACAGTTTTCCAAAATTGTTAAAAAAATAGTGTAGATCAAGAGTATGATCTTGTGCAAGCCAGTTGTTTTGTCCAAAGACACTTTCTGAAGAGGTTCCAGCTTAGAATATTACCAACTAAATTGTCTAGATTTTGCAGTAAAGAGGTTTTGAATCTGAAGAGGTGCTGATAGAGAATCACTTAAGTATCTACAAACTAAAGACCTTAAAGTAAAAAAAAAAAAGACATAATTTAAAAATTACATAAACAAAAAAGAGTCAACTATTAATTCTTGATATCATCAATGTATTATAAGAAGAGAACACGTGTAGGAATTGATTGTAGTCTTCCTGTTTCGAGAGACCTGTGTGGCTTTTTCCCTCTCTCCTTAGCACTCGCATTATACACTGTGATCTCAGGGCTCATATCTTTCTAACTGTATATTCCATAGTCCCAAAAGAGCATGTGAGAAATGCCAATGCAGCCAGTTAGAATGATCTGTTTGGGGCTTTTTTTTTTCAAAACTTTCATCTTCTCTTCAAATAACACTGCCTTATTAAGAGTATATGGGAGAAGCATGTTTTTGACCTGTGACTCCATCCTTGCATGGTCCTATCACTCAATGAAATCCAGCCTAATAAAGATATAAGGAGATGATTTTAATGCTTCCTGCTTTCCCCTTTTGTTTCCTTTGTGTTAAGAAGACCATCTTTGGCAAGTTGGTGTTGGAGGAAAGATTATCTCAGGATGAAGCAGATGGCCAGAGTTAAGCAGCCTCTTCTGTAATGGTTGCAGTGAGATGTGGGATTAGAGTATCCCTATCAGTAAACCCACCATTAGCATTACAGCAGTCAGATCTCAGAGTTCTTTCCCTACATCTGCCTCTCATTACAGGCCCCAGTCTCACCTACAAAACTGGTGACACATTGCATCCAACCATAACACCCAGAACACCAACATATATGCTGCAAAGTAATGACATGTAGTTTCACCAAGGACTTGACCACAGCCAGCCTAGATTGCTCTGTGGCCACAACAATGAAATGAATAGCAAAATGTTATTTCTTTTCTTTGTTTTCCCCAACATTGTTGAAAGTTTCTTGTTTTCCATTTCTATATTTCAGGCCATATTTTGAACCTCAGTATCTATCCTCTTGTATTGTTCAGCGGCCCTGATCATTTCTCTTTTAGCTACAAACTCTCAGAATCATGCAATACCAGAAATTAAATATTAGTTTTATAGGAGACTTATGAAATACACCACTGATGTTGTCTAATATTATGACAGATTTCATTCTATATGTTACATAGGAACAAGATGTATTTATGCCCCAAGTAAACTGTCAGATATTCGACTCTTTTGATTTTTCTTATCCAGTTAACGGTGATTCCATTTACCATGTATTAAGTATGCTTGGTTTCCAAATCTCAGCACTGTGAGATGGATGTAGACATAAAATCATAACCCTAACTAAGAAATTATTTAAAATTAAGACTCATAGAAATTTTATTTTCTTTCTAAAGATTTATTTATTAATTTATTATGTATAAGTACACTGTAGCTGTTGTCAGACACACCAGAGAGGGCATTAGATCTCATTACTGATGGTTGTGAGCCACCTTGCGGTTGCTGAGAATTGAACTATTGACCTCTGGAAGAGCAGCCCGTGCTCTTAACCACTGAGCAATGTCTCAATCCCTGTAAAGGGAATTTTTACAACCTATTGATGTCAATATGTATATCAAACACATTATAGAACAATGTGTTGTTCCAGTAATTTATCAATGACAAGTGAACTAAAATTTATTTTGGTTGCATTTTTTCCTTTTGTTTTATCTTTGCTATTGTATTTCTATCTTCTTAGTTTAGATTTTCATTATTTAGAGAAGGAAAATTGAAAAATCAAAACTTTAGTGTGGAGAGTGGTTGAGAAGATCTAGGAGTAGTTAGAAAGATGAAATATGAACAAAATATACTGAATTAAAAATAATTAAACAAAAGAAAAAACTGTTTACAATAAAACTGTACCTATTGGTCTAAACCAACATTTCTTCTTTGTCTTAGAGGATGATTCATATTCTAGTTTCTTATTCACAGTTCAGTTATACTTCTTTTCATAGAAGACTTCTTTCTGTCTTGTTACACATTCCATTGATTGAAGTATGAAGTATTGTGTGTGTGTGTATGTATGTACATATTCTTTGCTTCTTTATGTGATACTTCAAACCAAGCCAACTATAATTGGATAATTATTATTAAAAAGGCCAGTTCCTCCAAACTTTCTTTTCTACCAACCTTTATCATCAACTTTCTCCTTTTTTTCATTGCCATTGTCTATCTTTCCTCTTTGTCTTCATTTTCTTTTTAATTAGTATGCGTGTATGGACCAGGGAGGAATTTGCATGTGTATATGCATGATGGTGTTTGTCAGAGTACTTGTGAGTGTGAGTATACAAGCAAGTGTGCATACATATATCAAAGGCCTGACATTGGTAAGAAAGTCCCTTCCATTGCTTTCTATCTTATTCTTCTTTATGAAGCATGACTTCTCAGTCTAACCCAGGACTCCTTGGTGTGGCCAGGCTTGCTCATCATGGATATGCCCTATCTCTGGTCTCATAGCCTTTAATTGCTCTTGAGTAATCAGATCCACCTAGTGCTTACATCCTGGATATCCAGTAGTTAGTTCTTTGTAACCTCTGACTCATCACTGTTGTCTGAAAATATGTTCTTATGTGCTAAACAGCTGACTATATATCACATTATCTTCTCCATTGCCGTCAAATTCACGACTAGTAAGTCCCCTATCATTTCCAGCCTCTTGAAATGGTTTTATAATACACAGTCCTCTGTCTCATTTCTCCTTTTTTAAACCCCTAGAAATGCCCAACTATTATTCATGTACTTCTTTTGTAAATATTGCTTTAACTTGGCTCCGTATTCAACACACTGATGAATTTCATCCACCCCTAATAGGTTTTCTTTCTAATCTTACTATTTTTCTCTTTTTTATTCTTACTTCTGATTTGAGGTATAGGATCATTCCTGGACCGTTCCTATCTGAACTTCTTACAGGTAATGATTTAGCAATATAATTTCATGGCTTCGAAGATCATCAGGTTGTTGGAAAGTATTTTGATCTTCTGTGACTTACATGACCACCATGCTTATATAAAGCATGGTTCTAAATATACCTTTTCACTATGAAATGCAATAAATATAAAAATGTTGAGTAATTTCCCTATATCATGCTCTGCTTATTCTGTGTTTAGTGGCAATTTATCATGTGTTCTTTAGATCTTAAAGCCTGGAAGTCAAAGTTCATTATTTTATCCTTTCAGAATTGATTATTCTACATTTAAATTCTGTCATCTGAGAATTTAAAACATCAGTGGGAATTCTTCTCTAAGGTCTATAACCTATGTAATAACATTCTCTTTTGTTCCCAATCATGGTGCTATTCTTCTTATTACTGTTTTTCTCATGGTATTATTATTACCTCTCCACCTATGGGAGTTACCTCAACATTATTGTTGTGTGATTTCAGATGCAAATATTGCTTAAATAGTAAATTCCTTGTCAGTCATTATCCTCTGAGAGTCATTTCATAGGCCCTTCTCTTATGAGAGAAAAAAGCCTAATATCTGAGAAAGTAAGGAGTTTAGACCTTACTTAGGAATCTATGCTTAGGAAGATTATAAAATCATCACTTCCTCCTGGACATTCCATGATCTTCTGTATCAGCAACTAGTTTAAGTTGCTCTGGGATATACTTCACAGCAATTCACAAAGGACTTAGAAATTACAGGTTTTATTGTTGTTTCAATTATCACGTTAGTTGGTAGTACATATAATAAACCAGTCAACAATCTAAGGCCTTAAAGGGGGAATCTATTCACTTTCCTTTGATTGAGTAACTTAGATTGGACACCCTTGCACATCATTGTTTATGTGAAGACATGAAATTTTGCAAGGAAGATTTCATGGGATGTCAATTGAGAAGACAATACTACCTGTTATTTATGAATTTCATCTTTCATCAATGTGGGTCAGGTTTATACACATATTCGCAATTGGTTATTACAACAATAAGTAAAGAAGTAGAAACATTTTAAATATTTGACTCCTCACTGACACACTGTTATTTCCTTCACATGTGTTTATCAATATCAATGAACAAGAC
Organism: Micromys minutus; assembly: GCF_963924665.1. NCBI lineage: Eukaryota > Metazoa > Chordata > Mammalia > Rodentia > Muridae > Micromys > Micromys minutus. The sequence continues at coordinate 12,040,176 of NC_137963.1, read as the reverse complement.
TGCCAAAGTATAAGAGGTAGAGAAGCTGATCTAAAAGTAGTATGAATATTTTACATCTTGCCACAATCACTTTGTCTGATTAAAATCTGAAAAATAAGCATTAATGAACATAATAACAACTGGGGAAGCTAGTTTACACCCTCTCTTACATAGTTTTTACACCACTCACTCCATCTGTGTTAGATGATTTTCCATCTGACTTTCAAAAAAAAAAATTAGTCAATACTTTCCTCAAAGATTAGTGTTTTATATATTTGAAAAATAGTCAATTGTTTCAATGAAAATATTGCTAATGCTGTTCTGATATAGTCATAGATTGGTGCCTAGTCCAATTGTCACTATTGAGACTTCACCCAGCAACTGATGGAAACAGACAAACAAATCCACAGTCAAACAATCCTTTAGAAGTCTATGGAAGAAGGGGGGAAGAAGTGTAGAATCCAGAGGGGTCAAGAATATCAAAAGAAAACACAGAGAATAAACGAATTTGAACTCATAGTGGCACACATAGACTGAACCAGCAAGTGAGCTTGGGAAGGATCTAAGCTCTCTGCAGATATGTTAGATGTTTTATAATTTGGTAATCTTGTGGGACTCAAAAGAGTGAAAGCAAGAGCTATCTATGACAGTGTCTCCTGCTTTTGAACCCTTTCTTCCTACTGGGTTGTCTTGTCCAGCATTAATAGGAAGGGTTCCTATACTGCAGTAACTTTATATGCTATAGCTGGTTGATGTCCATGAGAGGACTGCTGTTTTGTGAATAAAAAGAGAGAAATGAAGGGGAAATGTCAAAAGAGATTGGAGAGGGGGATTTTGAGTGCAAAAAAAAAAAAAAAAAAAAAAAAAAAAAAAAAAAAAAACCTGCATTGTGGTCAAGATGTAAAATATAAACAAAAAACAATGCCAAAATAATGCTAATGCCATACTTTTTCTAATAAAGATATAAAACCTTATTGTATATTGTCTACTTTTTATAATTTTCCTTAAGATTTACTTGAAATATTTGGTGAATTTATACAGTTATGTCACCCAATTTTGACTGTATTTTTGAAACAACTTGGAATTATTTTCAATTTCAAAAGAATATAAAAGTATTACATTTCAAATATATCAGTTAGGTCAGAATAAATGATACAGAAAAAATGTAGTATTTTTCTGTTGGGAATTGAATAATAAATTCCTTCTTTGCATGGTGTTAACTTTGCTTACCATATTGTAGTTGTTGTGGAATGAATAAAATTTGAGAACAATAATAGCATGTGTTTTAAGAAGCATTTTCCATAGCCTCAAAGACCTGGGGTACACACTGTACTGTCTGTATTCACCATGCACTGATATAGCTTCAATGCACCTGGAGAAACCAGTACCTAAATTAGTCAAACTGATAGTTTGGCATTTTAGAGACGAAGTATCCTAACTGATTGAAATTACTAGCATTTGAGACGTAATGTGGAGAAATCAGCTGAGCTAGAAAGTGGTTGGCAGACAGGTTGGTACTACCTGGCTGGCTGCCTGAGACAGATGGAGCCACACTGGTGTGTGGCCTTCTTTCTGGAGGCAACCATGCATATAATGAATGCATATAGTAGATTCTTTTCTTGATAATATAGTCAGTGTCTTCTGGGTGCTTTCAGCTATTTGGTGCAGTATGCCATGTAAGGACAAGTTGCCTCCCCAGAGGATTCTGCTGAGGGGTTCCTAGTAACAATACCTCACTCTTTCATACAAATATACCAAAATTTACACAGTTTCTTTTACATTAAGCTCCCTCATGATATGATGTATTTAAAAATTTTATCAACACATCATAAATGAGAACTCTAAAAGAAATACAATGATTCATGCAAGGCCACTTAGAAAATTGCAGATCGAGTCTCAGTAAATAGATATTTAAGGTCTGAAGCATTCTTTCTTTTGCAAAAATGATTGACAGTAGCCACAGGGTGATGACACTCAATACAGGGAATCTGATATTGGTACCCAGCACAAAAACTCTAGAGGAGATAAAAAGTTATTAATGGTCATTTAAAACAAGGACATATAATGTATAAGTATTCTCCAAAACCAGAATCTCCTTACATCTGAAATTATATTAGCTCAAGGCATCAGGACAAAAGAGACATAGCCTCATATAATCTATGGAAATTAAAAAAATAAGAAGTAAATTATAATTTTGTTATTAAATGCTGGCTATCAAACTGAGGGGTTCTCACATATTGTACAATCACTATATCTGGGAGCCACATTTGTACCCTGCTTTACTTTTCATTCTGAGTCAATGTTTCATAAATTTCCCAGGCTGGTTTTGAAGTTACTTTATAGAATAGGGCAGCTTTGAGTTCATGATCACTGCACATCAGTGCTGATTAGGTCGCATTACAGAAATGCATCATCATGTGCAGTGACAAAATTATTTTTTTAGGTGCTTTAAAATGTTTTGTCTCAGTTCATTGAATAAGAGTGTTTTTTCTTCTTATTATTAGTTTGGATGGTTTTGTTTAATGCTTTTTATCACATCAAAATTCCCACAACTTTTTTCTCATGTTTCCCTTCTACACTTCTCCGTGGGATTACTTGCCACTAAAAAGAGTCACTAGATTGAGAATTACCAATCAGTAAGATGATATATAGGTAGACACAATTGGTGAGTTCATTACCAAGATTTACCATGAGTCATGTAGGTCGAGTTTTAGATAAAACAAATCCTTAGAGCAATTTGAAAGGTAGTCAGTATTATAGAGAAGAACAAAAAAAAAAAAAAAAAAAAAAAAAAAAAAAAAAAAGCATTCCAATGAGCTCATATATCTCAGTCAACCCTAATAAGGGTTAAAGTTCTTGTTTTACTTTACAAAATTACATTTGTCAATTATTCTGAAACAAAATAACCCAGTGTGCAATTTTAGTCTACTGTGATTTTTGTCTTGGCAAATATATTACTATTAAATATGAGTCTTTTCATAATTAATATGAGCTGGACAGAATATAGTTGTACTTAAACTAATACATTGATAAGGAGTGAAAGGATAAAGAATCTGTCCTTTTTTAAAACAAAATACTCATATCATAAGCTGAGGAGAGTACATGATCTGTCATGTACAGTAACATAGAAATTGGAAAAAATATCTATTTCAAAATTAGGGGCATATGATTTATATGAGTGTCAAAGGGTTCACTAGTTGATACTGCCTGCATGTAAGCAGGTCTAAATGCAGAGAGCCTGTATGCTCCATTGTCTGTTTTTAGGGAAATTGAAAATAAAATATTTTATCAAAATTTGCTTAATTCAAAATAAAAATAAAATTCCTTCATAGAAGTTTCCCACTGAAGATTGTTTATCACCCCACAATGATGTCTAATTTTTATATACCATTAGATACCATTGCATAATGATATAGGTGAATGTGTTAGGTTGCCTTGATACCCTGGGATACATAATGTCCCAGAGTTAAGGATGGAAACATGTGGTAGACATGATAAATTCTCACATTCCAGGTCTCTGGTGCATTCTGAAGTATCCTACAAACTTACCTCCCTAGTTTGCCTGTTTACTTTCTTTCTGCTTGCCCTCAGGCCTACAGTCCTTTTCCCCTACTCTATACCTGATCATGCTCCTCTCCCCCCATTCTTTTTCCCTCCCATGTCCCTGTTTTTTTCTGTCTTCCAAGTGAAAATGAGGCATCCTCACTTCTTGGACCCTTCAGCTTATTTACCTTTTTCAGTTCTGTGGACTGTATCCTGGGTAGTCTGCACTTTCTTTTTGGCAAATATCCACATGTGCGTATGCCTTTGAGTCTGATTTACCTCACCCAGGATGAAACAGTCCAAAATCTAAAAGTGGACATAGAAACAATAAAGAAAACATAAATGGAGTCAAACCTGAAAATTGAAAACCTAGGAAAGAGGTCAGAAATTACAGATGTATATATTACCAACAGAATACAAGAGACAGAAGAGAGAATCTCAACTGGTTAGTATTTTCTAACTTTATTGTTGGGTGAAAGTGTGTTCTCTCAGAGCCCTTAGTTAATTTTTTCGTAAATTCTGTGGACAGCTCATTAATACATTTAAAATGTCCATGTTGGAATTATTTATTAAATAGAATTTCATAAATCAATATTCATTTAATTTCTAGAAAACCATAGCTAAGAACTTACTTACAAAACCTAGAACAGAAGAATAAATTGAGTTTCTCCCCTTTCTCTCATTCTCTTCCTCCCTTCTTCCCACCATCCCCTCCTCCTTGCTAATATGCTGACTTCTTATAGGCATACTTGCTTCTTAGTTTGCCATGCTTTCAAGATAACCAGCATTTATGTAGTCTTCAGTTTAATAATGAGATTCTATTGGGATTCAATCAGACAAGAAACAGATTTTTGTTCCTTTAGATATAGGAATTAAAAAGTAAATATTTTGGTATATAGTTACTTATATTTAGAAGCTAGCTGTTAAGAGTTTAACATGCAGACCAAAAAACAAACAACTTTGGAGGTTACTTATGAAATCAGGCTCTGGGCAAGAATTCTTGGGAAGGAGAAATAGAGAAGGTAGTTATGAGTGAATTGGGGTGGCTGGATTTGGAAGATCAAGTTCAAGGGGAGGAAAGACAGATATATATATACATACAATTATTTAATATATAATGGTAATATAATGGAATCACAAAATGGAAATGATGGTATCTATCTATACACTTCTTATACCAATTAAAGAGTCTAGTTCTGAGAAATGGTTTCAGCAAATGAACATATTATCCAAAGGGGCCCTTGCAAATTCCCATACAACTTAGGCTATTGCCATTTGATTATACTCCACACAATGGTAGTAAGCTGCCAGTGGAGAAGATAACCCCTACAACAGTCATTATCTGTGGAGAAGTAGAACTGATGCCCCGTTAAATTCTTCATCTGTACTGACCTTAGATCATGGTTCAAGGAGGAACTTTTAGTGATACCAAAGGAGAAAGGTAAACAGTAACCCAATTCAAAATTCTTTGAAATACAATGGGGACCGGCATGCAAGATGCAGTAATGCAATAGTCGCACAAATCTTGTGAGAATGATGACCCAATGCCAATTGGATTTAAAATCTACTCCATGAGATGGAACATACCCCTAATAATGCTTGTTTGACCAAGAAACTAAGACTAGATAGAGTAGGGATCTTAAAACAAACAAACAAACACTATGGTTTTGCTAATATCTGAAACAACAAAATGACTCTTAGTACTATTCTGCTATACTCAGAGATCAGTGTCTTGCTTAGACATAATAGGAAAAGTTTTATTGTACAGTAAATGGGAACAAATACAGAGATAGACTGCTATATCGAATGCAGAGAATGAGAGAGCTTGGAAAACACACTCCTAAATGGGATGCCTTAATCAAAACCCTCAATGTGGAAGAAGAGACAGAGATATTGTGGGAACCAGAGGGGATAGAATAGATGGGGAAACAAGGCTGCACCAATATCCATATAAATTCACAGAGACTGTGACACTACACTCAGTTCCTAAATAGGTCTGGGCCTCTTGAGAAGATAATGCTGTGAGATAAAATTTTTTAAAAAATACATATTTCTTATACAGAAGCTATTCACAACTGATAACAAATGAAAAGTTAGGTTTCTTCAATGGTTTCCAGCTTAGTTTATGAACCACTCTTAAGCCCAAGATCAGTAGTCCTCAGTAAATTGCTAACATAAAGCAAACTGAATGGTACTTTCACAAGTTTCTTTTGTCCCACATGATTTGTTCAGGCCTTTGTTTTCTCTCCCTCTACGAGTATTTTGTTTATAGATTATGGTTCCAATTTTGTGTTTTTGTGAAAATGTTTTGCTTGTCAATGTGCATGTCTCAGAATCTATTTATAACTTTTGCTTTTTCTTTGGTTTTTTGGGGATATTCGTTGTTTGGTTTTCTCTTCTTCTTCTTCTTCTTCTTCTTCTTCTTCTTCTTCTTCTTCTTCTTCTTCTTCTTCTTCTTCTTCTTCTTCTTCTTCTTCTTCTTCTTCTTCTTCTTCTTCATCTTCTTCTTCTTCTTCTTCTTCTTCTTCTTCTTCTTCTTCTTCTTCTTCTTCTTCTTCTTCTTCTTCATCTTCTTCTCATCCGCATCCTCATCCTCCTCCTTTTATTTATTTATTTTGGTCTGCTTGTTATGCCCTTTCATCTTTCTTTTTTATTTTGTGCTATCTCCTTGAGGAATCCTGTTAGATTTTAATGAGAATGAGGATGAGTGTAGCCTTGAGTAGGTATGGATATAAGGAGGATCTTGGAAGGTTTTGCTGAAGGAAGACCATAATAATATATTATATGCAAATAAAAAATATTTTCAGTAAAAAGAGTGAGATCATTTTTTTAAATGAAGCATATATTTGGGAAGTAAATGGTGTGTGTGTGTGAGTGTGTGTGTGTGTGTGTGTGAGTGTGTGTTTGTGTGTGTGTTTGTGTGTGTGTGTGTGTGTGTGTGTGTGTGTGTGTGTGTGTGTGTGTGTGTGTGTAATTAGCAAAACCAGAAAAGGCAGAAAGGAAGGAAAAATATAACTATAGATGCCTTTGCCATTTGCGATAGTGAGAGGTTAAATGTTGCTTCCCCATTTCCTTAGTCTTACCTCTATAAAGTTAATTGAAGTGACATTACACCAGTAATAAAGCTACTCAATAAGAGCATTGAGATTTTATCCTTATTGAGCCATCAGACTTGGAACAATTCCGGCTAGCCTGTAGCTGCAATCCTCTAAGAAGCCAAAATATAGGAGAGAGCTGTGAGGCAGTGTTTCCTTTGCAGATGCTGTTGAGATTCTGGACAAAAGACAACATCAGGACCCACCCATTGGTAGAAGGTAATGGAGCTTCAGCTGAATAGCCCACAGGTAACTTTGGGATCATATTGAGGAGAACCTCCAGGTTGAGACCAGTAGCTGTGCAAAGTTGCCAAAGAAAATGAGTCAGTGCTTGTTTGTAGGGATAAACCTCCGAGATGCTTCCTATGAACCAGTTGTTGAAACAGGAGGTAGATAAACATCATGCTCCAGTTAATTTTTTTCACACGAAACTACATTATTGCAATTGTGCAATATCTTATGTAAGATTATAAGGAAAGTTAGGTCAGGTTCTCTATAAAAATATAATCTATAGAATGAGTACATATTACCAAAGGAAATTATTAGATTGGCTTATATGACACTTGCTAGGTAAACAGCAATGGTTGTCTATATACATAAGAGGCTGAAAATCAAGCAGTTGCTCTGTCTACAATTATGAATTTCTCAGCAGTCCTAAACTGGTAATGAGGCTTGAAGGAATCCCACAGAGCCACAACACAGGGCTATACCCCACACTGAAAGGCTTCAGAAGCTTGGTTTTGATTATCATCAGAGGACAGTAACATCAGCAGAGAAGATACACTTACTCACCTGCAAAGAGCAAAGACAGCCATACAAAAAGAGCAAAGTGTGAAAGAGAAAACATGACAAAGTCTGGCTGGCTGATTTCTATTCTCCATGGTGTCATCCCTGACACATCCTAAGGCCAGAATGAAAATTCATGGCCTGGACCTTAACTGGACTGATCAATATAGGCAACGTGGACTGCCAACAGTATTATTCTTTTTGTACTCAAGAAAATGTTCATAGATACCCTGAGATAAGATTTTATCCCCCAAAGTCAAATAAAGCTTATTGGCATCAAAGCTACAGTGTCTGGGATGAGGATGCTTATTCCCTGAGAACCTGGGGTCTCAGATTTCTACCTTCAGCATCTATAGATTAAACAGGTCACACTTTCAATGAGAAAGTTCTACAAGGGAAACCTCAATGGGTGGTTGATTGTTATGCTCCTTGGTGTGGTGTGGATCTGGCCAGAATTTTGCTTCTGAGTTTGAACTTTTGGCTAGGATGACCAATGGGAAAGTGATATCAGGGAAAGTGAACTTTCAGGCTTACCCCCAAACATGCCAGAAAGCTGGCATCAAATCCTACCCTAGTGTCCAACTGAACTACTATAAAAAAACAAAGTTAAGTATTTTTGAAGAGCAAATAAAATCCAGAGATGCAAAAACTGAGTGTTTCCTTAATTTATAGAAAATTGGAAACAGTCCAAAGCCAAGTAAAGGGAAGTAATGATGAAATCTGATGGTGTTAAAGACAAAAGTCAGAATGGCTAAGATCAAAAATTCAGATGATAACAGATGCTGGCAAGAATGTGGAGAAAGAGGAACAATTCTCCACTGTTGGTGGGGTTGTAAACTGACACGACCACTCTGGAAATCAGTCTGGAGACTCCTCAGAAAAATGGACATAGTACTACCTGAAGACCCAATTATTCCACTTCTGGGCACATACCCCAGAGAAGCTCGAAAATACAACAAAGATGCATGCACCACAATGTTCATAGCAGCCCTATTTATAATAGCCAGAAGCTGTAAATAACCCAGATGTCCTTTAGTAGATAAATGGTTACAAAAATTGTGGTGTATTTACACAATGGAGTACTACTCAACTATCAGAAACAATGACTTTATGAAATTCTTAAGAAAATGAATGCATCTAGAGAATATCATCCTGAGTGAGATAACCCAGTCACAAAAGAACAGACATAATATGCAGTCATTGATAATTGGATACTAACCCCAGAAAGCTCTGAACACCCCAGAAACAACTCACAGACTATATGAAGTTAAGAATAAAAAGAAAGAAAATGAAAAACCCTTATGCTTAATCAATCTTTACACACCAAGAAAACTTTGACTAATTTCAGATTGCATCTTATTTTGCATGCACTTTATGCTCATTGTAACTAGTAAGATCTTCATGCACACTATCAAACCTTTAAAAAAAAACAAGTACTGACAAAATTTATTCATATACTTTTATGCAAAAATGCATAAAATCTGTACATTTATCTTTTTTAAAAAATAAAGTTGTTCAATTGAGAAAAAAAGAAGTGTAAAGAACAGAATCTAGAAAATAGCAACAAAAGAAACCTTTCCCAGGTAAGATCATATTGAGGAAGCAGTTGCACATGTCCTGGGTCTTACACTTGCACTCTGCAGACAAAACACCTGTGCAGTGGCATTCTGTGACTGTTTCCTGTGAGGAACCAGACAGTGCTGTCTGAGACTGGAGTGCTCATACTGTTCTTTGTGTGTCTTTGTTGTTGTTGTTAATCCTTTTAGAAATACAAGCATCACTCAGTGAATGGACATATAGAAATATTCCAAAGCCTAAGTTCAGCCCATGGACAAGTTTACTGACCACCAGAACTAATTTTTCGACACCTGGCCCTATATGCGGGTCGGTCGTCTTCATATTGTCCAAAATGGAATTGGGTTTTTACTTGTCATTTTGTGATGGGCCTGAAATGAAGTCGCTTGGTTTTCAGACACCCCATTCTAGAAATTCTGTCTATGACAATATATTTAATTTTGACTATTTTTTTTAGAAATTGGAAAATAAAAATGTGCCCAATTTTCTATTGTGTACTACTGTGTTGAAAGGATTCCTTGTAAAAGTTTAAAAGTTGCTCTTAATTTGTCACAACAGAAAGTGTAAAAATCCTGTAAACTATCCTCACAGAGACAATGTAATGGGAAGTATTTACAGCAGTTAATGTGCTATGTGGGTGTCACAGGTCCAAGTTCTGAGCTCTGTGTTTAGTGTGCACACATTCAATTATTTGAGCCCTGTGTTTAGTGTGCACACATTCAATTATTTGAAACCTGCATTTAGTGTGCACACATTCACTTGTTTGAGGCCTGCATTTAGTGTGCACATGTTCAATTATTTGCTTTCATTAATGTTCTTACTGGAAATAAAATGTGTTTATTTTCCCACTTGGATCTTCTTATATCTGTAAAAACCTTAAAACGTTCTAATAATTCTTGGGAAGGGTGTTCTTCCTCGATATGTTATTCCTTTTTGGAACTACTAAGATAAGTCCAGTCCAAAGTATGTATTTTGTTTGATTTTTGATAAAGTCAATTCCTCATCTAAGATTATCAACAACGGTGAGTGTGATCTATGCTTTACTAATCCAATTTAGTACACACAATTATTTTGATCTGAGTCATGTGACTACTTCTATTCCATTCTCTACAATTTCTATATTAATTTAGTACATTTTAGATTTCTTCAAATATTCTGCTTCAAGTATGTCCTGCAGGCTTCTCAAAGCATAGAAAGAGTGTTAGAATTCAAACATGTATTCACCACATCTGGCTATAGCATTTAAAGAAATAGACAAAATTTGAGGAAGCATATTATTCATTTTTTCACAAATTATTGTCCTCAGTATCTCAAGCAACATATGATTTAGTGGGTTCATTCATCATTTGATGTTTAGTAAATAAGTCATTCAATTTGTTCCATATGTTAATGTATTGAGAAGAACTTAGAGTTCTTGAAAGAGACGCCTGTGGTCCTGGATAGAAGGCTTATCATGTGCTGTGCTTAAAGAGAATTTGAGTTAAAAACAAAGATACACACATAACAATGTTCATAGCAGCTCTATTTACAATAGCCAGAAGCTAGAAAGAACCCAGATGCCCTTCAGTAGATGAATGGATACAAAAATTGTGGTACATTTACACAATGGAATACTACTCTGCCATCAGAAACAATGACTTAACCAAATTCTTAAGAAAATGGCTGCATCTAGAGAATATCATCCTGAGTGAGATAACCCAGTCACAAAAGAACAGACATAATATGCAGTCACTGATAGTGGAATGCTAACCCCAGAGGCTCAGACTGCCCCAGAAACAACTCACAGACAGTGTGAAGTCCAAGAAACAAAACAAAACAAAACAAAAACAAACAAACAAACAAAAAAAGTCATGCTCAATTCTCACCCACCAAGAACACATTGACAAATTCTGGGTTACACCCTGTATTACATACACTTTTTGCTCACTGAAAAAAAAAAGCCATACACTGAAAGAAAAATATTTGTATTGATTGATAGTTTCTACAACATTCTTTTCTTTCTGTTAAACTCTCTAAAATGTTTTTCTAAAGTCTTGGACAACCAGGGTACTATTGCCTGCAAATTTTTCACTGCCTTATTTACTATGTTGAAAGAGTTTGGTTAAATTCTGTGTAGTAGAAACACTGTGCTTCTCCTTTAGATGTTTTGTGTACTATTGTTTTTTTCTAGGAAACCGCATTGTAATTTTTATTGTTTCTATGTGCCCTTTTACCAATAAAAGACAGTCTATGAAAAAAAAATAATAAAATGAAAAGGAGAAGCTACTTATTCATACCCAGGAGGCTGCAATTAAGAAAACTGCAAAGCATTTTTCAAGAGGCCAGTGTCACAGAGAAAGAGACAATCAATTCTAAACTGAAAGGGACTTGAGAAAATAATGAACAAGATATATTCTAAACTGAAAGGGACTTGAGAAAATAATGAACAAGATATCATTAAAAAGAAAAAAAAGTTCAGTTGTCCAAAGGTAAAGACCCACAGCCAGATATTTTGTGGGAGTTGGAAACTGAGGGAGAAAAAAATGAGAGAGAAAGACAGTAACAGAAACAGAGACATTGGGGAACACTCAAATCTAAATAGGATGTTTCCATCAATTTTCTCTCCTTAAATCTTAGAAAACCTTGTAACAGAGGAGACAGAATGAGTATAAAAGCCAAAAGGAATGAAGGACATCACAAGAACATGGTGCTCCAAATCAACTTAGCAAAGCTCCTATGAACTCACAGAATTTGCTGCAGAAGCGCAGGGCTGGCAAGCGTTTACACCAGACACTCTTTGTACATTTTATTACCTACTCTTTAGTGTTTTTGTAGGACTCCTGATTGTGTGAATGAGTGAGTCTATATAATTCTTATGTCTTTTCTTAAACCCCTTTTTTTTCTGTTGGTTGGTTGTATTCAGCATTAGCATGATGGTTTCCACTGTATATTTTCCTTTACTCCATTTTGTTTTTAGAAACAAATCATCTCTTAGAAACCTGTTCTTTTCACCTGGGAGACAAAAATGGAAGTAGATCCAAATGGGAAGAGAGAGAAAGAGCAACTAGGAATAGTAGACTGAGCAGAATCAGGATATATTTTATGAGAAAAGAATCTCTTTTCAATAAAAAGGAGAAATAGAAGAGTTCAGTTCCCACCTTCAACACTGGGTGCAGATGGCTGCTTATATCTCCAGCTCTGGGACATTGCTGGCTTCCCTATTATTTTCAGCCATATTCACAAACCTTCTCAGAAACGCTGCAGATTCGCTCACTACATACAGAAATAAAGACACATATACACACATTTTCACACATATCCAATTATTAAATATAAACATGACAAATATGGAAACTTAATGTAAATATGTAAACATGATGTATACTGTAAATAATATGTAAGCACAAACATGAAAACATGTGAACTGTGGATGTACAAACTCATTATCCCCTTATTTTCAGATAGTGACAAAAACTTAAACAAATTTTCCTTGGTTACTTTGTAAAAATTGTGAAAAACCTTATCCCATGAAAATCAATCTATATAAATAAATACATAGGCTAATCCTTACCCTTTGTATAGAATGATATCTGAATCATGAAGGAAGGACTAAAGAGTCCATTTTCAACCTAAAAAATTGAGGAAAGATTTCTTTTGTCCATCAATAAATCAAAGTGGAAATGGAAAACTCACATGTCAGTGTTGACAGGTGACTGGGTCTCCATGAAGGATTGACTCCTAGTAGTCTCCACGATGGGAAAGCAGCAGGGGAAGGGAAATAAATTGCACTAGCCTGGAAAAAAATTGCTCTTGAATTGTGGCTGACTCCATCATACTGTAGAATAGTTCATATCTTTGTGCAGGTAGGTTTTTATAATTTCTTTTATTATCCCTTCATTGAAGAAAAACTTATCCCTTCCAAATTTCCCCACAATGAAGTTTAAATTTTCTTCACAAAATTTTCCCTAACTTACTTCATCCTATTCAAAGTATTCCTTATATTAAAACATTAATGGTGCTTGCATAAATGTGAGCCTTACTTATTTTTAATTAGAATGCATTATAACTCATAAAATGTTCACTGTGTCAGGCATCATTGAGTGATATTAACCTATTTAATTCTCCCATAAATTCAATAACTTTGATGAATGAAGACACCATAACAAAGTAAAGTTATATAATTTGATCAGTGTATTCTGTCAGTAAGTTTTTATAATAACCATCATTTACTGAGAGCCCACTCTCTGATGCATAATTTTACTACTAAACACTACATAAAATATCTGAGAATCTTGAGGCCCAGTATTTAATCCAATATTAGCAAATGTCAATTCCCACTTCAAAAAGTTTTAGGTGTTTTACATTATCAATACACCTCAGAATCCAACTATAAGTAAGTATAAGTATTTATAGCCACCTAATTTTTGACAAAGGTGCCAAAAATAAATGACCATTGGAGAAAAGCCATTTTCTTTAAACGATGTTGTGGAAACTGGATATCTACATAGAGAAGAATGAAATTTGACCCTTCACACTCATAAATCTAAGCTGAGCAAGCATTTGAATGTTAGACTTGAGAATATAGGTTTATCTTAGCATGCCTTTCAAAGTTCATCACAGACTTTTCTTTGAGCAGTACACAGTGAAAAACATAGAACGTCACAACTCCTCGAAATATAAATAATAAACCAGGTATCTGGTGAGTGGTCAGACAGAAATGAGACATGCCACAAAACCTCTGGGAGTATAATATGCAGGCATAGAGACACTGAAAAATCTGGAATGAGACATTATTCTTGGACAGAACAGGAGAATGTCATTTATGATATCACAGTAACTGTGGTTCATAGCAGAAGACCTGTCACAGATCAAGACAACCAACACTTAGCAAGAAGAGGGAAAGAATTCATTATACACTATTCATAACTGAGACACTGTGGAAAGTTAATAGTTCTCATGTTATATAGATTACGTTTGCAATAAGATTGTGATTCCTAGTAGGTTGAACATATACCAGTGGATGACCCCCACATCCAGACATACATAGGCAACAAAAATTCATCCTGATAGGCTAATCATTTTTAAAAGGATCACAGAGTTGGAAAGAGAATTAGGAATGAATTTGAGTTGGAAGTATGGTCAAAGGGCATTGTATAAAATTCATAAGGACTTAATTAAAATATTTTTTTACATTTGTGTGTTCTAAATAATGTATTTCTGGAACAAAAATCTTCATGCAGTGAAAATTTTACATTTTATATATAATAAATTTATTATAGTATGCAGTAATTGCATCCACACAATACTATATGAGATGTAAACTTCAGTTTGATGACATTAGTCAAGGGAAATCAACCTAGAAGACATTATTCTAAGTAAGAATAAATTTTTCATAAAAATATAAATACTGAATCCCTGTGTGGTGATGTAAATATTTTATCGTAGCCACTCAGGACTCTATGAAAGGACAATGACAGCATTGAAGCCAAATTAGGCAAGTTTTTCAATGTTGCCCAAAATAAAACAAGAAAGGAGATGCGTGTCAAATTTTCTGGATATATTTGTTTATTGTTGCTGTAATGAAGGAGAGGGATAAAGGAAGAAAGGAGTAGAAAGAGGAGGGGAAAGAAGACCAAGAAGATGAATAGAAAGGGGAAGAAGAGAAGAGGAAGAGGAAGAGTGGAGGGATGAGAAGAAGGGGAGAAGAGTAGGAAAAGGAGGGTAGAAGAAAAGAAGAAGGGATGAAACACAAGAACAAAGGAAAAGAGAGAAATACCTTATGACCTTACTATGAATCTCAAAGCACAGAGCAGAATGTTTCTGACAGGTGGTGGGGCTTAGAGGGTGAAAAGAGGAAAAATGCTGTGTAACAGCCCAAATTTTCATTTACACAATGAATAAATTTTGGAGAACTATATATTGAGTTATGAAGTGGATTATCTGCATTGCATGTTTAGGGTTTTTTTTTTTTTTTTTTACAACTTCATTAAAAAAAACAGGAATACATGTACAGATTTTTAAAGGCATTTTTGCATAAAACTATATGAATATATTTTTCAGTTCTTGATTAGTTTTTAAATGTTTGATTGTATGAATTGAAATCTTACTAGTTACAATAAGCATAAATTACATGTAAAACAAAATTTAGAAGATAGCCTTGTAGCAAATTTTGAAATTTAAAAATCATTATGTTTTATTTATACACACCGTGAAAACTTTGACTATTTCCATGTTATGTTTAGGTTTTTTAAAAGCACACACTACAGTGTTGTCACACACAGGCACTCAAAGATAAATATGGCAGCTGTTGGCAACAGTATGTTAACTAGCCTCATTGATGTGTTCTGTCATTAAATTATCCTCTTCAAGTTTTATACTTTAACCAAATACAATTTCTGTCCACATAAATTGATTAAATTGGCATTGAGAATTTAAGGGTACAGATTGAATTGCTAATGAAATCAGGCATTAAAATTTTAAGTCTGATATAAAAGTAATATATAAAGTTTTGAAAATCTAAAATATTTGAGAATAGTTTTTCTAATAATATTTTTGCCTTTGTAATGAATCTTGTAAATGCCTTCCCTTAGACACCTCATCTTTTGACATTAAAGTTATAGAAGAGTTCACATAAATAGCTAGGAATAGGTGAGGAGGGAATTTGTAGATGGAACACTTTCTCTGTTATGTTCAGCTGCCTGACCCCAGTCCAGTCACTGGAAATGTCTTTATTTTTTCTCCTTTAGACATGTATTAATAGCAGCTGATCTCATTGCCTTGCTGAGAAGTTTTGAAAATTAAGCAACTCAACTAAGCAAGAAAATAGTGAAGGATTAACAACTAATCTTATTATAGGAATGAATGCCATTGTTAATTAAAAGGTTAACTCTACAGTTATTAAAGATGAGTGGATTAAGATATTTCTTAATTTAAAGACAGAATAATTATAATTTTGAAAATATATTTATCTGAAGTGTAATGTATGCATATATGTGCCTACATGTATTTATAAATAATATCTATTATAGCATTATAGTCTTAGTTTTTCTATTTAAATATTTGATATAGTTAGGCAGAGGCAGTGATTGATTATATGAACATTGTATTTATCTATTTATTTATTTATTTATTTTTATTTTTATTTTTTTTTTTATTTTTTGAGAGTGCCACGACAAAGATCAATTAAAAATGAGATGCATCCGCTGACTGTTTCGAGCAGTGCTAACCCGTGTTGCATTGTGCAGAATCACTGGAACCTGGGTCTTTACTACACATACTGCCAGGCCCCACAGTGCTGGAGATGCTGCCTGCAGCCACGAGACAATTATTATCTAGCATATTACGAACTGCAGTGTTTTTCTTGTATTACAAACCTTTCTGCTCTTAGAGAAAAATAGTGATTTCATTGTGGATGCGTGGCCTTAACATTTCACCACCACCCTTCAAGATCTATCTATCATCTATCTATCTATCTATCTATCTATCTATCTATCTATCTATCTATCTATCTATCTATCATGTGTGTGTGTGTGTGTGTGTGTGTATGTGTGTGTATGTGTGTGTGTGTGTGTGTGTGTGTTGGCTAGTATCATGTTAGAATGCTTGAGATTTAAACAGTCATTAGAAGAAATTTGACTTAAGACTAATTAAGATAAGATTACTGATAAATTCTGAAATAGCCTTAAAACAGCTTCTACCAGCAGTTGGTCATGTAGTTTGTTTATAACCCAAGTCTCTCTGTTACAAAGTTTGGCTAACCTATGTGAAATATCTAAGGCCCAGAAATGATTGTCCCTGAGCAACATCTGTCACAATCAGCACTTTCAGTTGCCTCAGTTGGGAAGGACCACTGAAGTGTCTCCTCTATTATTTGTTTATTTGTTTATTTATTTATTTATTTATTTATTTATTTTAAACAACTTTATTTTAGAAAACAAAGATAAATGTACAGATTTTAAGCATTTGTGCATAAAATTATACAATGCACTTTTGTCAATATTTTTTTTCAGATTTTAAAATAATTTTACATAAAACTGTATGAATATATTTGTTAGTCATTACTTGATTTTTTTAAAAGGTTTGATAGTATGCATTGAAAACTTAATAGTTACAATGAGCATAAAGTACTTGTAAAACAAAATGTAACATGGAAATAGTCAAAGTTTTCTTGTTGTATAAAGATATTTTTGTTTTGTTTTGTTTTGTTTTCTTTATTTCTTGGACTTCATACAGTCTGTGAGTTGTTTCTGGGGCAGTGTGAGCCTCTGGGGTTAGGATCCCATTATCAGTGACTGCATATAATGTCTGTTCTTTTGTGACTGGGTTATCTCACTCAGAATGATATTCTTTAGATGCAGCCATTTTCTTAAGAATTTGGTCAAGTCATTGTTTCTGGTGGTAGAGTAGTATTCCATTGTGTAAATGTACCACAATTTTTGTATCCATTCATCTTGTGAAGGACATCTGGGTTCTTTCCAGCTTCTGGTTATTATAAATAGAGCTGCTATGAACATTGTGGTGCATATGTCTTTGTTGTGTAATAAGGTGTCTCTGGGGTATATTCCCAGAAGTGGAATAGCTGGGTCTTTAGGTAGTATTATGTCCAATTTTCTGAGGTATTGCCAGACTTATTTCCAGAGTGGCTGTATTAGTTTGCAACCTCACCAACAGTGGAAAAGGGTTCCTCTTTCTCCTCAACCTCGCCAGCATCTGCTGTCATCTGTGTTT
This sequence comes from Micromys minutus, assembly GCF_963924665.1. Lineage (NCBI taxonomy): Eukaryota > Metazoa > Chordata > Mammalia > Rodentia > Muridae > Micromys > Micromys minutus. The sequence goes on along the minus strand of NC_137963.1, from coordinate 12,022,492 downwards.
TGGATCTTGGCCAATCTGACTGGTGTGAGGTGGAATCTCAGGGTTGTTTTGATTTGCATTTCCCTGATGGCTAAGGATGTTGAGCACTTCCTCAGATATTTCTCAGCCATTTGATATTCCTCAACTGAGAACGTTTTGTTTAGCTCTGTACCCCATTTTTAATAGGTTTACTGTATTCTCTGGTGTCTAGCTTTTTGAGTTCTTTGTATACCTTAGATAGTAGGCCTCTATCTGATGTGGAGTTGGTAAAAATCTTTTCCCATTCTGTTGGCTGCCATTTTGTTTTCTTGACAATGTCCTTAGCCTTACAGAAACTTTGCAATCTCATTAAGCCCCATTTGTTAATCTTTGTTAGCTTGAGCTATTGGTGTTTTGTTCAGAAAATTTTCTCCTGTGCCCATATGTTCTAAAGTTTTCCCTACTTTCTCATCTAATTGTTTCAGTGTATCTGGTTTAATGTGGAGATCTTTGATCCACTTACACTTGAGCTTTGTACAAGGAGATAAGAAAGGGTCTATTTTCATTCTTTTGCATGTTGAGTGCCAGTTGGCCCAGCACCATTTGTTGAATAGGCTGTCCTTTTTCCATTGAATGTTTATGGCTCCTTTGTCAAAAATCAGGTGACCATATATGTGAGGGCTCATTTCTGGATCTTCTATTCTCTTCCATTGATCCACATGCCTATTTCTGTACCAGTACCATGCAGTTTTCAGCACAATTGCCTTGTAATATAGCTTGAGGTCAGGGATAGTGATTCCTGCAGATGTTTTTTTGTTGTTGAGGATGGATTTTGCTATTCTAGGTCTTTTGTTGTTTAAAACCCTCTTAAGATGTAAGGAACAAAATGAGTATACTGTGGGGTTAATTCTCTGCTTTTATTTGTTCCAGGCACTGATCACATACTATACTAGTGCAAAAAGTACTTCTTTTTTAATGTCTTTGATTTCTTATTAAACACTGTATTTCGTTCTATGGAATGCCTGTGGAAATATACAGAAAAGCATAAAAATCGGAGTTCGCATATGCAAAAAGTACACATCCATTGCAAAGATTAGTGAAATCAGAGGCATTTATATCTCTATAATTTAATTTAAATCTGCCAGATGGATTCTGATGAAAATATACCTAATAATTTGCATACATCAAATGCACCAATACTTTTCCAGGTGTGAAAAGATCAAAGACATAATTTGAACTCATGTATATACTAGAAAGCATATTTACCAGTTATTCTGAGGTTTATTAGTCTAAGAACTAAATATGAAGAATAAAAATGGATAAGGACATTTTTACCCACTTACCCACTTGTGAAATACTTGTATATTTCTCCCATCTCATCAAGCTGGCTGCATCTCCACAGATGTATAATAATTTTTAAAGTGAAAAGAGAAAACATTGAAAAACTTGGAAGAAGGAACATCTGACACTGTGGAGTCCCTAAAGCTTTTTTAGCTAATGGCTTGTTTTATTTGAACTAATTTTCCTACAGTAAATTTTGCTCAGCAAGTTAAAGTTTTACCTCTGTATGTCATTACTGATTTTATAAAAGTTGTTAAAGGCTCTACTTAGAAATTAGACAATTACAAAATCCCATTTCATTTTTTTCCTTTTACACCCAAGAAACAAAAAAAAAAACAAAAAAAAAAAAAAAAAAAAACTAACAAATGCAAGCAAGAATGGCATTTTCTTCTCCTATTTTTTTATATAAATCATGTACAAATCCTAGCAAGTGATTTATATTTAACACATAAATTGAAGGATTACTGTGCAATAATCTTTTATCAATCTTTCATTTAATTCTCCAGTTCTCCCATGAGTTAGGGCTTTGTTATTTTGCATATATAAAAAAATAGGCTTTACCTGTCATAGAGTAAGTGTTTATTTTCTTTCAAAGAAATGAAGAATACATGGCTATTTCCACATGGCTCTGGATCCCATGAATCTGAGAACCCAAGGTTTGAACTTTTCTTGTTGTTTCCATTTTCTGATGGTTTCAGGTATTTTTCTAGGTGATTTATTATAATGCAGAAGAGAAATCAACATGAGTAGGGCTTTTGAACATAGAGACCTCAATGAAGGAGCTATAGAAATGACTGAAGGAGCTAAAAGTGTGTGATCCCCATGAGATGAACAAAATTTTCAACTAACCAAACCCTCCAGATCATCCAGGAAGTAAAACACCAACAAATGAGCACACATATAAAGACCCATTGTTCCAATTGCATATGTAGCAGAGGATAACATTGTCTGACATTAATGGGAGGAGATGCCTTTGGTCCAGTGAAGGCTCATTTTCACACTGAATGGGAATTCCAATGCTCTGAGGTGGGACAGGGTGGTTGGGAACAAGGGTAAACATGGAATAACCCATGGCTCTCTTCACATATGTAGAAGAAAATTGCCTTGTCTTCTATCAGTAGGAGGGAAAAGCTCTTGGTCCTGTGAAGGCTTGTTTCCCTAGTGTAGGGGAATATTACCTGTTGAGGTGGGAATAGGTGGGATTAGGTGGGCTGGAGTAGGAGCAACTTCATAGAAGCAGGGGAAAGGGGAATGGGAAAGGGGCAAAAGGGGATAACATTTGAAGTGTAAATACATAAAACATGCGATAAAAAATTAAAAGAATACATGAACTTTATTTTTAAGGTCAAGGCTGATTCTGATCTATAATGTAAATTTTAATCTTATCTAGCCTGGCTCCTTTTGATTAGATGACTGTGTGACTCTCAGGTGATCTGAAGAATGTGTGGATATGATTCTTGTTCTTAAAAAACAATTCAGTGAATTTATCTGCCAAAAACTAAAGGAGAAATCAGTATTTTCATATCTAGTGTAAATTTGAAAACAATATTTATCTTACTGCTCTTGAGTAAGAAATGAAGCTAGAGGATATATACACATAATATGTGATTAGATTTTCATGAATTCACTTAATCAATTTAAGAAAGACATAATTTTCAAATAAAAAAAAATGTATAGGTTGTCTCTCAAGAGGTTCAAGGTGGATACCCTTGTATCAGAAAATGATACCAAAGACCTATGAGTTCTATCCTTCCATTTAGTTCTACAAAATTAGAAATTAAGCAGATGTATAAACCCCAAACAAATTCATATTAAATGGAAGCAAGGGCAAATGAAGTAAAGAATAAAAAAGTCAAATGCCTTAAACTCATAAAATAATTTCAGTAGTCTGTCCTGCAGTCAGTTCTTGAATTCTTTCATTCTTCTACCAGCTTTGTTTCTATAAAATTTATTTTTAAAACTAATATACTGGCATCAATAATAGCAGTTAATTTTACATTAAATGAAATTTTGTCCTATTATCTTAAGTAAGTGTGACCAGATTAAGCTGAATTAATTCTCAACCAATATAAATCTCTGACTTTTAAGAAAACTTGATAGTTAAAACAAGTTCTCATTTCTAAGGTTGGCTATTTATCAAGCTGTTTTAATACCTTAGATAGATATGTTCTATGTTCCTTCCCCAGTGATTAGTAGGAGTTTTTTTTTTATAAATCTAAACTCATAATAATATAACTAGCACATTTATACACAAATATGAGTAAAACTTAGAGTCTGTCTATGAGGGAAATGTACTCATCATTACATCATTTTATTTTGGTAAGATGTATCCATGTGATCCAAAGGCTGATTATGAAGATGTCCAGTGAAATGGAATTATCATGTCTTCCATAGTAAGCTCCCAACTGGTGTACATTCTCTGTCCTCAGCTTTGACCATGTATGTATATCTTCTATTTAAAATGAGGGCCTACATATGTGCCTTAGATGCCTCATGAATATCTCAACCTAGGTACTCCAGCCCCAAAACAACCACGACTTTGCTTTTCATTTTGTGCTCAGGGCTTAGGAGAAGATATCTTCTAAACAGGTGGATAAAACATAGCCTGACTCTGGGCCTCTGAGTAACAGGGATCTCAAACATTCCTAGTAGTTTACATCTTTTCAAACAGCTGGTGTTGGGCAGGGGAAGGTGAAAGAGCAAACATGCCCAGTTCAATCACCCATATATGTTTGAAGGAGGCATAAGAACTGACTCATATCATTGTCACCTATCCTTGAAGCAGGACATTGTTGTTCCACAACTTAACCCCAGAGCAGAACCAGAAGTGAATTAACATTGTTTAGTGCCAGCAATTCATGAAAAGTAAGTCACCACCCTGACAGATTACTGCTTTAGGAGATAAATTATACTTTTAATTTCGCAAATGCATCTGGAACTATAAAGGCATACACATCGAAAGTAAAATTAAAAGCAATGCCTGAGATTAACTACCTTCCTGATTTGCATTCTGCTGAGCAGGGCCAATGGAGAAAAAATGGGCTGAGTCCTTTTTCTGCTATTGAACAATTTGACTCCCAGTCACAATGCCATTAATGCTTTATTTCCCAAGCCACAATGGAATCACATTTATTTATCTTTAATTAAATTTGTATCCTAATCAGTAATATAAGAGGATATAGATCAAAGATTTTTAGTGTACAAATGTTTCTCAAGGCTAGAAAACTTTGTTTTGAGAATATCTAAAAAGCAGCAGGCTTCTCTTGAATTTCGTATTTTTTGAAGGTTCATAAACAGCAGAAGATATCACATCAACCACAAAAATATGTTTGTTTCTTTTCTAGTTGATAAGAGAAGTTAAAACAAGAATAATGTATAATAGAAGAAATGTTTTTGTAGAAACGAGAACGAGAGAAGTCTATTTGCTTCCTATTTCAGTTTTCTGCTATTTTTTGTTTGAATTAAAACTGAAGTGAATATATAAAGAGTCAAATCCTAGCCATACTTGGTAAGATACATTTATATATTCAGCATGGCTTTACTGAATTCACATATACCACATATCCCAAACAGCTATGCTCATAAAAGTTTAACATATTCTCAGATCACACATAGAATCTCTCAGATATGAAGTTATGTAAACATTTTCACAAACATCAGCCAGAAATATTTCTCCCAATTCATATGCTCAAGCCTAATTCAGAAAATTTACTGATGGAAATTCTACGGCAAAGATATTCATTATCATAACATTAATTAAAAGTCTTTCATTTCTTTTAAAAGTACTTCTTTACACATGGAATAAATATCTTACATTCAGAATTCAAATTCACCTCTTTGTGATGCTGTTGATTCTTAGTAAAATGAAAGAATTATCTTTTTATTTTATTTATTTTCACACAGGGTCAAAGTGTATAGCACTGGCTGACCTCAAACTTGTGGCTCCTCCTGTCTTTGGCTCTTATGTATTTTCTTCATTTTTTTTGATTTTTTTGATTTATTTATTCATTTATCAGTTTTACTTGTTCACTTTATGTCCTGGTCACTGCTACCTCCCAGTCAACTCTTGTCACAATCCTTACTCCTATTCCTCTCCCCTTCTTCTCAGAGGCCACCTCTGGTAACCAGGTATAAAACCCTATGGAGTTATAGGAACACCAACCCACTCACAGAAACTTCAACCTAAAATGTATCCAGTCTACAAGAAATGTTGGAACTGAGGATGTAACAGAGACCAAGGGAAAGGCCAACCAATAACCAGCTCAACCTGAGACCAAGCCCATGTGCAAACACTAAACTCTGTCTTTACCTGTTTAGTGCTAAGAATCAAGTTATGCCTTGCTGAGAACCAACTTTTTTTTTTTAACCTAACCATCAAAGGAGATCTAAGACCAACACTTTTCAAACTATTCCATAAAATAGAAACAGAGGAAACACTACCTAGTTCATTCTATGAAACCGCAAGTATTATTATACCTAAACCAAACAAAGACAGCCCCCCAAAAAAAGACCATAAGGACAAGTTTCTTATGAATATCAATAAGAAAAACTCAAAGAAAAAAAATCAGATGATCATTTCATTTGAGAATGAAAAAGCACTTGACAAAGTATAATACCCATTCATGTTAAAAGTATTGGAGAGATGACGAATTCAAATGCCCATACCTTACCATAATATAAGCAATATAGAGCTGTGAACAATCTCATGACAGGCTTGTCAGAACTTTATATGAGAGGTGGTTAAATATTTTGTTATATGACATTTATCCCTCACTATTTTGCTAAAGAACTCCACAGAACTTCTGCCTCCTCTCTCTAATTAAATAGAATAATTGATTATAAGTTTCTCGCTGGATGTGTGTAATTCTGTATTTCTATAGTCCAGATTCTTTTTATTCTGGTCTACTTCATTTTGACTACCCTTACTTTTTGTGTAATATTGAAATTTGTAAACATTCTTATACATGAGACTTTATGTTCGGAAAATAAAATAATTTATAGAGAAAGAAATTTAGAAACCTTTCTCCATAATAAAAGTATTTTTTTTATCCCGACATCTTTGAAGTTCATTACTGAGTGAATATTCCTTAGTCTAGTCTCTGTTGTTTTGCACTGTTAAGTCAAATGCTGTAACAATTATTAAGAGCAGCCATGCTTTTTGTTATTAATTGGTACAGAGGAAGAGAAGAGACTGAAGTTGATAAAGGTAAATGTAATACTGCTATAAAATATGCGTTATAGTTGTCTGTATTTTTTATACTTTTTCTAGAGACATGGTCACACTATGTAATAACAGCTGGTTTAAAATTTGACTTCATTTTTAGACCCTGAAATACCACAGAGAACAAATACCAGTCAATAGACCCATTCAGTGATTTTGGAGGAAGCTAACAGCAAAAAGACTTGATTAGCTTCATATTTTAGGATGGTCTTTAGAGATGAGACAGTTGTGCTATATAGTGAAAGAGTTAAGACAGAAATTATTCTGAGTGCAGCACAAATCATTTTTCTTCAGCCTCACTCTACTGGTACTGCAACCTGTGTGCTGTACTACAGAGTGAGCCTCATGTGGTCAGGAACTTCATTACATTTCCCTCCTACTCCCACTGGACTTGAACCATAGTACACTTAGCATATACTAAGTGCTTAATATTATTGTTTTAGGCATGTTTTATTGCTCATTATTTAAGCAAACCAAGAAGTCAAGATTATTATAAAACTACCTTTAAAAATTCTTAAGGCCTAATATGGATAAGTGAGTTTAACAAAAAAGAAACCTAGATGCAACAAAACTGTCTTGGACTTTTATTTATCCTACTTTATAGTCCTAGAGTCTACAACATTGTATTCTTTCTCTAACAGTACAAGAATAAAAAGCACATCCTTCCATAAGTAGGAGAAAGTCAAGTGTAGTCCTTAGTAATAATTGTCAAATACAACATGGTAAGTTATCATGGGCCAATATATTATTACAAGACCTCATGAGTGAAATCTCCAGTTATTATTGCAGATTGGAACATGTTATATAAGATATGTAAAATGATAATACTTAAACTCATTGGTAAATATTAAAAAAATGCCAGCTATAACAGGTATGAAATTCTGATGAGGATCCTATATTTAGATGTTTAATGACTTGTTATTTTTGATATTTCACCTATGGGCATGATATATTTTGATCACACACATACCTTTGAACATGGTATATTTTGATCATAAACTTACCTATGGACATAGTATATTTTGACATTATACATACCTATGGACATGATATATTTTGATCATACACATACCTATGGACATGATATATTTTGATTATATACACCTTACCACCTCTTCTCCCCTTCTCCCTCTAAGTGAACCTTTTCTCTTCCAAATACATTTAAATTTTCCTTCTACTTTCTTCATAGTCTCTCTCCTTCTGTTCATCCTTCTTCTTTACACTCTTGTTTCAGCCTCTGTCTGTCTGTAGGTCTGTCAGTCTATATGTCTTCTCTTTTTTCTCCTGTGTGTATATGAAATAATGAACCTACCTATGGTTGCTTAGATGAGCATGTGTGAGAAATTATTTAGTGAAGCACTGGAAACGAACCAGTGATTGTACCATTAAAGATAATATTTTGCCTCCTTTGTACCCATAAACTGTCAGTGGGTCCTCAGGATGATGTGGGTCCCATAATGACAGTCTAGGCAGTAAAACTGAATTTTCTCTTTCTTATTGAATAGTGATAGAATTTAAGAAATCTCCTTTGTGATTTATATTTTATATTCATTAACTACAGTTTAGATAGAACTATCCTCTAGAGTGTGTGAGCCCTGGAGGTAACAGTTATAAAATGTGTGGCTAATGTTGGTAGCTCAATTAATCCCTTCAGTGATCATGAGAGCAGGAGCAAGGACAGTGAGGATCCCTGAACTGGTAATGATATAGAGATATCTATATCAGTAGCTATATCAATTTAAATCAGTAGTTTGTAGACATCTTTATAAAATTTATATATTTCACACAATAAATCTGAAATATATATATGTATATATAAAGCAAAGTTAGTTATAATAACTGATAAAATAGAAATATAAAATAACAAATGAATGTTTTAATTTCACATAGGTAAAACATAAATGCCAAGTAGTGTATCTTAAGTGATTGAGGTAATTTAAGTTTTTATACATATTTTAATCTGTAGAAAAACATATAAGAGAGAACATGTACATAATTGTACACTCCTTCACAAGGTAGAGAGTTTTTAATGACATTGAATTTTGTTCACACTCACTGGGGCTTCTACAGTACAGACTTAATTATTGTTAAAGGTTCCTTGAAAGTTATGACAAATGTTTTATTAGCTTTGGCCCATTGGCCCAACTTCTAATGGACACCTGTCCCAGTAATAAATATATCCATCCACATATATATATATATATATATATATATACATATATGTGTGTGTGTATAAGTGTGTATATAGGTCGGTGTATATATATATATATATATATATATATATATATATATATATATATATATATATATATATATATATATCTTGGATATTACTCTACTACAAAGTCACAGTGAAACAGTTAATTTTCCATCTACTTTTAGGAGTCCAAGTTAAACTTGATTCCTCATCAGGAAGCACTGAAAAACATAAACACATGAAATGGATGGAAACTCACATGTGGATGTTCAAAATTCAAGATTCCAGAGTCCAAATGCTTTATGCACATTTAGATGTGCAATCATTTAACTTTTTCATCTTTTGGATATGGATTGGCCTTATGACATTTTTTGAAATCTATTTGCATGGGCATTGAATTCATGTCCTCTCCAATACTTTTAACATAAAGGGGTATTTTATTTTGTCAAGTACTTTTGCTGCCTCTAAGAAGATGGTCATGTGTTTTTGTTTTTTTTTTTTTTTTTTCCCTTTGAGTTTTTTTTTTAATATGTTGAATTATGTTAATAGATTTTCCCATATTGAATCAACCTTACATCTCTGGGATGAAGCCTACTTGGTCATAGTGAATGATGACTGTAGGGAGCCCTTTGTGCCACACCCAAACATGGCGCCGGCTTCCCGCCGAGAACGCAGCAAACAGAGCTGTTGCCCAGCCAAGAGACTTAATGCCCATGCACCACATACGTCATAGCCTGCTCTCCGGGCATACTATTGAGTTACTGGAGGGCGTACCAATCAGGTAGCGACAGGAGTCTCCTAGGCATAGATAGTAGTGCATATAGTAGTCCACGTGGAGAGGAAGGGAGTGGAGAGATTGTGGGAGACCCCACGTGGAGAGAGAGTGGACAGAGAGATAGCAAGTGGGAGACTGCATGTGAGAGGTCGCCTAGACAGTAGAACCTGGTAGGGAGTCCCCTGCTCAGAGAGAAGTTTCCTGCTCAAGAAGTCTCCTGCTCAGAGTGCTGTACAATAAAGGTTATCTGCAGAAGAATCTGTTCGGTTGTTGCACGCCTATTCCTATCGGCGGGAAGCGTGGGCGCGTGACAGATGACTTTGATTTTTTTTTTTTTTTTTTTGTATTTGGTTTGCAATAATTGTGTTCAAGTATTTTTTATTGCTAGTCATAAGCTAGATTGGTCAGAAATTCTCTTTTTGGGTTGGGTCCTTGTATGGTTTGGGAATCGAAGTATTTGCAGCTTCATGGAATGAATTATGTAGTGCTCATTCTGTTTCTAAATTATGGAATAGTTTGAGAAATATTGGTATCAGGTCTTCTTTGAAGGCCTGGCAGAAGTTTGCATTAAATTCATCTTCCCCGGTGTTTTTTTTTTGGGGGGGGGCAGTTTTAAATGACTTCTAATTCCTCATGTGATATGGGCCTGTTTAGATAGTTTAGCTGTTCTTGATTTAAGGTTAGAATGTGGTATCTGTCTAAAATACCATTTATTTTATATAGATTTTCTAGTTTTCTTGAGAATAGTTTTTATAGTAGGAGAGGATGATTTTTTAAAAATTTTCTGCATTTCTGCTGTTTTCTTTGTTTTCTTTCCCTTTTCATTTCTGATTTTCTGAATTTGGATACTGACTCTGAGCCCTTTAGTTACTTTGGCTAGAAGTTCATCTATCTTTTTTACTCTCTCCATGAAAAAGCCTTTTGTTTTGTTCATTCTTTATATCATTCTCTTTGTTTCTGTTTTGTCTATTTAGACCTGAGTTTGAATATTTTTTTTTTCCCTAGAGGGCTCAGGTGTGCTGTTAAGTTCCTAGAGTAAGATATATACAGTTCCCCCCTTTATAATTGAATATTTCATTTTACATTTACATTTGATTTACATTTCAAATATTAAACACTTTCTGATTTTCTGCTTTGGAATCTGCCTGTCCCATCTTGCCCTCCCTCCCCAGCCTTCATGAGAGTTCCCACATAATATTCATCCCTGCCTCCCCAACCTGGCATACCCCTACCATGGGGCATCAAGCCTTCACAGGACCAAGGGCCTCTCCTCTCCTCTTCTTGATGTTCTACAAGGTGATTCTCTGCTACACATGTAGCTGAATCGATAGTTCACTCCATCTATACTCTTTGGTTGGTGGATTAGTCCCTGTGATCTCTGGGAGATCTGGTTGGTAGATATTGTTGCTCTTCCTATGGGATTACAAATGCCTTTAACTACTTCAGTACTTTTTATGACCCTTCCCATGGGAATTCTGTTTTCAGTAAACTGATTAGCTGAAAACACCAGAGAATTCCCCATTCTCTGGCAAACAGCTATATTAGGTTCCTGTCAGCATGATTTTTTCTCTTAACACTGTTGTCATTTTGTTTCACAAGTTTGAGTATGATATGCCAACATTTTCATTAAATTCCATCAATTTTAATATTGATGAATTTCCTGACCAAGTTATCTTTGTGTGTCCCTTCACACAAAGTTTAAGTCCTAGAGCATCAAGGACCTCAATATAAAACCAGATACACTGAGTCTAATATAAGAGAAAGTGGTAAAAATCCTTGATCACATTGACACAGTGGGCAATTTTCTAACCAGAATTCTAATGGCTCATGCTCTAAGATAAAAAAAAAAAAAATTGTTAAGTATGACCTCATGAAACTTCATTGCTTCTGTAACATAAAGGACATTGTCAATAAGACAAATTAGCAAACTAACGACTAGAAAAAAGAAACAAAAATCACTAACCACACATCCATTAAAGTACTAATATCCAAACTATATAAAGAACCCAAAAAGGAAAGCATCAAAAAAAAAAAAAAAAAAAAAAAAAAAACAAAACAAAACAAAAAAAAAAAAAAAAACAACCAACCAAAAATAAGGGTATAGAAATAAAATGAGAATTCACAACAGAGGATTTTCCAGTGGCTGAGAAGAATGTAAAGAAATGTTCAAAGTCCTTACTTACAATACACTTATAAATGGGATATTACAGATCCATCAATATGCCAACCAGGAGAAATAAAAGAATCTTCCATTTGAAGGAGTCACACCACTGGAAAGACAGCTCTAGTTATGAAGTTAGTAATTTCTTTCACTACGCATGCACGTATATGTGCATGTGAATACATTTTAAATCAATTATGTAGCACCTGTTAATTCAATGTGCTTATACATGAGACTATTGATGATTTTTATGACAGTTTTAAAGTGTGGATGTAATGCATCTCAGGTTCTTTATGCCAGTAGGTCTAGAATACTTGCTTCAGATGTTCTAATGGTTTCAGATGTGGTGTGTGTGTGTGTGTGTGTGTGTGTGTGTGTGTGTGTGTGTACATATTCATAGACATGAGTACATGTTTAAACTATGCTCAAAGAGCATATGCAGTTGAATTCATAATTTGAACTTGCACGAATATATGTATATGGACATGAAGAATATATATTTGATGAAGAAATCATTCATAATATTTAAGATACCAGTGTGCTGCCTCAGTAATAAAGGCACTTGTTGCCACTCTGGTGACCTGAACTAAATCCTAATGACCTACAAGCTGAATGGAAAGAAGCCACACCTTCAAGTCTCCTCTGACCTCTTTATGTGGGTCACCCACACTAACTAGTAAACAAATGTATCAAAATTATGAAACTAAAAAGTAAAACATTATAAAGATATCTGCATACAGCAAGGGAAAGCAAAGTAGGTTGAAGTGTGATGTTTAAAACACAGAGTGAAAGGAAAGACTGGTCTCTAAAGTTGTCCTTCGTTTGATTTTTTTCACTTGCATAACATGGTACACAGAGACCCTTATAAATACATACATACAATTAACAAAATTGTTTTAAAAATAAAAATGATTCAACATTCTCACCAAGTAGAGACTCAAGTTGTCAACATAAGCATCCATGCCTAGGTTCAGCATTATATGCTTCCATGGACATATTTATTTCTGGGTTGTGATATTTGCTGCAGGGAGACAGCAACACTTATTTAAATGAATGGATCTGGCCCATCAGTATCATTATAAAGCCCCTAACAAGGAAATACTGGCAAGGGGGGTGTAAATTAGTTAGTATTTAAAAAAAACTGAGCACTGATATTTTAGGTTGCCTTTACAGAGACAAGGAAATCACCAACCAAAGGTTTAGCTAACATCATTTGACCTCTGAAAGTTGCCACATGAGTTCCACTAATTAAAGACGAGGGGATTTCTATGAAGCCATTGATGACAAAGTTTGCTGACAGAATACCCTTTCTAAGCTGCTAAATGAGCAAGTCCTGGCTTAGCAGTCATCAACGGTTTGCAATGAATTGCTCGCTCACTTCCCACACTGCACCCTTAGGATGCCATAATGGGCGATGTGCTTTATTTTTCTAGCTTTAGCAATCACACAAGATAATGATGCAGCAAAGTTTCCATTGTCATGCCTTTGAGACTTCTGCCTGCTCAATATGGTCAACAGTTCTATGTGGGAGGTGCCAGGCTCATCAAGAAACTCCAACCTCAAACAAACCAGCAACACGTTTCGGTAATTTGTTGTTTAATCCTCAGTGCAAATGTTTTAAGCATATGAAACACACTGAGAATTCTCCCAGTTTACTAATCAGCCTTGTTACAAATACCATGTAATGCAGCATTTAGGAGCCATAACAACAAAGCATCTTCTTGCTGCCAATCACTTACTTGTCTTAGTTCATTTTTTCTTTTCCACATGGGTGGTGGTGGGTCATTGTTATCATCCCTATAGCAAAGCTAATAAAATACTCAGAGTAAATTAAAGTTATCATAGTGCAAGATACATGTGCCCACATCTGAATCTGATTTCTTTCAAGGATTTATTTTATGTTCATATATATAAACACAAATATATATATATATATATATATATATTTGTGTTTATATATTGAATGTGAATATATGTTGTATGTGTATAGGTGCCAGAGAAGGTTAGATAAACGGCCTTAACCCTGAGATCTGGAGTTACAGAGATTTGTGGGTCATTCAGCATTGGTGCTAGGAACCAAATTTGGGTCTTCTGAAAGAATGTTATATGCTCTTAACTACTAAGGAATCTCTCTGTACCTGTGCCTTACATACATGCACTCATTCATCAAGTGTTTACAATCCAAATATTAGGACATACATTTGTTGTTTAGATTCTAACACTTTTCAAAATCACCTGAGGAAAGTTGATACTTCAATGTCATACATTGTCATTCTGAAAGTAGGTTTAATGGTCAAAAGTTATTAGAGTGCTTCAAGAGAAGAGAGTAGTGATGGATTAGAGACAAGAGATTAATTAACTTTGATTTGTTTTTCAATAGATATTGTAAGAACTTGTAATAGCTTATAAAGTGGTTGGCAAAGTTAAAAGCAAAAAACATAACATACTGGAAAATATTTTTTAAGTGTCTTGACTAGATGAACCTCTGGAAAACCAGATATTGATAACAGACTTGGAAACACTGAAAAGAATCTATTTTTTTTTCAACACCAGCTTTAATGGGAGAGGACAAACAGTCTTTCCAAGGATCCAGTTATGGACAGTCATTTCTACTTGCAGTTATTAGCTGTGCAATAAAATAGCATATCTCCTATAGACATGATTGTAATTGCCTGCGGAGGGTGTGGCTGGAGGCTTGTGTAATTTACAAAAGCCAGGAAAAACAGCTAAAAACTATACGTACATATTTGTAGCAACAGTCTTGGTCAAAACATATACATATTGGTTTTAGTTAATTGTTCATTTAATAGCGTTATGAAGGTAGCCTTGGTCCAATTAAGCTTTCATTTCCTCATTTAAAAATGTACTAAGTTTATTCATGGCAAAGCTTTAAAGTGCAAAAGTTACTCTAGGTTCACATTCATCATTTACTTTAAAATGCCATCTTCATGGTTGTCTCTTATGTGTTTTTTCTTATATGTATATGTCTATCTTCTATGTTATTATGTACATTAACTCTTTATTCTGATTTTGTTGTGTCTCCATCATCATTGCATAAAGTAGCATCACAACCCAACACTCTTCAAGGTTGTTTTTTATTAATTTTTTATTTTTTTAATTTTTTTTAGAAAATCAATGTTTAATTGAATAATTTAAAAGTCTCCAAGACCACTTTCCGTCCAACAGAATTGCAGGGCAGCTGATTTACCAAGGGAAAATATATATTGAAATGGGAACAAAGCAAATAGACATTCAGAAACTTAATGCTATTCTCTAGTGTTTCTATGGCAATTTAAGTCTAATGACTTTGGTAGATGCGAGAGTTCAGGGCCTTTGCATGAAGAACTGCCAGCCACAAGTGCTAAAGATAGAAATTTTTAGGGCACACAGAGGTCCCACATCGAACAGCAAAATGAAATAAAGAACAATACAACTGCAGGGAATATGGGTGTTTTTCTAAACCACCTAAGTAATTTCATGCAGGCAGAGGAAGGTACCAACTCTTTCTTTACGGAAAAAAAAAAAGAGCTGGGATAATAGGCACTTCTTCAAACCCTGAATCTCACATTTAAGTATGCACAACACATTTTAATTACTATCGCTGATGTAGTGTTCATCACCAGGCTGCATTGTAATAAGAGGTAATTGGATGCATTGTCCCTCTCTTACATTAAATGTGTCAAGTACCATAAATAGGACAATTGGCATAATTGCTGTAAATCTCAGGGTGTGTGTCTGAGTGGGTGTTAGTGGAGGAAACGTTCACGCCACCCTCACTCACAATATTGCTGGATGAATTTACATAATTGGGTCTAAAAATGGTATGTCACCATTAAATGTTCTCACAGTTCTCACTAAGCATCTCTGTCACCCGCACCCCCGTTTGGAGGGAGTGGGGCTGCTGCCATATTCATTACATTTGTTTAAGCCTTTTCTTTTTAATTCTTGGAGCTAGTGGGACACACTAAATAGGTCTGACATTATTGTATGGAAAGTGATTAAAATTGTTAAAATGAGCCTTCTTTAATTATCTAGAAGTGAGAAAGAAGGTCAGGAGACACCACATATTCCACACAAATATATGAAGAAGTCAAATGAAAATATCATCTAAAATATTATTATTTCACAACATACTTCTGACACATTGGAGGAAGGAGGAAGAAAAACCTTTCTGACAGATTTCAACCATAGCATACTTCAAAAAAACATGGGGAATTTGTAACAGTTTCCTCAAGGACCTTATGCAATCACAGTAGGGGATATATGATGAGCAGTCAGTCTTTATTCTTTTCCCACAAAATTAGATAGAAGCAGAAGAAATTCAGAAAATTTTCTGGACAGAGGAAACTTATGGAACCAGTGGAGATCTGGTCACTGAGATAAGGTCCTAAAGTTAATCTCTCACTCCATAAGGATTAGGCACATTCTCTTCTGCAAAACTTGTGAGAAAATCCACAGACCATCTTATTTCATGATGCAAAGTTGACCCATTCATCCCTTTAAATATAGTTCTATCAAAATTAATTGTATAACAACCTGTGTTAATACCAAATTGTGCTATTGCTTTTCCTCATTTTTTTTTCTCTGAATCTGGTCAGATGCAAGTTCTTCATTTTAAACACAAATATTTAAAACATGTATGTCAAATCATTTGGATTACTTCTCAATAAAACATGGAGACCAAATTTTCTTAAACCTTTCTCCATTCCATTTCTATATCAGCTTTATCATCTCCTTGGTGCTTATGGGACAGAACCAAAACATGGTAGTACATGGGAAAGTCTCATGCAGATTGCATTATTAACTCAGTTACCCATTATTTTTTGTTCATCTCTCTTTACAGCCTACCTTGCACCTTGACTTCTGTCTCTTTACTCTGTTATACAAAGCCTCCTGTTTCCTCTTAAAATTATTCTCAGCAACCCTGTGGAAGAACAAGAGAAAGAATTATAGGAACCAGATGGGTAGAAAAGGCAGTCCAAAGAATCAAGTAAGCTAGGCTCAAAAGAAATCAGAGACTGAAGCAATACACACAGAGCCTGCACAGGTTTAAGCTAGTATCCTGCAAATATGGTATGGGTACCTTGGAAATCTTGTTGCCTGCTCTTGGCACTATTTCTCTATTACATTGTCTTGTACAGTTGTAATATGAAGGATTGTGCCTTTAAAATATTATTGGATAATTTTTATTTACATTTCAAATGTCATCTCTTTTCCCAGTTTCCCCTACAGAAACCCCCTATCCCATACCACCCCCTGCTTTTCTGAAGGGACTCCCCAACCCAACCATCCACTCCCTCCTGCTGTTTCTCCCTGATATTTTCTTACACTGGGGCTTCAAACATTGGCAGGACCAAGGGCTTCTCCTCCCACTGATGGCCAAGAAGACAATCCTGTACTAAATATACACCTGGAGCTATTCATCCACCCATGTGTACTCTTTGGATGGTGGCTTATTACCTCAGAGATATGTTTTATTGATAATGTTATTATTTTATTTATTGAATATTCTCTGTGTTTTCATGTTTGGTGTTATATTTTTATGCCAATATCATTGCATCCATGAAGGTGCTCCCAGTGTCCCTCTCCCAACCTCACTCTCCCACCTCAGAGCTTTGACATTCCCCTAAACTGGGAAAACAAGCCTTTGCTGGATCAAAGTACTCTCCTCTTATTTATTATATCTTATCTCTTATTTATAATAGATATAAGCTGGAAAAAACCCAGATGTCCTTCAACAGAGGAATAGCTACAGAAACTGTGGTACATTTACACAATGGAGTACTATTCAGCTATCAGAAAAAAAAAAAAAAAAAAAAAAAAGAGTACATGATATTCCTAGGCAAATGGATAGAACTTCTAATAACAGCTGTCCTGAGACATTTATACAGAAATAATTGAAAACCCATTCATGTTCCCACCACACTATGCAAATATTTCCAACATTGCATTCTAATCTAAGTTATTAGAACTCCAACAATGATATTATTTTATTATATTTGCTGATTTGTCCATCTCTGTCATTGACTAAAACAGTGAGCAAAGGATCAGTAAATTAGTAAGTACACTTTGTCAAAATTTCAGTTTTATAGCTTAAAAATTCATTGCATAACAACTTTTTTTTTTTACTTAAAAATTGAATATATGAATGTTAGCCAAGTTCATCCACAAATGAGCATAGCATTCACAGGATTTCTATCAAGGTAAACATGAATTTTCAAATTGGAGTCTTTTTAATTATCACAACAGAGTCTATTATCATCACATCTTTGATACACAGGTTTTTATCAAATATTTTTTGAACTGCATTAAATATTATGCCTGGAGATCACATGGCAGAGTGCATTTATCTAGTTATATTCAAATAACTACACATTACAAATTGGTGGGGTCCAGACTAATGAGGCCCAGGCAGAGCTCTGTTGGTGCTACTTGCAGACACTATTTTGATCTATTATTATATCTAATAATAATCATAATTGCAGTCTGAACTATGTGTCTTGGTTAAAGAATTTTGTCTGCTTCAGCTCAGAGCCAACACATAGATAGAGATAGGTTATTACCTGCTGCTTCTTCGTACATTTAATTTAGACAAATTGAATTGCTTAAGGAAAATGAAAAGCTGCGCACCACCATCTATTTTTGGGTGATATGAAATGAAATAAAACTAAAAAATGATCGCTATACTATACTCCCAAGCTCTGTCCAGTAGTTGAAGACATGGTTATTTAGTGGCTACTATGTGCTAAGTGATTAATGCCCTTTGATTTTTTTTATTTTATTGGTAAACACACAATGTTACTCCTGTACAAACTAAATAATCAAATATTTAGGACTAAGAAATTATAAGATCATTTAGGAGAAAGACTTATCACAGTTCAAGGTAATCTGGCAGCAAATATTGCTGTGTATGGTTCATAATGAATGTCCTTGTAGCTCTCTGAGAGGAGAGTATACCTATAAGTTTGGGACTTGTTTGCACCTTGAGAAATAAGATAGGAAACAGTGTCACCTTGGATTCCTGTGCTGTCTGTTCTATCTTTGGACACTGTACGACACTTAAGCTAAGATAGGGGTATTCAATGTTTATTTACAGGCCCAATTCTTATTTACTCCTGACCTCTGATAGGTTCTTTGCTTTGGGTGAATACCAGTGGTAGGAAAAGACAGATTAATACTTTCTGTTATCTATAGATTTTTTCCAGTGGAAGTGGTGGTGGGGGCAGCCTATAGACAAAATATTACACACACACACACACACACACACACACACACACACACACACACACACAACACATAGAGAGGGCGTAGGAGGAGGAGGAGCTGGTGAAAGAGAAGGAAGAAGAGGAAGAGAAAAAGACAGACAGAGGGAGAGAGAGTCTCACACTGACAATGAATTGAACTATTATTATGAAGTAAAGATACTAGCTCAAAATAGAGTGTATATGCATAGCTCAGGCTGGCCTTGAACTCTTGATCCTCCTGCCTCTGCCTCCTTAAGGAAATCCTACTGGCGTGTGTCACCACATTGGAGTACTACTCAGCTATCAGAAATAATGACTTTATAATATTCTTAAGAAAATGGATGCATCTAGAGAATATCATCCTGACTGAGATAACCCAGTCACAAAACAAAAGACATAATATGCAGTCACTAATAATTGGAAATTAACCCCAGAAAGTTCTGAACACCACAGAAACAACTCACAGATTATATGAAGCTCAAGAAAAAAAAACAGATAAAGAAAGTGACAAACCCATATGCTTAATCTTTACACACCAAGAAAACTGACAATTCCAGGTTACATCTTGTTTTACATGTACTTTATGCTTATTGTAACTAGTAAGATCTTAATGCACACTATCAAAAATTTAAAAAAAACGTACTGACAAAAATATATTCATATACTTTTATTCAAAAATGCTTAAAATCTGTACATTTATCTTTGTTTTTAAGATAAAGTTGTTCAATTAAAAAGAAGAGTGTATATGCACTTATTCCTGCCTATAAAATAGCATCTAATAGGGCAGTAAATCTAATTCTCATTAACTTATCAAAGGCTCCAAGTAAAGATAAAACATTGTCACAGTGAGGCAATACTCCCATCTTTTCACCCAATAATAAAAGTCCATTTGATTCTTCCACATTCTCACTTAATCTTCAGATACCCTTTAAATGAATGATTTATAAATGTGTTAACTGGCATATTGTGAATTTAAGGCACTGGGAAGAAATTTGTGACCATTTATAAAAAAAAAATTAGGTTTATTATGAAACTCTGACCGGCTCAAATATGTTTGATAGGTTCTGTATTCCTTGGATACGGGTTGTCCTCTGTGTTTTCAAAGGAGAATGAAGAACTTTTAAAAAATTGGATATAATAAAATGTAAATAGATTAAAGGAGTAACACCTTCTTATATGGGTTAAAATTTCTAGATGCATAGATAGGTAGATAAGCCTACTATGTCTAGGTAGATTTTTATAAATATATATTACAATGCAAGGGCACCTGTTTATTTGCTTGGTCTCTTCTACCCAAGGCTTATTTTCTTCTGCTTTTTGCCTTTTTATAATACATATGGAAAGACCTTGTCTCCTTTAAATACATTGCCGATTAGATATTTTAGCCATTAGAATTATGGAATAGCCTCCTGTTTTTGAAAGTGCTCAGCATCCAATATTTTGTTAGAGCTACACAATATAGACACAGACAAGTATGAAGATATAGAAATGTCTATGATTCTTTATGATAAATCTCAGGAGTTTTATCCCAATAAACTATTTTTTGGAATATAGCTTAATTTTCTTTTTTTTCATTAAATATTTTATATGTTTCATGGCACTGCAGAGTAATTACTATTGCATTAAATATCTAGCACTCAAGTAGCAAGAATTCACTGATTTTAAGAACTTCTTATATAAAAATAAAATACAACAAAGATTAGAGCCTGGTACTTATCTATTTATAAAAAGTTTATTACAAGGGAAGAATAAATTCCTTTCCTAAAGAAATTCCATGTATAGCATACAGAAACCATTTAGCTTATAAAATACCAGGGTGACTGGAAAACACTTGATGATGCTTTAGTACAGACATGAGAGGCAGTAACATGGGATCTCCTTAGGCTGACCGGTTCAGGTCCAGCTCTATTGTTTGGTGGGTTTGTGAAAATGCCAGTCTCCTAACTCCTGAGAACATGTTTTACGTCATCATTTTCTTCATCTGTAACAAGAAGTAATATGTAAAATCAAGATAGTGTGGGATAGACCTCACAAAGATGCATCTGTTTGTAAAACATGATGCTAAAGTATAATATGCTCTGTTCTATTTAGGGATGCCTACTTTTTTGTTGTTCCTTGGTTTGTGTTTTGTTTGTTTGATTTGTCTGTTTTCTTCAAACTGATGCAGTTTTCTTGTCAACCATGAAGTGGTTATATAATCATTTTAATGAGATTATAAATCTAAATAGTTTAAAGAAAAATATATTCTAAATAAACATTAGGTGAGTGAACAAATGATATACTAACAAATTTTAAGACTTAAAACTTTGAGGAAGACCATTGTCAGAATGGTTAATCTTTCCATATTTCGGGTTATATGTTAGTGACTCTGAACTTTTAGAAAGCCAGGGAAATACTATGCAGTTACTGAATATGAGGAGATGAAATATATGTATCATTTTATTTTAAATACCCCTTGTAATTTGACTGTTTGGAGAGTTGGCCTCTTACTAAGGAACAACTGTTGCTTTCTGCAAGTACTAAAATTTAATTTTTGGCATCCACCTTGTATCTTACATCTGTCTGTAACTGTAGTCCAGAGGATCTTAAACCCTCTTCTGAACATCAGAGAAATCAAGCATGCATGTCCTGTGCATATACACATTCAGACAAGATATCCCTGCAAAGAAAACAACAAATAATCATTTAAAAACCTAAAGTAATTCAGACTTCCAAGATTTTTTTAGTGCTATTATCTTTACCTTATACAGTATAAATCCTAAGGATAACAAATGGTCAGCTGGAAAATGATTTCTTTGTCAAATAGCCAGGACAGAGGCATTACAGATTATTTCTTTTTCTGGGTGGAATAAGCTTATGTGAAAGTGCATGGTATTGGTACAGAGACAGGAAGGTAGATCAATGAAATAAAATCGGAGAACCAGAAATGAACCCACACAATTTTGGACTCTTGATCTTTGGCAAAGTCGCTAAAAATATTCAAAAAAGTGCAGTATCTACAATAAATGCTGCTGTTTCAACTGGTAGTCAGCATGCAGACTAACTCAAATTCTTTCTTATCATTTTGTACAAAGTTTAAGTCCAAGTGGACCAAAGACCTCCACATAAAACCAGGTACACTAAAACTAAGAGAACAGTAAGTGGGGAAGAGCTTAGAATACATAGGCATGGGAAAATTTTTCCTGAACAGAACATAAATGCCTTACACTCTAAAATCACTAATCAACAAATTGGACCTTATGAAATTGCAAAGCTTCTGTAAGGCAAATAAAACACTGTCAAAAGGACAAAATGGCATACAACAGATTGGGTAAAAATCTTTACCAATCCTACATCTGATAGAGGGCTGGTATTCAATATATATAAAGTACTCAAGAAGTTAAACTTGAGAGAATCAAACAATCCTACTGAAAACAGAGGTGGTTGGAAGATGGAGCACTTTCATGGACTCTATGGGAGTGGGAGGAGAAGATGGAATTGTGGGAAAGGGATAACATCTGAAATATAAGTGCAGAAAATTTCTAATTAAAAAATAAAGAAAAAGGAAGGAAAAGTGTGGACAACAATGCAGAAAGTAAAGATCCTGCATGTAGAAATCTAAGCTGATTTTCTAAAGTAAGGCATACTAGGCTTCAGCAATTTCCCATGCAGTAAGCAAAATGTTTAGGTAAACTCCATTTTGGAAAGGAAGACTGACTGGTAATTACATGTTTGTTTGTCTGCATGTTTATAATAAGTTCCGTAAATCTTATCCCTGTCAGCAGACACTAGATAGGCCATCTATTCTAGTTTTACTTTTATTTTTCACCTTTTAAAAAACCATTTGTTTTCCTGATAACAGATGGGAAAAACAATAGCATATCCTTCAAAGATCACTGTGAACATTCATGAGACACGTACATAAAACCATTTGGCACAGTTCCCAATACGCCATAAGTACAGAATCTGAGAGGCTGCTATTATCAATGTGATTACACTTGAGTTTATATTCATGGGGTGAAGCCACATAAACTTGGGGTATAACAAAGCCATTAAATGCCATACTAGAATCAGTTCAGATCCTGACAAAATGAAGAACAAAATATAGACATAAAAGAAGTAAAACTCACATGGATGAAGATAGAACACTTAGCTCTAAGGATTCAAGGCTTTAATGACCAGAATGCAAAATTAGAGATGTTTACTTTTTCAATTTTTTTTTGCTCACCTGTCACTCAGAGGGGCTTATATGGGGTATCTCAATCCCTGTAAATCAATTCATAGAGGTGACCTGTCCCAAATTCTCTATCTGAGAAGGAAACATTGCTTGTGGCATGATTTATTCCCTAGCCAATCTTCCCCGTTTCTCTGCCAAAATGAGGGCGCTTTGCATGGTGTGATGGAAAGAGAATGCCACGTTTAATTAGAGAGAATGAGCAGAGAGGAAAAGAAAAGGCAGTGTGCATGCCACCATGCTGGCACAAGTCTCCTAGGAACAGAAGGCGATGCATTGTGACAGATGCCTTTGTTATGTTGTTTGTTAAACATGGTGTGGCTGCATTTCACAGCACTTCGGGAATCTGCCCCTGCATTCCTGGACATTTCTGAAAGCAGAGAATAGAAACTCTGCAGACCTAGGATGGCAAGTTAAGGACGGAAATCAAGGAAGACACAATAATGTTCATGTAGTGTGATTAGTGTTGGAAGTCATCCTTACCTAAATATATCACCTTAACAGAATCACTGGTAGCATTAGGTTCTGTGATTCACAACTTCCCAGGTGTAAATACTGTGTCATTTTCATTCAAATCATAAGAATATATATCTAATATGTGCCTATGTTTTATAGGGTATCTAGAGAAATATAATATAAATCACTATCCAAACTCCAGAGAAATTCACAATCTAATGGAGGCAGAACAACATACACAATACACCTATTCATGTATTTTTCAAAGATATGAAGACACAATGGGATTCAAAGCTATCTAAATTCATTTTCAAATCTGAAGTAATAGATGATAGCTGTGAATAGTGAGAGAAATTATTTTTCTTATAGAATAGTAAAGGATGAAAGTAAACTATGCCAGGTGACATGTATGAAGTCCAAGCTGAAGTAAAAAGCATAAGAACAAAATTAAAAGATGTCTGTGTGAACACAACAAATTATCTGATGGAAGGAAGTATTTTATAGAAGAGGAGATAATGATCAGGTAAAAGAGAACTTTCTTTAGGATTGTAGGAATTTGCAAGTAGAAAGGAGAGGGAAAGAAGAAAAAGAGATGCCTGAGAAAAGACAAACACTAGGAAAAGTAGATGAGTTCCTGAAAGATTGTGAAATTTCAGGTCATAATTTGAGATGTTACTGAAATATCCCAGTACAATTCTTAAGCAAGAGGTGTTATAAAATTGTGACAACTAAAATTACTTCTCATATGTCCTCATCAATATTGATCTAGGTGATCATGTTATGCCCAGAATTTACCAGAGAACATGAGAAATGAAATGTGAGAAATCATCATCATCTTCATTATTATTATTATTATTATTATTATTATTATTATTATTATTATTATTACTATTATTGTTTATTGTTACTAGTATTATTACATTGGCATCAGAAAAAAATTAAGGTGTTCTATTTTGACATGTGTGACAAAAGAAAGTTTGGGACCAATTTTGTATCTTATTATTCTGAAACTGAAAACTTCCTAGGAGCTGACCTTCAAAAACGTTAAGCATTAGTGAAGTAGATGGGGCACAAGTACCATGTAGATGACCTAGCTTTCCCTGGATATGAGAAAAGAAATGGGAGCTAAACAGAAATTAGCTGTGCCACATCTCTCCTACAAGAACAGAGCATAAAGACACTGTCAGTGGCCTCAGTAGTGCAAAGATATTTTCTGCTGAGAGTCTAAATTCCAGAAAGGAACAACACTTTGTGTTCTGCGATGCCCTAGGTCGTTTAGAGGTCTGGCAGGTGAGGTTGAGAGGGTATATTCAGGGTGGGAGAGGTGGGGACATTCTTGTGGTAGGTAGGATGGAGTCATCCTTTTGGAGAGAGTGGTGCAGGGTGGAGATATGGAATATGGAAATGTAGGAAGGTGAACCAAGAGGGGCATAAAACCTGAGTGTCAAAGTATAATAAAATAAACAAACAAAAAGTTCATTCTGAAAATAAATGAGCGTTGTACAAGGAGATAAGAAAGGGTCTATTTTCATTCTTTTGCATGCTGAGTGCCAGTTGTACAAAGAGTGTAAGTGGATCAAAGATCTCAACATTAAACCAGATACGCTGAAATTATTAGATGAGAAAGTAGGGAAAACCTTAGAACACATAGGCACAGGAGAAAATTTCCTGAACAAAACATCAATGGCTCAAGTTCTAAGGTCAAAGATTAACAAATGGGACTTAATGAGATTGCAAACTTTCTGTAAGACTAAGGACATTGTCAAGAAAACAAAACGGCAATCAACAGAATGAGAAAAGATCTTTACCAACACCACATCAGATAGAGGCCTAATATCCAAGGTATACAAGGAACTCAAAAAGCTAGACACCAGAGAATCAAATAACCCTATTAAAAAATGGGGTACAGAGCTAAACAAAACGTTCTCAGTTGAAGAAAACCGAATGGCCGAGAAACATCTGAGGAAGTGCTCCACATCCTTAGCCATCAGGGAAATGCAAATCAAAACAACCCTGAGATTCCACCTCACACCAGATTGGCCAAGATCCAAAAATCAGATGACAGCAGATGCTGGCGAGGCTGCGGAGAAAGAGGAACACTTCTCCACTGTTGGTGGGGTTGCAAACTAATACAACCACTCTGAAAATCAGTCTGGCGATACCTCAGAAAGTTGGATATAGCACTACCTGAAGACCCAGCTATTCCACTTCTGGCCATATACCCCAGAGACACTTTAATACACAACAAAGATATATGCACCACAATGTTCATAGCAGCTCTATTTACAATAGCCAGAAGCTAGAAAGAACCCAGATGTCCTTCAGAAGATGAATGGATACAAAAATTGTGGTACATTTACACAATGGAATACTACTCAGGCACCAGAAACAATGACTTAACCAAATTTTTAAGAAAATGGCTGCATCTAGAGAATATCATCCTGAGTGAGATAACCCAGTCACAAAAGAACAGACATAATATGCAGTCACTGATATTGGGAAGCTAACCCCAGAGGCTTGCACTCCCCCAGAAACAACTCACAGACTGTATGAAGTCCAAGAAATAAAGAAAACAAATATATATATATTTACAAAACAAGAGGACTTTGACTATTTCCATGTTGCATTTTGTTTTGAATGTACTTTACGCTCATTATAACTATTAGGTTTTCAATGCATACTGTCAAGCCCTTGAAAAAATCAAGTACTAACTAAAAAAATATATTCACATAGTTTTATGTAAAAATTATTTTAATATCTGAAAAAACAATACTAAAAAAATGTATAATTTTAAGCAAAAATGTTTAAAATCTGTACATTTATCTTTGTTTTGTAAAATAAAGTCTTTAAAAAAAACAAAAACAAAAAATACAAAAAAAATAAAGTTTTTCAATAAAATAAATAAATAAATAAATAAATAAATAAAAGAAAAATCAAGACAAAAAAAAAAGAAAATAAATGAATCAAACTAATATTAGAAACAATTCTACACTTGTATTATAACAAAAGTGAATTCAAGTATATTGTTTATCGACTTTCATGCCATTACTTATGAGAAACTCTGAAATCTGAATTAAATAAACAAATTGTGCAAGGTATGCAAAGATAAATGGTGTGTGTGTGTGTGTGTACATGTGTGAAAATTTTGTGTATTTCTTGGAAGTGAATAATATGAGTACTTATTGACATTTTAACTACAATAGCCATGATAGTATTGTGTAATTCCTGATCCATTCTCTTTAGAAACCAGTAAACAGTTAAAAACACTAAATATAATTCTGAGAACCTTGCCTAATGTAAGCTAGGGAGTAAAGGGAAAAGAAAGAAGAAATTAGAAGGTGTTTTATTAAGATATAAAAAAACTAACTTTTGGAGGCTTAATATTATATATATATATATATATATATATATATATATATATATATATATATATATATAAAATTATACAAAACCAGAAATCACATCTGAGCTCATAATTAAAGTAAGTGTTAAATAAAGAAAATGATTGAGAAAATGATTTCTTTGATATTTGAAAATCAAATCATGGTGAAAAATAACCATTAAGATTCCTAGTTTGTAACCATGATTGTGATCTCCAAAAACTGTGTAAGAAAAATTGCTGTAAGAGGAAAAGCTTTAATTTCAACAATAGAAAGACAAAAAACAAGAAGGCTTGGTTGACTTTCTGGTGAGCTAGTATAGGCCAATTGGTGATATCTATCAAAGTTAGCAATCTTAACTCAAAGAATGTGGATTGACCCTCTGATGATGATACCTAATGCTGTCCTCTGTACCCTACTCAAAAATACATAGTCATATACTCCTATGCATACACACACATATACACACACATGTATACACAAACACAAATAAAGACATATATAAAAACAAATGTTCATATACATTAAGAAGAAACATATAATCCATTGTAAAGATCTTACAGCAAGGAAATAAATTAATTCTAATAAAATATGAACAAATATATTGAATTAGCTCTCACTGATTTAGTCAGAAAAAGCCTTGGTGGATAGTTAACTATCTTGCAGCTCAAGATAAATTAATTAAAGTATTAATAGCTATTTGACAAAACTGTAGCTGAAAAGGAAAATTTGGAAGTAATTATATAAAATGTAGAATAAGTGTGAAGCAATATACGATTAACAGAATTAAACATGTTATACAGTCTATGAATCAATTATAATTTCTTAACGAAAAGTCAAAAGTTAATAGATGGTATCAACGAAAAAAAGAGAGTTGTTTGTCATTTATAAAAACAAAATATTTCAAACAACAAAGTAGCTCAAAACGTTATGGCCATAATGTATTAAATATTAAAGAAACACAAGAACATAATAATAAAACAAACAACATTTACAACAATATTAGTACAAGGTATGACAGAACTTTAAGCTAAAATGGTAATGGAGAAATACTTATGCAAAAATAAATATAGTAACTAAGAAAGAAAAGTATTTTACAAATGTAAGAATTTTTAAAGACATAATTATGTGGAACGTAGATATCTTACCTTTTCATGTAGAAAATTCTAACATAAATTTTACAGTGGATATATTGTTAATTAGTAAACACAGTTTGTAGGGAATAAACAATGAGGACTTAACATATTATTAGGTAATGTATTTATTAGTTCTACACATAAAAGTTTAAAATATTGCCATGTGTATATCATATACCAGAAAAAAAAGTGTGTCTTTTTTTTTTTTTTTTTTCTGGCTGTATTCCCTAAGGATAAAAAATTAGAAGATTCTGACAAATATATACTTATTGGTTTGATAATAACATAAATATTTCAGGCTGGTTGAATTTTAATGCTGTTCCTTGAGATATAGCCCAACCTGACAGTATTATGCGGCCAGAATCTGTCCGTACAGCAGCCTTAAGCCCAAAAGAAACAAATACAATGTGATCAAGGAATTGGTGAATAATTTATACTAAATTTTTGAGTACCGAAGTAAAAGATTTTTTTGTTAATCTTCATAATTTTATACACAATAACATATATTAATAAATTAAGTTTACATCGTAACATGAAACTTAAGTCTACTCTAGCACTGGTGGTGCAAGCCTTCAATCTCTGTACTTGGGAGACAGATGCCGGAAATCTACTGCAGCCAGGGCATCAAATCTACAACTTTTCTGCCCCTATGAAGACCCCACACTTCAAAGGCTTAATAGGATATTTTCTATAGTCAGTGCATCAGGCCAACCAGGAGACCTATAGCAACCCAAGGACAAAAGAGGCAGATATCAGACAGAGTCACCCAGACCAGCAAACACCAGGGATAACCGGATGGTAAGAGGCAAGCACAAGACCATAAAAAACCGAAGAAAATATAATGACTACCATCAGTACCTAGTTCTCTCATCACAGCATGCCCTGAATATGACAACACACCTGGAAAGTAAAAAGCTGACCTTAAATCTTATTTCAGGAAGATAATAGAGTCATCAAATGTGGATATAAATCATTCACTGAAAGAAATACAGGAAACACTAGTAAACAGGTAGAATCCTTTAAAGAAGAAATAGATAAATCCATTAAAGAAATACATTTAAACAGGTGAGGGAATTGCAGAAAGCAGTTGAAGACCTAAAATTGGAAGTAGATACCCTAAAGAAAACACAAATTAAGGAAAACCTAGAAATGGAAAACCAAGGAAATACATCTTGAATTATAAAGTATCACCAACAGAATGCAAGGGATAGAAGAAAGAATCTCTCATGTAAAAGATACTGTAGGAGAGATTGACATAACTGCCAAAAAAATTCAAAACATAAAAAAAAAAACCTTCTAACCCAAAACATCCAGAAAATACAGGATACAATGAAAAGACCAATTCATAGAGTATTTGGAATTGAGGAGAACAGAGATTCCCAGCTCAAAGGACCTGAAAATATCTTCAACAAAATTAAAGAAGAAAACATGCCCAACCTAAAAATCATCATCATCATCATCATCATCATCATCATCATCATCATCATCATCATCATCATAATAATAATAATAATAAAATGAAAATTGTCATAAATGTACAGAAGCATGCATATAGAACACAAGAAACTTGGTAACAGAAAAGAAAATCCTCTCATCCATCACATAATTATCAAAAGAGTAAAACCACAAAAAAGTAATGCATAAATAAAATATTTGCATGGGAAAAGGGTCAAGGAACATATAAATGTAGACCTATCAGAATTATACTATACATCCCAACAGAGGCTATGAAAGCCAGAAGAGACTGTCCTGATATCATGCAGATTCTAAAAGAACGCAAATGCTTGCTCAGGCTATTATATGCAGCAAAACTCCCAATCATATAGATAGAAAAACAAACATTCCAGGACAAATCCAAATTCATTCAGTATATATTTATCAATATGCCTTACAGAGTATTCTAGAAGAAAAAAAATCCAACACAAGGAATGTACTTACGCCAAAAGAAAGGCAAGATATTAAGCATCTCACATCAAAGACAAAAGGAGAGAATTTCAAGCACATAACACCACTTACTAAAACAAATATAACAGGAACCAACACTCATGTATCTTTAATATGTCTCAGTATTACTGGACTCAATTCAATGATAAAATGACATTAGCTAACTGGCTGGATAAGTAAACAAGATCCAACATTTTACTGCATAAAAGAAGCACACCTCAATAACAAAGATATACACTATCTCAGAGTAAAGGGATAGAAAATGTTCTTCCAAAAAAATGGTCCATGTATAACAAGGTGGAGTTGTTATCCTACTATAAATAAAAATAAACTTGAAGTAGAAGTTATAAAATTGTAATGAGGAAAGACACTTCATATTTATTAAAGGGAAAATCCACCAAGAAGAAGTCTCAATTCTGAACACCTATGCCTCAAATACAAGGGTAAACAGAATCATAAAAGAAACTTTACTAAAGCTCAAAACACACATTGAACCAAACACAGTAATAGTGGGGGCCTTGAAAACCTGATCTCACCTATGGATAGTCATTGAAACAGAAAATAAAGAGAAACACAGTGAAACTAGCAGAGGTTATGGACCAAACAAATTTAATAAAAAAAATAACAAAATATTTCACAATAAAACAAAATATACCCTATTCTCAGAACCTATTGATATCCTCTCCACAACTGACCACGTAACTGGTCACAAAATAATCCTCAACCATACAAGGATATTGAAATGATACTATGAACTATATTAGACCATTATATCCTAAGACTGATCTTCATTAACAGCACAAACAAAAGAAAGTTCACATACACATGAAAACTGAACAACTCTTCACTCAATAACTTGGTCAGGGAAGCAATAAAGAAAGAAATTAAAAACTTTCTGGAATTTAATGAAAATGTTGACATATCATACACTAATTTATGGAAAACAATGAAAGCAGTGCTAAGAGGAAAATTTATACCACTAAGTTCCCTGGTAAAGAAATTGGAGAGGTTTTACACTAGCAACTTAGGAGCTATTGAACAAAAAGGAGAAAACTTAATCCACTCTGGGCTAAATAGAAGCAAAGAGAATAATACAAAGAAGAAACCAACCCAAATCTGATTCTTTAAGAGAATTAACAGGATAGATAAACCCCTAGACAAACTAACAGAAGTGCCCTGAGGCAGCAGTATCAAAACTTGCAAAATCAGAAATGCAATGGGAGACATAAGATAGAAATGGAGGAAATTAAAAAGATCATCTGATTATAATACAAAAGCCTATACTCAGTAAAACTGAAAATCTAGATGAAATAAATGGATGGATTTCTAGACATATAGCATATACCAAAGTAAAATCAAGAGCATCTAAACCATCTCAACAGGCTGATATCCCAGAAGAATTCATTTAAAACCTCTTAGCCAAAAAAAAAAAAAAAAAAAAAAAAAAAAAAAAAAAAGATTTAGGGCACAAGACTTTCAAGAATACCTGATATCAATATTTATCAAATTATTAATAAAATAGCAACAGAAAGAACACTACTTAATTCATCATTAAGCCATAATATCTAAACCACAAAAATACCTAAAGTATCTAAACCAAAATGAGAATGTCAGGCTGATTTTGCTTGTGAATATTAATGCAAAAATGCTCAATAAAATTCTTGCTAGTAAAATCCAAGAACACATCAAGACCATCATTCATCATGAACAAGTGGGCATTATCTCATGGACACAAAATTGGTTCAATATTCAAATATTCATCAACGTAATCCTCTGTATAAGCAAACTGAAATAGGAAAAAAAAGTGATCATCAACTAAGGTGCAGGAATTCATCTGACAAATACAGCATTGCTTCATGTAAAAAGTATTTGTGAGATCAGAAATTCAAGGCCCATACCTAAGCATAATAAAACCTATTTACAGCAAACAGCCAATATCAAATTAAATGGAGAAATACTTGGAAAAAAATATCCTTAAAACCTGGGACAAAACAAGATGACAACTCTCTTCCCATATCTATTCTATTAATTTATCTTTGTGTTAGCTAGAACAACAAGACAGCAAAAAGAGATGAAGTAGATACAAATTGGCAAAGAAGAAATAAAGTTATAACTATTTGCAGATGATAAATAATATACTTAAGCCACCAAAAAATTTTACCAGACAATTTCTCCAGCTGATAAACAACTTCAGCAAAGTAACTGAATATAAAATAAACTCAGACAGATTAGTTGCCTTTCTTTATACAAATAATAACCAAGCTAAGAAAGAAACTAGGAAAGCAACTCTCATTACAAGATCTCTATGATAATGATATTAAGTCTCTCAAGAAGGAAATCTAAGATGATCTCAGAAAATGAAAAGATGTCCCATGGTCATGGATTGGCAGAATTTATATAGTAAAATAGTAAAAAATGGACAACATACCGAAGGCAACCTACAGTTTCAATGCAATGTCCATCAAAATTCCAACAGAGTTCTTCAAAGACAAAGAAAGAGTAATCATCAAATTAATCTGGAATGGCAAAACATCCAGAAAAGCAAAAAACATTGTTTAACAATTAATGGACAGCTGGAGGACACACAATTCCTAACCCTAAACTCTACTAAGGGCAACAGTGATAAAATCTGCATGGTATTAGTCCAGAGACAGAAAGGTTGATCAATGGAATAAAATTAAAGACCCAATAATAAAACCACACAGTTACACTCAGTTCATCTTTGACAAATAAGCCAAAAATATACTAAGATAAAAGAAAACATCTTCAATAAATTGTGTTGGTCTAACTGCCTATCTCTATATGTGTAAATGTAAAAATACCCATATTTGTTTCATCGAGCAAACTACATTAAATCTAATAGAAGAGAACCTGGGAAAGAGCAGTGAACTCATTGCCACAGGGGGAAATTTTGTAAACATCACTTCAATGGTTCATGTTACATGACAAAGAATTAATAAATGGAATCTCATGAAACTAGAAAGCTTCTGTAAGGCAACGGACATAGTCAATAAGACAAATCAGCAACCAGCAGACTGGAAAAAAAGGAAACTTCATTAACTCCATTTCTGATAGACAGATAATATCTAAAATATATAAAGAATTCAAAACTAACCACCAAAAAAAAAAAAAAGAAAGGAATAAAAGAATCAAAACCGGTGTATAGAATTAAACCAGGAATTCCCAACAAAGGAATCTCCAATGGCTTAGAAGAAACTTGGGTGGTTGGTAGTGGGAACATCTTCACTGAAGCATGGGGAGCTGGGGAAGGAGGGGATCAGGGAGGGATGGTATCACATTTGAAATGTAAATACAGAGAATTGCTAATAACATGATAGAAAAAACTATTCAAAGTCTTTAGTGATCAGGGAAATGCGAATAAAAACAACTCTCAGATTCCACCTTGCATCAATCAGAATGGCTAAGATTAAAACTTCAGATGACAACACATATTGGAGAGGATATGGAAAAAGAGGAACTCTCCTCCATTGTTGGTAGGATTGAAAATCTATACAATCACTCTGAAATTCACTTTGGAGGCTCCTTATGTAATTGGAAATAGATCTACCTAAAGACCCAGTAATAACACTCTTGGGAATATACCCAAAAGATGCTGCACTCTGCTGTACTGGTACTTCTTCCATTATATTCTTATCAGCTTGATTTATGATAGCCAGAACCTGGAAAAAGTGTCAAATATCCCACCACAGAAGAATGCATATAAAAATGTGGTTTATTTACACAATGAAATATTATGTAGCCATTAAGAAATAGGGCATCCTAAGTTTTGCAGGCACATGGGCAGAACTAAAAAATATCCTGAGTGAGGTAACTCAACCCAAAAGAACATGCAAAGTACTTTCTCACTAATAAGTTGATATTAGCTTAAAAAGTTTAGAATAGCAGAGATACAGTTCAAAGAACTCAAAAAGATTAACAAGCTTTAGAGTCCAAGTGAGAAGTCCTCAGTCTCACTTGGAAGGGAGAAGAAAGCAATCAGAAGGGAGGATGGAGGGGGGACCTGAAAGGAAATATGGACATGGAGGTTGGAGTATGAGATGAGGAGAAGCAGGAACATGATCTGGTATTGTTTGGGGGAAAGGACTAAATCCCTAAAAGGACAGCACAAATGGGAGGTAGGAGGTAAGGAGGATCCTTCAGAATGTACCAGAGACCTAAAAGGTAGAAGACCCTCAGGACTCAAATGCAGGAACTCTAGATAAGATGCCCTACAGTGGGGACAGGGAACATGCACAACTCACCTCTACCAGAAAGACATAGGGTTGCTATTCCACATTCCAAACTCTAACCCATAATTGTTCCTCTCTGATAGAACTGCAGTGATGGAAATGGGGAAGAGCCTGAAGAAAAAAAGTCTAGCTACATGTCTGAAGCTCTATGGTAAGCCCCAAGGCCCAGCACTATTACTCAGGCTGTGGAGCACTCACAAAAATAGACCTGTCATGACTGCCCTCTGAAAGACTCAACAAGCAGCTGAAAATGTCAGATGTAGATATTTGCAGGAAACCAATCAACAGAAGTTGCTGACCCCTGTGCTGAATCAGGAAAATCTGGAAGAAACTAAGAAGAATGGGGATTCTGTAAGAAGACCAACAGTCTCAATTAACCTGGGTCCCTGGGATCTTTCAGGCAATGGATCGTCAACTGGTCAGCATAAATCAGCTGATATGTCGCCCCCAACACATACAGTAGAAGACTCCTTAGTTGAGGTTTAGTACAGAAGATGTACCTAACCAGGAAGGAACTAGAGGTCCCAGGGAATTTAAAGGTTTGGGGTGATGGTTGGGGTGGGGACATCCTTGTGGACACAGTGGTGGGTTTGGGGTGAGGAGGAGGTATGGGATGTGGAACAGTTGGAAGGTAGACAGGGAGGCAAATAAGATCTGGAGTGTAAATATATATTCAAAGTCTTTAGTGACCAGGGAAATGCTAATCAAAATGGTCCTGATATTCTACCTTATAACACTCAAAATTGCTAGGATTAGAAACTTAGGTGACAAATATGTGGGTGATAGTGTGGAGAAAGAGAAACACTCCTTTCTTGTTGGTGAAATTGTAAGCTGGTACAAACAATCAGGAAATCAATCTGGAGGTTTTTCAGAAAATTGGAAATAGATCTACCTGAAGACCCAGATATATCTTATAGCTGAGCATATACACAAAAGATGCCCCACAATGCCACGGGTGCCTGTGTTCCACTGTGATCATAGTGATCCTACTTTTGATAGCCAGAAGCAGGAAACAACCCAAATTACCACGATGGAAGAACAGATACAGAAAATGCTGTTCATTTATACCTTAAAGAGATGTAAGACCTAAGAAGTGGGGAGGTCTAATTGGGGGGGAGTGGGAAGGCGGGGATATCCTCTTGGAGATGGGTGAGGTGGGAAGAGGCATGGGATGGGGAGCAGTTATGGGGCAGACTGAGAGGGATATGAAGATTGGACTGTAAAAAAGATTCAAAAATAAAGATATAGTTAATATTTTTTAATTTTTAAAAAGAAATAAATAGAGCACTTTAAAACATTCTTCTTCCTGGAAGAGGGCAAACTCTAAATTTATTTTATGAAGGCAGAAATATCTGCATGTTGAAATATATCACAAAACACAAAAGCAATATATAATATGGTATATATTTCACATATTGAATATATATTTTACAGGTATACACACACACATATATGTGTGTATGTATGTATATATATGTATATATATATATATTGCATTGTTCTCCAGAAATTTATGAAAGTATTCAGTTAACTTTTAGCTTGATACACCAACATACAAAAAAATAAAACATAGAACAATTGTATCAACATTTGTACAAAATATATTTGATAAAAAGCATCAAGCTTACTAAATAAAATTAGCTTAAAATAAAACAATACAGATTTTATAAGAAATTGTTTGCAATATTTATGTTAACTATGATATTAAAATTAGATCACTTTGTTTAAATAAGGTATTATCTACTTATAAAAGTATGTTATTATTTCTTAAATTTTCTGGCAAATTAAATATGAAAAATTACGATAATTGGTCAACAGACTACAATAATGGATTCAAATGCAAACTGAGTATGGTGGAAGCTGATAGCCTAACTTTATACAGGGTGAGTCTGCTTTCTTTATATTAGCAAAGAAGACTATTTGATAAGAAAGATTTTCATTTATAGCATGTATAAAAATAATCTGCAATTAAATGTAAATTTAACAGTAAATTGCAATCTATTGTTGAAATACAAAGTAATCAATATCTTACTATATGCTTTTGAAATGTTAACATTTGTACTAGAAAATCTAATAAAGATTTTGGATTTGTGTTTCAAACATTGAGTTTATGATGAAGAAGATATATCAAAGAATATTCGTAACTTTTGCAGGAAATCATACTGGAGCAGAAAGGGTACCAAAACAGATCTCAGAACACATATCAAACCAAATGAATTCAAATGGATCTACAATTGGCAAAAAGGAAAAGCTGTGAGTGTCCATTAAGGGAAGGTACTATGCATTGTTTTCTAATGTATTCCAAACACACAAATACATAGTCTCAAGAAACAAGAGTGGCCTTAAAATAACATTTACAGAACATTTTAGCCAAACACAAAACACAGAAGAGCACACCTTCTTCTTTGTCTTTCATGGAACTAGCTTCAAAATTGACCACATACTGACACAATATTAAATTAACCCCTGTATCCCATCAAAATACCATGAATTAAAGTTAGAACTCAACAATAAGAGAAACAACTGAAAGCTAACAAACACATGGAAAGTGAATAAGCATTTATTGAACGAAAAATGGGTAGTCAGCAATAAGAAAGAAACTGAAAACTTTCTAGATATGAAGAAAATGAATACACAAAAAACAGAAACTTACTGAACAAAATAAAAGAAGTCCTAGGAGTCAAGTTTATATTTCTACATGCCTATATTTTTTAAAGGAGAGATTTTCTTCTACTAAATTAATAGAACACTTGAAAGGCCGAGAATAAAAAGAAAGAAAGAAAGAAAGAAAGAAAGAAAGAAAGAAAGAAAGAAAGAAAGAAAAGGTACAAAATGGATAGTCAGCAAAAAATAATAACTGAATGTTAAATCAGTAAAATAGTAAAAAGCTAAAAGTACAAAGACTCAATGAAACAAAAAGTTGAGAAAAATCAATAACCTTATACAAATTAACTGAAAGTCAAAAAAAGAATATTCAAATTAACAAAATCAGAAATGGAAAGAAGGACATAAGAGTATATAGCAAAAAAAAAAAAAAAATGAGAGAGTCACAAGTACAGGTCTTGGAAACCTATAGTCCACAAAATTGTAAAAACAAACAAAACAAACAAACAAACAAAAAAACAAAACAAAACAAAAGATGACTTTCCTAATTCAAACCTCTTATCAAGCTTAACTAACCACAAGCTGGTTTAAACAGGTTAAACACACTAGTGGAATAGTAGAATTCATGAAAATTCTCCCAACCAAACAGCACTGGGAGTGATGGTCTAGCACAAAATTCTACCAGATATTTAAAAAATGAGTTAACACCAAACTCATAAAATTAGTCAGCAACCGGGAACTTCCAATTCATTTAATGATGCTACAGTAACCCTATACCCAAACTACATAAAGATGCACAAAAAGAAGACCTAAAGGCCAATTTGCTTTTGTAAAGGTACTCAAAAAGTGTGTGGAAACTGAATCTCAGAATATATGAAAAAGGTCATTGGCCTTGATCAAGTAAGTTTCATCCTAGAGATGCACTGATAGTTTGATATACAAAAATCAGCAAGGCTAGTCCATCAAATAAACAGTATTAAAATAAAAGATCATTATCTAATGAGAAGCAAAAAGGAAGGTATTTAGCAAAATCCAATGCCCCTTCATGACAGAAGTCCTGGAGATATTTGGGATAAAATGAACTTACTGAAACATAATAAATATTAGTAGCTCCATATTTTCCACACAGCATAAAACTCAGGTCCAAATACATTGAAGACCACCACAAAACAACCAGATATACTGAACCTGATTGAAGACTAAGTGGAGAAAAGCCTTGAATTCTTAGAAGAGATTTCCTGAACCAGACACAGATAATACAGGCACTGACATCAACAGTAAATTAATGGGCCCTCATGAAAGAGAAAAGCCTCTGCAAGTCAAAGATCACTGTTATCTGTTCCAAGTGGTAGCCTACAGAATGTGACAACATCTTTACCAACACCACATCCAGTAGAGGACTAATATTCAGAATATATAAGGAACAATCAAACATTACAGGATTTTTAAAAGAGCATAGGGAAGAATCACCTAGGTACATAATTTATGATAATTCAAATGTATCAATACAGAATACAATGTACAAAACATAAGTGTGCAGTGTGATAAAGTTTAGTATAAAACTTCATATTAACATTGTATCTGATAGATATATACCAACACATACAATTACATACACCCAAAAGATTTACTTGGTCATTCTTACCTGCACTGGTCAATCTGATCGATTCTCTGAATATATCTTGTTCCTCAAAATACATATTCTTCTTGAAACAAATTTTAGAATATTATCAATCTTTTGATTCATCATTACTGTTTATAACATTTTAGATTATCTGTTCAAATGAAGCTTAGATTACCAACAAATGCATCTTCCCATAAAAATATAGTAGATGGGCAATTAGTAGCAACTTCTCTTCTTACAGAGGACCTAGCTTCTCTTTCCAGAACAAACCTAGTAGCTCAGAACAGTCTCTCACTCCAATTTAAGGAAACACAGCACCTTCTATTGGCCTCTAAGGCCATCTATACCTGTGGTTCACATGTACACATGCAGGCAAAGTACCAAAGCACATAAACTAAAAATAATAATTAATGAATCGGTAAATCTTTCAAGAAACCGAAGCAGAGTTTGAGTACTGTATAATTCAACTACAGAAGTTACTTCACATTTTTTCTCTAATTTTAGTCATATAGTACGAACTTGAGCAAATAGTGCTGTTTTCTCTAAAGCGAGCACGTTTTAAGTGGCAAAACAACTAAAATTTATACAGAGAGAAAAACACAGATGCAAACTTCCAAATTAGTTTTATAAGATTATCGCACAACCTCTTGGTCCTCACTGGAGACTAGCGATAAGTGGTTAAAACAACGTATGTTCCCAAATATGTATTTTATAAGGCATTAATTTAATTAATTTTGTTTCAAGTGCTGTTTCTAGGCAGACCCGTTTGTTATAAATATTTGCATACTTAGGTTCACCTACAGAAATGCTGACCTCAAATAATCTACCTAACCTCTCTCTGTTTTGGCTGCATAATCAGTACTTCAGAGATTCAGACCTCCTGCTCTATTTAGTTCTGGGAATAGTGCATGGAAGATGAAAGGCTCTGAATTGATAACATCATAAACAGATTATTGCTTCCTTCTCCCTTAGCAACGCAAGGCAGCACACTGAACAGTCAGGTCATTATTACCTTCAACAAATAGTCATTTCAGACTAAGAAAAGACCACTATGCTTGACATAACCTCCCATTATGATTTCGTAAAATGTTTAATTTTTCTGAAAATGGGTTATTATCTGCTGGGTGAATGGTTCTTATTTCCTTATTTTATACATTAATGCCTTAAAAACCTAGGCTGTATACTTTTGGTCATTTTGGAGGATAGGTATTGTGGAGTTGGCTGAGACTTAGAGATAATAGACATCTTCATGAGTCCATTGTAATCTCTCAAGTGGATAACGTCTGTTACCTATTGACCAGGATGTCAATGAATACACTGAGAATGGGGAGACACAGAATACATTTTGACTTTGTCATACAGTTGTGGGGCTTTGTGAATGTTGCTAAATAAGACATTCCATTTAGAGAAATGTTATAAGAAAAGCCATAGTTACAAGTTCATTACATGCACAGTTCCGAATGTTTCTGGATTCTGTCAAGTTGAATATCAGGTGCAAATATTTTCCCAAATGTCTAACTCTGCCTATGCACTGAACCTTCCAGGTTTCTCCTCATGCTCTTGTTTCTTGTTTTGGGTATCACTACAATTCAGTATAACATTCTGAGTAAATCTCCCAATATACATTTCAGAACACAGGGTAGCATAAAATTAGTCACATCCTAGTATGACTATTGACTCCACAAAGGACGGTCTAGATTTTCTTAGCACTTGTTCTATACACTAATTAGGTCGCTCTATGATTATATTTACAGCAATTGCTGAAAAATGTTTTCCTCCTTTTTCCTATTTGACATGTGAGATTGTTAGGGTGTCTTTGGGAGTAGTTTAGGTGAAATTATAGTCTGAGAAGTTAAATCCAGGAGCTATTGGAGTTATGCACAAGGTTATCATATAGAAGACCTTTCTCTATAAATAGTAACTAATTTCTAGTTAGATAGATTAAACATTTATAACCAGGAAGGAAGAGAAATCTTAAGTTCTTGATTGTTATGAAATTCTTAGTTTTCTGGGGTTAAAATGCTACACCTAGATTTAGGATTAGGGGCTCATCTCCTTTCTTATGCTCCAATTATTTCCTATGAGAGCAGCACAGCCTCATTAGCACCTTAAATATCTCTAGAGTTAAGAAAAGAAAGATGAAGTTTAAGTTGTTAGAATCATTTCTTTTAAAAATCTGTGTTTCCACTTAAGGCATAGCCATTGATTAGAGGAAATTAGCATTTTTCAAATGCTGCCTTTTCCTTTCTCATATGCTATTATTAGTGAAATTCACAGTACATCCACACTCTGATCCGCAGCCAGTACTCTTCATGATTTTACCAAATTTGCATTTTAAGTTTGAGTTCATACCTCTTCCTCTTCCCATGACTTCCTCTTTCAATAAATCTGATGTAACTTGAGACTTGGTATTTTTCTACCAAAATCTATCAGACATCCTTAATTTGAAACTCTAATATGCTTGCATTTAGTTCCCCAAATCAAAACATTATACTCTCAATATATAACCAACCTAAATTATTGTGATATTTCTATGCATCCTCCTTCTTCACTTGATCTTAGCCAAAAGGCCAAAAAGATCTTGCATCCTCCTTCTTATTCATTCTTGTTTGTTGAACGTCCAACATTTTGAGTTCTTGTCACCTTCAGCAGTCATCCTCAATGGGCTATTGACTGTGGGACCATGCCCTACACTTTGTTCTCCCTTTTACTTACATGTATACCATCTCAAATTAGATTCAAGTATGTCATCTTTCCTTAACTGTGACATCTGGTATTAAAATTGATCCTGCTGTGTCAACTTCTGTGTGGAAATTAAAAGAAAAGATAATTATGAATTCACATGTGTGTTTTGAAATAATGCAGGATGTTTCTCAAACTTGTGGCTCATATGTCCCTGGAATTTTTTTATGCTTCATGGTATTGTCATCTGCTTTTTTTTTTCCTCACTAAAAATAAATAAATGATGCTGTTTTTAAGAGTAGTGAGCTCAAGTGTGATTGCTTGGCATTCCTTTATATTTTCCTCATCAGAAAGCAGGTGTCCCTAAAATGCCTCCAAACCTTTTAGTCCTGAATGTAAAAACTATGAGATATCCCGTGACTGACTTTTCCCTTTCTTTCTTTTCACTGTTTCCTTTTCTGAATATTCATCCTTATTTTGGTGAACCAATTACGATTTCATGTTCTCTCTTCCTTGACTCTGTCTCCACTTGTTCTTTCTTCTTGATTATCCTATGTTCTCTTTCCTCCTCATCCCCCTTTCCTTTCCTTTCTATTTTCTCCCATGTTCTTTCACTAACAAACGGATGAGATAATTAGAGTTCCGCAGGCTTCATTTCCTCAAATTTTTGATAATTCCACCTAACCACAGAAGGATGCTGGATGTTCACAATTTAGGCTCATATTTACTCCAGACTCTCCCACATATATCTGTTTCTCAATATGTTCCCTTTTCTCCACAACAAACTTTTCCCAAAATTACACCGAAGAACAAGGTTTTTATTTTTTATTTCTTTTTTTTTTAAATTTCATGTTCTTTTTTTTTTTAATTTCTTTTTCCATTTAAGTCCATTATAGAGAGATCCTTCTCTGACAAGGCTTAATAGCTACACTTGTTTGTGAATATAAATGAATATTTAGACTGTAGTTAAGGATTTGTGCTGCTCTTGTCAAATGGTTGTAGTAGATTCTCTTCTAAGCTCCATGACCTCACTATGCCAAAATGTTGACTAGATTTCTAGTTAGTACCAGGAATGATTGTTTTCCTGTTGAGTGAACTTTAAGTGCCCTAATATTTTGATTGCCATCAACATGCAAGTACAACTAATGTATCTTTATAGAACTTTTCATGCAGATCTGTCTGGTTCACAGGTGTCACATCTGTTAAGGTCATGAATTGTTTCCCTTATTTGTGCTAGGACAATGATTTCTGGAACAGTGAGGGCTAGGGCATAGAAAGGAGGAATTCAGCTTATATCCCATATGAATAATTGAAGTCCTCCCTCCTACGACCTGCATGTGTGGTATCATCAGCAACAGAAACTTACCTGAGAGTAATATCCACAGTAAATGGTTTTTTTTTTTTGGAGCCATTTGGAATACTTTGACTTAGCACACAAAGAGAACTTTCCCAAGACTGATACTGATACACCCAATTTTAATCCCATGACCTTTCCTTCTGTTTATTATTGCCTTATTTTTTTTCTTTTTTTTAAAAAAAATTTTTTCTTACAACTTTATTTAAAAAACAAAGAGATACATGTACAGATTTTTAAAAGCATTTTGTCATAAAACTATATGGATATATTTTTGTCAGTACTTGATTTTTTTAAAGGTTTGGTAGTATGCGTTGAAATCTTACTAGTTACCATAAGCATAAAAGTACATGTAAAGCAAAACGTAACATAATCCTGTAATCCTGTGCCATACTCTTGTTATGTCCTTCAAAATGTTGTCCGAAATTCAGCTCACTGAGCCCTTCTTACGTCACGCCATCTG
This sequence comes from Micromys minutus, assembly GCF_963924665.1. Taxonomy (NCBI): domain Eukaryota; kingdom Metazoa; phylum Chordata; class Mammalia; order Rodentia; family Muridae; genus Micromys; species Micromys minutus. The sequence goes on along the minus strand of NC_137963.1, from coordinate 11,979,489 downwards.
AAATGGCATCTTCATCTGCTGAGCATCTTGAATTCCCTGCAGTTTGATCATGTTATTTTTTTCTATCCCAAAGCATTTTATATTTTAATATGCTATGTTGTATATTATATATATATATATATGTCTTATATTTGCATAGTTTGACAGTCAAAATAATATTATTTTAATAACTAACCATGAAAGTCAGTTTCTCCATAATATATTTTGCTAAATTTTAAGAAGAAGTATTGTAATTTATTGCATGGCTATAATGATCAATTAGCTGTAATATTCTTATGATATTTAATTTGTATATATACACTATAATTCCTCTCAGGATAATTATCCCTATCTGACAGATGAGGTGACATGTAAGAAAATCTTGATGTCTTGAACAAAGGGTGCAGTTAAACATATGAACTGCATTGCAAAGCTAATGTACTTACCCTTTTCTTTGAAATTCCCAAAGGAATGCTAATATAAGCATCTTTAATTTCATATCAAACCCTTTTAATATCACATGTATTTTCTCCCAGATTCCAGATGAAAGAACTAAATCAACCAAAGGTTAACGGATTTGGTGAAAAGATGAGAGATTACCGCATGAGCTTCACACCAAGTTCCTTTGCCTGCAAGGTTGAATTTGCTTATTTTATTTTATTTTATTTATTCTGAAATATATTCTAAGTTTCATCGCTTAAAGAGAACATGGAAGTTAGGATTATCTCTTGTTTGTCCCTTGCTGCACATGGTATCTCTTCTTCAGTAGTATTAATATATAAAATTGGTATAGTCAAGATATAATTTTAATAAATGTAGACAGTGATATATCAGCACCATTTTCATAAGCTGGATACTTATTTTTTGGAATTGTTTTCAATGCTATCCAATTTATGGAGTAATCAGCACCATTTTCAATAATGCTTTGAGGTTTCCCACCATCATCAATCATCCTTTCTCTTCATCATCCTACAGTCTTAACTTTGGGGCCTCAGCTCCAAAATAAAAGGCCATTTAATGGTACTCTACAGCCTTAACTCTGGGGCCTCAGGTCCTAAATGAAAGGTCATTTAATGGCCTCTTACCCTTGTAGCACCATCTAAGTCTCCTCTTTAATCAGCTTCCCAGAGAAAAATTCAGGATGAGGGTAATAAGGTATGTCACTTCAACTGTGTTTCCATGGTGACCCATACATGAATGTGACCTTAGTCCAGGACTTTAGACCTAATGACCTCTAATTGCATCGTATATACACTTGAGGACTCAATGATTGTGATAGAAATTTCCTGTGACTCACTTTAAAGAAAGAGCTTTCAGAAAGGTAGACTTCCTGCCTTAAACAGGCAGGGCTAACTAGAAATGACATTAGGGACAAATCAGATAGAGTCTTTGTAGATGTGCTGTGACAAAAGTTGAAAATGCATTACTAGGATCAGAGTTGCCAAAAAGACCACTTCTTTTGGTCTATTTCAGCTCCTCATTCATCTGATTTGATTAAATTATGACCTGCTTTATTCATGAATTTGACATAAAGATAATCTGGAAAAGGAAACTGTCTCAAAAAATCATTGAGGTAACAGTGCCTGATGGAATAAGAGAGAGGGTATATGATAAGATTAAAGATTAAATATATCACAGTTTGACATGGTAAAAAATAAATTGGAGTGGTATCTGTGAGTACACAAACTGGGAATTAATTCTTGGCAAATATCTTTGCTTCAGAGCATCATGTAGTTGGGACAAAAATTGAAACTCAACTTTCCCTGTAAGTAAAGTCTTCAGTTTTGTGAAAATATATTTTTGTTTTGTCATTTTACATAGAATTGAAATGATGATAATACTATTATATTCAGTGTTTATTTGATGCTGTTCTATAGTTTCACAAATGGGTTGTTATAAGTGGGTATAATACTTCATAAAAAGCAGTTCTATTACTGTCAGGAATATGCACTTTATAAGTGAAAATGTTTCCATCAATATTACTATTCAATCTATTGTTTAAATATACACTGAAGATCAAAATTGCCCCCACATAATTGTGTTCAATATTATCAATCAAGTTTTGGTCACTGGAAAAATCATAAGTGAACACATAAATAAAGGCAAATTCAGATTAGCCTAAAGTAAGAGTTAAGCATTAGAGGGCTAGTTGAAATCCATATTTCAAATTTATAGATTTTCGACTGGATGCTACCATGATATGTTATGTTTTGAATGCCTAGTCTCCCAAGTCACTGTGTGCTACTGTAAAGGCTGTTTAACCCCCAGAACAACAAGGTAAGAATCAAATACCCCTATATATAGTCTGCTGTACTCAAAGGACACTTGAAATCTTCTATAGTCAAAGATTACTGACTTTTTCAGTCATCATCAGAGAGGCTTCATTCTGTAGCAGAAGAAAATACATACACAGACCCACAGCCAAACATCACACACACACACACACACACACACACACACACACACACACACACACACACAAGGCACAAGGAGGTCACATTTCTCTAAAACTGATGTTTCCACCAAATCTCTCTCCTCAAAGCTAAAGGAACTTGAGAACAGTGAGGAAGAAGTGTGATAACCAGAGAAGATGGTGGACACTTCAGGGAAAGGCCTCTAAATCAATTGAGCAAAGTTTGTAGTAATTCACAGAGGAAAGAAGGAAACACAGGGCCTACATGGGTCTGCACTAGATCATCTGTTTTAGCATTCTAACCATCTATCTAGTATTTTTACAAGACTCCTGAGGGAGTAAATGTGTGAGTATCTGATTTGTATGCTTTCTTTTACTCACACACAATATCAGGAACTACAAAAGTGAAGGTACAAATGTTAAACTTATAATGGCATTTTTAAAAACATTAGGATGTGTTATTTCAGGATCCTCTGACAGTGTCTTACAATGAATCCATATCTAGAGAGAGAATAATACCAATTAAACACAGCCAATGTTAACTTTAGTCAGAAACACAGGAGAATAAAATAGGCAAATAGGAGGAATTTAGTACCCCAAGAAAATTGTAGTTCATGTTTGATGGAAAAATCTCTAAACATATTTATGGAATGAATCCCAACATATCCCAACTCTAACATGTTACATGCTGTAAGAATGTGTTTTAAATGAAATCACAATATTAAATTCATAGTTGGAGTTTTGATGTTGTAGGACCCTGTGACAAAAATATATTTTCCTTGATCTATGTAAATATTCTTAACTGAAAAGTAGCCATTAAAGGAGGAGATGAAGAGTAAATTATAATACTGCTCAATTACTCTTTCCTTTTTTACTGCCTCATTTAGATATAAAAATCTAATATAAAAGTAGTTCATCTCCCCAACTAAAACATAAACCATTGGGGTCCCAAGTCTTGAGCTTTTTTTTTTTTTTTTTTTTTTTTTTTTTTACTAAAAATTGCTTACATATTTTTGATTTCTAAAACATAAGTTCAGGTCTTGGACCTCCCATAATCGATAAACACATATGAGCTAAAAGTTGAAACATTTGGATTTTTCAACTGTACCTCAGTAACAACTAGTTGATAAGGCATAGACATCGGAATATTTTAGATTACATACATACATTCAAAAACACACACATACACACACACACACACACACACACACACACACACACACATACACACACACACACACCTATCTGCACATTTATAACACCATGGGTTATTCAAGAAAATAATGAAGGTAATCCTTGAACCATGCTCATGATCTTCCTTCTTTCACTTATCAACTCAGCCTTCAGTTATCAGATTCAATCTCTCACTCTCCCACTTTGGTGTTTATATGTGTGTGTGTTTAAGTATAATTCTTTTTTTTACAACTTTATTTGAAAAAACAAAGATAAATGTACAGATTTTAGGCATTTTTTGCATAAAAGTATATAATACATTTTTGTCATTACTTGTTTTTTTTTTTTTTTTTTTTTTTTTTTTTTTTTAAGGTTTGATAGTGTGATTAAGATCTTACTAGTTACAATGAGCAAAAACTACATGTAAAACAAGATGTAACCTGGAAATAGTCAAAGTTCTCTTGGTGTGTAAAGATTTTTTTTTTAAATGAGCAAACAGTACAAGTAATACAGGATGTAACCCGGAATTTGTCAATGTGTTCTTGGTGGGTAAGGATTGAGCAAAACTTTTTTTTGTTTTGTTTTATTTTCTTTTTTTCTTGGACTTCACACAGTCTGTGAGTTGTTTCTAGGGCAGTGCAAGCCTCTGAGGTTAGCATCCCACTATCAGTGACTGCATATTATGTCTGTTCTTTTGTGACTGGGTTATCTCACTCAGGATGATATTCTCTAGATGCAGCCATTTTCTTAAGAATTTAGTTAAGTCATTGTTTCTGGTGGCAGAGTAGTATTCCATTGTGTAAATATACCACAATTTTTGTATCCATTCATCTACTGAAGGATATCTGGGTTCAAACCAACTTCTGGCTATTATAAATAGAGCTGCTAATGACATTGTGGTGCATGTATCTTTGGTGTGTATTAAGGTGTATCTGGGGTATATGCCCAGAAGTGGAATAGCTGGGTCTTCATGTAGTATTACTATGTCCAATTTTCTGAGGTATCGCTAGACTGATTTCCAGAGTGGTTGTATCAGTTTACAACCCCAGCAACAGTTGAGAAGTATTCCTCTTTCTCCGCAACCTCGACAGCATTTGTTGTCATCTGTGTTTTGGATCTTGGCCAATCTGACTGGTGTGAGGTAGAATCTCAGGGTTGTTTTGATTTGCATTTCCCTGATGGCTAAGGATATCTAGCACTTCCTCAGATGTTTCTCAGCCATTCGATATTCCTGAGTGGAGAATGTTTTGTTTAGCTCTGTACCCCATTTTTTAATAGGGTTGTTTGATTCTCTGGTGTCTAGCTTTTTGAGTTCTTTGTATATCTTGGATATTAGGCCTCTATCTGATGTGGAGTTGGTAAAGATCTTTTCCCATTCTGTTGGCTGCCATTTTGTTTTCTTGACAATGTCCTTAGCCTTTCAGAAACTTTGAAATCTCATTAACTTCCATTTGTTAATCTTTGACCTTAGAGCTTGAGCCATTGGTGTTTTGTTCAAAAAATTTTCTCCGGTGTTCTATGGTTTTCCCTACTTTCTCATCTAATAGTTTCACTGTATCTGGTTTAATGTGGAGATCTTATATCCACTTACACTTGAGCTTTGTACAAGGAGATAAGAAAGGGTTTATTTTCATTCTTCTGCAAGCTGAATGCCAGTTGGACCAGCACCATTGGTTGAATAGGCTGTCCTTTCTCCATTGAATGTTTACGGCTCTTTGTTAAAAATCAGGTGACCATATATGTGAGGGCTCATTTCTGGATCTTCTATTCTATTCTATTGATCCTCATTCCAATTTTGTACCAGTACCATGCAGTTTTCAGCACAATTGCCTTGTAATATAGCTTGAGGTCAAGGACAGTGATTCCCGCAGATGTTTTCTTGTTGTTGAGGAGGGATTTCGCTATTCTATGTCTTTTGTTGTTCCATATGAAATTGCACATTGACCTTTCCAACTCAATGAAGAACTGGGTTGGAATTTTGATGGGGATTGCATTGAATCTGTAGATTGCTTTTGGTAGGATGGCCATTTTTAAAATGTTGATCCTTCCAATCCATGATCATGGGAGATTTTTCCATTTTCTGAGATCATCCTCAATTTCCTTCTTTAGAGGTTTGAAGTTCTTGTCATACAGGTCTTTCACTTGCTTAGTTAGTGTCACACCAAGGTATTTCATAGTTTTTGTGACTATTGTGAAGGGTACCTTTTCCATAATTTTTTTCTCCCCATGTTTGTCCTTTGAGTATAGGAAGGCTACTGATTTGTGTGAGTTAATTTTGTATCTAGCCACTTTGCTGAACTTGTTTATCATTTGTAGTTCTCTGGTGGAAATTTTGGGGTCACTTAAGTACATTATCATGTCATCTGCAAAGAGTGATGTTTTTATCTCTTTCTTTCTGATTTGTATCCCCTTGATCTCCTTTTGCTGTCTAATTGCTCCAGCCAGGACTTCCAGTACTATGTTGAATAGGTAGGGGGAGAGTGGGCAGCCTTATCGAGTCTCTGATTTTAGTGGGATTGCTTCAAGTTTACCACCACCGTTAAGTTTGATGTTGGCTGTTGGTTTGCTGTATATTGCTTTTATTATGCTTAGGTATGAACCTTGGATTCCTGTACCTTCCAGAACTTTTAACATGCAGGGATGTTGAATTTTGTCAAATGCTTTCTCAGCATCTTGTGCTATGACCATGTGATTTTGTTCTTTGATTTTGTTTCTATGGTGGATTACATTGATGGATTTTCTTATATTCAACCATCCCTACTTCCCAGGGATGAAACCTACTTGGTCATGGTGAATGATCGTTTTGATGTGTTCTTGGATTTGGTTTGGAAGGATTTTTTTGAGTATTTTTGTATCAATGTTCATAAGTGAGATTGGTCTGAAGTTCTCTTTCCTTATAGGGGCTTTGTGTGGTTTAGGTACAAGGGTTATTGTAGCCTCAAAAATGAGTTAAGTAGTATTTTATCTGATTCTATCTTGTGGAATATTTTGTAGAGTATTTGCGTTATGTTCACAATAAATGTCTGATAAAATTCTGCACTGAACCCATCTGGACCTGGGCTTTTTTTGGTTGGGAGGCATTTGATGACTTCTTCTATTTCTTCATGTGTTATGGGATTATTTAGATAGTTTACTTGGTCCTCGTTTAACTTTAGGATCTGGTATCTTTCTAGGAATTCGTCCATTTCCTCCAGATTTTCCAACTTTGTGGAGTATAGGTTTTTCTAGTAGGATTTGATGATTTATTGAACTTCCTCAGTTTCAGTTGTTATGTCTCTACTTTCCTTTCTGATTTTGTTAGTTTGTTTACTCTCTCTTTGCCCTCTAGTTAGTCTGCCTAGGGGTTTATCAATCTTGTTGATTTTCTCAAAGAACCAGCTCTTGGTTTTGTTTATTTTTTCAATGGTTCTTTTTGTTTCGATTTGGTCTATTTCTGTCCTAATTTTGATTATTTCTTGCAGTCTACTCTTTTTGGGTATATCTGCTTCCTTTTGTTCTAGGGCTTTTAGCTGTGCTCTCAGGTTGCTGAGGTATGCTCTCTCCAGTTTCTTTTTGGAAGCACTTAGAGCTATGAGTTTCCCTCTCAGTACTGTTTTCAATGCATTCCATAGGTTTGGGTATGCTGTGTTTTCGTTTTCGTTGAATTCTAGAAAATCCTTAATTTCTTTCTTTATTTCTGCTTTGACCCCGCTATCGTTTAAGAGAGTGTTGTTTAGTTTCCATGTGTATGTGGGCTTTTTGTTGTCTTTGTTGTAGTTAAAGACCAGCCTTAGACCATGGTGATCTGAGAGGATGCATGGGAGTATTTCAATCTTATTATATCAATTGAGGCTCGTTCTGTGTCCAATAATGTGGTCAATTTTCGAGAAAGTGCTATGGGGTGATGAGAAGAAGGTGTATTCTTTTACTTTAGGATGATATGTTCTGTAGATATCTATTAATTCCAGTTGGTTAAAAGTTTCTGCTAGTTTTACAGTGTCCTTGTTCAGTTTCTGTTTCCATGATCAGTCCATTGGAGAGATTGGGGTATTAAAGTCTCCCACTATTATTGTGTGGGGTAAAATGTTTTTTTTTTTTTTTAGCATTAGTAGGGTTTCTTTTATGAATGTGGGTGCTTTTTTTATTTGGAGCATATATGTTAAAGATTGAGAGTTCCTCCTGACAGATTTCCCTGGCAATGAGTAAAAAGTGTACTTCCTTATCTTTTTTGATAAATTTTGGTTGGAAATTTACTTTATTCTATATTAGAATAGCCACTCCAGCTTGCTTCTTTGGGCTGTTTGCTTGGAAGTTTTCTTTCCACCCTTTTACTCTGAGATAGTGTCTGTCTTTGTCTCTGAGATAAGTTTCCTGTATGCAGCAAAATGCTGGATTTCGTTTATGTATCCAGTCTGATAGCCTATGTCTCTTTATTGGGGAGTTGAGTCCATTTATGTTAATAGATATCAAGGTGTAGTTGTTTCTGTTTCCTGCTATTATTGCTTTTGTGGGTTGACTTGTGTCTGTGTCTTTTTCTTCTTTTGGTTTTCTTGCTTAGGATGTTTCTTGTTTTTATTAGGATGTATTTCCTCTCATTGTATTGGGTTTTCCACCTATAATTCGTTGTAGTGCTGGATTTGTGGTCAGATATTGTGTAAATTTAGATTTGTCTTGAAATATCTTCATCTCTCCATCTATGGTGATTGATAGTTTTTCTGGGTATAGCAGCTTGGGCTGGCACTTGAGCTCTCTTAGGGTGTGCATGATGTCTGTCCAGGCTCTTCTAGCTTTCATTGTCTCTGTTGAGAAATCGGGTGTGATTCTGATTGGCCTGCCTTTACATATTACCTGACCTTTATCCCTTACTGCTTTTAGTATTCTTTCTTTTCTTTGGGCAATTGGTGTTTTGACTACTATGTGTCGGGAGGTATTTCTTTTCTGGTCCAACCTATTTGGAGTTCTGAAGGCTTCTTTTATGCTCGTGGTCATCTCATTCTTAAGGGTAGGGAAGTTTTCTTCTCCGATTTTTTTGAATATATTTACTGTGCCTTTTAGTTGATACTTTTCTCCCTCTTCTATTCCTATTATCCTTAGGTTCGGTCTTCTCATTGTGTCCTGGATTTCCTGTACATTTTGGGTTAGGAGTATTTTGTTTTTGCATCTTCTCTGGCTGTTATTTCTATGTTTTACAATGTTGTCTTCTGTCCCTGAGATTCTCTCTTCCATCTCTTGTAATGTATTGGAAATGTTTGCTTCTGTGATTCCTGATTTCTTTTTTAGGTGTTCTACCTCTAGGGTTATCTCTTTTAGTGTTTTCTTTATTGTGTCAATTTCCGTTTTAAATTTCCTCTTCCATTCCTTCATCTCTTTGGTTCTGTTTTCCTCTAAGTCTTTGAGTTCTTTGAGTGATTTTCTTGTTTCTTCTTTAAAAGCTTCTAATTCTTTTTGCTTTTCCTCCTGTTCTTGTTTAAGTATCTCTATCAGCGTCTTGAGGTATGATTTCAGGTCTGCATCTTCTTTTTCTGGAGTGTTTGGCATTTCAATATTTGCTGTTATGGGAGAGCTGGGTTCTGGTGTTGCCAGATTTTCTTGGTTTCCTTGGGATATACTCTTTTGCTTTCCTTTTGCCATCCTGTTGTCAGTGATATATTATTGCCTTTTCCTTGTATCTGGTCTGTGTCCCTGGATCTCCACTGGTCCATGTGGCAGATGGTCCGAGCCCTGTTCTGTGCCCCAACATCGCTGGGTGGTGTATGTATAATTCTTTCACTCAAACTGGTGCCACTGATTTAGATAATCTTATTGACCAGTTAGTGCCTAGGATCTGTTTGTCTCTGACTCCCCACTCAGGAATAAAATATTCTCAAGATGATGCTTAACATTTAACATATGTCCTGGATAACTAATCTCAGATTCCCATTTGCCCACTGAGGTATCACCCCACCTCTTCACTTACTTTGTATATGTTCTTTTAGTTCATGTGTTTTTCCACAATGGGAATGACATCTTTACCAACAAATTCAATCTAAAGACTGAGCTCCCTTTGATAAAGTGCCTTGCAATTCTGTGACATCACTTTTCATGAGATTCTTAGATATACATAAACATTGTATATATACATCATCAGGAGAAAAAAATGAAGCAGGTACAACACTATGTAGTTCAACATAACTCTTATTTCACAGCTTAATGCATTCATATTACTTGAGTAGTAGCTAGTGCTCACATGCAAAATATTACAATCAATAAATAAATTTTTGAGCTAACTATCATAACGAATTGTGTTTGTCCAGCCTATTGGAGATCTCAGCCTTCTAAATATCTACCTTAAACCCAGAGGGTGTTGTTATTTATTATTTGTGTAGTAAGTTTCTTTGACAAATGAACAAAAGTCTGAGCTGGCTTCATTAAGAAGGATGGTTATAAAGCAACAACATGTCTGTGCTGAGCCATTGAAAGCGAAATGGGATAATTGCCGTGGTTACAATGAGGCTGATCAAGCTGAGAGAAACAAGTTTCAAATTGTTCCAATCAGTCCTAATCCAGCAGAGTTATTAACAGTGCTCTATCCTGGTGCGACTGCATCTGCTAACTCGAGATAATGATTTATATCACAGTTTATGAGAGTCCCAATTTGTCCTAATTCAATAAGTGAAATCCAGCAAGGCAGGCAGGAAACATACATCTTGCTATGCCTGGAATCTCCATTTCTTTCTTTTCTCCCTGCCACCCAGACCATCATGGCTGGAAGGGCAGCTGCTTGCCAACCAATTTTGCTTTGTTGTTCTACACAGAGGGTGGTAGATCAGTGAATCATACCATCCTCTAGTTCCAAAAGACTCTGTAGGAAAAAATGATTTTAAGCAAAATCAACATAGTAGAAGCATATAATTAACTACAATTAGACAGGGAGAATATAAAAACACTTTTATTCATAATATACAAATATGTAAAGCGAAAAGGTGGATAAAATGAATGCCTTGAACCCTGGTGTTACAGATAAGAGTTGTAAGGCAGAATGAAGATTGTGGAAGAAACAAAGAAGAAAATGGGATGACCATGAGTGAATAGAAATTTACTTTTTACTTGAAGAAAACTATAGTGTCCTAAAGCCAGTTATGAAGACTCCATAAGCTGTGAATATACCCATTGATTTTTACTTATAAGTCAGTAATTATATAAGAATTGTTAGCAGACAATGAGGGACAATAGAAAAAGGGTTGGTTGTGTGGTTTAAAATGTATCCTCTGGATGGTCAGGCTGCCCCACCCTGGCGATGCTACAATAAATAAATCATAAATTGGTGATTTATTTATTTATTTATTTATTTATTTATTTATTTATTTATTTATTTATTTATTTATTTCTAGAAAATGAGTACTACCTATACTGTGGAATGAGGAGAAACTGACCCATATCCCATGAAGATTATGGGATGCTCATGCTGTGATGTCCAAGCTTATGGGAGTATCCTGCAATGCTACATAAGGCCATGGTGATTTCTATAAAGCCAACCAAGGTTTTTTTTGAGTGTACATTCCCAGTGCAGCCAGGTCTGTGTTGATGATTCTGTTTACCACTTAATCCATTACAAATGTCTGTATTCAGTGCTGTAGCCTGAAGCCCGGCTAATATCTATGTGCTGAGCGAAATGATACCAGTCAAATATTAAATCTCAAAGCAGTGACCATATTTTATCAAAAATCAAATCAAATAAAATGTCAGCACTATAATACCAATAACTTTTTTTAGAGTATTAAAATGAATGTGAATAAATCCAAGGTAATCTTAATTCTTTGAGTTCACTCATTCATTCAATGATATGTGCTTTTGTTCCTGGTTCTTAAGAAAGACTGAATATAGTTTTGTGTCCTTCCCATGTATCACAGTATGGCTAAGTAAATGTGGAAATATTTTCCATGGTGTATTTTGTTCTTACAAGTTACAGTTCTTGTTGACCCAGTAGATGTTTCATTGCCCATGAAAGAAAAAAATAAAATCCAAATTTTAATTTGTACTCAAACTACTATAGTCCTTCCTGACTGCCCATATGATTCCTGCAACTTACAGTGAGAATTCTAATCATGATTTATAGGAATTATCTTAATGACCCACTTTCTGCTTTCTCATTTTTATAGTTGATTGGATTAGACCAGGCAATGGTTCATAACATTGTCACAAAACAATTTACCATCTAATGATAGCTCTCAATTTCCTCCCCATGGGGGACAATTTCACCCACCAATGCACAGCACACAAATAAACCGTATTTTTGTATTCATGAAAAGTCACTATTTCTTAATGAATGATCCTAATTTGTAGACGAATAACACTGTAAGCCTGATCAAAGTGCTATGTCTAGGAAAGATCTAAGCCCGAGGGAAGAGGTTCAATGGACAAGTTACTGTTTTCTAAATATTTCTGTTTATATACCAGAACTAATGGTGATAACCACCTTGGTCAGGGAAGCTTCCTCCTGCAATGGACAATGAATGGCTAATGCATGGAATGATGCTTGTACAAATGACTGAAAACAAGTGAATTAAGAAAAAAACCTTGAAGAAGCTGAGTAGACCAGCAATCTCAACTAACCTGGACACACAGGATCTCTTTAATACTGAACCACCAACCAGGCAGAATACACCAGATGATATGAGGCCCTCAACACATACACAGCAAGGGACTGCCCGGTCTGGATTCAGTGAGAGAAGATGCATCTAAGCCATGAGAGACTGGAGGCCCCAAGTAGTGGGAAAATCTGGTGGGATGGGTATGAGGAAGTGGGAACACCTTCTTGAAGACAGAGGCACTAGGAGGTATGGGATGTGGAACAGTCAGAGAGAGGATCAGCAGGAGGAGAATAAAAACTGGATTGTAAAATAAAAAAATATTTAATAATAATAATAATAATAATAATAATAATATACTGGACTCAAAGCTCTTAGAAACTGTTTTATTTATTGTATTGATTACATAATAGTTATTTATTAACTCTACAGTTCTACATACTCTTTACCATTAAGCTTATCAGGCATATGGCTGTATTTTCCATTTTTTTTCAAAAGATATTCTTTGTGAAGATTCTTAAATGCTTTAACCTCCTTTGTAGCCCACCACCAATCAGAGGTAGAGGAAAAAACAAATAAAGGAGAAGTAGACCTTTTTTCTGAATTATTCTTTGGAGCATCCCCATCTGTGTGGTAATCAACAGTTAGTTCACAAGTCAGCAGGCAAAGCTTCATCCATTTGAAAATTCTTCAGGTACACACCAGTAGTCCACTTTAGTAGTGTTGGGATAGCAGCAGAGGTGAAACACCCTAGGAGGAACAGCCAGGCTTCAGCTGAACTGGCACAAGTGAAGAAGAAGGAGCAAGGGCTACAGGAACACCAGAGAAGTTCTCGGATATGCTTCTTTTTTAGGGCAGAAGCAAAACCTAGGGATGACTCAAGGCCAACAAGTGTTGCATAGCTCGTTCTAATAAAAAAATAGGACAAGCCCCTCTCATAGTCTATTGAGTCCTATCTAAACTCCCTCCAAACATAACCTGTGCTCCCTGTGTCTTACCTCACCATGTGTCTTACCACAACACACAAGTCTGACTTAACAGAACTTCACATGAGTGTGTCTCAACCACAATCAGCCCCAGGCCACCAAATCGATAAGAAGTCACACCACGCCTCCAGAAAATTTTTGGTGTCTTTTGTTTCTCTTTTGAGTCCTGAATAAAGTAACTCAAATACACAATGCAAGTTGGAGCAATATTAATGTGTACTTAGCAAAGGATTCTTCATTATATGTCCTGTCATGTGCTTGCTTTCACAGAACATTCTATCATGTGTGTCCATCTCAAAAAAATATTTCTTCACATGTTTGACCCAACAAAACATCATCTGACACAAGTGACTTTCCAAAGAACCCTTAAGTTTCTATTTTATATCACCTTGCAGAACAACTTGTCTACTAGTTTGTATTGGGACTTTGCTTAGGAGAGCTGAGATTAGTAGCGAGCAAGCATCCACTGATTTCCTATCTGCAAGCTGGACCCATTATGACAGCTGATTTTCATTCTTATGCGTATAACAAAGTCTGAGATCTTACCATAGCCCTTACCTGGACTCCCTGTCTTTATTCATGACAGACCACACTGTGACAAGTTTCATAAAATGCCATCTGAAACCATCACTCAAACCACATCATTTGAAAAGATAACTGTTTCAGGGACTCTTTTGTCAACCTAAAGCTGAAGCCATAGTTTCTCTACACATAACCGAAAATATTGAATGGTAGTTGTTGCCTTCTTCAAAGTCCAAAACATCCTTGCTTGATGTTTATATTGTATTGTTTGCTGCCTCTTGTGAAAGAAATTCAGCTCTTTGGTCAGCTCTTGGCTTCTTTTATAAGAAGCATCCAACTATTCAGACCTGATTTAAAAGATGCATTCTCACTTGGCTAAGACATGACAGTTTAGACCTGGATAATTTTTGCATGTATGGTGTTGATCTCGGCAATGCATCATAATTACCAGCATCACTAGATTCAATCTCCAGATCACTGCATAGCCATTTAAACTTCATCATTTCTTATTATAACAACCTTTAATCTTTACTCACAAGAAACAAAACTGTCTGGTTTGAGAGCTGTAGATGCCCACCTCTGCTTACTATACCAAGTCCAATGCCCAATAATTGCATGTTCCAAATGTTTTTCTTTTTCTTTTTCTGTCTCACATACATTATTTATAAATACATCATACTCCCTAATGGAATTGAGAACTCACTTTTAAAAAACACATTTTCATCTTCTTGTACAAAGGCTTTAATATCTGGATTTTAGTATTTGTTGAAAGGACGATAGTGTCACCAAGCTGTTTTTTAGCTAGTGTTATTCATTGCTTGATACTATTGAAATGATTTCTTAGCATCAGATAATATATTGTCTCCTTTTAAGTAAATATATATATATATATATATATATATATATATATATATATATGCATGTAAGTATGCTTACATTGTTAAGTTTCTCAGAACTGCTTTTATCAAATTCCTTTCAAGACATGAAACCTAAGAAGAAGAAGGTTAAAAAAAAAAAGAGTTGTCAGCCATCTCCAAGCCCCAGCTCTATTCTTTGTTTGGATTTACCCTGACCTGGCTTTCTTGAATCCTGCTCCCATTTTATTGAGCCTCACAACCTTTGCTTAGCTTGCAAAGCTGTATTGCTGAATTATCCAGTTACATTGTCACATTTGCTTCTTTCTTTCTTTTTTTTTTTCTTCTATCCTGTCTCTTCTAATCAGCTGCTTGGCTAACTGGTGGACACACATAAAGAAACCATGCTATGAGTACATCTGTTCACATCTGGTGCATAAAGGGTGCTAGGTCACATTTGGAGAGGCAGCACATCTGAGTTCACAGCAGTATGGTAAGAGAAAAAGATGAATGTCCACCCTGTAAGTACTTGGAACTTGATTGACCACAATAATTAGGACATTTCCAGCTGGCATTCAGCCTGGCACACAAACTGAAGAGTGAGCCAGGTTATGATCAGGAAGCTGGCAACTGCTAAGTTATTTTCAACACTTTGTTCTTTCTGGATTGTGACATTAGATCATGAGAGGGGACCTTCTTATTCTCTCTTGTATTGTGCCCATCTCATTTTATGTGTCCGATCAATATCACTGCATTGTTTCGAAGCAACGACCTTAACTGTCCTTCTCTGGCAAGCAACAACAAAAGTATTTCTACAAGAGACATCCATATTTGATTGTATCTTTTCATTCTGGGCCTTAAAAATGAATACAGAGGAACCAGGAACTCAGGCCTAGTGAGACTGAGTTGCGAGTAGCCGGGGAGCCAAGAGGTCTGAGCCGAACACATGGAAAGCACGCCCCTCTGATTGGTTCAGAGAAGCTGGAACTCTTCAACAACAGGGCCCATGTGTGCAGAAGAGGCGCTCAGGCCATCTGTCACCAAGAACAGCAGAGATTCAGGGACGCAGGTCTGGTGTGACTGCACTGCAAGTAGCCGGTGCACAGAGAAGAAAGATACACAGGCACAATTCTACCTTCAAAAGCAAAAATAGCAAGAAACAGCAACCACTATTCCTTGATATCTTTTAACATAAATGGACCCAATTCCCCAATAAAAAGATATAGGCTATCAGACTGGATACATTAACGGAATCCAGCAATTAGCTGTACAAAGGAAACTCATCTCAGAAACAAAGACAGACACTATCTCAGAGTAAAATGTTGGGAAAAAAAAAAAAAAAAAAAAGAAAAAACTTCCAGGCAAACAGCCCCAAGAAGCAAGCTGGAGTGGCCATTCTAATATCAAATAAAGTAGATTTTCAACCAAAAGTTATTTAAAAAGATAAGAAAGGACAGTTTTTACTTATTACAGGGAAAATTTGAAGGGGGAACTATCAATTTTTAACATATATGCTCCAAATAAAAGAGCACCCATATTCATAAAAGAAACCCTAATGAAGCTCAAATAATGCATTGGACTCCACACAGTAATAGTGGGAGACTTCAATACAACACTCTCATCAATTGACAGATTATGGAAACAGAAACTGAACAAGGACACAATGAAACACAGAGGTTATGAACCAATTGGAATTAATAAACATCTACAGATCATATCATCCTTAAACAAAAGAATACACCTTCTTTGCAGCACCTCATGCCACCTTATCCAAAATTGACCATATAATCAGTCACAAAATGAGCCTCAATAGATATAAGAAGACTGAATTACTCCAATGCATCCTATCAAATCACCAGGGTCTAAGGCTGCTCTGTAATAACAACAAAGAAAAAAAAAAGTCCATATACACATGGAAAATAAACAATGCTCTATAAAATTTTAGCATGGTCAAAGAAAAAATAAAGAAAGAAATTAAGAATTTTCTAGAATATAATGAAAACAAAAACACGGCATACCCAAACCTATAAGATGCAATGAAAGCAGTATTTAGAGGAAAACTCATAGCTATGAATGTTTCCAAAAAGAAACTGGAGAGAACATACACTAGAAAATTGACAGCAGAGTTGAATGCTCTAGAAAAAAAAGGAAGAGTAGACAGCAAGAAATACTGAAACTCAGAGCAGATATTGACCAAATAGAAACAAAAAGAACCATTCAATGATTCAACAAAACCAAGAGCTGGTTCTTCGAGAAAATTAACAAGGTTGATAAATCCTTAGTTAGACTAACTAGAGGGCAAAGAGAGAGTTTCCTAATTAACAAAATCAGAAAGAAAAGTGGAGACATAACAATTGAATCTGAGGAAATTCAAGAAATCTCAATATCCTACTACAAAAGCATATACTCAACAGAACTGGGAAAATCTGAAGGAAATGGATGAATTCCTAGACTGATACCAGATAGAAAAGTTAAACTGGGACCAAGTGAACCATCTAAATAATCCCATAACACCTAAAGAAATAGAAGCAGTCATCAAAAGCCTCCCAGCCAAAAAAAAAAAAAAAAAAAAAAAAAAAAAAAAAAACAGGTTTAGAAGGGTTCATTGCAGAATTTTATCAGACATTTCTTGAAGACCAAATACCAATACTCTCCAAACTATTCCACAAAATAGAGTCAGATGGAACACTACCTAATTCATTTTTTGATGCCACAATAACCCTCTTTCCTAAACCACACAAAGACCCTACAAGGAAAAAGAATTTCAGACCAATCTCACTTATGAATATTGATGTTAAAATATTCAACAAAATACTAGCAAACTAAATCCAAGAACACATCAAAATGATCATTCTCCATGATCAGGTAGGCTTCATCCCTGAAATACAGGGATGGTTCACTCTATGGAAATCCATCAACTTAATCCACCATATAAACAAACTCAAAGAAAATGCTGAGAAAGCATTTGACAAAATTCAACACCCCTTCATGTTAAAAGTCTTGGAAAGAACAGGAAACTAAGGCCCATACCTAAACATAATAGAAGCAATATATAGCAAACCAATAGCCAAAATCAAACATAATTGTGGGAAACTTGAAACAATCCCACTAAAATCGGAGAATAGACAAGGCTGCCCACACTCAACCTACTTATTCAACATAGTACTGGAAATCCTAGCCTGAGCAATTAAAGAGCAAAGAAAATCAAAAGGATACAAATTGGAAAGGAAGAAGTAAAAACAACACTGTTTGTAGATGACATGATAATGTAAGTAAGTGACCCCAAAAATTCCACCAGAGAATTTCTACAGCTCATAAACCGTTCAACAAAATGACTAGATATAAAATTAACTCAGTAGCCTTTCTTTACTCAAAGGAAAACATGAGGAGAAAAATTACGGAAATGATACAATACACAATAGTCACAAACTATAAGAAATATCTTGGTGTGACTTTACCTAAGCTAGTGAAGGACCTGTATAACAAGAACTTTAAATCTCTGAAGAAGAAAATAAAAGAAGATCTCAGAAAATGGAAGGATCTCCCATGCTCATGGTTTGGAAGGATCAGCTTTGTAAACCTGGCCATCTTACCAAAAGCAATCTACAGATTCAATGCAATCCCCATAAAAATCCCAACCCAATTCTTCATAGAGTTGGAAAGAGCAATGTGCAATTTCATCTGGAATAACAAATGACCTAGAATAGGGAAATCCATCCTCAACAACATGAACACATCTGTGGGAAACATTATCCATGGCCTCAAATTATATTACAAGGCTATTGTCCTAAAAGCTGCATGGTACTGATACAGAGATAGACATGTGGATCAATGGAATAGAAAAGAAGATGCAGAAATGAGCCCTCACATATATGGTCACTTGATTTTGACAAAGGAGCAGTAAACATTCAATGGAAAAAGGACAGCCTCTTTCACAAATGGTGTTAGTCCAACTGGCACTCAGCATGCAGAGGAATGAACTTAGACCCTTCTTATCTCCTTGTACAATGTTCAAGTGGGAGTGGATCAAAGATCTCCTCATTAAACCAGGTACACTTAAACTATTAGAAGAGAAAGTAGGGAAAACCTTAGAATAAATAGGCACAGGAGAAAATTTCCTGAACAGAACACCAGTGGCTCAAGCTCTAATGTCAAATGGACTTAATAAGATTGCAAAGTTTCTGTAAGGCTAAGGACAATGTCAAGAAAACAAAACAGCAGCCAACAGAGTGGAAAAGATCTTTACCAACCCCACATCTGATAGGGACCTAATATCCAAGGTATGCAAAGAACTCAAGAAGTTAGATACCAGAGAATCAAACAACCTTATTAAAATGGAGTACAGAGCTAAACAAAAAGTTCTCAATTGAGGAATATCGAATGGCTGAGAAGCATCTAAGGAAGTGATTGATATCATTAGCCATCAGTGATTTTGGACATACTACTACATGATGACCCAGTTATTCCACTTCTGGGCACATACCCCAGAGAAACTCCAATATCCAACAAAGACACATGCACCACAATGTTCATAGCAGCCCTATTTATAATAACCAGTACCTGGAAAGTACCCAGATGTCCTTCAGTAGATGAATGGATACAAAAATATTGTATATTAACACAATGGAATACTAGTCAGCTATCAGAAACAATGACTTTATGAAATAATTAAGAAAATGTGTGCATCTTGAGAATATCATCCTGAGTGAGACATAATATGCAGTCACTGATAATTAGATAGTAACTCTAGAAAGCTATGAACACCCCAGAACCAACTCACCTACTATATGAAGTTCAAGAAAAAACAAAGTTCAAAAAAAAAAAAAGAAGAAGAAAATGAAAAACCATTATGCTTAATCTTTTCACGTCAAGAAACTTTGACTATTTCCAGGTTACATCCTCTTTTACATGTACTTTATGCTCATTGTAACTAGTAAGGTTTTAATGCATATTATCAAAACATTAAAATATCAAGTACTGACAAAAATGTATTCATATACTTTTATGCAAAAATGCTTAAAATCTGTACATTTATCTTTGTTTTTTTTTAATAAATTTGTTTAATTTAAAAAAAATAAATTGAGTCATATATTATTAATTTTTGTGTTGCATTGGACTTTCAAACATAACATTTTTTCAAAGTTAATTTCTTCTGTGCAATGGAGCAGTTCTTCACTTTTCATTAATAAATGTATTATTTAAGTAAAGTGTTCTATCGCATGTTCTTTATTATTAACTGCCTTATTGATGGAAAATCTTTGAAACTATTTATACAGTACATTACCTTATATATCACAGAGAACTCCCTTATTATTCCAATGCTTATATTAAAAAAAATCACAAATTCTGATTAGTGTGGAAATAGAAAAGCAAGATTATTTCACTCAGCCCCACTTGACTCATCTGTGTAATGAGATAACAAATCTTAAGTAGACTTCTCGCGCAGATAAAATTAAACCTTTTGTGATACACAATCTCACTTTTGTGTCTGTGATAAATAGCTACTCTTCCCATTGTTTTGAATCATTGCTTCCCCTATAAGTGGGAATGAATGATGCTGTTAATAATTGGCATAACATACCTACTCACCAAGTATTTTCATTAGATACTATTTACTGCCTGCCTTCACAATCCAGAAGATATGAAAACTAACTTAAACAAACTATCGTTTCAATCTCATTTTTATGTCTCTGCTTGATCAAATTTTGGATTAATACACTATAAAGAATAAAAAATTTCAGGAATTGTATATACTAGGTAATTTATACCTGGTAGTGTTTGAGGACTCAGTATTAGTAATGTATGCATAGATGATTATTCTCTCCTATTCTATTTCTACCTTTCAAGTTCTGGATAATATTGGTAAATTTAAAGATCTGAACCTCTGCTCTGTTCAGCAGCAGAAGAAGTAGAAAACGGAAAGCAATTAGTAATATGGAATATACCATCAATTTGCATGCATAAATTAAACTTGCATGTGTACATGTAGATGTAGACCTATACAATATATCAATATCCAATTTTCTGCCACCATAGTTCTGTTGGATCCACTCATTAATACCTGCTGAAGTCAATTGAAAAAGCTCTTGTGCAGCAGCACAGGAACTGTGTGGAGTCCTTGCACTTGATAGATTTGAGAATGGGCCTCATCTATCCCCTTTCTCTTCTGCATCTTGTCTCATTGATCCAGATCACCTGCTTGAGAATAGGTATCCTCAAGATCCATTTTCTGCATTCATCCATGGAGGAAGCAGCCACCTGTTAAATTTAGATTTCTTGAATGTGACAAAGGGGTGACATGATGACAAACAGTTGCAAAAGCTCACTCCATCACTGTTAATTGCCTGGTGGCACTGAACTAGAAAAACAGCAGCAACTGGATTCATAGCAACATGGGACCATGTAGGAATGGTCACTGATCTTTATGACACTCAGGCCATTTCATTTGTCTTTGGGGTGTTGGATTACTGGCTACTACAGGTTTTGGTATATAGCTCTCTGAGTCAATGAGGGCCTTTTGAACTTATTGTGGGTCAGGATCATTTACAAAGAAAATTATTATCTTTGTCATACACTGTGGACATTTCATTTACTCTGAGGCTGTTAATCATATCCTCTATGTTCATCAAAGAAGAATAAACAGCAATATGATTGATGAGTTTAAATTATCCAGTAGTCTTTACTTGTTAGTAAAGGACTCAGTGTACTTATAATATGCATAGATAGTTACTCTTCCTGTGTTCTTGTTCTATCCTTCAAGTTCTGGAGCATATTTGTAAAATTAAAGATCTGACATTTGGTTCTGTTCAGCAGTACCAGGAGAAATAGTATCTTAGTCCTCAATATGGTGCTCAATGCAAGACTTTCTTTCAGTGATCAGAGCTTTCAGGAAAAGTAAAGCTCTACAAAGATTTCTATTTAAAAGCCTTTTGCATGTGCTCCTTTTCTTTATGAATCTCATTTTGAAGAACTTCTACGGTGTTCGAAAATGTTAAATTATTTCTACATCCTTGGGCTTTGTTCCCCAATTCCGCAGCCCTTCATACAATTTCACTTTGATTTCCAGAGCTACTATCTTGGGAAGTGTCATTAGACTATTTCACAGTGAGCAGTTTTGTAATTTTATTTGATATGGATTGAAAACACTTGTAACAAAATAGAATATGAATACATCATAAATGAATTGGTATTGTATGAAAAAATAGGCTCATTACAGTGTTCATATATCTATGGGAATTACTCACTCAGCACCTCTTCTGTGCCCACCCTTGCTCCAGGAACACTGGCAAGGAGTAATATTGAACAAAATCAATTGTCTCTGGCCATGAGTATCTGTATTTTCGTAGTGTAGACAGGTAAGCAAATAAGTAACCTACTTAGCATGTCAGCTGCCAAGAACTATGGAAAAAATAAATTGGAAATGCTCTTAGAATGATTCTGGGTCAGGAAGTGGTTGTGTATTTTAAAATGGGTTTTCAAGGATGAGTCCTTAGTCAGAAGTTACATTTGGAAGATCTTTTAAAATAGGTTTAAAAAAATAAAGACCAGAAAATGTCTTTGGCAGAATTAATGGAAGACCAAAATGCTACAGGGCACATAATTCTGGTATGTTAGAGAGCAACATCTGAGAGAGAAAAATAAATCTGATGTGAGAGGGAAGGGAAGCTGTATGAGATTAGAGAGATTTGGTGTACTCTAGGTTAGTTATCACATATTTACTAACTTTAGTTAACATTAATTCATATATAAGAAAATTATCTTTTTTTAAATTTTAGAAATCTTGGAGCTTTGAGAAATGTTAGTACCTGACAATACCATCATGACTTGAAATATTTTCAGCATCTGCATTTGGCCTTTATGTTACCGTCCTTGAACTTTGCCTGGCAGTGTTTAATCTGCTTTTATCAAAAGAGTTTATGTTCATTGGTTTATGATATCTGGATTCTTTAAATTATCAATAAAATTCATGATAATATGCAGAACACTGCCTTGGCATGCAGAGCTGCAATTTGTCATAACAATGCCCAGAAATGTGCATATGCAAATTTACCTATTGGTGAATATTTAGTTTATATCTGAGCATCTAGTATTTAGAAATGTACCTTGTAAACATGCAGAAATAATTGGTGTGGAGCATTTTTTTATTTTTCCCAAGTAAATGCATAACTGTGAAATGATTATGTAGTATAATATATATGTTATTTGAATAAAAACACATGACTTTTTTTAGCAAAAGGATGTCCCATTTTGTACTCTCATTAGCAGTACATAATAATTTCAGTGACTACACAGACTTGGAACCTTCAGTATTGTAAGTTTTTTTTTGTTTGTTTGTTTGTTTGTTTGTTTTAGTTTATTGTGTTTAGCATTGGCTGTTTGGTGATTTTTTTTCCTGCCATCTCAAGGACATGGTTGATGCTGACTGAGGAACTTGCCTACCTTTTATATAATTATTGATAATTCATGTTTTTATTTCTGTGAAAAGAACATTCAAACAATTTTACAAAATCACAGAGTACTGACTTCCTTTTCTGAGGCTTCTATTCCAGTAAGTATGGCAGCTTGTCTTTCTCATGCTCACCACTCAGAAATTGTATGTACATTCCATTCCTGAATACACCACACACTTTATGCAGGATTTCTAGTAATTTAGTTTGAACTGATTTGAAAGCCCATCCCTAAATGGTGGTGCTAATGCCATCAGATGTAGTGTGATATTCACAAAGAAAAAATAAAATAAAATAAAGTCGTTTTGTAAAATAAAGTCGTTTATAAAAAAAAAAACAATCAAAAACAAAACACTACCACCAACAACAGGAACAACTACAAAACCAAGCAACAGTTTTATTCAGGTTAAAACCAAACAAAGCTACGAACCACAATGACTGCATGGCAAAGTATCCCCAAATTTAAAATAGTGGCTATAGGTAACAGTTATTTAAATGTAAATATTTCTTGTTCAGTGGGAAAGAATCATGGTTGATATTGTAAACTAGTCACCTACCTCTAACTGTTGAGGCAATGAACCCTAGAGTACAGCATAGTAATGTTACTTTTTTAAAAAATCCCAGTAATTTTTATCTGCGTTCAATGTGCATGTATCCCCACACTCAGAGATAAGTGGAGTTCTCCATTCATCAAAAAACTTGCAATTTCATATGATACATTTATAATACAATCACAACTAAAGTCTCAGGGTAATTGTAGGAAATTGTGTTTAAAGATTATAAGATCCAGGGTGACTGCTACAAGATAATTTCTTCTAGACACTACAGGGCAACCCTACCCATGAAATCTCACCAATATGGTTGCCTTCAAAAGACCTTCATTACCACAATACCAAACAACATGTCAAGACAGATGGGAAAAAAATTTACAAGCCCCAAAAGTAAATGACTCAGCGTTAATGGATGTTCAAAGAAACAGTAGATTTTTTTTTTTGTTTTGTTTTGTTTTTTTTCCTTTAGGTATTCATCCTCTGATAGGTTATCTAGTTCCAAATAGCCCAAAACTCAAGTACATATGAGTGTCACGAAATAGGACTCTACATTTCACATCTGTATTCATGTGAATGTTGGACAATGTACACATAACAATTATATTTGAATAATGAATAAAGAAGAGGATGGTAAAGTATTGAGAAGAAGTAAGAAGGAATATGGGAAGAATTAGAGCAGGAAGAGTGGGGATGTTGTAAGCCCGATTCCCATATCTGATTTCTCAAAAAAAAAAAAAGTTATATGTAATTCCATTTAGGGGTTTGTGTGTGTGTGTGTGTGTGTGTGTGTGTGTGTGTGTGTTTGTGTATGTGTGTTTGTGCCTATATGCAGGTATCTGCACAGGTCAAAAGAGGACATTAAACTCTCTGAAGCAGAAAATATAGGCAGCTCTCAGCAGTCTGACATGTTCTGGGAATCTAACTCATGCCCCAAGGGCTCTTGCCTATTGATTCATCTTTTCTGTCTTTATCAATTGTCTTTTATTAAATCACAGCTGTTCTGAATTTATCTTAATATTTATCATTCATCATCCCATCTACCAGTATTTTTCTGATTTGAGAAATTGCTTTACAGATTGCCAAATTTTGACCTTTCAAGTTTCTGAAAAAAATGTTCTGAATTTAGAAAGTTAGTGAAGATTTCTTGTAGAAATTTTATAGTTTAAGTGTTAATATGTAGGACTTTTAATTAGTTTTGTAAGTTTATAAACTTTGATAGGGTATTGAATAATTAGATTTTCTCGTTTCTCTAAGAACATTTATACATGGTTGGTACTTGTTTGTCTGAATACTATTAATGCAAATAATTATTTATTAATTGACTGTGTATTTCATGTCTCTATCTTACTGCTATTATCTAGTCTTATGAAAATTATACAGGACTTTATTTACTATAATTTTGAAATTTGGTACTGTATATTTTGATTTTCAATTTTGAATTTGGTGTTTGTGAATTTGAATGTTTGTTTCAATTTAAAATTTCTGGTATTTTCATGCATTTTTAAAATGGAAATCTCAAAGTCAGTTTATCAGTGACCACTGAAGAGCATTATGCTACTATACTGGAATTAAATACCGTACATATGTAATATATATATATATATATATATATATATATATATATATATATACTTTATATTATGTATAAATTAGTAGCATTTTACTAGCAGTTTCTCATAATTCATTAGAACCATGATTCTATCTATTTATGGGTGCTCCTTACATTGATTTTGGCATGATTTATGGTTTTCCTTGTAGATTTTTGTAAGCATTAAATTAAATTCATCAACATAATTTAAATTAAAATAATTTATTGCAATATGATATAATTAACATTAGCTTTTTCTTGACAAAAGAAACATTTGTGGTTTTATATGTTAACTCTGGAATTGATTTCTTAATAGTGTGATTTAATAGTCACTTACATTAGGTTTTAAATGTCTTCCTCTTTGCTTCTACCAAATATCTGCAGCTATAATGCTGAGTAGAATTTGTGAGAAAATACAGTCTCCACATGTTCTAACTTCATAATTTTTTTTTACTTTAAAATCTATTGTATTTTAAAATGAGCTTTTAATTTACTATTTTAATGCTGTTCACTGATCTCTGTAATTCTAGTTTCCCTGTGCTAGCCTTTTGCTTCTGAAAAAAGAAATTATGTTGAATCAAACTTACTAAGCATAATTGTTAGCAGTATATTTTTTGGTAGTCCCTAGTCTCAAAGACCTTGCCATTTTACCAAAGATATATAATTAATGTTTGTTTATTTGTTGTTTTTTATTCTTTTATTTTCTTTCTTTCTTTTGTTCTCTCTCCCTCTCTCTTTCTCCCTCCCTATCCCTCCCTCCCTCACCCCTCCCTCCCCCTCCCTCCCTTCTTCATTCCCTCCCTCCATCCCTCCCTCCCTCCCCCCCTTTCTCTTTTGTTCTATTCAGTACACAGTTTCTCTGAGTATCTCTGACAGTCCTAGAAATCACTGTGCAGAACTGGCTGGCTTCAAACTGTGAGAGATCTGCCTGTCTCTGCCTCCCAAATGTTGAAGTTAAAGGTGTGCACCACCAGCACCCAGCTTAGGCAAAACATTTATAATTCACTTATGGTTAACTTTTGATTTTCAATGTATTTTTGTGTAGACATTATGCTCTAATTAAACTGTTGATCTCCCAACATTTCTTTCTTGAAATATGCCTATATATCCATCTTTGCTAATATTTAACTCATTAACTCTTTTTCACTAATCAATAATGTGTGCATGTATGAATGTACATTGTATACACACACACACACACACACACACACACACACACACACACACACACATATATATATATATATATATATATATATATATATATATATATATATATTCTCAATTTTACTCAATTCAGTTTATGTAAATTTACTTGTAAATATTTTCAGGGATGGCCGCTTTATACTGAAGATTCAGTTGTTATGCTCTTCCTTTGGAAAAATCTTATTTACTCTTCCCAATCAGT
The DNA here is from genome assembly GCF_963924665.1 of Micromys minutus. Lineage (NCBI taxonomy): Eukaryota > Metazoa > Chordata > Mammalia > Rodentia > Muridae > Micromys > Micromys minutus. The sequence goes on along the minus strand of NC_137963.1, from coordinate 11,953,022 downwards.
TTTCCTTATATATTTTTTATTTGTTTAATTAATTAATTTGATTTATACACTTTTACAGACTGATCCCAGCTAACCCCTGCCTCTTCTCCCAATCCCTTCCTTTCACCTGCCCTCTATCACTATCCCTCCCTTTCTCCTCAGAGAAGGGATAGCCTCACATGGATATCAAACTGCTTGGCATATTAGCTTGCATTAGGACTAGGCACATTTTCTCTTACTGAGTTTATATGAGGCAGCCCTATTAGGGGAAAACATCAAAAGTGTGGCAGCAGAATCAGCGACAGCCCTGCTCCTCTGTTAGAAGTCCCATACAGCAACCTAGATGCTTAACTATTACATATGGGAAGAGGGCCATCCCATGAATGCCCTCTACTTGGAGCTAGAGGGTCTAGGTTCATCCCATGTATGCACATTGACTGGTGGTTCAGTCTTTATGAGCCTCTTTGGGACAAGCTTAGGTGATTCTTTGGGTTTTCTTGTGGTGTTCCTTACCCCTCTTTCTCCTTCAATCTTTCTTCTCTGTCTCCAACATATTCTGTTAGCTATAACTATGGTTTGGCTTTAAATCACTGCATCTGCTTTCATCAGCTGCTGGGTGAAGCCACTTACTCAGGAAAAAATTCTGTCTTCAAGTATAGGAGAGTATCATTAATAGTGTCAGGGCAGACTCTCTTCATGACGTAGATCTCAAGCTGGGTCAGTCTTTGGTTGGCCACTTCTTCAGTGTCTGCTTCATTATTATTTCTGCAGGTCTTATAGGTAAGGCACATTGTAGGTTGACAGTTTTGTGAGTTGGTGTCCTCATCCATCCACTACAACTCTTGCCTTGTTACAGGAGGTGGACAATTCAGGTTCCATGTCTCACAATGTTAGAAGCCTTCACTGGGGTCACCCTCATAGGTCCCTGTGAGTTGTTCTTGCATTAATTTTCTTAGTCATCCCATTCCCAAAGTTGTCCCTCCACCACTACTAATCCCAGTTATCTTTTTACTTATTCTTTTAGTAAAATAATAAATATCGTCCTGGTACTTGATTGACAGTTTCCCTTCCAGCCACCACTATTGACTAGTTCCCTCTATTCTCCCTCCTATGTCTATTTTTCTATTTTATTTCCTCTTGTCAGTGATCTTCAAGCATCCTTCCTTAGGTCTCCCTTGTTACTAGCTTCTTTTGGTCCGTGGACTGTAACATGTTTAACTTTGACTTACTTTACGTATTTTATGATTAATATTCACTTATAACTGAATACATAGCAGGTTTGTCTTTCAGCATCTGAGCTACCTCACTTGAGATGATCTTTTCTCAACCCATTATTTTGACAGCAAATTTTATTATGTCCTTGTATTTTATAGCTGAGTACCACACAAATGTGTAAATGTACCGTATTTTCTTTCATATTATTTGGTAAAGGAGCACTTGGTTTTTTCCAGTTTCTGGCTATTATTGATAAAGTTGCCAGGAACATAGTTAAGCAAGTGTCCTTTTGGTGTGGGTAGACTATCTTTTTGCATTTTTGCCCAGATGTGGCATAGCTGGTTCTTAGGTTAAAGTTGGTATCAATTTTATGAGACACCAAATTGATATCTGAGACCAAATTGATTTCCAAAGTTGTACAAGTTTGAACTACCACCAGAAATGAAGGTGTGTTTCTCTTGCTCTATATCCTTGCCAGAATTAACTGTCAGTTTCTTTATTTTAATCTTAACAGTGCTGAAGGTTTTAATATAAAAAACTCAGAGACCTTTTGATTTGCTTTTCCCTGATGACTAAAGATGTTGATTTTTTTTTAAGTGCTTCTTGGCATTTAATTTTTTCTGTTGAGAAGTCAGTTTAGATCTGCCCTTCCCACTTCTGATATTTGCTTTAATTTGTTTCTTCAAAAACATAAAATTATTGTCATATAGTTTCTTTCGTTTACTTTGTTAGAGTTGCAACAATATCTTTTACATTATTTTCGCTATCATGAAGGGTGTTGTTTCTCTAATTTCTTTCTCATACTGTTTATGATTTGGATAATGAAAGGCTACTGACATTTTTAAAATAAGTATCTTATTTTCTTTCTTATTGTTTTATTAGATATTCTCTGTATTTACATTACAATAGTATTCCCTTTCCCCCCCACTCCTATCCCCCTTTTCCTCCACTTGCTTTCAATATGGTGATCCCTCCTGCAATCACCCTCTCTACATCAGTGACTTGGCATTCCCCTACACTGCTAAAATGTGCCTTCACTGGACCAAAGGCCTCTTCTCTCATTGATTGCAGAAATTGCTGTCCACTGCTACATATGCATCTGCAGTAATCAGTCTCTCCATGTGTGCTCAATGGCTGGTGTTTTTATTCATCGGAGTTCTGGAGGGTTTGGTTGGCTGATAATGTTGTTTGATACCTATCGTATATGCAGTCACTGATAGTGGGATGCTAACCCCAGAGGCTTGCACTCCCCCAGAAACAACTCACAGACTGTATGAAGTCCAAGAAATAAAGAAAACAAAAAAATATACATATATTAACAAAACAAGAAGACTTTGACTATTTCCATGTTGCGTTTTGTTTTGCATGTACTTTATGCTTATTGTAACTATTAGGTTTTCAATGCATACTGTCAAGCCCTTGAAAAAAAATCAAGTACTGACTAAAAAAATACATTCATATGGTTTTATGTAAAAATTATTTCAATGTCTGAAAAAACAGTACTGACAAAAATGTATAATTTTAAGCAAAAAATGTTTAAAATCTGCACATTTATCTTTGTTTTGTATAATAAAGTCGTTTAAAAAAAAAAAGTTTTTCCTTGTCATGGTGTCCCAGATTTCATAGATGTTTTGTGTCAGAAACTTCTTAGATGCAATGTTCTCTTCTTCGACAGATGTATAAATTTGTTCTATCACATAGCTTTTACAGCTTGAGATTCTCCCATCTACAGTTCCTATCTTCTTTCCTATGTTTTCCATCATCAGATTTCCTCAAGTTTGTATGTTGTTTTCTTCAATTTCATTTTCATTTCTGGAACAGTTTTATTCACTTCTTTCACAGGTTTGATTGTATTTTCCTGTGTTTTTATGGGATTTATTCATTTTCTCTGAAAAGGACTTTATCATCTTTATAAGCTGGGATGTAAGGTATTTTTTATGCTTTGACTGTTATAGGATATCTAGGGTTTGCTGAAATAGGAAAGTTTCTAGTGGCAATTGTCAATTGCATTCTTTTGGGATTTTTTTTTTTTTTTTTTTTTTTTGGTTTGTTTTCTGCTTGTTTGTTTCTTATATTTTCCTTCACTCTAATTTTATTAAATTATTTTATTGTTATTTATTTATTTTTATTTTTACACCTAAGATTTTATCTCCTTTCTGTTCCACCCTCCTACTATTATGCATGCCATACCTTCATCCATTTTGTCCCTTTCTCCATGAGAATGTCTCCACCTGCCCCTATCATTTAATTTTTTAACTGACTTGATTTACATCCCACTCACTTCTTACACCCCACTTATCCCTTTCCACAAATATTCCCCCATTTCTCTCTTCTTTTCCTCTGATTGTGTGACCTCACCCTGGCATTTCCCCCAACCCCCAGCCTAGGCCTTTCAAGTCTTTGAGAGGCTAAGTACTTTCTCTTCCATTGAGGTCAGACAAGATAGCCTAGCTAAAATACAATAGCCTATATAAAGACAACAACTTTTGGGATACCCCTTTTTCCAGTTGCTCAAGAGCCGCACGAAGACCTAGCTGCTCATGTTACATATGTGGGGGGTTGCTGATGTCCAAACTGTGTATTTTCGTTGGTTGGTGATTCAGACTCTGAAATACCCAAGGGTACAGGTTTGTTGGCTCTGCTGGTCTTCCTGTGGAATTATTATCTCCTTTGAACCTACAAGTCTCATGCCTATTCTTCCATAAGAGTCCCCATACAGGGTTTGGCTGTGGATGGTCTATATCTGTGTGAGTCAACTGCTGGATAGAGCCTCTCAGAGGACAGCTGGTTTCTGTCTGCAAGCATAGCAGAGTATCATTAATAATGTTAGAAAATTGTGTTTGCCCATGAGATGGGTACCAGGTTGGGTGGGCTTTGGCTGATCATTTTTTGAGTTTCTGCTTCAATAATTGTAGATAAGATAAACTTGGAATTGAAACTTTTCTGAGCGAGTTGGTGTCTGTATCCAGTGGAGTTTCTGCCTTGGTATAAGGGCCATCTGGTTGTCCCTAGCGCCAGCAGGCTAGCAGGATACAAATATAGTTGTGGTACTGAAAATGGAGTGCAGGAGACAACTATGCAGTTTACTGTTGTGTGTGCTTTGTAGGGACATAGCATGCAGCAAATTGGGAGATAAGTCAGTAACCTGGTAGTCTGTGGTCCTGGCAGGTTTTAGGAAATGCAGGTAGCATTGTGAGCCAGAAATTGAGTGAAGGGGACATGTAGCACTGTTCACTGCTGCTGACTGTGCCTAAGTGGAACCCAAAAAGCAAGGTCCCTGGGATACATTCCTATTGGTTTTCTGAGATGTTGGCAAACTTGCAGTTCCATGGTGCCAACAAGTCTCTGCGAAATGCCTTTGTAACGGCATGTTGATGCTGCCAACAGACCTATAGGAGTGCAGGCAGACCAGTAGTCTAGAAAATGGAGCTCAGGGGACCAGGCACAACTCACTTGTCTTACTTCTTTATTGTTTGTGTGTGTGTGTGTGTGTGTGTGTGTGTGTGTGTTTGTGTGTGTGTGTGTGTGTATGTGTGTGTGTTTGTGTGTGTGTGTGTGTGTGTGTGTGTGTGTGTGAGTGTGTGTGTCTGTGCATGCGTGCTTGCAGGGTTTAGGTATCTTTCTACATTGGCATGTCCATTGGTCCTATTATTCTTCACCTCAAATTTAGGGAGTTATGTTGGTGGCACTTTGTAGATGTTACTTCTGATATTACTGTGAGACACATTTCACACCTTCCCTATGTCCCTTTCCCCCTATTTACCTCAATGTCTCCTGAGCCTTCGTGTTTGGAATGTTTTGTAGATATAAGCATTGGGATGGAGTTCACAACTCTACATTTTACGTGGAAGTCATATTTCTATATTGTTTTTGTTGCAAAAGAAGAAGGAGAAGAAGATAGAGAAGAAGAAGAAGAAGAAGAAGAAGAAGAAGAAGAAGAAGAAGAAGAAGAAGAAGAAGAAGAAGAAGAAGAAGAAGAAGAAGAAAAGAAAAGTGTTTTTTTTTTTTGATAGTCAATGAAGACTACACTTCTCTGTAAATATAAGAACAAATATTTTTAATTATGACATGTTTTCCTGGTTTAGCAAATTAGATGTGGTAGACATTCCTCCAATAACTCTGACTTCATTAGAGTCAGCTAAGATTCTAGTACCAGGAATGGCTTGCCTCATTTTGACTGAGTCGTTTGTCCAGTGAAGGAGCTGTTGGTTGTCATAAATGTGTGCCCCTACTATTGGAGTCTTGGGTTTATTATGACATTCTGGTCATTGATGTGGTTCATTGACATCATCATCTGGAGATGTGATACTGTTAGGTTATGATGCTTCCTATGCCTGTGCAAGCTTGACAGCCTAAAGGCTTCAAATGTACCCTGCTGCTCTACCTACACACACACACACACACACACACACACACACACACACACCCTAATAGATGAATAATGTAATTGAAAATAAATACAGTAACACTATCTGCCTTCTGACTTGTCCTTCTGAAATAATTTTCTCTTTCAGTTTTAATATCTCTATGAATCTTTCAGTCCAGTAGACATAAGTGGACATTTGAAAATTTTCCAAAACCTATATTGAGTGATTATAGATCATAGTTCAATGTTTAATTTTTTCACATATCATGATTTGTTTTGCTTTTTCACTCAGGATCTGTAAATAAGATCACTTTTTAGGTTTTTTAGGATAGGAGGAAAAATAGTACTTATTCTCTTATGAATAAAAATATTAAAAACTCTTAATGAAGCTTCAAGTCACTTGAACTCAGAATGACTTCCCCCAGACATTTATAAGGCATAAGTGGTCATCTTTCTCATTCTGACACGAAATGCCTTGTGTCTCGGTAACTCTAGCTCTGCACATAGAATGTGATAAGAGCTATGAGAGCATCACTACCAGCTCACTTGATTTTCTGCTTGAGATGTTTCACACTCTAGGGGGAAAAGGCTGTTAAAAAAAACCAGTAGACCCACATAGGCAGATTGTCTATGGATAGGTATAAATAAGATAGTCAGAATGTTTTGGAAATTTCACAGAGAAATCCATTATGATTAACAAGTATAAATTTAATGACTTTCAATTGTCTTATAGTTTTTCCAAGCATGTTTCTCTGAGACTTCCCAAAGGGTAATGAGAAGTTTCATAGATTACACTTTTGCTATGTTTCATCCACAAATGAATAGCCAATGTCACTTTACATTACACATCAATGATGCCTTGGTGAATTTCGCAGTGATCAGAGTAAGGGCAAAGAATGAAAAGTTGCTGAACCTATGCTCTGTTGGGCACAGATCTCTTACCTCAGGAGAGCTGGCTTGCTTTCTAAGTCACAGTTCAACTTCAAGATAAATACAAAGTTATGACCTTAAGGAATTTCAGAATTACTATATTAAAAAAATGATCTCAGTGATAATGTGTTTCTCAGCATGAAAAGCCCAGTGTTCAATCCTCAGGACAACAAAAAGAAAATACCAAATATATATGAGCCTTTACTAAACTATAATGATTTATGTAATATAAAATATGAGTTATTTATAACACATGAGAATATCTGTCTTGTTAAAAGATGTGTTTATGGGTGTATTTTATATTCTTTAAATGCTTTTGAATGTACAAGAAAACTACTCTGTGTCTTCAATGTGTTGTAGAGTTATTTTGTGCCTTTGGACTCATGACCTTCAGTAGAATACATGTATAATAAAAGTGGGTGCACGTGAAATGGTAATACTTGTGTAAATCCAGGTGAATTCTCATAAATCAGATTGGTTTAAGCTTCTATAAAGAAAATCCTTGTGAGAAAAAATAATATCTAAACATGATAAAATTCTTAGGGAAAAATATAAGGTCATGATGCATTTACATCTAATCTAAAATTAGAGATACTTGTTTAGAAAGTGATCCATTTTAACAGGGAAATAACCCAGGGGAATGATTGCTAACTTTATTTGTTCTGACATATGCTGTATAAAGTAAAATAGCAAACTTGGAATAGTATTGTTAGGGTTTGTTGCATGAGTGAAGTTATATTATATACATAAAAATATCTTACAATTAAGACTAGGAGGAATTCTTTTCCATTGGGATCCTTTCTGACCTAAAAAGATGGTCAACACAGTGTGACAGGAACTGCATGTTGCAAATGTCAGTAACACTACATCCCCTGGCAATTCTACATGTTAAGCTTTCATGGTGCCCTGGGTATCATCTGCCCAAAAATTCACCTTTTCTTTGGAGTGGGAAAATAAACTAGGAGATACATGAGCTTACCTAACTTAGAGGATGTCCTTAAATCCTGAGCCAAAAACACAAAAAGAAATCCTTAGGGAATCACAGATCTCATCAAATCAATGTTATAGCAATTAATATGCTGAGATTTTGAAATTACTATTTTGGATTAAATTATAGTTATGTAACATGTCAACAAACATCTTCCATCTTTAAATATACAAAACATGACTAAAGGCAACCTGCCATTTTTTTGACCACTTACCTATAGGAAGTAATACAGTGTTATAAATTCAATTCATCTGAGACCTGAGATGTTATTGTTATTGATTATATGCTGATGCACAAATATCCTACCACCTAATTTTGCACTTTACTAGGTTCAAATTACAGATTTTGTTAGGGTTAATCCTAATAAAATTCATAAAGTACCTAATGATTTTGGTTAAATAAAGTGTGATATACATTTTTATTCCATAGTAGAATCAATATTGAGGAAGGCAGAGGCCACACCAGAATAAGAAAACATTAGACATCAAATGGCTTATGGAAGGATCAAATATGAAGATATTCTGCTTTTCTAAATACTTGCAAATATCCAACACATATCTGGATATTTATCATTTATATTTACAGATTGGTTACATATAATATATTGTTAAGATAAATTAGTTTGTAATTTATTTGAATTAAACTGAATAATGAACAAATTTTAATTTATTAAAAATTGTATGTGTCCATATTTCAAATATTATCCCTCTTCCTGGTCTCAGCTGCACGACTCCTACTACAACCCATACTTTTCCCTTTTTTCCACCACTCATCTCCTCATACCAATCTTACTCCTCTTGCATGCCTGTTCTTTGAGGCATCAAGCCTAAAAAGAACCAAGAGCCTTCTTTCATACTGATGCCAGATAAAACAGTCATCTGCTACATATATAGCAGGAGACATGGATTAGCATTTCTGTATTCTTTGTTTGGTAGTTTAGACCCCGTGAGCTCTGAGAGACCTGGTTAGTTGATACTATTATTTTTCCTATGGGGTTTTAATCCCCTTCAACTTCTCCAGCCCTTCTCATAACTCTTCCAGTGTGGTCACCAGGCTCAGTTCAAATGTTGGCTGTGAGCCATTAGAGATTCTCCAGTTGAGAATTCCTTTTATAATCTTGTAACCTATTTTTAGCAGTTTTCATTCAGAAGTTGACTACATCATTGGTGTTGAGAGATATTAAAGACCAATGCTTGTTTGTTTCTGTTAGTTTTCTTGCTAGAAGTGGTATTATATTTTGGTGCTTCTCTTCTTTTGGGATTGTTAGAGAAGATTAATTTCTTTTTTCTTTGTGGTTGTAGTTTCTCTCTTTAAGCTTGAATTTTTCTCTCTCAGGCTGGATTAGTGAAAATATGTTGTTTAAATTTGATTTTTCATAGTATATTGTTTCCTCAGTCTATGATGATTGAAAGTTTTGCTGGCAATAGTAACTTGGGTTGACATTTGTGTTCTTTTAGTGTCCAAGATCTGGCTTTTAAAGTCTCTGCTGATAATTCTGATGTAATTCAGATAGGTCTGCCTTTATATGTTTGACCTTTCCCCTTACATCTATTAATATAATTTCTTAATTCTGTGCATGTAATGTTTTGATTACTATGTGGCAGGGGTAATTTCTTGTTTGGGTCAATTTATTTGGTAATCTTATGGTTTCTCATACATTCATGACCATCTTTTTTCTTCAGGTTAGGAAGATTTCTTCTGTGATTTGATGAAGATAGTTTTGTCCCTTTGGATTGTGAATCTTCATCCTCTTCTATTCATAGTCTTCTTAGGTTTGATCTTTTCATTGTATACTTAGTGTCTTAGATGGTTTGTGTTAGGAGCTTTTGGGACTATGCATTTTCTGTGACTGTTTTTTCAGTGTTCTCTATGGCATCTTCTGTGCCTGATATTCTCTTCTAACGCATGTATCCTGCTGGGATGCTTGCATCTGTGACTCCTGATTTCTTTCCTAGGTTTTCAATCTCCAGTTTTTTTCTCCCTCTGTGTTTTCCTTAATGTTTCTATTTCCATTTCCTTAGTTCCTGGATGGTTTTGTTCAATTCCATTGCCTATTTCATTGTGTTTTCCTGTATATCTTCAAGAGTTTTATGTGTTTCTTCTTTCATGGCTTCCACCTCTTTACATGTATTTGTATTATTTAAGAGAGTTGTTAAGGTCCTCATTAAGGTCCTCTATCATCTTTATGAGATGAAATTTTAGGTAGGCATTTGCTTTTTATGTGCATTAGATATCCAGAGCCTCCAGTGGTCAAAGAACTGGATTTTGGTGGTGCCTACTTGGCATTGGTTTCTGTTGGTTATGTTCTTGTGCTTTTTCTTACCATCTGGTTATCACAGGTGTTAACTGCACTTGCTATATCTGACTGAATCCTATATCTCCTGTGAACGTAACTATGATGTTCCTCCTTAAGTTAGGCTGTACCTGTGAGCATGATTATGACAAAACTCTTGGGAGTCTAGCTGTCTGGGTGTGTGCATGGTGTGTACGGGTAGCAGGATGATGATGTGTCCCCATGAGGGAAGATAGGTCCTATATACACTGGGCACCTTGGAGGTGCATGTTAGGCAAGAAATTTAGGTGAAAGTCTCTCTATTTTTTTTTCCTTTTTTTTTTTATAATGACTTACTAAATGAATTTTTTTTTATTTTTTATTTTTTAAACGACTTTATTTTGCAAAACAAAGATAAATGTACAGATTTTAAACCTTTTTTGCTTAAAATTATACATTTTTGTCAGTACTGTTTTTTCAGACATTAAAATAAATTTTACATAAAACCATGTGAATATGTTTTTTAGTCAGTACTTGATTTTTTTCAAGGGCTTGACAGTATGCATTGAAAACCTACTAGTTGCAATAAGCGTAAAGTACATGCAAAACAAAACACAACATGGAAATAGTCAAAGTCTTCTTGTTTTGTGAATATATGTATAGTTTTTGTTTTCTTTATTTCTTGGACTTCATACAGTCTGTGAGTTGTCTCTGGGGGAGTGCAAGCCTCTGGGGTTAGCATCCCACTATCAGTGACTGCATTTTATGTCTGTTCTTTTGTGACTGGGTTATCTCACTCAGGATGATCTTCTCTAGATGCAGCCATTTTCTTAAGAATTTGGTTAAGTCATTGTTTCTGGTGGCTGAGTAGTATTCCATTGTATATATGTACCACAATTTTTGTATCCATTCGTCTTCTGAAGGACATCTGGGTTCCTTCCAGCTTCTGGCTATTATAAATAGAGCCGCTATGAACATTGTGGTGCATATATCTTTGTTGTGTATTAAAGTGTCTCTGGGGTATATGCCCAGAAGTGGAATAGCTGGGTCTTCAGGTAGTACTATATCCAATTTTCTGAGGTATCGCCAGACAGATTTCCAGAGTGGTCTCTCTTGTGAGACTGGTTGTTATGGACTTCCTGAAAGACAAGCTGTCTCTCAGTGAGGAAGGTAGACTGGAGTTCTTGCTCTACACCAGGCTGAGTTGTAGGTTAGAAGGAAGATCCACTATGAACATTTTTACACAAACAGGAATTACATATATATATATATATATATATATATATATATATATATATATATATATATATATATATACATATTAATGGAAGTTATCTCACATTATCTGATAATCCTCCCTAAAAACAATAAATAAACAATAACAAAATTCCAGGCACAATAAACATTTCTAATTATCATGGTAATTCAAGTTCATACTCAAGCAATATAGACTAGTGATATAGACTCTGGTTGGCTCTGAAATGATTTAATTTAAAACTGTTGCTAAAAATACTTCATCCATTGGATGTATGACTTACTCAAACTGGATTTAACCTGAAGTCTCCTTCTTATAGTCTAGCTGTCATAGTACTAAAAAATGCTATAGAAGCTGCCAACAAAAGTAAATGAACTGTTTAGGAATAGTCCTAACCAGTTGTCACAATTCACTACAGCAATGACTTGAATTGGAGGGAACCTATAGAGGTCAATAAGTAATAATCATAAACAGAAGGATTTCAACAACAGCGTAATTTTACTTATGACCACTGAAAAGGAGAGAAATTATTCTTAATAATAGAACTCTACCTTAATCCCCAGGCTTATGATTTTATGGATATAAAAAAATAGATTACTGTCCTTAACTAGAACTTTCTACATTGTACAGCATTCATTATTCTGTTTTTGTTTGTTTGTTTGTTTTTATCAAAGAAGTTTCTTTTTATAGCCAATGAAGACCATCACAGAACACTATATCTGTAGAAACTACAAAGATCAACATATCATAGGAAGCACAGTCTTACTAAATACAGCCTTTAATTGGGGCTGGCTTACAGGTTCAGAGGGAGGTTCATTTTCATGAAGACAGCAGCATATCAGCATCCAGGCAGCATGGTGCAGGAAGAGTTGAGTGTTCTACATCTTCATATGAAGGCTGCTAGTAGAATATAGACTTCGTGGCAACAAGGGTGAGGGTCATAAAACCCACACTGACAATACACACCTCCTAATAGTGCCAATTCCTGGGTCAAGTGTATATAAAAATTCACATTCCACTCCCTGTCCCTCATAGGCTTTTTGAAACTCATGAGACTATGGGGGACATGTCTAGACATAGCATAATAAAAAGTGCATATAGTCCAACTTCCAAAGTCCCATAGTAGTCTCAATAATGTTAAAATTCCAAAGATCAAAGCCTCTTCTGAGTGTAAAGTAAAAACAGACTTCATTTGATTTTCTTGCCCACATTTTTATTGGCAACACTTTTATTTTCCCTAAGACAGTTTTCTCTTCTTTCTTCCTTTCTTTTCTTTCTGCCTTTCTTTTCTTCCTTCCTTCCTTCCTTCCTTCCTTCCTTCCTTCCTTCCTTCCTTCCTTCTTTCTTTCTTTCTTTCTGTCTTTCTTTCTTTCTTTCTTTACTATTCAGGAAAAAAATTACATCATAGCCACAGTTACACATTTAAAAAAAAAACAATAATTATATAAAAATGTTCTTCAACAACAGATTAAAAACATTACATAAGACAAAATTTACAATGGCATTTTTGATTATGTATACTTTTTAAAAATTATTTGTATCTAATATTTTTTATCTAGCTTTCTTTCCACTAGTATCTTGTACCATTAAAGCAATGATTGTTTTTAGCTTTGTTTTTATCAGTTGGGTCTATGTATTCTTTATTGGATAGTCTCCCTATTTATATTTTAAATGTTATTCTCCCCCCCTCATTATCATGTCCCCTCTCCCTCCCCTTTCTTCCATGAGGGTGCTCCCTCTTCCAACCACCCTCTCCAGCCTCAGCCCTTTGGCATCCCCCTACACTGGAAAAATGAGCCTTCACTGGGCCAAAGGCCTCTCCGGCCATTGATGCCAAGCAATGTCATCCTCTGCTACATATGCAAATGTTGCCATGGGTCTCTCCATTTGTACTCACTGGCTGGTATTTTAGTCACTGGGAGCATGGGGAAAGTTTGCTGGTTGATAATCTTCTTCCCATGGGGTTTCAGAGCCTTTCAGCTCCTAGCTCCTTCATTTGAGACCCTGTGTTCAGTTTAATGTTTAGCTGAAGGCATCTTCAAATGTATCTGTATGACTCTGGCAGAGCCTCTGAGGAGACATCAATATCTCACTCATGTCAGTAAGGACTTCTTGGCATCAGCAATAGTGCTTAGGTTTGGTAGCTGCATATGGGATAGATCCCCAGGTGAGGAAATGTCTGAATGATCTTTTCTTCAATCCATGTTCCTCTATTTGTCCTTGATTTCCTTCTGTGAGTGTGCCCTTCTAAGAAGAACTGATGCATCCACATTCTGGCCTTTCTTCTTTGTGAGCTTCATAAGGTCTGTGAATTGTGTCTTGGGTATTCTTAGCTTTGTGGGCAAGCAGAATTTTTTTTTGTTATAAATTAACAAATTTTAAGCAGGCCAAGTCTATAGTAGCAAGTTTCTCCCTATGCTTGGTTGACTGACAAGTTACATTTACTTAGTGTAAGTCACCTGACTTATGTCTTGATTTGGATTCTTGATCAGGTAGATTTGTTAATTATCTGTTCTTATACTCATAATAGAATAGTTTACTCATTATACATAACTTTATATATTTCATGGTGCACAATGAATCCTTGTTACCACATCTTGAGATCCCAAGATCAAGGAACCCAAGCCATACCTAGAGTGAAGGCTTTCTTTGATCATTAACTTGTCACATTTCTTTTTTCTAGCTGCTATAATTATATGTTTTTAATGTATGGATGCTAACTCTTCTCTTTCTCTAACTCATGCAGCTCTTTTTATTTTATCAGGAAGGTACATATTCTACTCTTAATTTTAACTTTAAAATTTTTACCATCTACCCTAACTTCTCAAAATTATTTAAATAAATCTAACTTTCCAAAACTATTTAAATCAAATCATTAATTTTATAAAATCATTAATTCATCAAGACAACATTATCTTAAGAACTTTAATCTTCATGTTGATTGGTAGGAAAATTACCCAAAACCATGTACTCTCAAATAGGAGTTCATCATTCTATGTTACAGGCAGTGAAATCTCCTGGTGTTCACTCACCCCAAACCAAATGAGAAATATGGCAAAGACAAACCTGAGAATTCATGTCAGTAGGAAGAAGAAATCCAGGAAAAGGTCACCAGGCCACATGTGTGACTCTGTAGCCCACATATGTGACTAGACCATGATGCTGAGGTCATGCCTTTCCACATTGTACCAGGCATAACTAAGTAAGATGATATACTATCTCCAGGGAGCTCATTTTCCACTGTAGCCCTTTTTGAATATTGCCCTCCAAAGTCTGAATTTCCATATATACTTCTACAATACACAAGCATCTACAATGAACATAGACTGACTTTAGAAGGACACAGGTGGAAGTGAAAGAACTATAAAAGTTATTCAAATCTGAAATTGCCAGAACACATTAAAAATGTGGTTGGTATAATAGTTGTACAGTTTTCACCAATGCAATAATTTCATCTGACAGGTAACTGGAACATTCAGTGTGTAGGCCAACATGAGGAAAAGTTTATTAGAATGAAGTACAGAGTATTACAATTAAATGAAATGATTGCAATTATGATGTATATTATTATTGATAATTAGACTATTAAACCCATTAACATGGTCTCAGAGCATCGTCTCTAGATCCTGAAATCATTTTATTCATATTCTTTATTTGTATATTATCTTCCTTGTTAAACATGAAAATGTCATATTTCTCTGTAAATCAGGTGTTACAGTAAATGCTTGTGCAGTAAATAATTAAGAGACAAATGAGTTCATGTCTCCATGATATATTCAGGGCAAATATTTTTAGAAATCCTAGGTTCTGAGTGATTAGTTTTCTGGCGAGCCAGCAAGTGAAGTTAGTATTTGAACTCTGTTAATTATTTTAATTTTACATAATTCATATTCTATATTCCCAACATATATTTATTAAATTTCCAATAAAATGAGAGCATTTCCCTCTTATTTTTACCAGGCTGTTTCAACTTCTAGTAACATTGGTAGTTTTAGAAAATATGCCTGGACATTTTATGGCATTTAATTCCCTTCCTGTCCCCTTTCCAAGTCTCTCAGGTCAAAGATTTTTGCAAAGCCCCTATAATTGTCAGATAAATAAAATCACATTGCTCATAATTACTAGGGACTATTCTGTGTAATTAGATGTTAACTCTAGTGTCCCCTATCCTTTATGACTCTGAATAAATACACGTTCCTTTCTCTGCCTACGAAAAAGCTCCATTGTAAATGTAGCTGCTTTCTTGCTCTCTGCATAATTAACTACCATTAAAATTCGCTAATTAGATCATAAGTTTTAAATAAGTTGCCCTAATTACCTTTGATACACGGTGGATTGAGTCAGGAGGGCAAGTCCTTCAGAGCCAAGTTTTCTTGGCCATATCACTAAGAGAATTAATATGGCTATTGGATTTCTTTTCTTTTTTTTTTTTTTCATTCATAAATGTGTAAATGTGAATTTGGGGAATGAGCAGGTTGGAAGTATGGGAAAAGATGAAATATGGACTTGTACGCCCGCCAGGAAAACTAGAGGTGAACTTGGACTACATCTCAGGAAAGTTTTCAGCTATGTTCAAATATGGAATGTTCACATGTTTGTGCTTCCAAAGCATGTGTGAAGGCTAAGACTTACAAACTCTGGGTAGAAGCATACAGAGAAAAGGACCCATAAGTAGCCTGATATAGTAGTAAATATTGAAACTTTGAAGGACAACACAATTGATCTCTTCAAATTCTAAGAAAAGTAATGCTAAGTTTATTCATTCTACATCCCAATATCAGCCACACTTTCCTATCATATTCTCCCTCTTACATCTCCTCCCCCATTCTCCCATTTCTTCTCCTCTGTATGATATACAAATATATAGCCAAATGACTAAATTTATTTATAATTTTTATTTAAATAGTATACACATTCTATATACATTCTTATATTTTTTAAAAAAATGGAAAATTCTATTTTCTCTATGAAAACCTCTAAGCATGCACAGAAACTAAGATTCACCCGAAGCTCTAGCTTACTGCTATTCTTGGACAAGCAAGTTTTGGTGCTACCATAATGTGATTATTGAAAGTCTACTTGTAAGTGACAAAAGAACTTATATTTCATTCTGGTTCTTTTCAAAATGGTAGATGTGTTATCCTTTACATTGCTCTTTGTCAAAAGTGGGGAGTTCCTCTTAACTCATGGGAATAGGAGAAGTCATTCTAAAGAGAATCCTGCTAACAAGGCATTAAGAACAAGAATTAATAAATGGGGTTCATGAGATGGAAAAAAATCTTGTATTGAACTGCATAGGTTACCATCATTTGGACAAAACAGCAACCTACAGAATAGGAAAATGTTCTTAACATATATATATATATATATATATATATATATATATATATATATATATATATGCTATTCACACATACACACACACACACACATATAATTCAAGTAACTTGAAATTATAAAAACAAATAATCCAATTAAAAATGTGGTACAGATCTAAACAGATAATTCTCAATAGAGGAAGACCCAATGCCTGAAAAACTCTTAAGGAGGTAGCATCATCTTCAGCTATTAGGGAAATGAAATTCAATAGTACTTTGAGATTATATTTTATACCTGTCAGAATGACTATGACCAATAATACAAGTGACAGCTCATGATGATCAGGATGTGGAGCAAGTGACATATCTATCCATTGCTGGTAGGAGTACAAACTTGTCTAGCCACTAAAAAATCAGTATGGTCGTTCCTCATAAAGACAGCACTTGATCTATCACAACATCCAGTTATAACAACACCTGTGCACGTATAAAAATGACTTTTTGTCTACAACCGGGATACTTGTTTAAACATGATCATCACTGCTTTCATTTTTTTAACTTTATTTTTTTAAAAAAGATAAAAGAACAAATTTTAAGTATTTTTGCATAATGTATATGAATACATTTTTGTCAGTATTTTTTTTTTTAAGGTTTGACATTCTTCATTAAGGACTTACTAGTTACAATGAGCAAAAAGTACATGTTTAACAGGATGTAACCCGGAACTAGTCAACGTTTTCTTGGTGTGTAAGGATTGAGCATAATGGTTTTCCTTTTTTTGTGTTTTGTTTTTTGTTTTCTTGAACTTCACACAATCTGTGAGTTGTTTCTGGGGCAGTCCGAGACCTCTGGGAGCATCCCACTATCAGTGACTGCATATTATATCTGTTCTTTTGTGACTGGGTTATCTCACTCAGGATGATATTCTCTAAATGCAACCATTTTCTTAAGGATTTGCTTAAGTCCTGATAGCTGAGTAGTACTCCATTTTGTAAATGTACCACAATTTTGTATCCATTCATTTACCGAAGGGCATCTAGGTTCTTTCTAGCTTCTGGCAATTATAAATAGAGCTGCTATGAACATTGTGGTGCAAGCGTCTTTGTTGTATATTGGAGTGTCTCTGGGATATATGACCAGAAGAGGAATAGCTGGATCTTCAGATAGCACTACATCCAATTTTCCGAGGAATCGACAAACTGATTTCCAGAGTGGTTGTATCAGTTTACAACCCCACCAACAGTGGAGAAGTGTTCCTCTTTCTCCACAACCTCACCAGCATCTGCTGTCATCTGAATTCTGGATCTTGGCCTATCTGACTGGTGTAAGGTGGAATCTCAGGGTTGTTTTGATTTGCATTTCCCTGATGGCTAAGGATGTCCAGCACTTTCTTTAAACGTTTCTGGGCCATTGGATATTCCTCAATTGAGAACCTTTTGTTTAGATCTGTACCCCATTTTTTAATAAGGTTGTTTGATTCTCTGGTGTCTAGCTTTTTGAGTTCTTTGAATACCTTGGATATTAGGCCTCTATCTGATGTGGAGTTGGTAAAGATTGTTTCCTATTCTGTTGGTTGCCATTTTGTTTTTTAGACAATATCTTAGGCCTTACAGAAACTTTGCAATTTCATTAAGTCCCATTTGTTAATCTTTGTCCTTAGAGCTTGAGCCATTGGTGTTTTGTTCAGAAAATATTCTCCTGTGCCTATGTATTCTAAGGTTTTCCCTACTTTCTCATCTAATAGTTTCAGTGTATCTGGTTTAATGTGGAGATCTTTGATCCACTTACACTTGAGCTTGGTACAAGGAGATAAGGAAGAGTCTATTTTCATTCTTTTGCATGATTCTTGTCATATAGCTCCGTCACTTGCTTAGTTAGAGTCACACCAAGGTATTTGATAGTTTTTGTAGCTACTGTGAAGGGTATCTTTTCCCTAATTTCTATCTCCACATATTCTTCCTTTGAGTACAGGAAGGCTACTGTTTTTTTTTTTTTTTTTTTTTTTGAGTTAATTTTGTATCTAGCCACTTTGCTAAAATTGTTTATCAGCTGTAGTAGTTCTCTGGTGGTATTTGTGGGGTCACTTAAGTACACTATCATGTCATCTGCAAAGAGTCATGATTTTATTTCTTCCTTTTTGATTTGTATTCCCTTGATCTCCTTTTGCTGTTTAATTGCTCTAGCCAGGATTTCCAGTACTATGTTGAATAGGTAGGGGGAGAATGGGCAGCCTTGTTGAATCCCTGATTTTAGTGGGATTGCTTCAAGTTTACCACCATTAAGTTTGATGTTGGCTCTTGGTTCGCTGTATATTGCTTTTATTATGTTGAGGTATGGACCTTGGATTCCTGTTCTTTCCAGGACTTTTAACATGAAGGGGTGTTGAATTTTTTCAAATGGTTTCTCAGCATCTAGTGAGATGACCATGTGATTTTGTTCTTTGAGTTTGTTTATATGGTGGATTACATTGATAGATTTCCTTATATTATACCATCCCTGCATCCCAGGGATGAAGCCTACTTGGTCATAGTGAATGATATTTTTGATGTGTACTGCTTTCTTTATTATTACCAGAAATGGAAAACAACTTAGATGTTCCTCAAGAGAAGACATTATCCACTGGCCAATAGAATTTTATACATTTACAAAATAGAGTATTTCTTTATTTGTCAATAAAGGAATTACAATATTCCCAGGAAAATATTGGAACCAATAAACATTATCTTGATTTTTTGTTTCTTATTGCCAAATTGAAAGAAAATATAGCATGTATTCACTTTTATGTGGCTATAAGTCATTAAAAGATAAGATCCAAATCACAGTCTATAGATCCAGAGAGTTAAGGCACAGAGGAATAGACTAGAGGGCATCCATGGATCTTTATTTCAATGGAAAATAAAATAATTTTTGAGTGGACTTAAACCAGCACAGAAGAGGAACAATAACAGGAGAATTAGGTAAGAAGGAGATGAGACAGGAGAGGATGACGGATGGTACATCTAGAAACAAAGGGAATTTCAGTTATGGTCTTGAAACATAGTAGTGTGGAAACTTCCTATATTATATGAAGACAATCTTAATGAAGTATCCACATATGTAAGGAAATGGAATTCCAACTGGATTGTTATCTTTTTCACCAAATGAATTTTTACTACTGGGACTAGGTTCCAACCAATTGAGTATTTGGCTGCAAAGACCCTATGTAAATTCTCAAACAGCCCAAACTCTTGCCATGACAATAGAATGCTCTCCACAAACTGACAATAATGTAACATTGCTGCAGTCAACACCAACACAAGTCATTGAACTTAGAAAGTTTGGGCTGATAACTACATAGAACCACAACCTCTACGTTATATGGTAATTGTGGGGGACATTAATAAGAAGGTTACCACAAAAATTAACATAAACACCAAGCCACCACAAATCATTTAATCTACAATCTGTCCTGCTTCCTAAACTATTGAAAGGTAATGGTGGCCCAAATTTTATGGGTGTCATAAACCAATGTCTGATTTGACTTAGGACCCAGCCTATTAAAAAGACCAATAACTGACACTAATTGACTGACAAAATTCCAGAGACTGGCTGTGCACATGCCTAGGGTAAAACCAAATATTACAAATCTAAAAATATGTACCTGTAAGATGACTTCTAATAATATTATCCTATATTCATAGACCAGTGCCTTCTGCAGGTGACATCAGCGAGACTTCTTCCTGCATCAGATAAGAACAAATGCAGAGACTCACAACCACATATTATGCAGAGAGTGGAAGACCTTGCAAACAGGTCTCCATCATGTCTCTCCCCTGAATACTCAGGAAACCCTATAAAAAATCAGGTAGAAGGAGTGGTATAGACAAACTGGAGGGACACCAACGCAAGCCCTATTAAAACAACTAATCTCAGCTCATAGTAACTTACAGATAGAAGAAAAATCACAGGGTCTACACAGGTCTTTTACAGGTCATGGGGTTATAAACTTGCTGCCATTCTGCCTGAGTGTAGTATTAGGTCAGTATTTGGCCCACTGACTTGCTATATTTTAATACACTCTCTCTGCAGACTGAGAAGTTGTGGACAACTTGTTGATGAAACCTCTAATTTGAGGATTTTTTTGATTGCAATATCACTAATTAAATAAACATGTTTTTTGAAAACAGTCTTCTCTGTTCACTTTCAGTTCAAAATTAACATATTTCAGACAACTTGATTTCCGCCCATGACCAAGTAGATGGAATCTGTTTTAGCTATCTGGAATTAAAAGAATGACTGCTCTACTCTCAAATTAGGCTAATTCCAAACAAATTTAAAATACCAAGCCCCCAGTCTTAAGAATTGGCTGTCATAGGTTTTATTGCTGCACTCTTCTCACACTGGTCTCTGTAAAGGGCAAACTGCCACATTACACGTTATAGCCTGGGTGACTAGAGCTGTTTCTTCTTGGTGCCCATAAACATATTCAACTTATATATTCTTTAGAAGTTAGGTAGGACCTCCATTCCCAGACCATAATTTACATCTTTGCATAATCTTCTCTCTATTAGAGTAAGCTGTTTCTAAAAATTTATTTCTAATAAATAGACCAAATAAATTTGTAGTAGATTCTACCTGCCCATTGTCACTTTATCAGAAACGGATTTATTTTAGGGGTAGCACATAAAAATAAATCAAGAAAAAAATAGGAAATTTTCTAGAGTATGTTTGAAACAATTTTTATTTATATATGTTCATTACTCAAAAATATTTAATAATTAAATGAATAAACCAGTATTTACATAGCAACGACGAACAGATTTTATTTTAATGCACAAACAGAATATACTGTGATAAACTTTCCTTAGTCACAATGAAGTTTTTAATATGATATATAAACAAAGTCAATTTGACTAAGATTTGACCAGGCCAAGAAAGAGAGTACAAGATATTAATACCAAGCTAATCCTCAAATGAAAAAAATTATAGTAAATATATCAACACAGAGAGAGTTTACAGGAAAAAATTTTCAGAGAAAAGAAGAAGGATATGAGGATGATAGAAATGGATTCATGTTTCTTAAAATACATTCATAAGTTCATAGGAAATGGAAAATTTAAAATAGAGTTTAGCACTGTCTTTGTAACAACATCACATATTATGTCTTCACATCCTTCTTAAAACTATGAGCAGGGCGCATATTTCCTCCATAAATTTTATATAAGCAGTTCGAGAATGTGAGAGAAATTATCACATGACAAGGAGGGCTTTAGGATCATCTATTTTTAAGTATTTTATTAAAATACACAAAACATCTTAAATCATTAAAGATAAAATAGTACAGATGTACTTATTTAAGGTAAAAATGAAGGATAGATATTCAAAGAATATTTAGCAAGGAAACACCTAAATACATCTATAAATTAGTTTTAATTATGATTATAAGGAAGTAATATCATGTGTTCAGTTTTCTATTTCCATTCTTCTTTTCAGGACTTGCAACAAAGCTATGAAAAAATATTTGATGGTCTATCTGTGTCTCTATTCCTTTCGAGGTCTGAATGACAAGTCAAGCAGAAAAAATTGAATTTTTCACTTCTCTAAACACTTTTGGCCCTTAGGAACACTGGAAAAGGTCATGATTTTGCAACACATTCTTCCCCAAGATACTGGATCAAAACATCTTTTTAACAAAGTTTGTTCTATGTCCAATGAAAGAGTCCGGCACAATATAACATATAAACAGCTCCACATTCTCCTCTTGGGAAGTTAATTCTGATGCCAACTACTCCCAAGTCTTTTCTCACTAGGGTGACTTTGAAAATAAAAACTTAGTTTGATGTAAATGGGAAAGAGTATGAGTCCAGAGATGATTTTCATGCTTACATTGATTTTCTGGTTTTATTTTGCTGCTATCTGACTGTTCTCCTTTTCTTGTGGTTGTTTCTTTTTCTGCCATTTTGGCACCTTTTCTTAAATTTATGATTATTCTTCCTGTTAGAGGTTTTCTACATTAATGCATGCAAATACTGTTTTCTCAACTTACTCTTAGTGATCCCAATTTTTAGGAAATATGTCCTGTCTTAGTATAGATAATTGATCATTTAATGAACCTCCAACTTGCTTCTCACAGACAGCAGTTGATGTGTGTGTGTGTGTGTGTGTTTGTGTGTGTGTTATTAATTTTGTTTTGCTCATTAGCCTTTTTTTCTCTTGAAGAAGAATCCTACATGATGAAGAAAGAATCAAGTATATTACATTTAAATACCTGGTTATTGTGTTTGCAGGAGCCTTTTAATTATAGTCTGGGAATAGAAGATATCAGGTAGGCAGACTTTCCTGAGATTCAAGTAAACTTGCCTATATACTTTATTCACAGAAATCATGTTATGGTTTTTATTATTTCAGGCCACCTAACACAAAATAGTTTGGTATAAAACAATAGATAATTATTAAAACCTATATCTTCTTGTCATTGACATCTTGTGTAAAATTTCCTAGTTCTTCTTCCTAGTAAGAAGTAAAAATACTAGGTAAAAATCTTCCGATTTTTATATAACATCGTAAGTTAGAATAATCACTCTGTAACATCCAAATCATTTATGAATCTACAAATAAATTCTACGCAACAATAATTACAGTATTGCTGGGTTCTAATTAATTATTCTCTGATGAATCCATGTTTACTGATCATTTTATTACATACAGTTAATAGAGAACTGTCATTAATATATTGTTTATGGGACCATGTGGGTAGCAAACTGATACCTCATACTCTGATTAAAAGATGTTACTCAAATTACTTTAAAGTCTTCTCAGGTTTCAATATTAACTGAGGAAACAGTCGCACTAGTTGAAGTTTTTGAAAACAATTGTGCTGATGATACAGTGATATCCATTCCTGGAATCTACTGGAATGAGTCATTCAGAATGACACAGTGTGCAGAAAACTGGCATCAGGAGTACATAGAGTAAATACAAAAAGTTGAAATCATACAGCCCTCAAAATAAAGATTTCTTCTGACTTCGTTTTTATAATCATTTTATTCATTTATATTCCAAATGATAGCCACATTCCCAGTTCCCCTCCCACCTCCCATGTCCTTTCCTCTTTTGCTTCTATGAGAATGTTCTTCTCTCCACTCATCCACTCCTATGTCATTGCTCTACCATCCCTCTACACTGGATCTTCAAGCCTCCTCTCCTTCTATATACCACATAAATCCATTTTTCTATATACATATAACTGGAGCCATGGATACCTGCAAGAATATGCTTTGGTTTGTAGTTTAGTCCCTGGGACTTCTTGGATGTCTGGTTAATTGTTAATGTTCTTCCAATTGAGTTGCAATCTCCTTCAGTTTATTCAGTCCTCTTCCCATGGAGTCCCTGAGCTCAGAATGATGTTTGTCTGTGAGAATATGCATCTGTATTGATCAGGTGCTGGCAGAGACTTCTAGGAGGCATGTCAGGCTTCTGACAGAAAGTGATTTTTGGCATTACACATAGTTGGGATTTGGTATCTAAACATGGAATGAAATCGTAGGTTAGGCAGTCTCTTGATGGCCTTTCTTTTACTTTCTGCTCCATTTTTTCCTGCATTTCCTTTTGAAAAAAAAAAAACATTTTTTCATTAAAAAGTTTGATATGGGTGAATGGCCCCATTTTTCAACTAGGGGCTGTGCTTCTATGTACTACTGGGCATGGTCTCAACATTTTTTTTTTTCTTTCTCCCATTTGTTGGGTTTGCAAGCAGAAAGAAAGATAACTTTCTGGCAACTTTCTCTACATGGAGGATTTTGGGCTACATCTTATTCACTACAATATATCTCTATCTGCTTATCTAACATACTCTTCACCACCTATAATTTATGAACACCTCTTTATGAACACCCCTTCTATAATCAACACCTGCTGTGAAGGCATGCCCTCACCAAGATTTCATATCTTATGACATCACGTATTGTCCTTGCAGAGCAAGGAATTCTTGTTTTTGTCCATTCATCTATATACCACATTAGGATTATGTAACTAAACTGTCTCTTAGGTCACATATTTAACTTGTTCTTTAGTCAAGGTGATAAATACAACAGGAAAGGAAAGGATCAATGTATAATGTTTCTATTTTAGGACTCCAGTAACTTTGATGATAGAGTAAGAGGAGGAGACAAACAATAGAACATAAGAGTAGTCAAATGTCTTTTGTTGGAACAAAAGAAGTATGAATGGTAAAGGTAACAGTTGCCTATAGATTAATTCATTATTTCCAATACAATAAAAATGATTTCTAACTCTTCTGTGTCTGTCTGCCTTTTATTCTGTCTTTCTGTCTGTCTCCACTTGGAATATATATTAGTAAGAAATTGGGCATGCCTCACCAAAGATTCTAACCTGTTCTGATTATTTCTGGAATAAGTATGTTTTATTGAGAATTAGAGACATGGAGAGAAGTGTTTGAAGCTTACTCTTTCTTTTCTTTGAAACATAAATTTAAATATTCTAAATAAAAGATAATGCAAAGTTTTGGTTTCATTCTTTTGGGTACTATTAACTGTGACACACACAAGAAAAGTACTTTCATAAAAGTCATGCATTATTTGATGGTGAAGTTTTTAGACATGTGTGTCATTTGCATTGTTCCAAGTATCATTTCTCCAGGTTTGATAAACATCACTCGTACATTGCCAAACATCAAGGAATAAAGTCACACATCAAGCAGAAATATGTTTTAACAAAATGATTTTAAAATATTTTAAATATTCATTTTTTGAAGAAGAAAACATCCATGGATTAAAAATATATGTTTTTTTTTAAATCCTTGACCTTGCATTCACTAAATAATGCACTGAGAGAACTGTTGAAATCAGCAGTGTTCTGCTTATATCAGACAAGGGAGTAAAGTATTAATGCATGTTGACCTGCTTGAGGATGTCAGCAAACCCTACCATTCTGAGGACTTGCAAAATAGGGGAAAGAAATCAGCACATATTATATAAGAATATCTTTTTCTGACACTGCAGAGTATTTTTATCATGGTGGAATTTGCCTCTGGGCTCCAAAACCCTCTGACAAGGAGCAAAGGAAACTAATTGCAGTGAAATATCTTTTCAGGCATCCTGCCCATCACCAAATTCTATATGTAGGGGGAATGCACACTTACTTTAGAAGATATTTCAGTGGAAGGCAAGTCTCAGAGGAATTAGTTTTAAGGCCAAGGAAACTTCTACAGAACCTAGGACTCATATTCAATACAGAAAGTGCTAAGTTTTGAGGAGTCATTAAAAATCTTCACCAGAAACTAAAGGAGCCATATCCACAAGCACGTAGCTTGACCTCTTATTTTATAATAAAAAAAGAAAAGACATCAGAAAAGTTATGTCACTCCTCAATCCCATACAATTAATTAGTTGCACATGATACTGTCAAGTCAGGTCAACCTGAAGTTTCTTACCTTTAGGAAAGTTATTTATATGGCAATATTTTCACCCTTTACTTGTGAGTCACCTTGACCATTGGGGTGCTGTCTATATGAAAAATACCCCTTGGAGATCTAATCAGTAAATTTGAGCAACAAAGAGAAAGAGAGAAGAGACCTGAGACCTATACTCCCTTTAGGAGGAAAGGAGGACAAATACCAAAATCAGATGAGACTCAGGCATAAGAGGCCTAACAATAATAAGTTAGTTCTTTAATGACTGAACCACCAACCAAAACACAGATTCAGGTTGGATATAAGCCCCTTAATATACATACATACATACATACATACATACATACATACATACACACAAATATATATATTTACATATCAGAAACGCAGCTTGATCTTCATGAGGGTCTTCTAACAACTAGAGCAGTGGTTTTTCTCTGACCCTGTTGCCTACCTGTGATGCTTTGTCTAGTGTCAATGGGAGAGATATGCTAGTCCTGTAGTGACTTAATGTGCCAGATAGGTTGGTACCTGGGGGTCTCTCCTTATGCAGAGGAGAAGGTAAGAAGGGATTAGTAAGTATGGTCAGTTTCAGGGACTTCATAGAGGTATTTTGAGTAGTTTACTTACTATTTTAAGATTTTTTTTCCTGCAGGATAAACTATTTCAGTGTCAGAGTAAACTGCTTTACCACATATAGAAATTGGTCCATATATTTTAACATTTACTGGAAATACAGGGATAAGCATGAGGGTGCCTGGTATCCTTAGTAAATACACACTTGCCTTCTACTTCTGAGGGTAACAACAATAGTAATCATACTTTACAAGTCTCTCTGATGACCTTCTCTGACAAGTCAAAAGTGAGCTTTGCATAGTTGTTGGTAAGGTCTTTGTTAATTAGTTTATTGCTCTTAGATTGAGCACTCTCAGCCCAGATGAATATGAAATACAATTTAACTTATATAAATTTTTAAAGCATAATTCCAGAAAAGATGTCATTGAATGAGGTAATCTAGACCCAGTAAGACATAAATCACAGGTTTTCTTTCATCTGAGTTTCTGACTCAAAGTTTTTAGGTGTGTTTATATAAACACTAATAAGCAAAAAAAGAAGAAGAAAAAGAAGAAGAAGAAGAAGAAGAAGAAGAAGAAGAAGAAGAAGAAGAAGAAGAAGAAGAAGAAGAAGAAGAAGAAGAAGAAGAAGAAGAAGAAGAAGAAGAAGAAGAAGAAGAAAGTAAAATGCCATGATTACCTTCTGGTCTCCATCTGCACCCAGAGATAAGGCTGTCCCACAGCCCTTTGTATCCAAATCCTATCCAGAATAGGTCATCTCCCAGGAGTTCTCTCCCTCCTAAGAGCACAGACTCACAGGCCCACAGGAAGGACCATATCCAGTCAGAGACAGAAAGCCCAACAATGACCACAGATAATCAGATTGTAAGAGGCAAGCACAAGAACCTAAGCAACAGAAACCAAGTCTACCTGTCATCATCAGAACTCATTTCTCCTATCACAGAAATTTCAGATACCCCAACACAGTGGAAAAGCAAGATTCAGATTTAAAATCACATCCAATGATGATGATAGACACATTTAACAGAGACATAAATAACTTCCTTAAGGAAATACAGGGGGACACAGGTAAAGAGGTAGAAGCAATTAAAACGACAGCACAATTGTTTTTAATACAGAAAAACACAACCAAACAGGTGAAGTCCTTTTATTGTTGGGAATAGTTTATGCTAAACGCTGTTGGCTTTTTTTTGTTGTTGTTATTTCAAATGAAACTGCAAATTGCTCTTTCCAAAGCTATAAAGAATTGAGTTTGAATTTTGATGAGGATGTCATTGAATCTGTAGATTGCTTTTGGCAAGATGGCCATTTTTTCTTATATTAATCTTGCTAATCCAGAAGAATGGGAAATCTTTCCATCTTCTGAGATTTTCTTCGATTTGTTTAGAGACTAGAAGTTCTGGTTATACAGATCTCTCACTTCCTTAGTTAGAGTCACACCAAGGTATTTTCAATTGATTTTAACACTTGTAAAGGGTGTGTTTTCCTAATTTCTTACTCAGCCTGTTTATCCTTTGAGTATAGGAAAGCTACTGATTTGTTTGATTTTATTTTATATCCAGCCACTTTCTGAAGTTGTTTATCAGCAGTAGAAGTTCTCTGGTAAAATTCATGGGGTCAGTTTAGTATATTATAATATCATCTGCAAATAGTGATATTTTTACTTGTTCCTTTCCAATTTTTATCATGTTGACATCCTTTTGTTGTCTAATTGTTTTGGTTAGGACTTACAGAACTATACTGAATAGGTAGGGAGAGAGTGGGCAGCCTTTTCTAGTCCCTGATTTTAATAGGATATCTCCAAGATTTTCTTCATTTGCTTTGATGTTGGCTACTGGTTTGCTGCATATTGCTTTTACTACGTTTAGGTATGGGCCTTGAATTTCTGAATAGGTGAGCAGGCAGGGGGTGGGGGGGCTTTCTGTGTTTCAAGGCTCATTGGGAACTCAAGCCTCAGTGGCAGAAGCTCCCTGAAGAGTTCCAGCATCCATACAAGTGGATGCTCTGTCAAGTGTTGATGCCCCGCTCTCTTGAGTTGTCTAGACTATGGTTTGTCATGCAGGCCTTGTCCTTCAGGGGCAGCTGAGCATTAATTTTTGCCTCTGTATCCTCCTGGTTCAGGGTTATCTACTTCATCAGCAGTGTCAGGTGTGTATCTTAGTCACAGTACATTACCAGTTTGTGCCTCATGTACTTGAGCAGCTGATTGGTCTCAAACAGGAGAGGGATGTCCAGAACCAAGTACAAATGCCTTCTGAGAAAGCACTTGAAAGTCTCTTTCATCATTTACTTGCAGATCTCAGTGTCAGTGATGGAGTTGAGCAGCTGCCATAGGTCAGGCTGTTTGAAGATCAGGTCTCCAATGATCTTTCAGTCCATGTTGCCACTCTCTAGGAAGACATCAGTGCTAAAGACATCTACTATATTCAACTGTCTAGGATACCTTGGCCAGACAACAAGCTACATAATGATGTCCTTGTTGTACACAGCCCAGCCCAGCTGCTGAAACACCTACATGACTGTGCTCTTGTCTAAGGCAATACCTTTCTTAGACCCATGAGGTACATTTCGATTCCGACTCAGCCTCAGGCTGAGTCACTAGCCCAATTTCCATTGTGCTTATTGGCAGGCTTGCTGCATACCAAAGATGTCCTTTAACAAAGGAATGGATACAGAAACTGTGGCACATTTACACAATGGAGTACTACTCAGGTATTAACAACAATGACTTCATGAAATTCTTTGGCAAATGGATGGAAGTATTAAATATCCTGAGTGAGGTAACCCAGCCACAAAAGAGCATACATAGTATGCACTCACTGATATGTAGATATTAACCTGAGAGCTCGGAACATCCAAGATACAATTCACAGATCACATGAAGCTCGAGAAGAAGGAAGGCCATAACGTGGATGCTTCCATCCTTCTTAGTAGGGGTAACAAAATACTCATGGGAGGAAACACAGGAATAGATACTATAAGAAAAGTAATCCAGAGCCTGCCCCACTGGGAGATTTATTCCATATGTAGCCACCAAACCCAGTCACTATTCCTGGTGGTGCAAGTGCTTGATGACAGGAGTCTGATATATATGTCTCTTTAGAGGCACTGCCAGAACCTTACTAATAGAGATAAGGATACTTGCAGTTAACCATCAGACTGAGCACAGGGATCCCAGTGGAGAAGTTAGGAAAAGGACTGAAGGAGATGATGGGGTTTGCAACCCCATAGGAAGAACAACAGTATCAAACAACAGTATCAAGAGTATAAGTGGAGAAACCCATGGCTCCAGATGCATATGTGGGAGAGGATGGCATTGTCTGGCATCAACAGGAGGAGAATCCCTTAGTCCTATGAAGTTCCATTTCTCCAGTTTAGGGGAATGCCAGGGTGGTGAGAAGGGAGTGGTTGGGTGGGAGTGAATGCTTCCTCCTAGAAGCAGGGTAAAGGAACATGAAAGAGGGAGGGACTGCCATTTATTACATTTATTACATTTGAAATGTAAATGAATAAATATCCAATTAAAAAAGGTATGCTTATCTTAGTGTTGCCAAAAGGAGTTCAAGGCAGAATGCAATGTTATAGTACAAGATTCATGAACCTACTATAAAGAAGTATCTCTAATTGGGGATAGGAGAAATATAACTATAGATGGACAAAATAATAGCAAGGATGTATAAAAAGTCATAAGGACTCATACTATTAACTACATACCAACTAAAATAATTTGATCGTTGTAAGTCATCTTGATTTCTCAAATAACTCAGGCTCACCTCCTCAGGGTTGGGATTGCTTGCAGCAAAATGGGCCATCTCACAGTAAACCAGAATCAAGAAAATACATATGGGTCAGTCTGATAGAGTCAGTTACCCAGAAGAGGGTTCTTCTTTCCCAAAGACTCTAGCTTGAGTTACATTGACAAAAACTATACCTCTCTAATTTAGGATACCTACAAGTTTTTTTCAGTTGAAGACCATTGTGAAGTTTTTTTGTTTGTTTGTTTGTTTTTGTTTTGTTTTTATGTTTTTTTTTTAAATTTCATAAAGCGGCCCTGGAAGAGAACCTGTAATATAGGTTTCAATGAGTGATAATTTTACTTTCTGCTAGAAAAAAAATAGGATTGTTTTAATGATGTTAAGATATTTGCTCTCATTCTCAGGTCATAAGAAATTAGCAACTATGTTCAATAAGTTTTATTCTGCATAATAGCTCAACTACTTTTTTTTTTTTTAACCAGCTAGGAATATCAATGGCTAGTTACATATTTCTTATAATCATCATACTTTTATTCATCATTTAAATTCAGTAAAAATTTTTATTCTTTACTTAAGAAAACAAATGTTTGACTCATATTGAATTGGACATGTCAAGAGGGAGCCTGGATTCAAAGCTGTGAAAATGGACCTTTTCTCAATGAAAATCTTGTCTCTGGGTTCTGTACTTTAGTGCTTGCTTGAAACTCTGAACTTTGGGAGATGCTTCAAGGACAGGGTTCTGAGTTAAAGAACATCTTCTCACATGTTGTCTCCACATTGAATCAAGTTAATTGTGTCCTGAGTGGAGGGGGGGCTTCTTTTTTAAGACACCTATATAATTAGGCAGAGGACATTCATTTTTTTTTTTGTTTGTTTTTGGGGAGGTTTTGTTGTTGTGGTGGTTTTCTTTCCAGTCTGTACTTGCTAACTAGTGTACTATTTAGAAAAAAAAAATGTAAACATGGGGGCACATGGGGACACAGAGTTTGTACTACTAAAGTTTGGCTTGACAGTGTTCCCCTGAGCAATCACTGAACAATGATTTTTGGCTTTAGCTCAACCTGTCTATTTGACAGTCTGTTCTTCCTGACTCAGCTTTTTTTGTTCAGACAAATGATTTCCTCCCAATGCATTTTTTTTTTTTTTTTTTTTTTTTTTGGGTCTTACTAAATAGGCCTTCTAACCATCACTGTATCTTTCAATTCCAGCTAGCAGCTTTGAAAGCAGGTTTCTTTTTTTAATGTTACCAAGTAAGCATCCTTGGCCAGAGAAATTGTGCAGACCCCCTGCAAGTGCTTGCTCATATCCTTTGGGCTTTTACAGTTTACTGTTCTCCCTGAATTCCACACAAAGCCCATCTAATGCATTCTAGTCCATGACACATTGTTTATCAACATTTCCATTACTTGAAATTTCACCCAAACTTATTAAATTCGAAGTGTAGGCCACGCCCTATGAAAAATATGTTCTTAACATCATTTTTTTTTAATTTCCACCCATGCTTCTTGGAGATCAGTATTCAAAACCATGTTTTCAAAATGAGGAAATTAAAACTACAAAGAACTAATTTGTTTGTCCAAGCATGGGTCAATAGAGCATGAAAGGAAATAACTTCAGACAACTGACTACTGGCTGAAGCAACACTCTTAATGTTACATTCACATATTAAGAAACAATGGTCACTATAGACTAATATCAGTCTTTAATTTATTTTATACTCTCTGCATTTTACTTCAACTCTTTTGGAGTTATTTACTTTATATTAGAAATAACATTAGTGACTTTGACAGTTTTGGTACAATCATTTGCTTGTAGAAAATCAGTCTTTAGCATAGGGTCACATCAGTAGGCAGGGAAGTGAGTGGAAGGGAGCAAAATCTTGTCTTCAATTGGAGATGCACCCCCCAAGAAAGGGGTAAGCTGGAGGCAATAAGAAAATTAAAATAAACTATGTCTTCAAAATGAAGTCAAGAATTACTGAGAATATTGTAATCATGCATGTTATGACCCAAATTCTCCATAATGACCTTTACTGTCTTGTCCATAGAACAATGAGTATTCTTAACTTAGAAATAAAATAAACTCATTGAACAAAAAATAGTGTTTATAAGTGTTGGAGGAAAGTAAAAATGTAGAGAAAGATGTACAGAAACCTCAACTATAGAAACTGAAAGTTCATGCCTCCACTACATTATCTGGTACATATGTGTCCAGAATCAATGGTGACTCATTTCATTAATCCCATAGATAGTCAAAGCTCAGTCTTTATGTGTTTTTCAACAATTTCATTTAGGTATTTCTTTTTTTAAATTGAAGAACTTTATTTAAAAAACAAAGATAAATGTACAGATTTTAAGCATTTTTGCATAAAAGTATAGGAATACATTTTTGTCATTGCTTGGCTTTTTTAAATAAGGTTTGAGAGTGTGCACTATAATCTCAGTAGTTACAATGAGCATAAAGAGCATGTAAAACAGGATGTAACCTGGAATTAGTCAAGGTTTTCTTAGTGTGTAAGGAGTAAACAATGTTTTTTTTTTTTTTCTTTTCTTTTTCTAGAGCTTCACACAGTCTGTGAGATGTTTCTGTGGTGTTCAGAGCTTTCTGGGGTTAGTATCCAATTATCAGTGACTGCATATTATGTCTGTTCTTTTGTGATTGGGTTATCTCGCTCAGGATGATATTCTCTAGATGCATCCATTTTCTTAAGAATTTTGTAAAGTCATTGTTTCTGATAGCTGAGTAGTACTCCATTGTGTAAATGTACCGCAATTTTTGTATCCATTCATCTACTGTAGGACATCTGGGTTTTTTCCAGCTTCTGGTTTTTATAAATAGAGATGCTCTAAACATTATGGTGCATGTGTCTTTGTTGTATGTTGTAGTGTCTCTGGGATAAATTCTCAGAAGTGGAATAACTGGGTCTTCAGGTAGTACTATGTCCAATTTTCTTATTATTAAAGTTCACACCCCCTTCCCACTATGGCTCTAATAGGGTGTTCTACCACCCACCCATGCAGTACTGCCTCACACCTCTAGGTGGCATCAAGCTCCCACAGGACTAAGCACCTTCCCTTCCACTGATGCCAGATAAGGCATTTCTTTTCTACATGTGGAGCATGAGCCATAGACTTTAGCTGTTTATTGAGTCTCTGGGTTCTCTGATGTGTCTGATTAATTGATGTTGTTCTTCCAATGGGTTGGAAATCCCCTTCAATTCCTTCATGCTTTCCCATAATTCTTTTATTGGGATTTTCAGGCTCAGTCAAGTGGTTGACAGTGAGTATCTGCATCTGTCTTAGGTGCTTGCATAGCCTCCCAGAGGATAGCCTTGCCAGGTTCCTGTCTGTAAGCACATCTTGGCATTACCGATAGTGTAGGGAGTTGCTGTCTATAGATAGGTCTTTGTGCAGAGTGAGGTGGTCTCTGGATGGCCCTTCCTTAGGCCTCCACTTCCCTAAATTTTCTTTAGATGAAGACAGTTCTGGATTAAAAGAAGTTAGATAGGTCATTGGTCACATTGCTCCCCTGGGGTCCATTACTATTTATTGGAGGTTGTCTCTTCAGGTTCTGTCTCCCTACAGTTTGTTATTTTGACTATTCTTTGAACTACAAATCTTGTCCTTTGGTGGAAACTAGATGCACATTTTCAACAGACCTGGAAAAACTATGTCCCAAGAGTCTTCATAAATCAACAATTTAAATTTTCTTCCTAAATAAATGTCTAAATAGACTATCAGAAATGAATAAAACACATTATTATTAGCAGTAGTAGTAGTAGTAGCGATAGTAGTAGTAGTAGTAGTAGTAGTAGTAGTGATAGTAGTAGTAGTAGTGATAGTAGTAGTAGTAGTAGTAGTAGTAGTAGTAGTAGTATTGATTGAAATGAGCATGGTAGTGATAGACATCAAATATATTTTCATTTTAAAATATGTTTCATTATTCTCTGAGCATAACTGTGTCTTAGCACAGATTATTTGAGATCAGAAATCTAGAAACAGACTGGCCAGGACATATACTTCCTATCTACTTTATACCTTGAATTTCAAATGTTCAGACATTTGGCTTAGAGGAAGAAGATTGAGTTTCCGAAAGGTATCACATATGCTCTGAATGTATTTTGATCAGCGCACTATGAGCGCTTCATGAACCCTCATCGTATCTCTTTCCCAACTTCATGTTCTCGTTCTATAATTGAATTTGATTTTTAACTGTTTGTATTAAAGGATATCACATGACACAGACAGATTTCATTTTCCCTGTCCTATCTGATGACCCTCCGTGGTCCTCAATTTCTATTTTATATTCCTGTGACATTATTTTTTTCTGGTAAAGTTTAAGAAAATGTCAAGGAAATTCATCTTCTTCCTTCCTGATCCCATCAGTATTTTAACAAGAGGGAATGGAGTCTTACCACTTGGTCGAAGATATTTCCCTTTCAGGAGAAAATAGGGTTTACTTTAAGAAAGTAAGGATGTGTGAGATCCTGGAGAAGGGTTTTAAATTTAAATTCTGATCGTTTCTGATTACTTAATAACTATGCAATCTTGCTCACATTACTGAATAGCTAGAAGCCTCAGTTTTTGAACACGTAAAATGACAAAATAAATAATAAAAAGTATGTTATATATCATGAGCCTATAGGTCAGGGGAAAGATAATATCTGTAATATGTTCAGAAAGAGTTTGCACAGAAGAATTTGATAAATTGTAGTGAGCTCATTTTCAAACAAAGTCCATGTTCTTGATCTAGTTGGTTCAACAAAAACTTTCTCTAGATAAATAATAGTTACTTCAAAGATAAATATATATAGTAAAGAAGTAAAACCTTAGCTCATCTAAGTATACTTTATTCAGGTCAGATACTGACATTGACAAGGATCAAACTTAGTTGAGAAAGAAGATATCTTGTGGATGTGTTAGTAATCACTATATTATCTGCATTTGTATTTACAATTTTTAAGTTTATTTAATCAAAAGAATAAATTAAATACAGAAGGAAAAACCATATCCATCTAACAATAGAACTTTACTATATCTAGATTTCAACTTAGAGGTATGAACTATGCTATAGTTACTTTTAATAAAATGTGTTGTTTGTTTTGCATTACCTTAAAATTATTGTGTATCATAGTGTACATGCTAAATAATTATGTTCACTATATGTTTCTATTAAAGTTGAAGGTTTTTCTACTAAAAATTCTGTAAGCATAGGAATTTGTTAAATATTGTTATGCAGTGAACCACAGAATTGGCAATTCTTTACTAATTTCAGGGTATTATGTTCTCATAAATAATATAAATAAGTGTGAATAGGAAGATATAATTTACTGAATACTGAGTAGAAATGAGTATTAAAGTATGATAAAAAGACTGCATTTATTAACAGCATGAAGGAAGTGGGAATGGGTCAAAGGAGATACATTTTCATTGCTAGATCCCATTTTACCTGTTGTCTAGTTATCCATATGTTATCCATCCAATTACCACCTGCCCATGGGAACACACATGAGCTAAATATGTTTTGACATGAGACTACTGTCTTTAACTTCAGTATAGCTTCTGACATTCTAAGTACTTATTAATGAATACATAAATAATCTATCTTAACATCAAATTCCATATATAAAGATGTAGTACCAATAGAGTTCTGGTACCAAAACATAAGCCAAAGAAAAAGATTTAATGTATATCAGTTGCCCTATGGCATTAATGAATTAAGTGGTCAAGGATGGCAAATATGTCTTACTCTTCTACCAAAGTAATATTTTGTTTTGGATTTTTATTTTTGCTCTGAAGGTTCATGTGTTCAATATCTTCTACAGGGAATGGCTTTCTATCTTATGTATTGATCTTTCTATTTTAAATGTTCTTTATGGTCATATATGAGTTGAAAATTAAAGAGCATGTCCTTGGTTGCTGATGGTTTTGTCCACTTGCTTCATACCAACACATGTATATATCTTCAGAGTTTGACCTAATTTTCTATAATTCAAAATATTCATTTTTCTCACAATGAAATGTAAAGATAAGAACCACTGGTTCTAAAGTTGACAGAGCATATATATATATATATATAAACATCCTTAACTTCTAGATTCTCTCCTTATATAGTTTCTAACTCACCTTTTCTGTGATCTGTGCATCTTGAATGAATGAACACAGTTGAGTATGTAAAACCATTTAGGCATCACTTACAATCTTACTTACACTGATATAAATGCACTTAATGACAAATGTATGTACTTTAGGATATAGATACTGTAAGATTTTCTGCTCAGGGATATCTGAGTTTCTATATCTGAAACTCAAATATCAACTTGTAGATAATAAATTTGGGGACTCTTTTTGGTATCTTTCTCTTACAAATATAAATCTTATAGTTGAGTCCTTGTGTAAATCTAGAGATTCTTTGGGATCTATTCTGTAAGTGGTATGGCTGGGTTTTTAGTTACATCTGTATCCAAATTTCAGTGAACCTAGTAAATTGATTTTCATACTGGTTGTACAAGTATGCACTCCCACCAGTAACAGAGACATCTTTTCTTTTCTCCAAACACTTGCTATCATCACCTATTGCTTAAGTTTCTCTTGAACATTTTGCTAAGTGCTTCTTGGCCATTAGAGATTCTTTTATCAAGGAAGTCTGTTTAGATCTGTACCCATTTGTTAATTTGGTAATATGATTTTTTTATTGTCTAGTTTTTTTTTAGTTCTTTTTATATTTTTGGATATCAGCAAGTGTAATATATTTAAACAAAAAAGACTTATTGAGACATTAAAAAACAATGACTTCATGAAATTTGAAAGTGGATGGAACTAGGAATGACTATTCTGCCTGAGATACCTCAGACCCAGAAAGATGAACATGTAATATATTCATTTATATATAGATATTAGTCATAAATTTCAGGATAACCATGTCAAATACTATAGATATAAAAATCTAAGCAATTCAGAGGGTCCATAGGGATGCTTGAATTTCACTGAGAAGGGACATTATATTAAGCATCTAGAGTAGATGGGAGGAGGCAACTGAGTTGGGGAGGAAGGCATGATGGGAAAAGAGGGATGAAGCAGGAAGAGGAAGTGGGATGGAGAGAGTACTTAGAGAGACAACTAGAATGGAATGAGCATTACTGAGTAAATCAAGAAACATAAGACACTAGAAACTCCCACAATTCTCCTGGAGTCACCCTAGCTAAAACTGTTAAGAAGAGCAGATGTGGAGCCTGAACCTCTACTACTTGTATCCAGCAGAGCCTTCAAAGTGAAGGATTGGGACACCAACACAGCCACAAACCTTTGACTCACAATTTGTTCTACCTACGAGTTATTCAGGGATAAGGATGGAGCCAAATTTGAGAGAAGGAACAACCAGTAACTGGAACAACTTGAGACCCATTCCATGAGATGGAGCCCATACCTAACACTATTAATAATATTCTGCTATACTTGAAGACAAGTCTCTAGCATAACTGTCCCTAGAAAAGCTTCAACCTGAGAGAATGGAAGCTAAACATGAAGAGGAACTTGGAGAATTCTGAAGAAAATGGGGGAAAAGGACTGATGGAGCCAAAGAGGTCAAGGACACTATAACAAAACCTAGAAAATCAATTCATCTGGGCCAGTAGAAGCTCAAAGATTCTGAACTGCCAAATAGAAAGCCCACATGGGATATGACATAGACTTTTTGCACATATGTAAGAGGTATTCAGCTGGGTCTTATGGGACTTACCATACAGAAGGAGGGTCTATCTTTGACTAAATTGTCTGCTTTTTAGCCCCTTTACCTAACTGTGAAGCTTTATCTATTCTTAATAGAAGCAGATACAGCTAGTCTTGATTCGTAAGCCAAAGCTGCTTCATATCCATGTGAGATCTCTATTTTTTTTAATGTGAGATAAAGGGAGGAAGGGTGTAGTAAAGAAAGAAAGAGAGAGAGGGAGACAGTGAGACACACATACCCACACACTCACACACACACAGAGACAGAGAGAGAGAGAGAGAGAGAGAGAGAGAGAGAGAGAGAGAAGAGAGAGAGAGAGGGGGGGGGGAGAGAGAGAGAGAGAGATGGAGAGAGAGAGAGATGGAGAGAGAGATATGGAGAGAGAGATATGGAGAGAGAGATATGGAGAGAGAGAGAGAAAGAGAGTGAGAGAGAGAGAGAGAGAGAGAGAGAGAGAGAGAGAGACTGGAAAGGGGAAAAAGGGGAAGCTGGGATCATGATGTAAAGCAAATAAAAAACTTAGGCAATAAAAATAAAATGTTTGTTGGCATTAGCCAGCAGAAATAATTTTAAAGCAAGGCTAAATTTTTCCTGAAGCAGAATTTTCTCCTAGGGACAGGAGTTACAGCTGCTACTATTTCAACCTAGTGATGGGCTTCAACCTTGCTAGAGACCTGCCTGACATATTTTGAGGTTTCTCAGCAAATTACCACCATCATGTAAATGGATTCATTAAAATTAACATCATTTTACCTCTAGTAATTTAAAACTTTTACATTTTTATCTGTTAATCAGGGTCCAAATCACAGTTATTAGCATATGAATCTAAATGTTATCATTTCTTATTGTGATTGTATTAAAATGCTTTATAACTATTTTTATATGCAGAATGAATGACTATAAGCTTTAGTCATCATCTTGTGCTATAAAGAGCCAGACATAAGATGTTTCCTATACTATTTTAATGGGTGACCACACTTGTCACCTCGTTCTATTTTCTGCATACAGTTGATTCTGATTATCTCAATGAATACTGATTAACTGTTTTCATAAATTTTATACAAAACAGCCAATAGAAAAGAAGAAAAAAAAACACTATGTCCTAAAGAATTAGAAAATAAAACATTCTCTTTTTCAAAATTGGGATTTAGAAAACTGGACTTTTTATTAGGAAAGTAACAAGTTGATTTGAAAACAATAACAGTCATACAATGTACCTACCAGGACTTCTTCTTTTAAAATTATGTATTTGGTGTATTTTCCAAATATGATTAATATATTTGTCTAATTTTAAGATTCAGATTTCTGCAGTACTTACTTCCTGGGACAGAATTTGAGATGAGACTGAGGTGCACAATTCAAAATTTAGAAATGTTTCAACATATCTTACATCAACTATTTTCAACAAATGCTCAAAGACAGCTTGAGAAAACAGAAAATAAACTTTTATTGCATTTACTCATATTAAAACAAAATTAACCATTAAATAATCATAAACTTCAATCATTTTAAAATATCTTGAAAGTTAATCATGTGCTTAACAAAGTAAAAAATGATGTAAAACATACATTCTAAATATTTATAACTTAGGACAAATCAAAAAGACAAAATCTTCATTACCTATGTTTAGCTAAAGACTTATTGGTAACATTTCAATAAATCTCCATGTGCAAATACCATACTGCTTTTACAACTATAGCTTGGTAGTAATGCAGTTTGGTTCAGACATGTGTTTATTCTTGAAAGTCCTTTATTCAGGATGATTTAAGCTATCCTGTTCAATTTATATTTTTCTTTCTGAAGATGAAAATTGATCTTTCAGAATATGTGAAGACGTATGTTGGAATTTTGAATAAGATTTCATTGAACTGTAGATTGCTTTTGGTAGGGTTGCTTTTTTAGGCTATTATGAAGAGTTTCTTTCTCAGGACATTAGTCATTTGTATTTAGAAAATCAACAGTTTTTTTTTTTAATTTTATATCTTGCTATTTCACTAGAAGTGTTTATCATGCTTATCAGATATATGAGTTCCCCTGTCAAAATTTTATGGTTATTGATTTATATATATGATGACATCATATGCAGATAGAGTTATTTTGATTTCTTACTTTTTAAATTTAAAATCTCCATGCTCTAATTGAGTCCTATTATTGCTCTAGTTAAGACAACAGGTACTATATTTAATAGATATCAGGAAAGTGGACACATTTGTTGTGTTTCTAATTTTGGTGGAATTTCTTTGAGTTTCTCACTTTTTAGGTTCATGTTGACTTTGAGATTGATGTAGCATGCCTTTATTATTTTCAAGTGTGTTCTTTTGCATCCACAATCTATCCAGATCTTTTATCATAAACTGGTATTGTATTTTGTCATATGCCTTTTCTGCATTGAAAAAATATAGATAGATAGATAGATAGATAGATAGATAGATAGATAGATAGAGAGAGAGAGAGTGAGAGAGAGAGAGAGAGAGAGAGAGAGAGAGAGAGAGAGAGAGAGAGAAGTTTTGCATCTGTATCCATAAAGTAAATTGGTCTGTAATTCATTATTTTAAGAATAGAACTTCTGAAATAATTTGAGGTATATTGGCATCAAATATTCTTTGAAAATATAGTATAATTCCGTAAAATTCTGCATTAGAGCAGTCTGAGCAAGAGGTTTTCTTTTGCTTGATAGACTGTTATCTACTGATTCTATTTCACTAAGGTTTATAGATCTGTTTAATTATATCAAACACTTTTCTTGATTTAACTCATACATTTTGATCAGTGTATCAAATTGAAAGCCCAAACATAAATCCCCATACATATGAGTACATGATTATCTTCTAAAGAATCCAGAATGTAATACTGGTAAAGGGGAGGATATCTTTAACAGACAGTGCTTTTCAAATTTCAAGTAGACAAATCCAAATAGTTCCATTTTTCTCACCCTGCAAAAATATCAACACCAAATGGAACAACACACTCAAGATGAGATCAGATACACTGAATCAGATGGAAAATAAATTGAAGAATAGCCTTGAAGGTACTGTGGCAAGAAAAGACTTTCTTAACAGGACATGATTACCACAATCAATAAGATAGACTATTAATAAAGAGAACCTCATAAAACATGAAACACTCTACATAACAACAAGAACCATAAGGAAAGATGGCAGCTTACAGAAAGAGAAAAAAAATTTAATAACTTTTCATCTGAAAGAGAGCTGATATCTAAATGTCTAAAATATATAGAAAATGAAAAAAATATCAAACAAATAAACAAAACCCTAGATGCCATGCAAATAAACCACCCAACTGAAATCGAGTTAGATACCTGAACAAAGAAATCTCAAAAGTAGAAACTCAAACTGCTGAGATGTACTTTGAGAAATATAAATTAAAGCAACATTGAGATTTCATCTTACATTGGTCAGAATGGCCAAAATCATTTTTTAAACAAAAATAACTGCTTCTGATGGTGAAGTTGTCATATAAGATGTATAAATGGTGATTGCCATGCAAATTGTACACTGCAGCTAGAGAAATCTGTATGGCATTTCCTCAGGAAGATGAGACTCAATCTACCTCAAGGTCCAGCTATACCTCTCTTGGTCATATACCCAAACAATGCTTTATTCTGTGGCAGTGATGCTTGCTCAACCATGCTCTTTGATGTTTTATTCACAGTAGCAAAAAATTGTAAAGAAACTTGATATCTGTCATTAGATAAATGGCTAAAATTGTGGCACATTCCTTCAATGGAAAATTACTAAATAAGATATCTTGGACCAACAAATAAAAAATATTTTATCTCCTGACTTATGTGTGGATGTTGGCTTTTAGTTAAAAATAATCAAATTGCAATCCATAGAACCACAGATGTTTGGTATACAATAAGAGTTTAGATTGTGTGTGTGGGGGGGGGGGGGGGAATCTCCCTAAGACAGGAAATAAAAGGTTAGGGGAGGATATGGAAGTCTGACTCAAAAAGGATGATTAAACAGAGAGGGATGAAGGTGGTAGATAAGGAACGGAATATATAGAGGGACAGAAATAATAAAGACCATTTGAATGGTCAAATAGAAACCTAGAACACAGAAGCTTCCTAAATCATACACACATAGCCAAAAAACAAGGGAGACAGAGCCCTTACTGGGCTTGTGTCCTCTCCAAATAAAGCTTTAACACACCAAATGAGTTACAACTAATTGTTCTGATGGCCAAATGGGTCACATAGGAGCCATTAAACTATGGATAGCTGTTTCCTAGACTATACCTTAATATTACCATTAAGGTACTATTGCTGAAAATAACACTTATGGGTCTCATTAAACATGAAGATGTTAAGCTGGTACCTTCCTTCATGTATAATTTTCTGAACTATGTTGTGTTCTTGGTACCAAAATATACTCTGCATGCTGCTAAAGACATAAACTGTAAAGACAACCCCAACAACAATCTGTTTGGTCTACACTGGTGTCCTGGGGGGCACAAAATGCTAATGCAGTGGCGGCTAAAGCTTGTGGGAGTAACCAACTGATATAATTTTATTTAAGACCCATTCCATGAGCTCTAACTCATACCCAGTACTGTTTAGGTTACCAAGGACCTAAAAACTAGATAACTCAGAAGCCTAGAGGAAAACCAAACACTAGTGTTCTACAAAAGGAATATATCAGTATAACAATGCCTAATCCTCTTAATAACACTGTTGCGCTCACAGATAGGTACTTTTCTCCATTATCTTCAGAGAAGATTATTCTACCAGCTGATGGATGGGAACAAATATAAATGCAGTTAATAGTTATTCAGAGAATGAGAAAACTTGGAACACTCAGTGCTAAAGCAAATGTCTCCAACGAATCCTATCCCTTATGAAAACATAGGAAGAGTGTAAGAACCATAAGGAATGCAGAACGTTGGGGAAACAAGTCCTTCTAAATATAGCAGGATCTAGGTATATATGGAATCATGGAGGCTGAAGTAGAAAGCGCAGGGCCTGTTCAAATCTAGACCTGATGGGATTCTGGAGCTGCAGGATGATGTTTACATACACTCACAATACTTACTCAAATCTTCTTTCAAAAGGATAATGATTTGCAACTGAATGTTTAGTTTTCCACAAGGAATTTTTACTGTGGAA
Source organism: Micromys minutus (assembly GCF_963924665.1). Classification (NCBI taxonomy): domain Eukaryota; kingdom Metazoa; phylum Chordata; class Mammalia; order Rodentia; family Muridae; genus Micromys; species Micromys minutus. The sequence goes on along the minus strand of NC_137963.1, from coordinate 11,910,104 downwards.
ATAAACTACTCTTAAAGGTAGACCACATCCTCCTCAGTAGACAGCCAACAGAAAACATACTCAGTGGTATGCTTGGATGCCCCTAGTCTCATAATTTTTTATCAGTGCTATATTATTATTATTATTATTATTATTATTAATTTTATTTTATTTGATTTTATTACCGTGGAGCTTTTGTGTATATATTATGGCTTCTGGTTTAGAGGCAGTTTTAGCATTTGTTTATGTGCAAACAACTGTCTTTCTATGTTTCTTGTGCTTTCTCTTGGGCTCTTTTTCTTATGTTAATTTGTTCTTTCCTATTAAAAAGAAAAACAAATTAATAAAGGAAGGGTTTATATTTTTACACTAACCATGAACTTTTAAAACCCCGGAAGTAGACAACTTAATACTTTCTGGAAATTCATGAATCTATATACATTTGCTAGGTTTCTTCTTCTACACACATGTATAAGCAGAAAGAACCACTGCAATATAAACTCCAAGGGCTTGCCTGGTTCAGACATAGTAAATTGTACAGAAGTTGACTCCAGTGTATTGATTTATTTGTGTAATTTGATCCCCATGGTGTGAGTGAACCCACCTGGCATTTCTGATTGGCATACATAATGACAGAGAAATTTATAGCAAAGTATGAGATAAGGAAAACCTTATCATATGGATTAGCAAAGAGACTACCCCAGCAAAATAAAAACATTTGTCAAAAAAAGTCAAACAAAACATAACTGAAAAGAAAATAAAGCAGTGTGTACAAATACTATCAATGATTTTATTAACCATTATTTCATAGTTAGGGCAACTCAAATATTCACCAATTAAAATACTTTTAACCATCTGTCTTAGCAGCAATAAGACCACTATAATTTGTCAAAATTCACATAACTGTGTGCATTGTACAACTTTTAGTTTCATGTTTTCTTTTAAGCTCAATAGTGTTTAAATATACCTATGTTTGAAAATGTCTATCCTTGTTAAACAAAATCTTGAAATAAGAAAGTAAATCTCTAACTCAATTAGAAAATGTATTGTGAATATTTAAAGATTTTTGCTTTAGGAGTGCCATATTAAACAAGACCCAGTCGACAAGACTAAATATTTAGCTGCATTAAAATTGAAATTTTTATTTGTCAAAACAGATCAAAATGTTAAGTGGCAAACTACCAAAGGGAAGATACATGCTGTAGGTTTGCATAAAGTGCTTCATAAATCATTAGGAAATGAGAGTAAAATGTACTGTAATTATTGATAAAAATTCAGGAAGACATTTTACAGAAGATAAAAGATGCAAACAATTATGTAAAGATGTTTATCCATTATCAACACGATGATAAATGCTTAAGTCTTGAGATCATTTTTATATATTAATACATATTGGTAAGAATGTAGACCAACATCAATGCAGCTTTAAGCCAAATTTCATATTTTGATAAATAGTTTAGGAAATAAGATGTGTCATTAACTGCAACCAACAAAAATGTTCATATTCCTGTTATTCATTTACCATAGGTGGATTTAAGATGAACTCCTGTTAGTATAGCTACACTTTACATAAATTGATTTTAGAAACAATATTTTGAATTGGAACAGTATACTATGAAATGTCATTAAAGAGTGAGTCTGTGTTTAATATGTATATATAATTAAAAAGCACAAATGTAACAATTGTTTATGTACCTGTAATATATAACAAAATGTATTGCTTTATTATAAGACACATTGAATAAACATTGTACTTCAGTAATTTTAGAAGTAAGTAATCTTAAGCTGTAAGTAAGTAAATAATCTTAATATAATCTTACATATATATATATGTAAACACACACACACATATATATATGTGTATATATAAATATCCACATATATATATGCTTACTAAAATGTACATCTGAAATTTTTTTGTTACTGGCTAGAGACTCATACATAGCACTGTGTACATGTGAAGGTCATATAAAAATTATTGGCTTCTCTTCTGTCTGCATGTATGTTTCAAGGATCAAACTCACTTCACCTGAATAAAAACAAGTGCATTTATCCACTCAAACAGAGTGCCATTCCTATACTTATAGTCTTTCAGAATTATAAATTTTTACATAATTGCAGAAATTGTACCATGACTAGAAGACCTAAAAATCACCAACATATTAGGAGGAAGTATTCTTCCACTGGATGTTCTGTCCCTCCACTGGAAGTAGACTCTACAAGTTCCACCTAGCATTGTAGGGCACTTCATCCAAGGTCCCTCCCTTCTAGTCCTGAAACAACCCAGATGTCCCACAATTGAAGAATGGATACAGAGAATATGGTTCATTTACACAATGAAATTCTACTGAGCAATTAAAAATAAAGACATCATGTGATTTGCAGGCAAATGAATGGAACTAGAAAATATCATCCTCAGTGAGGTATCTCAGACCCAAAAGGACATGCATGGTATATACTTACTGATTAGCGGATATTAGCCCAAAAATACAGAATACCTAGGACACAATTCACAGAATTCAAAAAGGTTAGCAAGATTAAGGACCCAAGTGAAGTTGCCACAATCCTACTTCAGAGGGAGAAGAAAGCAGTCACAGGCAGAGGGGGGAAGAAGAATTTGTATGGGAGGGAGCATAGGAAGGGAAATGAGAAACAGGTAATGGGGGAAGAGAAACAGGACTGAAGCTTTGATGGCCAGCAGAAAGAATAGGAACAAACAATCTCAAGCGGTAAGAGGTAGGGGGACCCTCTAGAATATACCAGAGACCGAAAGGTGACAGACTCTCAGGACACTCATTGTTTATTTGGCTTTTATTGTATTTTTATTGGATATTCTTTGTATTTACATTTCAATTGTTATCCCTCTCCCCCCTCCCCAATGACTTCTCTCCCTCCCCCTTTACTTGCTTCCATGAAGGTACTCCGTCTTTCAATCTTTGACAAAGGCTCTCCCATTAAAACTGCAAGTCACCAGTTTTATGGTAGTGTCCAATGAGCCATCAGAGAGAACATCAGGTGTAACTTTTTCTACAATGTTATAGGTGCAGCTGCATATTTGCCATACCCAAATTTCAGATGGATGCTAGGAACTGAATTAAGAACTTCCAATTTGCTTAACAAACAGTTTTCCAAAGAACCATCTCCACTGTACCTTGTGATTTGCTTTTAAAAATTCCAATTTGAAAGTAGAAAGATCAGCAATTTTCAGCATTGCCATAGGGAACTAGTAGAAAAATTAATCATACCCAATTTCTCTCTAAAATATTTGTAGAGGAAGAACAAACTATGGTGAAGGGGAAATGGATATACCAAGTATCAGTTAGAAAATAAGATAAAAACAACATTCAAGCAAAGGGGATACAGGGTATCTAGCCATATGTATACAAAGATATAAAATGAAATTGAACATGGGTAAAGCTAGTGAACAACAGAACTGAAAGAGTTAATAGCATGCATGAGCTTGTATTTCTGTTTGTGTGTCCACAAAACAAACAGTACATGGATATTTGATCTTACCTATTCCCCAACAAAAATATGATGGTCTCAAATGTACATGAACCTCCAACACACAAATATTAATACTGGAACTTTCACTATGGCTGTATCATAAAAAATTATATTTAAGGTTAAATAATCTCAGCAGAACTTAATATGGGGTAATTGATATAATTGTAAGACTCCTTTTTCCTTTTCTTCTTTCTCTTTTTAACATTCTACCAAAAGACCAGAAATGTCTGCTGAGGCAAAAGCAGCTATGTACAAAACAGGAATAGCATCTGTCTTAAAGTTGTAAAAATATGAAGGTCTGCCTAATGGTTAAAACGAGCCTATAATGATGCCATTCATAAAAAGTGAATAAGTTGGCTTGGGTTGAGAGGAGGTGTTGTTTCCAAGAGCTGGGTTATGGTCATGTTGGAAATGCACAGAAGACAATGGGTGCTTATATTTATCTTCCATCAGCTGAAGGAGTTTCTTGTTTCCAACCTCAGTGCACCATTTACTACCCATGTTTATATATGTTCTTGAAAACATGAACATGTAAAGAAAATGGGTTGTCTCCTATTGAAAAGATTTTTATTTTTATGTCATGTATCAAAGAAAGAAAAAAAAAATGAAGAGTTGCAAAGGGTATAGCCAGATAGTGCCCAGTAGATATTTGATACTTTGCTCAAAAAGGAAATTTATTTTCCCTAGGTTAAACTGTCTGGTGATTTTTGCCTAGTGGTCCTAACTTTGGTTTTTTTTTTTTGGGACCATCAGGAACTCCCTAATCACTCAGATAGAGACAGAATCCCAAGTTCAGAAAGATAACTTTGGGGACTTTACTTGATAGTGCTTTCCCATATTTTTTACCTCCATCCCCTCAAAAGAGAGTTTGTAAAAAAGTAGAATGTAGCCTTTCCATCTACACACTTTCTCAGTTCTCTAGTCCAGGTCTACTCCCGTAACATTTCTCATCTTTCTCTAAATGTAGCCACAGGAAAAGTTCTTACCTACAAATAGTTTTTCCACCTCTCCTTAACCAGTGTTCCACTCTCATATTTTTATGAGTTAAGTAAATCTCCATATTAAAGACTTCTCTATTAGTACCTACCCCGTTGGTCCCCACCAAACCCTTGCTAAGTATTATATATTTATTGGACCATTTCCCACCTAGTTTTGCCTTATTGCCAAATTTTGCATATCTCTTTTTCGCCTAAATCATGTGTCTCCATTCCATATAAAATCAACTTCCATCAGAAGGGCAAAGGGCAAAACCCAAATATTTATTTCAGATGCTACCAATTCGTTTTGTCGACCAGTTTTTCAAGTAATAATCACACATAACTTCGCTGAAAAAAACTGTGAGATTGTTATTATTATAAACCCACCATAGTTCAACAAATTCAGGATTTATGTTTTTTTTCCTTTGTGATAGGTTAATGATGAGAAAGAAACTCAATATGATGAGAGAGAATGAGCCAAGACATAATTGATAATATTATGTATTTTCTTATAAATACCAAACAAGCAAACAAAGAAAGAAACAAAAAATCACTTTGGAATTTTAATCACATTATAAATATATAAATGGATATGTGATACTATACTGGGCTAACATACCAAGTATTTTTATGGATATTCTATTTTCTGTATTTTACTCTTTGGGAGTTTCTTGTATTTATATAGTAAACTTCATTCCTCCATCAGTCATGCTTCTCTCTCTTCCTGGAAAATCTACAAGATTCTGTCTTTTCAATTAGTCTCTCTTCTTTTGGTGTGAGGTCAATTGTGTTTAAAGGGAATTTCTTGTTTCAGTGTAGGTAGAAAGTTATTAACTGACTCAAGCTTCCATTTCCATGTCCAAATTACAGGAAAATATATATATATACTCAGTCCTAATATTAATGGGTGAAAACTCATTGGATTCTTGCATCTGTGATAAACACTGATGAGTTCAAACTTGCACAGGCCTGAATTAGATCTAGTAATCAATTGATGTCTACAGTGACTGAACTGTATCACCCACCCCCTTACACAAGCTCTGAAATTTTTTCTGCCCTCTCTTCCATTGCGTTCCTTGAACACTAGAGGAATGATAAAGCTTTCCTATGTAGGGTTGAGCCATACACCTTTACTTTTCTTTGTACTTTGCCTAATTGTGGGTTGATGGATGCTGCTTTTATTCTCTGTTTTCAGCGTATGAATCTTCCTCATTGGGCCAGCTCAATCTCTTTAGGGGTATTTTTAGGTAGGAGGAATAATGTGATTGCTGTAATGTAGATGATATAAAATGAGTTATTTGCATAATGCATTATGCTAATGGAGTCTTATGGATAAGGGAAGGACTAGTTCTTCAATATTTTAATTCATTAAACTAATTTTTGTTTGGAACAACACAGCCAAAAAAAATCAAAACTGGGAGATCAGAAGTGATAAACCATGTGCTGAATTTACAGGAGTATTTCATCATAAAAACAAGTCATAGCCATGAGAGGGGACATGATCAGGTGACTTTACCCTATTGAACTCCTTTCACTAACCTCTATAGGAGGTTGTATATAAAATTTAAATGTAAACATTAAAGCAAAATGCTTCTTTATCCAGCTTTAAAAAGGGAGGGGGTGAGACTGTCCTTGTGTTGAGGCTGTTCTTCCTATTCATTCTACAGCCAGAAAAGTATTGTGACATTTAAACTACTTAAATTTGTTGCTATTTTTAATTTATTTATGAAAAAAGGAATGATATTATGCCACATTTAATTTTCTTTAAAAACATTTTTGTTCTCATCAGTTTATACCATATTAAAGTGAACCATTTGATTTTTATTTTCTTCTCTGATTTCTATGTATCTGAGTTTGTGCTTATTATTCTTCTGTTGATGATTTTGAGGCATCATCTCACAAAGTTGCCTATGGTGGACCTACATTGCTTCCTTCCTTCCTCTGGCTCGAAGTGCTAAATACTGTAAGCATGTACTACCACCACCACCGTTAATTTTTAAGACCTTTTTTTCCAACACTATTTAGTGGCTATGCTATTTCTAGTCATATCGTGAAGCAAATATGTATTATTGGCATCTTAGACTTTAGAGTGTTATTAAGATGTCATTTAACCTTGGAGTTGGAGAAAGGTCAATTTCCATAATGCAGATTAATAAATGAGACAATCAAAATAATAACAATTGAATTTTTAAAGATGCTGACACAAATTATCCCAGAGGTCCTACTGTACTTGTGGGGTTAATAATTATATGTATATAATAATTTTGTGTGCATGAAGAGCCTTTTTTATAGTAAAAAACTATTTATATGATTCACATATGTCAAAAACATGGTCCCTTTATGCTACTCCTAATGTACATTGTGCCACTTGAAAAAAATGAGACTTGAAGATAATTGACCCAATTTTCTGCAAGTAAAAGATAAAATGTAGACCTTAGACTTCGGACTAAGATCTTACATTATTAGCAATGACTTTGTAGATCCTCAGGGAATCCTTCCTACTATAGACAAGTGTAAAGCCAAAGCAGAAAATCCTAATGAGACATATAAAAGTAGTGTCTTTGTGCAGTTATATAGATACATATTGACATGCTGAATCAGATCTCCAAAATCTATTGTTCATTCTAACAGAGAAGAAATCATTCTACTTTGCTTTATTAAATGATGCTGGTATCTACTCACTAAGGTGTCTACAGGAAGATAACAAAGACACAAATGTTGAATATGAGGGAGTTATTTATAGGCTCACTCCATTATCAGATAGAGTCCTTCTGAATCATCAGGAATTATTCTGGGCCCTGGGGAATTGTTAAATCAATTTGTATCTGTGTGTTAATGGTTGAATGCTATGATGATCCAGTTTTCTTTGAAATAAAATATGGCTAGAAAATAGGGATGCAGTGCTTAAAAAATTATTAACTTACAACATTAGTCCCTGCCTTACCCTAGCTCTTGGCTTGCATCACATCTGGGGTGTGTGTGCGTGTGTGTGTGTGTGTGTGTGTGTGTGTGTGTGTGTGTGTGTGTTTGACAAGTCATTTCATTGAAAACCAGGTGAAAATTCATTCAAAACCATGCTTTTTTAAAGCTGTTTTTATGTAAGACAAGAAGAAACTAGGCACATTTATAATAAACCCAGAAACTGAGACTATTCACTAATCTTGTGCTTACAGGGTAGCCCTTCCCCCACCCAATGCACCAAGGCTACCTCAGCACTAGGATGGAATAAAGAAATCCTGTCAGATTTTGGAGGTCACAATTTATCTTAGAGTGATGATAAATTGCAGTTAATTTAGAGAAGACTATTTGGGAGCAAGTTGACACAGAACAGATCAAATTTAGATTTTTGCCCCAAAACATGCATAACTCTCCCATTCAAATGTGCAGTCATTTTTTCAGACCTTATTGCCACTTTTGAGCCGTTGTTGAGACTGCCCTGGTTTCCTTGTCAGATGACTTAGTTCTAGTTGAATTCCTCTGCTTAAGCCCTTAAACAAATGAAAAGCAAAATTGTCACTTTTAAATAGAGCCCCGCATAATCTCATTTCCAAATTGTGCTCTTTTGGCTGAGGAGAAGTTGTGTGCATGATAATATTGAATTTTAAATAATATATTACATAAAATAGTTTCCAATTTGATTTGGGAGGGATATATTTTCATGAATTATTGAGTATTTGATTATTGTCGAAAGCTTTAGCCATTATGCACTGAAACTGTCATTCTCTCAGCTCTGTGATATATGAGCCCAGTTATCAATATTTAAAAGAACAGTTAGCTCACTGTGTGGCAGCAGAAAGCCTAGAATAGACAAGAATTCTTCAGTAGTGACTCAGACAGGACTCTTGCCATTCTCCAAGGTGCTTATGGATGCTTTCCTACCCAGTCTTCTTGCTGATGGTATTGATACCTGCTAGTCAGAAAGCAGTTCTTAGCAGTTGGTAGAAGTAAGATTCGACATTAAAACAAACTTGTATCTATATTTAGGCTTTAGTATCTTCTGGATAATGTTTACTGGCAGCACAACAAAATAATGATGAACAAATATGCTTCAATGTTACTCATTCATGCAGCTACATAGTAATTACCCTGAAGGGAGTGTTACTGTCTGTCTTCTTGAGGGATTAGCCCAGCATTTGTTGAAGAGCTTTAGTATGGAACAACAGCCTGGTATCTGTTTTAGATTTGTTGATGTTGTTGTAGTTTTTTTTTTTTTTTTTTTAGTTTTTTAATTGGCTATAGATTGAGGGATTCAGGACATCACAGTCTGAAAGGCTGTGGAGTTCTCCTAGAAATTACACAAACAAAAGGTAATATAACCCCCCAAATATCCACAGCAGCAAGAACCCATCACATTCCAAACTCCCCACTGGTCAAATTCTACTTGTCTTCCTGACTGTGCCTTCTACCAGGGCAGATCAGCAACTTGTCTGCTCCTCTGAAGACACCACAATTTAGAGGCCTCTAAGGAGAACCTGTTCAGCCATTTCTAGAGGTCAAAAGTGTGCATGTGCTTCTCTGAAGATCATATAGTCTGAGGGCTTCACAACATGTCTGCTACAGCCAGGGACACAGGCCTCCCGGGAGACTTGCAATAACCTGGGGATACAGGAGACAGGCTTCAGGCAGAGTCACCCAGAGACAATAAAACGATGGATAAGCAGAGAGATAGAGGCAAGCTCAAGACCATAAGAAACACAAGTCAATATATTTCTGCATCACCAGAGCCCAGCTGTCCAATCACAGCATGCCCTGAAAAATCCAACACACTTATAAAACAGGACTGACCTACAATTTTATCTCATAAAGATAATAGAGTACATTAAGGAGGATTCTGTAAAAAAAAAAAAAGGGGGGGGGGGACACAGGTAAACAGGTAAAAGCCCTTAAAGATGAAACAAATAAATCTCCTAGTAGGGGAAGACACAGTCAAAAGGTGAATGAACTGCATAAAGAGGTCCAAGACCTAAAATGGAAAGAAGAAACAAGTAAAAAAACACAAATGGTGTCAAAAACTAGAATTAGAAAAACCAAGAAAAGAGGTCAATAATTACACATGTAAGTATCACCAACATGAAACAATACATGGAAGTGAGAATTTCAGTAGAGGATACCTTAGAAGAGACTAACATAACTGTCAAAAACAAAACAAAACAAAACAAAACAAAACAAACAACAACAAACAAACAAACAAACAAACAAACAAAAACCCTCCTAACCCAAGACTGCCACGAAATTCAGGACACAATGTAAAGACCAAATCAAAGAATAATTGGAATAGAGGAAAATGAAGATTTTTTTTCAAGTCAAAAGACCTGAAAACCTCTGCAATAAAATCATAGAAGAAAACTTCCCCAACCGAAAAAATGGCCATAACGGCACCAAAAGCCTATAGAACACCAAACAAATGTGACCCAGAAATAAAATGCCTTAGACACATAATAATCAAAACAGTAAATGCACAGAACAAAGGAAGAATATTAAAAACTGAAAGAGAAAAGTGTCAAGGGACATAAAAAGTAGACCTATCAAAATTAGACCAAATTTTTCAACAGAGACTATAAAAGACAGAAGAGCCCAATCAGAGGTTAGGCAGAACCTAAGGAAACAGAAATGCCAGCCCAAGCTACTATACCCTAAAAAACTCTTAATTATCAGAGATGGAGAAGCCAAAACATTCCAGGAAAATACCAAATTCAAACAGTATCTATCTGCAAATCCACACCTACAGAGGATAATAGAAGGAAACGACCAATATAACCATGTTACCTAACACCAAGGAAAGACAAGATATTCAACATCTCATGACAAAGCCTAAAGGAGAGAACCACAAACACATAGCACCACCTACATAAACAAATAGAGCAGGAGCCAACAGTCATCTTTCTTTAATATCTCTCAATGTTAATAGACTCAAATCACCTGTAAAAAGATGTAAGCTACTAGATTGGATTTGAAAAGAAGATTCAGAATTTTGCTGCATAGTAAACAATGAGAAAAATCAAACTTAAGAATAATAGGTATAGAAGAGAGTAGAGAATCCAAACTTCAAAAGCCAGTAAATATGTTCAACAAAATTATAGAAGAAAATTTTCCTAGCCTGAAGAAAGTGATGACCATAAACATACAAGAAGCCAACAAAACTCAAAATAGAAATGATCAGAAAAAAAATTCTCTGGTTACATGGCAGTTAAAACGAAGAATATTAAAATAAGTAAGAGAAGAGATCAAGTAACATATAAAGGCAAACCTAGCAGAATCACACCAGACTTCTCAACGGTGATCATGAAAGCTAGAAGATCGTAGGAAGATGCCATAGAGATTCTAAGAGAACACAAATGCCAACCCAGGCTACTGTATCCAGCAAAACTCTTTTTTTATGTTTTATTTATTTATTTTTTCTTCTGTTTTGTTTTATTACATAATCTGTATTTACATTTGAGATGTTTTCCCTTTACTCTGTCCTGTCCAGATCTCCCTTTCCCTCCAATCTCTAGTTGCCTCCACAAAGGTGCACATGCTTCTGATCCCCCTCTCCATCCAATTGCCTTGGCATTCTCTTACATTGGGAAATCATGCCCTCCCTGTAACAAAGGTCTCTTCTCACATTGATGCCAGACACTTCAGCTACATATGCAACTGGATTAATAGGTCTCTCAAAGCGAACACAAAGGTTGGTGTTTTAATCCATGAGAATTTTAGAGTGTTTGGTTGGTTGATAATGTTGTTATCTTCCCATGAGGTTGAAACACCTTTCAGCTCCTTAGGTTGATTTTTTGTTGTTGTTGTTGTTGTTAGCAACCTCATTGGTACCCGGGAGTTCAGGCTGAGGGTTAGCAGCAAGCATGCTCAGATATATATATATATATATGTCAGCAGAACTCTTAATAAACACAAGTGGAGAAACCAAGACATTCCCTAAAAAGAATATTTACATAATATCTTTCTACAAATCATCCTTAAATGTATAATAGATAAAAAACTCCAACACAAGGAAGAAAATTATAACCTAAAAATCAAAAGAAAGTTAACCTCTTTTAACTAACCTAAAAGAAGATAACCACAAAACTTAATTGAACTTTAACAACAAAAATAACAGGAAACAACAATCATTTGTCCCTAATACCTTTCAACATCAATGGACCCAATTCCCAAATGAGAAGAAATAGACTAACACTGTGGATACATAAATAGGACCCAGAACTTTGCTGCATACAGGAAACATGCCTCAGTGACAAGGACACAAACTACCTCAGAGTAAAAGGCTGAAAAACAATTTTTCAAGCAAATGGTCCCAAGAAACAAGCTAAAGTAGCCATTCTAAATTCGAATAAAATAGACTTTCAACCAAAAGTCATAAAAATATAATAAGGGAGGACACCTCATATTTGTCAAAAGAAAATTTCGTCAAGATAAGCTTTCAATTCTGAATATCTATTCTTCAAATTCAAGGGCACCTGCATTCATAAAAAAATAACTTACTAAAGATCAAAGAATGCATTGCACCTCACTAAATAACAGTGGGGGACTTCAAAATCCAACTCTCATCAATGGACAAATCATGGAAACAAAAACAAAACATAGACACAATGAAAAGAATGGAAGTTTTGAAACAAATGGATTGAATATATTTCTATGAAACATTACATCCTTATAGAGAAGAATAAAATTTTTCTCAGTACCTCATGGCACCTTCTCCAAAATTGACTATATACTTGGTCACAAAACAGGCCTCAAAATATACAAGAAGATTATTGAGTTAATCTCATGTATTCTATCAGATCATCATTTACTAAGACTGGTCTTCAACAGCAACAAAAACAACAGAAAGTCTACATATACATGGAAGCTGAACAATGCTCAACTAAATGATAAATTTATCAAAAAATAAAGAAATTAAAGAATTTTTAAAATTAAATGAAAATGAAGGAACAATATAACCAAATTCAAGGGATACAAAGAAAGCAGTGCTAAGAGAAAAACACATAGCTCTGAGTGCCTCCAAAAGCAAAGTGAAGAGAGAATACACTAGCAGCTTGACAGAAAAACTAGAAGTTTTGAAACAAAAAAATCAAATATATCCAAAAGGATTCCATGGCAAAACATAATCAAAATCAGAGTTGAAATCAACACAGTAGAAACAAAAAGAACTGTACAAAGAATCAACAAAATTAAGAACTTTTTTTTTGAGAAAATCAACTAGATAATCTCTTAGCCAAAATAAGCAGAATAATCTGAGTATCTAAATGAAAAAAATCAGAAATGAAAAGGGAGATGTAAGTACAGAAACTGAGGAATATCAAAAAAATCATCAGATCCCTCTTCAAACGCCCGTATTAAACAATTTTGTCTACAATTACAAAGGACCAAATTTACATCAAGATCAGATAAATCATGTAAACTGTCTCATAAAACAAAAGAAACAAAATCTGTCATCAAAATTTTTCTAGACAATAAAAGTCCAGGATCATATGGGTTTTGTATAGAATTATATCAACCCTTTATAGAAGACCAAAAACCAATTCTCTCCAAACTATTCCACAAAATAGTAAAAGAAGTAACAGTTCCCAATTTCACAATGAAGCCACAATTATGCGTATACCTCAACCCCCAAAGACCAAACAAAAAATAAAACTTCCCTTATAAATATTGATTGAAAAATGTTCAATAAAATTCTCACAAACTGAATCCAAGCACACATCAAAATGATCATACATCATGATCTAGTATGCTTTATCCATGGAATGCAGATAATGTTCAATATATGGAAATCCATCAACATAATCCACTATGTAAACAGACTCAAAGGAAAAAAAAACATATAATCATCTTATTAGATGCTGAGAAACACTTGCCAAAATTAGAACTCTTTCATGTTAAAGTTTTGTAATCCTATGAAAAACAATTGGACAATAAAAGGAGGTAAAAGTGATACAAATTCAAAAGGAAGTAGTGCAGATGATATGATTGTATACTTATGTGACCACAAAAAAATTCCATCAGAAAACTCCTCCAGCTGATAAACAATTTTAACAAAGTACCTGGATACATTTTTAGCATAAATCTATATGAATATATTTTTGTTGGTACTTGATTTTTTAAAGGTTTGATAGTATGCATTGAAATCTTACTAGTTACAATAAGCAAAAAGTATATGGTGAATAGATTAAACGTAATGATTTTTAAATACTAAAATTTGCTACAAGGCTATCTTTTTGCTCTTGAGTTATTAATGATTTAAGGTCTGTGTGTACCCCACTCAGAGAGGGTGCTATGCACATATTGTTTTTGTTTTTGTTTTGTTTTGTTTTTTTAAAGAAGGGTTGAAGCTTCTAATTTTTGGCCTTCCTTCTTTTCTGAGCTTCATATGGTCTATGAGTTGTTTCTTGGGTATTCCGATCTTTCTGGGGATAATATCCAATTATCAGTCACTGCAAATTATGTTTGTTCTTTTGTGACTGGGTTATCTCACTCAGGATGATATTGTATAGATCTATCCATTTCCCTAGGAATTTCATAAAGTCATTGCTCCATCATGTTCATAGCAGCCTTATTTATAAGCAGCCTATATTTATAGTCAGAAGCTGGAAAGAACCAAGATGTCCTTCAGTAGGTGAATGGATACAAAAAATGTGGTATATTTATACAATGGAGTACTACTCAGCTATTGGAAACCTGGATACTTTCTTAACACAGGTAAATCAATAGACTTCCTCTACCAAAACAATATACAGGCTGAAAAATTAGGAAAATGACACCCTTTACCATAGTCACAAATAATACAAAACACCTTGGTGTGACTCTACCCCAAAGGAGAAAAATCTCTATGACAAGAACTTCACATCTGTGAAAAAAAAAATTGATGATCTCAGAAGATGTAAATATCTCCAATGTCCATGAATGGTTAGGATTGATATAGTCTAAAAGATGATCTTTCCAAAGGCAATGTACAAATCCAATGCAATTCCCATCAATATTCTAACTCAATTCTTCATAATGTTAGAAAGAGCAATTTGCAAATTCATTTGGAATAATTAAAAACCCAGAATAGCAAAATTATTCGCATCAATTAAATACCTTCAGATAGAGAAACCATCCATGATCTCGAGCTGTATTACTGAGCAATAATGACAAAAACTGAATGACATTTATACCAGAGATCTAGGAGATGAGATATGCTCAGGACTCAAGGGTTGGGACCTTATATGAAATGCCCACCAGTGGAAAGAGTTGACCTTATAGAATCCATGTGCCCTAGAAAGATAGGGCATCAAGTGGTGGTAAGGTGTTGCCATCCCACAGTCAAAATCTCTGACTCAGAATTGTTCTAGATTAAAAGATCTCCAGGGACAAAAATGGAGAAGAACCTGTTGGGAAGGAGGTCCATTGACTGGCCCAAACACTGTTACTAATGCTCTGGTGTGCTTACAAACAGGAGCCTAGCATGGCTGTCCTAGGAGAGGCCCAATTAGTAGCTGAAAGAGTCAGATGGGGTTATTTTCACCCAACCAATGGATAGAAGTCAGAGAACCCTCTAGTTGAAATAAAGAAAAGCTAAAAGAAGTAGAGAAGGAGGGTGACTCCATAGGAACAGCAGCATTTTTAATTAACCTGGATCCTGAGATTTATCAGACCCTGAGCCACAAACCATACAGCAGCTGATATGAGGCCCCTGACACATGTGGAGAGGACTGCATGGTCTGGCCTCAGTGAAACAAGATGCATCTAATAATCCAGAGCCTTGTGTCCCCAGAAAGTGGGGAGGTCTAGTAGGGTGTGAGGTTGTGGATGTTTGGGGACAACCTCATGGAGACAGAGGAGGAATAATAGAATGAGGAGTTGTTGGCAGGTACAATGGGATGGGAATAGTGACTGGACTATAAAAAATGATTAATGAATAATAATTAAAAATAAACAGATCAGTAAATAAATAATAGGTTTTTAAGTCAATAACCAGTGTTCTTTCCTTTCCCCTTCCTTCTCTCCCTATACAGTATGTTAGATTTATTTGACAGTAAATCTCCTGTTCAAATACACTTTACAAACTGAACAAAAGCTAAGAAATAATAAAATGATTTGAGTGTGATTTCATAAGCAACAGGACACGGAACTTGTCAGTAATGATGGTAAAAAAGCTTCATGTCTCTTTTCTTCCTTAAGTTGATCAAGGCAAGTGCAATACATTCAGCAAACTCAGCTGTAACAAGTTTAAAAAAAAAAAAAAAAAGATTCAAAGGAAGCAAAAGTTCTTCTATTCAGAATTTCATGAGGATTTTAGGAAACTGTACTCCCTCTATTCTTGGTTTTAACAGTTACTTCCTGTTCTCTCTCTCCTTACGTTTCTCCCTCTTTTTTTACTTCCACTCTGTCTGTACCCACCATTCTCACACAGACAGTACAGCCAAGGCACACAACGCACATAATTGTAGGTATTACTTCATGTATTACTTCATGAGTCAGGGGTCTCTGTAACACAAAGCTCATGCTGATTTCCTGATTCCCCCTCATGTATCCGAGTGCCAAAGCACAGCATTGTCTATAGAGAATTAGCACAACAGTTTATATGATAAAAACACATAAGTATATATCAAGGTATATTTGCATAGGTTATCCTTTTAAACAGAATTTGCTCTAATTAATCGGTTTTCCAATTTAAAAATAATTGAAATTCATTTTTTAACATTCTTTGCTCAAGATGCCGCATTTCCTTCCCTCACTTCTCCTTTTGATCTACCTATGTGCCTTGACTTCAGGAAAGATTGCTTCTATGTCTAATTCCCAGGGACCTGCTGTGATCTGTTCTTATGTATATACTCTGTGCCCATGCTATACCGTCTACGTTTCATTTCATTTTTATGTATGTTGAAGACTTTCAGTATTTCATTCAAATCTAGCTGTCTCCAGGCTTAGTTCTCCCTATGGTTCAATTCAGCCTGCCAACACCCTCAATTCATTCATATTTCAAAGAATTTATGCCATTTCTTTACCGAGTATAAGTTGATTTTCTGATGGTTCCCATCTGAAAATTTGAGAATTAGGTTTTGTTACACTTATTCAAAAATATTACATGTTTATACCTTGCTGTAGAAGTAAATTCCTCTTCTAGGTGTCAGTATTATATGTCATCTACTCTGCTAATACAAATATATAAATATTTTATGAACACATACATTGAGATGTATCCTAAAATATCTTTCATTTATAAAAATGATCCTTTAAAGTATTAAGCAACTATACCTCCTATTGTTGTTTGGCTTTCTTTATTCATTTAGTGACAGCTGCTGCTCAAGGTAGTACCTTGGATTTATTTACACTTGAATCCAATTTCCTTCCTTAGAGCATTCTTCCTCTTTAATCCCCACCTGCTGTTACTAGATTAGGTTTCTTCACAATCCAAAAAAATAATAATAATAATAATAATAATAATGTTGTTTTTGACTTTTGTTACAGTCTTTATTTTCTAGGTTACATATCATGTTTCTAAATATTTGTTTAATATTTTCTTTGGTATACAATATCCTATAGTTACTTTTGGATCAATAGATTTTCAAATGTTTTTGAAGTGTATTTTAGGGGATTTTTTAAATTAAATTAAATTTATATTATATAAATATCTAATTAAGATTTGGACTCTATTTCTCATTCTGGCTTGGGAATTACTTTTCTTTGATGATTTGAAATTATTCATGCAGTGTCTTCTATTGAAGCTATTATTCTCGTATTGAATTATCTATCTAAACTTAGTTTACTTTTTGACTCATTAAGGAATATTTGAATATTTTAGCTACTAAAATATGGAGAATAAGGGACATTAAAACGCTTCTTGATTAACCATTAACCTAAACCTTTAATAGGGAAATTTATGTTGATATCAATGATAAATAAGATGCAAATGCTTCTTGTTTTGCAAATATTGAATAATCTTTGTACTCTAGAATCTTACTGTGGTGGGCATGAGCCCTATATTTGATATATTTAGTAATAATTGTTGGCTTAATTTTAAAAATAATTTCACTGTGTATACATAGATTGGTGTTTTGTAATTTCTACTCTAAGTACATCAATCTGAAAAATATATTGATGTATGTTATAAACTTTAAATGTTTACAATTGATTGACTTGTATTTATACAAAGCTATGACCAGGAGGGAAATGTAGATTCATACAAATAAAGAGGATTTTATTATACTTGAGCTTTTGAATGTCGGTGTTTATTTCTTAATAATAGAAGACCAAGCTGAGTCATGAATGTAATTCTTGGCTTATTTTCTGATGTTAATCAATGTTTATAGGTGTGGGTATGAGGTAGACTGACAAATCCATATTGAAACAAAACAGAAGATGTTTCTATTGTTCTGAGTGTAATTATTTCTTAATCTATATCAGGATGACACTTTTTTTTTAAATATTCTGTCTCAATAGTTCTGTTCTCTTGTGCTATATTTTCTTTCATACATTCTGTGGTTAGATTTTGATTATTCTATATGAAGCTCTAGGTTTAATTCTATCCTTTTTTCTTAATTTTGTCATTAAAATGATAAATATTCATGGTCAACTTAAATGTATTTAAAATCACCTAAGAGATGATGGAACAGATCAATGATTTTGTCTGTCAAGGTGTTTCCAAAGAGTATTAACTAAGTGGAAGATCCCCACCCAAAAGCTGGTACACAACATATAATGAATTATTAATTATTGATTGAAAAATAGATATATACATAAACATAAAAATTTAATTTTGAAGAGTTCTTATTTTCTTTTCATGTATTAACTGGATGAATTTCCCTTCAGAGACATTTAAAATAAGCAATTTGGAGAAATTCTGTATCATTACCTGTCAGAGTATGTTGAAGGAAAGTACTGGTGGCCTTCCTGCTCCTTATATGCATTAGCATATATGCACCACTTTCTTTCTAATGCCTGTCTGCATTCTGCTCTGCCAAGAAGCATCTGCTTCCCTCTGCCTCCTTTCACAACAGTTTCCTGCAGAAATGTAATTTCCAGTTAGAGAAATAGTGTGTTTTCTATTTCTAGTATGTTAAGTGAGACAGTTGGGATTAATGATCCTCCAGAGGTAAATTCACTCTTAGTCAGTTCAGTTTTTTGAGAAGTAAAAGTTTAAGATATGAGTTCCCTCAGACTTACAGTGCCGTTTTGTGTGTTGCCAATTTTCTTGAAATTATTAAGCTTTTTCTAAATTGATTCAGTCAATTCCTGATGATTTACCATTATAAAATCATGTGTGAGTGTGATTTATAATTTCTATTTCAGATTAGTAAATATGAAATAAAATTGATTTTCAAAAATTGGGATTCATTAATTAAAGTGTGAATGTTTAAGAAATGCTTAAAATATGTATATTTATCTTTGTTTTTTAAAATAAAGTTGTTCAATTAAAAAAATAATAAAAAAGAAATAAAAGTCACATGCTATAAAATCAAAAGATGCGAACACCAAAGAAAACACATTTATGTTTGCAAAGGCCAAGGATTAGACAGACTTTTATATTAGAATTATATGCTCAATGTGTTAGCACACAACTGTAAATCCAGTACGTAGGAAACTGAGGCAAGAAGACCATAAGATCAAGGCCAGACTGGACTACACTGACAAAAGAAGCCCAAATAACTAAATAAAATGTACACACAACTTTTCATGTGAGTGGGCAGTCACTCCTGTAAAAATCACTTACCTTTTTCTTAGTTCTGAGTTTGTGTTCTTCAGTTACCTCATTGCAGTAATTTCCAATGTAATTTAAATACGTGTTCCGAGTTTAATCTTAAACTGTTCAGGTATATATATAAACCCAGAGACAGCATATTATTAACTACACTATTTTACACACAGAAAAGTGTAATGAATCAAAACAGAATCACAAAACAGGGTTCAAAAACACAGAAAAAATCTCTCGAGGACTGAAAGTAGGAGAGGCGAAACAGAGCCTGAGGAAAGCAAGCAAGCAGCTTAGAGTAGTTTATTGCTACTCTTCAGAAAATCTCCTCCCTACCGAGTTTCACCATCATCCAGACAAGCTAGGAGGGTTCAGAATGGCAGCAAAGGTAAGGAGTGATGCCAAGTTTGTAGATATTGACTAAGGGGAAGAAAGCTAAAAACCTGACCTTAGGAATCTCTTTCTGTACTAAAGCAGTAAAGTCAAAAAAAAAAAAAATGCTTCATTTTAAAAAAACAAAAAAAAGAAAGAAATACTTTTAGCCATTCTCATATTTAAATGTCTTACTCTTTGTTTTCTTCAGTACCATTTTTGTCTTTTAGTTTTGTGTTCAAGATACAAAACTGAGTCCAGATGTTTTTCCATGTTTATCCATGTTTTGAATTTCTTAGTCATAAGAAAATTTTCTTAGAATTTGAAGTACATATACATCTGCAATTTAATGAGTACGGTTTCCTATTTCTTTATCTAAATTCTCTATTTGTAGAAAAATAAAAACATGTATGTTTTGGGAAAACACTTATTTCACTGGCACATTGTTTCTTTTTGCATTTTCAAACCAAGCAAACTTCTATATGTTTATACTGTGTTCCTGCAATAAGGGGTATTTAGTAAGACTGCCTGTTACTATGAGTGCATAACTACTAAGCCTAGTACAAAAAAATAAGGAGCAATCCCCCCCAAAAAAAACTGCTTAGTGCAAGAGTATATTAAATTAGCAAACAAATTGATCTCAAGAATTCTTTGTATACTGGTTGTTGTTCTCTTCCAGTGTTGATGAACTTGACACTTTTAATTATGTTTTGTATTTTGATTAGGTATTTTCTCATGTGCCAAGATTTTTACTTCATATTTCTAAGATTATCAGTGTTACATGTTTCCCCTCACTCATTTTTGTCATCATGGTATAACAGACATCTTTACAGAACATTAGATCGAGAGTTATATGTACAACAAATTGGCTAGGAAAGGAGCACTGAGTTTCATTATGTGAGAAAAGCCCAACCAAACTACATGTGTACTTTTGCCCCAATCTTGGTGTGATGGCATAACCCCTACCCCTTGTTTTTGTACTATGTTGTATTTCAGTCTAGGGCTCCCTCATATTTTTTCCTTGTTGCATTAGTACATAAGCACAGATAGATCATCAGGACCAAACATGTCACAATCTGTTTTACTGTGATAAGCTTGGGTTCAGCCATTTCTATGGTTCTATGAGGTGTGACAGACAAGAATGTCTAATAGAGATAGAGAATATTTCTTCCAATAATGTATTTGTTACTTTTATTTTTGGCATTCTGTTTGTGGCTTCCCCTCCCTCTCTGTCCTCCCAGAGTTCCTCATCCCAGTCCTCCTCATCAGTCTCAAAGAGGATGTTCCTCCCCACTCCTCCCACCTACCTCTCATCTCCCTGGGTCCTCAAATCTCTTGAACGTTAGCGGGACCTTCACCTACTGAGGCCAAACAAGGCAGTCCTTTGCTATATATGCCTTAGAGGCCTTGGAACAGCTAGTGTATGCTGCCTGGTTTGTGGCCAATTGTCTGGGAGATCTCAAGGGTTCAGATTAGACTGCTGGTTTTCCTATAAGTTCTGCCTCCCTATAATTTTATTTTACATTTGTGAGAATTTTCTTTACACACATCCTTATTGCAATATTTTGGCTTAGAAATATTCCTCATCAGGAATGATTTATAGAGTCTTTTCCTCAAAGCATTTGTGTTCATTACAGCTCTGATGATTGAACTCAGGCTTTGTAGATCATTTTAACAGTGTATTTGCCAATCATCATTTTTATTGGCCTAAAACTTCATTTGTTTTCTATTTATTGTTTTAGCAGCTCTGGAAATATAGATTTTTACATGTTTTATATTCTAGAATGATATGGGAAATAAATGTCCCATTTTAAAATTATATATCATTATTAAAATTATTGGCAAACATTTTTAATATCACATAAACTCAGTTTATTCTTTATGGTTAAAAATGTTGTAATTTTATCTTTTAATGTTTCTACATTTCTATAACTAATTTGTATAATTCATGGTCATGAAGTTTTATATTATTAAGCAATTATTTCTGTAAGAAATAAAGCAATGCTTCTTACTTTTTATGCTTTTACAAATATTTAATTAATATTTACTAATTAATTATAATTTTCTTATCATTCAAAATGCATATACTTATGAACAGAAATACATGATGACTTGAATTAAGAATCACATTGACATAGAAACTATGAAAATAAAAAAGAAAACAGTGAAGACAAATGCTTAAACAGATGCATGCCAGAGGCGAGAAATGAAATCAAACAGAATTCCTTCAAAAAAAATGACATGAACATCAAGAATATAAAATCAAATATCATTATTATATAACTATATGTTATGTATTATTATGTGTGTATACAATTTGCCATTTGACATACTTTTCAAAGTTCATGCCCTTTATCAGATGAGCCAGCCCCCCAAAATGGGAGACACAACATATAGAGAATATCTCTAGTAAATAGGCATGAACCCCAGTTGAAGTATGAGACCACCATGATTTCAAAAAAGAAAATAATAATAACCCAGTAATGTCCCTATTCAAGTAAAGAAAGGAACAATAACTGAAACAGCGACCAGCCAACCTAGGGATTCATTGGATCTGCAGACACTGAATCCCCATACTATTGCTAATGCCAAAATACACTTGCTGACAGGATCCTAGTATGGGTGTTTCATGAGAGGTTCTCCAAGCATCTGACAAATACAGATGCAGATACTCACAGCCAACCATCAAAATGATCCAGAGGGCCCGAATGGAAGATTTAGGAGGAAGGACTAAAGGGGCTCAAGGGAATTAAAACTTCATAGGAAGAACAATATCAGATCACTGGACCAACCTGAGCTCCCATGAACTAAACCACCAACAAAAGTATATATGGAGGAAGCCAAGCCTCTAGATTCATATGTAGCATAGAATGGCCTCATCTGACATCCGTGGGAAACAATGTTCTTGGTTCTGTGAAGGTTTGATGCCAGGAATAAGAGGATTGTGTAGTGGTGAGGTGAGAGTGGGTTACTGGGTGGAGACACACCCTCATAGAAGCAACAGGGAGGAAGGTAAAGGGGGAGAGAATAAGTGGTGTGTTGAGGAGTAAGGGGGAAGGGGGCTATCTTTTTAAATGTAAATGAATGAAATGATTAACAAAAAAAGTTAATATATTTTTAAGAGTGACTAAGACTTACTGCTATATAGCAAAACAGTAGCTGACATCAAACCATATGGTGACAAACCCAAAACTCTCAAAAAAAAAAAAAAAAAAAAAAAAAAAAAAAAAAAGCACTGGCAAAAATGTATCCATATACTTTTAGGCAAAAATGCATGCTTAAAATTTGTACATTTATCTTTGCTTTTAAAATAAAGTTGTTGTTAAAAAAGGATACTATAAAAAAGAAAAAGGAAAAAATGGAAAATAAGAAAGAAAATTGTTACAATTTGAAGAAGATATGATAATATACTTAATTGATACCAGAAATTCAAACAGAAAACTCTTACAGCTGATAAACAGCTTCAGCAAAATGGCTGGAAATAAAATTAAATCAAACAATTCAGTAGCCTTCCTATATTAAAAAAATAATAGGTGGAGAAAGAAATTAGAGAATTGACACCCTTCAAAATACTCACAAACAATATAAAATACCTTGGTGTGATTTAAGCAAGCAAGTGAAAGATCTGCATGACAAGAATTTCAAGTCTCTAAGAAGGGAATTGATTAAAATCTAAGAAGGTAGAAAGATAGCTCATTCTCATGGATTGAAAAAGGATCAATATAATAAAAATGACTATCTCTCTAAAAGCAACCTACAGATTCAATGCAAACTTTATAAAAATTTCCACTAAATTGTTTATAGATGTAAAAAGAGCAATTCACAAATTTATTTGAAAGAATAAAAAATATCAGGATAGCATAACTATTCTCCAAAATAAAATAATAAACAAAGAACAGAAAAAAAACAAAACAAACGAACAAACAAAAACTCTGTCATGGGAGGAAACACCTGGAGCTCTCAAAAGCCAGATTGCATAGTGCAATATATGAGACAGGATCCTTTCAGGCCCAGTGCAAGGGCTCTGTGACTACCATCAACACTGAGGAGCCATCTGCAGGCCAAATAGCTTGGTGCAATCTAAGGTCAGGTATTGCTGACACACAGAGAGGTCTGGGTGACTGTCATCAGTACTCAGGACCCTCCTGCAGACTGCTGAGACCTCAGAAAAACCTTGCAATCACTGTCAAACCTAAACTCAAGGTAAGCCTTAAGCCTGCCACACACTCTTACTAGCTGTTCAAGGAATGAGTGCCTGGAGCAATCTGAGGACAGATAGGTAAAATCTGGGATCAGGTCCTTTCTGGCCGAGAGATTGGGCTGAGTAACTGCCATTAGGACTCAAGACCTGTCCGCAGACAACTGCACTTCCAGAATAGTCTCTCAAGCATTCTCACACCTGAGACCACAGAGACAGAATGGAGTCATTGCCATCAGAATTTACAGCCTGCCTGCAAAAAGCCAAACACTCAGAAGCAATCTTATTATGGAACCCATGGTACCTCAGGCCCACAAGAGAGAAAAGTTCCATTCAGAGACTACAAGATCACCTATAATCACAGATAATAAGATGACAAGAGGAAAGCAAAGGAACCTAAGCAATGGAAACCAAGACAACCTGGCAATATTAGAACCAAGTTCTCCCACCATAGAAAGGAGAGGATTGTCAAACACACAAGAAAAACAAGACTAAGAATTAAAATCATACTTCATGATGATGGAGATCTAAAGATGTACATGAATAACTCCCTTAAACAATTACAGTAGAACACACATAAACTAATAAAAGTTCTTAAAGATGAAACAAAAACAAAAACAAAAACAAAAAAAAAAAAAACACTTAAAGAACTACAGGAAAACACAATGAAAGAGGTGAAGGAATTGAAAACAGAAATAGAAAGAATAAAGAAATCATAAAGAAGACAACCCTGGAGATAGAAAACCTAAGAAGTAAATAAGGAGTCACAGATGCAAACATCACCAACAGAATCCAAGAGATGGAAGAGAGAACTTCAGGGGCAGAAGCCAACTTAAAAAAAAATTGACACAAAAGTCAGAAAAAATGCAAAAACAAAAAAGCTCCCCATGCACACCATGCAGAACATCCAGGACACAATGATAAAACCAAATTTAAGGATAATAGGTGTAAAAGAGGGCAAATAATTACAACTAAATGACACAGTAAATATCTTCAACAAAATAATAGAAAAACGCTCCCCTACCCTCAAGAAAGAGATGACCATGAACTAACAAGAAGCCTACAGAACTCCAAATAAATTGGACCAGAAAAGAAACTTCTCCTGACACATACTAGTCAAAACAATGAATGCTCAAAAGAAAGAAAGAAAGAATCCTAAAAACTGTAAGAGAGAAAGGACAAGTGACATATAAAATCAGATCAATCGGAATTACACCAGACATCTCAACAGAGACTTTGAAAACTACAAGATCTTAAACAGACATTATGCACCTGCTAAGAGAAAACAATTGCCAACTCAGGTTACTGTATCCAGCAAAACTTTCAATCACCTTAGAAGAATAAATCAAAATATTCCAGAACTAAAACAAATTTACACAATATCCATCCAGAAATCCAGACCTACAAAGTGTAATAAATAGAGAAATCTAACACATGGAAGGAAAGTACACCTGAGAAAAAGCATAATAATAATAATAATAATAATAATAATAATAATAATGATAATAATAATAATCAAGCAAGAAAACCAAAAGAAGAAAAGCACACAAACATAACTCTACCTCTAGCAATAAAAATGACGGGAAACAACAATCACTATAATATCTCTTAACATCAATGGGCTCAATTCCACAATAAAAAGACATGGACTATCAGACTGGATATGTCAACAGAATCCAGCATTTTACTGCATACCAGTAACACATCTCATAGACAAAGACAGACACTATTTCAGAATAAAAGGTTGGGAAATATCTTTCCTAGCAAATGGTTCCAGAAAACAAGCTGGAGTAGATATCCTAATAGTGAATAAAATAGATTATCAAACAAAAGATATCAAAAAAGATAAGGAACTTCACTTTTACAAATTAGAGGAAAAATATGTCATGAAGTACTCTAATTCTTAAAAGTCTATGATTAAATTACAAGGGCACCCACATTCATAAAAGTAATTCTACTAAAAGTCAAAGCATATATTGTATCACACACAATAATAGTGGGAGACTTCAACACCCCACTCTCAACAATGGACTCTCATAATGGAAGCAGAAACCAAACATAGACATGGATAAACTAGCAGAGGTTATGAACCAACTGGAATTAAAAACCATCTACAGAACATTTCATCCTAAAAAAAAAAAAAAAAAAAAATGTATTTCCTTCTCAGTAATTCATTGTACGTTCTCCAAAATTGACCATATACTCAGTCACAATACAGGTCTCAACTGACATAAGAATATCAAAATACTCCCATGCATCTGGTAAGATCATCATGGATTAAGTCTGGTCATTAATAACAACAAAAATAAAAAACCCACATACACATGGAAGCTGAGCTATGCTCTGCTCAATGATTACATGGTCAAGGAAAAATAAAGAAAGAAATTAAGGATTTTTATTTAACAAATATGAAAGAACAACATACCCAAACTTATGAAACACAATGAAAGTTGTACTAAGAAGAAAACTTACAGCTCTGACTGCTCAAAAAGGAAACGGGAGAGCATACACTAGTAGACTGACAGCACACAAGAAAGCTCTAGAACAAAAAACATCAGAAATTCAGGGCAGAAATAAATCATATAGAGACCAAAAGATATATATAGAGACTCAACAAAACCAAGAGCTAATTATTTGAGAAAATCAAAAGGATCGATAGACTCTTTGACAAACTAACTATTGGGCACAGAGAGAGTATTCAAATTAACAAAATCAGAAATGAAAGAGGAAGCATAAGAACAGAAACTGAGGAAATTAAAAAAAAATTATTAGTTCCTAGTACAAAAGTCTATACTAAACAAATCTGGAACATCAGTAGAAATTGGACAATTTCTAGACAAATACCAGATACCCAAATTAAATCAGGATCAGATAAACCATCTAAACAGTCCTATTATACCTAAAAAACAGAAGCTGTCATCACAAGCTTCGGGACATAAAAAGCCCAGGATGTGATTGGTTTAGAAGAGAATTCCATCAGATGTTTATGGAAAAAAAAAAAAAAAAACAATATTCTCCAAACTATTTCACAAAATAGAAACAGAAGAAACACTACCCACCTTATTATTTGAAGCCACAATTACACTCATACCTAACCCACAAAAAGACACTACAAAAAATTATTTTCAGACTAAATTACCTCATGAGTATCAATACAAAAATACTCAATAAAATTCTTGCAATGCAAATCAAAGAACACAAAATAATCATCCATCATGATCAAATAGGTTTTATCTCAGGAATGCAGGAATGGTTCAATATATGGAAATCTATCAAAGTAATCTATCATAGAAACAAACTCAAACATGTCACTAGATCCCACCAAAGCATTTGACAAAATTTGACACCCCTTCATGAAAAAAGTCTTGGAAAGATCAGGAATCCAAGACACATACCTAAACATAGTAAAAGCAATATACAGCAAACCGGTAACCAACATCTAAGTAAATGGAGAGAAACTTGAAACAATTCCATAAACATCATGGACTAAACAAGTTTGCCCACTTGCCCTCTACCAATTCAACATTGTACTGGAAGTCCTGGACAGAGCAATTAGATGACAAAAACAAGTCAAAGGCATACAAATTTGAAAGAAAGAATTCAAAATATCACTATTAGTAGATGATATGATAGTATACTTATTTGACCCCCAAAATGCCACCAGAGAACTTTTACAGCTGATAAACAACTTCAGCAAAGTGGCTAAATATAAAATTAACTCAAGCAAATCAACTATCTTCATTTACTCAATAAACAGGCTGAAAAAGGAATTAGGAAATCAACACCCACCACAATAGTCACAAAGACTATAAAATAACTTGGGGTGACCCTAAACAAGCAAATGAAGGATCAGTATGACATGAACTTCAAGAATATTAAGAAGAAAATTAAAGACGACCTCAGAAGTTGAAAAGATCTTCCATGCTCATGGATTGGAAGGATCAATTGCCATCTCGCCTAAAGCAATCTAAAGATTCAGTGCAATTCCCATCATAATTCTTAGTCAATTCTTCATAGAGTTGGAAATCGCAATTTGCAAATTCATCTGGAATAACCAAAAACTTAGAAAAGCAAAATATATTCAACATTAAAAGGACATTTGGGCAAATCACCATCCCTGATCTCAAGCTATATTACAAACCTATTGTGATAAAAACTACATGGCATTGGTACAGAGATTGGCAGGTAGATCAGTGGAATAGAATTGAAGATCCAGAAACTAACACACAAATCTATGTTCACTTAATCTTTGACAAAGAAACTAAAAACATTCAATGGAAAAATGCAGCCTCTTCAACAAATGTTGTCGGTTCAACTGTCAATCAGCAAGAACAAAAAATGCAAAAAAATGTCATAGAGATAAAAATTGGAAAGAGAAAAAATAATCTATCACTATTTTCTGATGATATAATAGTATATTTATATTACCCCAAAATTTTAACCATGGAAATCCTACAGCTGATAACTTCAGCAAAGTGGCTAGATATAAAATTAACTCAAATCATTATCCTTCCTCTACTCAAAGGATAGTCTGAGAAAGATATTAGGAAAATGACATCATTTACAACAATCACAAGCAATAGAAAACAACTTTGTATGACTCTAACCAAGGATGTGACAGAATTGTGCAATAAGTACTTCAAGTCTCTGAAGACAGAAATTGAAGAAGAGCTCAAAATTTGGAAAGCTCTCCCAAGTTCATGGATTGTAAGGCTCAACAGTTTAAATGGCCATCTTGCCAAAATCAATCTACACATTCAATGTGTTCCCCATCAAAAACCAACTTAATTTTTTATAAACCTGGAAAGAGCAATTTTCAAGTTTATTTGGAAAATAAGAAAACTCAGGATTAGTGAAAACTATTTTCAATAATAAAAGAACTGCTGGGAAAAATCACCATTTTTAACCTCAGATTGTATTACAGAACAATAGTGATAAAATCTGCATGCACTGGTACAGAGACAGGCAGTTAAATCAATGGAATAGAATTGAAGATCCAGAAATTAACCTACATACTTATGATCACTTAATTTTTGAGAATGAATCTAAAACCATTCAATGAAAAAATAGATAGCATTTTCAAGAAATGGTGCTGGTTCAACTGGAGGTGAGCATGTAGTTAAATGCAAATAGATTCATTGTTATTCCCTTGAAGAAAGCTCAAATCCAAATGGATCAAGGACTTCCACATAAAACCAGAAACAGTGAAACTAATAGAAGTGTATATGAGGAAGAGCCACAAACATATTGACCCCAGTAAAGTTTCCTAAAAGAACAGCAGTGGCTCATGCTCTAAGATCAAGAATGGATAAACGGGACATCATAAAATTGCAAGGCTTCTGTAATGCAAAAGACACTGTCAATGTTGCCAAAATGGCAACCAACAGATTGTGAAATGATCTGTACCAATCCTATATCTGATAGAGGGCCAATATCTAATATATACAACTAACTCAAAAAGTTAGACTCTAGAGAATAAAATAATACCATTAAAATGGGAGATAGAGCTAAACAAAGAATTTTATCCTGAATAATATAAGTGTCTGAGAAACACTTAAGAGATGTTCCACATCCTTAGTCATCAGGGAAATCCAAGTCAAAACAACCATGAGATTCCACCTCACACCAATGAGAATGGCTAATATCATAAACGCAACTCATGGAAGATGCTGGTGAAGATGTGGAGAAAAAGGAATATTCCTTCCTTGTTGGCCAACTTTCAAGCTGGTATGACCACTGTGGAAATTATTCTGGAGGTTCTTCAGAAAACTGGATATAGCACACCCTGAGGACTATGAACAATACCAAAGAGCAGATGGTTCAGTCCTTCTTAAAAAGAATAACAAAAATGTACAATGGAGGATATGCAGAGACAAAGTGTGGAGCAGAGACTAAATAAATTGCCATCTAGAGACTGTCCCACCCTGAGATCCATTCATTCCAGGTACAGTTACCAAACCCAGACAATATTATGGATGCCAAGAAGTACATGGTGACAGGTGCCTGATATAGCTGTCTCCTGAGAGGATCTGCCAGAGCCTGAGAACTAGATAGTCAGATGCTCTCATCCAACCATTGGTCTGAGAATGGGATCCCCAATGTAGGAGTTAGAAAAAGGACTGAAGGAACGGCAGGGGTTTGCAGCCCCAGAGGAAGAACAACAATATCAAACAACCAGACCCCCAACCCAGAGCTCCCAGAGACTAAACCACAAACCAAAAATTACACATGGAGAGACCCATGGTTCCAGGCATATATGTAACAGAGAATGACATTATCAGTCATCAAGGAGAGGAGAGGTCCTTGTCCCTCGGAAAGCTCAATAAACCAGTTTAAGGGAATGCCAGGGCAGGGAGGTGGAAAAAAGTGGGTGGGTATGGGAACACTCTCATAGAAGCAGGGGATTGAGTCTGGGGTAGGAAGATTTAAGAAAACAGGGAGGGGCAAAACTTTTGAAATGTAAGCAAAAAAAGTATCCAATAGAAAATTAAAACTGGAGTTACAGGTTATTGTTATTCATCCAACGTGAGTGCTGTAAGGTGAATTCTGATCCCTTATAAGTGCAATACATTCCTTTTCATTATGATCAACATCTCTAATACTTAATTAAAATAAAAATAAAACAATTAAAAATTTTATAAATATTTGAAAAATAAACAGAATTTTTTCAAATAAAAATGAGTGTGCATTTTTATCTGTTTCATCATTAAACTCTCTCCTAATTTAGTTATTTAATATATATGTATATATAGATTTACAATATCTTGTTTAAGATTAATATGTAGTTACTATGGAGTAATATAATAAAGCATTGATAAAGAGTGCCTAGAATAATTTGTATATAAATGGATAATTAGAACTACTGCCAAGGTAAGCCAAGTTGTCTAGATTTTGTTAGTATAAACAAACATAAATTAATATTCAACTAAACAATTAAGATAATACATAGTGGTTTTCACATGAGGAAGTTTGAGTGAAAGTACGAATGATCCAATCGCTGTTGAGGACTTCCAACTTTCATTATTTGACTCTCTTTTCACACAAAAATTATCACCTGTGCAGAAAGTGACATAGAAAAAAAAATGAAAAAGGAAAATTGAGAGAAATGTTTTCTTAATGCAACAAAAATCTATTATAAAATCAATTATCAGGGATGTCAATGAAACAAGGAAATTTCATGCAATATATATATTTCATGCCTATATATAAAAATGATGCAAACTAAGGTTATCATTGATGTTTTCATTGTATGCATACTCATAAATATACTAGCATAATCTACCATAATTCATGGGAAAGACAAAAAGACAAATACAGACATAGACATAGATAGGTATTTGATAATATCAATCTAATTCTGCTTGTAGAGGCAAAGGTAATAGACTGATCACACAAACAAACACAATAATCAAAATAGGTTCATTGTATGCCAGATACTACTCTGATTTTCTATTGGTACCATCCACATGGAATACTTCCATTTTACATATGAACTGTCTGAGGTATGCCATGTTGGGTATATTCCCCTATGACATAATGTAATTTTTAACTGAACTATGATCTAATTCAATAAGAATATTAGCATAATGACAATACCATTTAGAAAACATTTTAAAACCCTTCCATAAAAGCAATAGGATGAGAAATATTGAAATACAAATTGAAGTTGCAATATGCAGTCAAAAATAAAATAGTAAAATCATATTACATAATATTTAAAAGGAGATTTGATTAAATGTTTGGAGAGAGTACATTCTTAACTGACAAGAAAAAATATTGAGAAATATTCTATTAACCTTGTGAAGGTTTTTAGTATTTAATTTAATTCAATTTAAAATCTTACATATTTTATCTTTGAAACCAAGCAAAATGATTTTATATTCATTTAGAAATGTAAGTAGGTGAAAGGTCCAATTTTCAATGATACAACAAAAAATTCAATGAACATAGTTCCGATTTTACCAGATAAAAATGATAATGTTTTTGAAAACAGGAAGACATAAAGCAATTAACCTCAACCGAAACATTATCATCAATGTACCAATAATAGATTGGCTAAGCCAGTTTGTTTAGCTGTTGCTGTAATCAATTGTCATTAGCCTCAGTCATAGTGAGTGTGATTAGAACACATAAAGCTTTCAGAGAACATGGTTCAGGGATAGTTTGCTCAAGGCCTTCATTTGTTCTTCCATACAATTCTGGTTCCCCACTCTGTACCATGTCTTCCTTTTTCAGAATGGTCCCATTTTTGATTGTATAATAGTTACAAAGAAAGGATGTAATCTGGAGAAAATATTATGACAAACAAATTTCACACACCATACACAGCATTAAAATTTCCATCAGTTCAAATCCTCTCTATTGCTATGCTATAGGACACCTTAGCTTACCATAATAATAATATTAATAGTAATAGTAATAATAATAATAATAATAATAATAATGACAATGATAATGATAATGATAATAATGATAATGGTAATGATAATAATGTAGCATGGGGTGATCAAAAGACCTTTGTTTCAGAAATGTGAAAAAAACTGAGCATTACATGCACGTAAATATAGATTTACACGATTGCATATATATGTATACATATGTGTCTATATGTGTATGTGTGTGTGTGTGTGTGTGTGTGTGTGTGTGTGATTTCTAGGTATTTTTTTCAATTCTGTGTGGACTTATTGAAGATGATGGTGGCACTTGTTCTATGGAAAACCCAGGACAAATTGCATAGAAGTGAGAGAATGTCATGTTTCTTATCTGGTAATAATTTGGGCTTATACAAGAGTTATCAGGCTGTATAGAATCACAGAAGTATCGAAGAATTAGTTTTATTAGCTCTCATTGTATATTTATACTTGTTTAACATCAGTGTAATGGGCTTTCTCAACTTTCTACTACTGGGGTACTACTGGGGTACCATAAGCCTGAATAGTATCCTGGCATCCTATCTGCTCCCCTAATAGACAAAATTTATATTTTCAGTAGTATTTAACATTTTGCAGCATATTTAAGTGACCTGTTCCAAATTGTTTGCTCCTATTTTAACATCTATGTAGAAGAGAGTTAAAAACCTAATGCTGGAAAAGATAAAATTGACATTACATAAAAAGGAAAAACAGGAAACAATCATAGAAATATTAAAAAAATAAAACAGCAGACAGTATGACAATAAATAAATTCATGTACCTTTTTATTTGCTTTTTTGGACTTTGATTTCATATTAAAATTTTTATTTTTGTCAAAATGCAGATATATCAGTCCCTATACAAGAACTAAGAAGTTTCCTCATAGATACATATGAATGCCTACATTTGGGTTTTGCCTTCATGAGACCTTTTGGGACCAATTCCTACTTCTCATAGTTCAGTTAGGAGAATGAAGTAATTCCCTATCTACAGTTGTATTTATGCCACTTTTTGAAGTTCTTCTAGAATTTTGAAAAAACTGTGTCTATATCATAAATTAACATTGTCAAATTCATATCATATATATTATTTTGTTCATGGTCTTCTTTCCTGCCACATTTGCAAAGTTCAGTGATGCAATCTCTAGCATAAATTCTGTACTTACCACAGAGAAAGTGCTCAATTAGAAACACAGCTTCTGAGTGCATGGAAATATCACTGATATTGCTAAACTTCAATTTACTTAAACTTAAGATCAAGTTATTAACCCCCACATAATGGGCTGTCATGAGTGTTAAGTAAGAAAATATACGTAAAATGTCTAGCACATTTTCCAGCCCATATGGACACTCACCAGATGATGGGTTTGTGATCCCATGAATATAGATATGAAGATTATGTATTCAGATTTATGCCTGAGCTCAGCTCTAGAGAAAGCCTTGTGGTTGTCTGGCATGTGCTAAAAGTGAAGGAATGGGTTAGGAAATTAATTCTTAGTAGCAGAAAGTATTAACTCAGCTTGTAACTAATGTTGGCTGTTTTAGATGGCAGTCATCCAGTGAGAGGATGGAAAATACTTGATTCTCTGTTTAAAAATACCTCGAGACTGATTAATTGTTGATTGCTGACAGGCAAAGGGGTGTGTCCACCACTTTATATCCCGACTCTACACTCAAAAAAAAAAATAACAAACTAATTGATTTTTGTCTCCCTCTCATTAGCAGTTTTGTAGATGTTGTAATTGTAGTAGTGAGCATTTTATAACTCATTAAAATTTAGAAAACTACTCATGAATTATCTGAGCTTCACAATACTTCAAGTCTTGGAATGGGATTCATGTGAGCAAATAACTACTTGAATATTAATTAAAACCCTCAATAACAACAGAATGATTATATTTGTGCAAGAGTATGTGTATTCCACAAAAAAGGGTGGCTGTTCTAAAATAGAAGTTGGTTGTCCAAATGGATCTCAGAAATCAAGGAGCTGGGATTCTAGAACCAGTTTTTTTTTTTTTTTTTTTTTTTTTTTTTTTTTTTTTAAATCCAGGCTGCTCTCAGAAGTTTACTGCAGACCAAGTGGTTTTCAAAGAAAACTTTTATATTTTTATATTCTTTAATCTTTTGTTTTAATCATCCTGTCTTTATCCTTTTCCTGGTCTTCCCATTGACTGTTGCACATTCCATTCCTCTTCCCCTCTTACACCCTCTTCTCCAAGAGGATATCCCCTTCTCTTCACCTCTACTACACCAGAACTCTCCATTCCCTGGGACCTCAAGTCTCTTGAGGATTAATTGCATCTTCTCTGAGTCAAGACCCAGGAAGTCCTCTGTGTTACGGACCTCATATCAGTTAGTATATACTGCCTGGTTGGGGGCTCAGTGTAAAGACAATCTAAGGGATCCTGGTTAGTTGATTCTGCTGATCTTCTTACAGGGTCCCCCTCCTCCTCAGATTTTTTCCAGCTTTTCTTTAATTCAACCACAAGGGTCACTAGCTGCTGTCCATTGGACGGGTATAGATATCTGTATCTTATTCTTTCAGTTTCTTGTTGGGGCCTTTCAGAGGGCAGTCATTCTAGAGTTATGCTTTTTGTTTTGTTTTGTTTGGTTGGTTCTGTTTTTTTTTTTTTAATTTGATATTCTTTGTAATAACATTTCAAATGCTATGGCCTCCTCCCCATTTGTCCTTCCCTTCTACTTGTTTCATGAAGGTGCTCCCTCTCCCAACTACCCTGCCTATTTCAGTGGCTTGGCATTCCCCTACACTGGGAAAACATGCCTTCACTGGACCAAACACATCTCCCGTTGATGCCAGACAATGCTATCCTCTGCTGCATATGCAACTGGAGCCATGGGTCTCTCCATGTGTGCTCATTGGTTGGACTTTTATTCCCCGGGAGTTCTGGAGGGTTTGGTTGGTTGATAACATTGTTCTTCCCATGAGGTTGCAACCCTTTCAGCTTCTGCATTCCTTTCCTTAGCAACTTCATTGGGGTCTCTGTGTTCAATCTGATGGATAGTTGCAAGCATTCTCAGCTTAGGCTCCTGTTTTTAAGCACAACTCATTATTAGTAATAGTGTCAGGCCTTGGGACATTCATTCTCTTAATCTGGATCCCACTTTGGGTTAGTCACTGGATCTCTTTTCCTCAGCCTCTTTTGCATTTTTTAGCCCTAAATATCTTTCAGACAGAAATAATTCTGGGTCAGAGTTTTTGACTGTGCAATGGCTATCCCATCCCTTCACTTGATGCTCTGTTTTCCTACTGGACATAGAATCTAAAGGTTCCCTCTCCCCACTGTAATGTCCCTCCCTTTGAGTTCCGAGAGTGTCTCAGCTCCCAGCTCTCTGGTATATTCTAGAGCATTCACCCTCCTCCTACCTACTGAGGTTGCCTGTTTCCATTTTTGTCCTGCCTCTCAGTGCTTAATCCTCCTCCCAGTACCTGATCATGTTTTCTGTTCCCCTTCCTGTCTCCTAAGCCATTATTTGATCTTAGCCTAACAGTTCTGGTTGCCAGGGTTATTAAGTACAAGGTATAAATAAATCAACATGTCTAGTAATGGAATGAGTCCTCAAATGCAGACAGCTGTCTCCTGATGGCATTCTCACATTTTCAGAGAGTAATTTTCTTACAAAGATATTAATTCCATTTTTGAGATTACTTAATTGCTTAATAAACTTCAAAAAATCACAAGGAAAATAGGTTTAGTATATAAGTATGGGAAAATATGAGGTCCACAGCACCAGTGATCTCAAAACTAATAGAATGCTTTGGGCTGTTGAAATAAGTTGTTCTCTGTCTAGATTTCCATTAAGGAGGATGAGTTCACTTCCCAGGATTGCTATAATAGAGTATTACAGAGTCAGTGGTTTAAACGATAGAATTTTGTTTTCACACATGGTGGGATCCTTTTGCAGTCTCTCAAAGTGTTTAACATATTAACCTTTATGTGGTCATGCTCTATGTAAATATATTGGAGTTGTGTGTTTGATGTACAAATTTTTGTTATTTTTATATAAGACGAAATTTAATGAGACCTATCTTAACATCTCTATTTTTACCATCATGCTTATTTTATAGATTACATATCCAAATACCAGTACATTTTAGTACTTTTAGTACATTTAGTACAAATATCAGTACTATAGTTTAGTATCCAAGATATATATTTAAGTTCATTGTAATTAAGATTCTTTGCTTATTTTTCATGCATGAGCATTTGACTTCATGAATACATGTATATTGTGTGTCTATCTGGTGCATGTAGAAGCTAGAAGATGGTATGTGATTCTCTAGAACTGAAATTACCTATAGATATGTGCTGCCATATGGGATTTGAGAACCAAACCTGAGTCCTCAACCAAAATTGGCAAGCATTCTTAATTGTTGAACCATCTAAACCATCTCTCTGGTCTCAGTAGCACATAAACTGCAAGGGAATTAAAATCCTGCCTGTACTGGGTTCCTAATTAACATGTAAGCATTAAGTCATCCTAATTATGATCAATTGTAGCCATAAATATATTTCATAAATACAAACATATCATGGGATGGATTCATAGTACTTATAACCTGAAAATGGAAAGCAACCTCAGAGAGTGATAGAGATCATTAAAGAGATGGATTTAGACAAGGCTTTTCAACGCTGTGAGGCCATATTTCCACTTCACTCTTAAAAATGATGTGAATAGAAACAATTTCATGTACTCAATTCACAGTGGAAGTAGGATGATTTTGTTTACACATATGGATTCATATGTGTGACTACTTTTTGGTGGATAATGTAGCCTGAAATACCTGCCCAAAATAACAGGATAATGATCCTGGGTTATGTTCAAATTCTGTCCAGTATAACAAAGAGTTACAGGGAGTACACCATACACTACTGGACTGATCAAGGCAAGGATGTAGAATTGCCTTCTACAGACCATAGTGAGCAAGCTGAAATAAATGATTTTACTTTGTATTTGATAAGGGCCTGTAGAGAAGCAAAGCATCCAATCTGCAATGAAAATGGACTTGTAATGTTCACTAGACAGAAGGAATCTTCAGCAAAACAGGAGACAAATACAGAATAGAAAACTACAAAAGATGCCTACAACTTAGGCACACTTTTATGACTCAGGGTTAAAGGAAGAACAAGACTTACATGGGGTGGAGAATATCTTCCAAAAGTAAGTCATGTCTACATTATAATTAGCATCTTGTTTAAAGCCTTTAGTCATTAGAGAAATAAAAATCACACCCACCAAAAAATCATTTCTTTCCTTTTGGAATAAGTTTGACTAAAAAATCATTTTCTGAAAGATAGTAGAGATAATAAACCTTCATGCATTGGCAATGAGAGTCTAAATTGATCAGTTTTTGTGAATAAGAAGGTTATTATATACTGAACAAATTAAAAATAATACTTCAATTTGATAATTCCCTTTTTAGAGCTGTGATTATTTATTTTTAAATTAATGAGAGCTACGATTCCCTAGGAGAAAAGCATCTTAGTATGTCTACTTGGGAATATCATGATTATATTAATTGTGATAGGATGACCTTCCACTGTAGGTAGACATAATCCTTATACAGGAATGCTGGAATGTATACAAAAGATTAAGTGTGATAAACATATACTTTCAACATTCTCAATTTCTTGACAGTGACCTCTGTGTTAATAACTGCTTCAAACTTCTGCATCTAATTTGAAATGTGAGCCAAAATAAAACCCGCCATTCCCTTAAGTTGCCTTGTCAGAATATCTTATAGAAACAGGAAAAAACAGAAGATATTGAATCCAAAAGACTGAAATCAGATCTTTCAAAAAACCCGAAATGAAAATAGTATGCAAGTTACTTGTCCGAGGACATTTAATAGCCAGGTTTTTAAACACACCTATTCCAACTGAGAAATAAAAGTGAATGAAGTAATCCATGCAATAGAATATTAGGCAAACATGAAAAGAAAGGACTGACGCCTGCAATAATTTAGAGAAACTAAAAACCATTTACTGGATTAGAGGCCAAAACTAAAAAAAATTTTTAGACATACACTAATTGCTACCTTAATAGAGACGAAAGCCATGTTGGTCACTGGGAGAGCATGCATGGAGCCATTAAAGGATAACTTTCCTGTTGATTAACTGTGTGCCTCTAATGTTGTACAATATACACAATCCTGTGTTAATTTATGAGTTATAACAAAACACAAATAACTCACAAATTATATGAAAATATGAATAAATTTTCTCTCTAGTACAAATTCAGTGCATGGAACAGAAGGTTATTTTTTTAACCTGGAAACATCTGAGATTCAACATTCTTTCAGATTCTAAAATCTAAACTTGCTCAACAGATTATATACTGCAGAAGTTACAACATTTTAGTAAAGTTAGAAATATACATGCCTAAAAGCCATAATATAAACAAAATGTGATTATATCAGGACCTGAAATATTTTAATAAACTCAAGGAAAAGGTTTAAATTCATCTAACACACACACACACACACACACACACACAAACACACATACACACACACACTCATATTCATCACTAAGTTTAAGTACTTGTCACTATTTATCCAAAACAATAGATATACTAGACTATATTAAACTATCTACAGCCTCAATCTTGGATATATAACCAGAGTTTATTACAGTTTAAGAGAAAGACAAACAAATAAACATAGGCTAAAATTTATGAAAATCACATCATATTTTATGGTAGCAAAATCCTATATTTTTTGTTTCCATATCCTTTAAGGTTTAATTTTGTTAAGTATACATGTAGTATTATCAAAACATCTTATAGTTGTATATAAACTGAAGTCTAAATGTCTTCTGTCCTCTAATAGTTCTATATCCAAAATATCATACTGATATATTCATCCATATAAACAGAGGATAGTTAATCAGTGATTTAAATGGTAAAATCTAGGCCCTTTATAAATAACATAAGGCTAAGAATTATGTGCTTTTTGAGCTCATAGTATGCACTTTTCTCTGTAGGATCCTCCAATCATGTAAAATTTTAAGAGGTAGTCAATTTCCTAAATAGTCATGGACTAAGCATCTTGCTAATGTTAAAACACTGTAGTGTTCTAGAGTTTGATCATAGAACATCACTGTACAAACAGGGAGTTCTATCATGAGTACTTAGAAATTGTGTGTGTCCAGAAAAATAAGCACATATAGTAAATGTAAAAAGCTACCACATGTTTTAAAATAGTGCTGTTAGAATGAATTTACATTTTAAGAGTTCAACATGAACAAAAATGCCCCCTTATAAGGAATGCTAACCTGGAGTACTTTTCTTGGAATTTCTGTGTGCTTTACACATTTTCTGATTAGGATGCATAAGTAAGTAAATTCTTATTTTCTGTGTGATCCAGGGGTATGGGGATGGCTGTATTTTTGAGCTACTATTAATTCCTATAGAATAGATATCATTAAACCCTTTTGAAACTAGTATCATGGGGAAACATTTTTGATTCCAGTTATTATCAAACATGTTTCTGGAAAGAATACTACTAGATGTTTAATGCCCAACAAAGATCTTTTATACAATGGGCAAACTTCTTTCTTGAGAATCAGGAGAGAATGTTTTAACTATGTACCAGACTTGTAATAAGTTTGTGGCTTTTGGTTCATAAAAAAAAAAAAAAAAATCTTCTAGCTGGGAAAGTTTTCAGGGTAGAGATCTCAATAGCAGATAAAGGATAGTTCTCTGTTTTATCTTTCTGTTTGTATGCCTGATTACACATTTCATTCATTTCATTAACTGAAAAACACATCCAACTTATTTTACTCTTTATACAACCAAAATATGTTTCTTCCTATACCACAGGTATGTTTCATGGTTCAGTCAATCAATAAATTTTCATCTTTACATATTTAATTCATATATACTATATGTTTATAAAGCAAACAGATTTATTCTAACATTTGATGGCTGAGTGTATATCATACATAATTATTAACAGTAGCAACTATAATCATTTTAATATTAACACTTCCAGATGGCCAGTTTATGTAGTGCTCTACTCTCTAAAGTACACTAACAATAATAGAATTGATATGTTTTCATATGCTAACATGGTGAGGAAGATTTGTAGAAATTTATGGATTTGGTGGCAAATAAAAACTACTTCATGCTGAGCAATCTCTCCTTGCCAAGTGCCAGCCTGCCTGTCTCATTAAGCCTCCCACAATCCTTGTGGGTTTAATTTTGTCCTATTGAAGATGATAGAAAAGAGGCTCTGCAAACTCAAACAGCTTGC
Source organism: Micromys minutus (assembly GCF_963924665.1). Classification (NCBI taxonomy): domain Eukaryota; kingdom Metazoa; phylum Chordata; class Mammalia; order Rodentia; family Muridae; genus Micromys; species Micromys minutus. The sequence goes on along the minus strand of NC_137963.1, from coordinate 11,869,718 downwards.
CCAGTAGTTCTGCATAGTTGATGACAACACCCATGTGAAAATCAAGCTAGATGATTTCTGGGACATCTCACATGTCCCAAAAATACCATGTGGTCATAGAAGGGCATGAAGCCCAGGAATATCATTTTCTCTCAACCTAGTAAAGTTCTCTAAATTAGTGTTTTACAGGTTGAAATGCTAAGCAAGATTACTGTGTGCTTGGCTTCAGAGTTTTGAATGTATAGACTGTTACTCTATATTGCTATATCTATGCTGGAGAATAACATTTCACATATCTAAAATAGATCGTCTTTCCCTTTGCAAACAATAGTGTTAGGAATCACAAAATTTATCTTTGTTTCAGCCCCATTTCTATTTACTGACTGTAATGAGTTTTGACTTTGCTCTTCTTTTCTTAAATGCAGTTGAATTTCTCTGAAAAATGTTCTGTTCAAACCACGGGAAGGTCTAGGTTTTCCAAGAATGCAAAGGTTTTGTACTCCAATTCCCCTCCATTTTTCTTTACCCATACCCTACGTGATTTTATATGAGGGAAAAACTGGATCTTGCCAATCATCTGGAGTGGCTTCCCTGGACCCTGTACTTTCCTCACTTTACAAGGCAGTCAGCAGGATGAAGGACTTCCTCCCTAACAAAGTGCCATCCTTAGAAAACCATCCATAATACCTACCCCACTCCAACTTCCATGACATTTTTCTCTCAATGTTCAGGGCCATTACAATAGGCTGCCACTGGAGAGCTTGAATGGGGATCTCATTAGCTGTGTGAGCCTGCATATGTCCAAAGAGATTTTGTGTATAAGCCCTACAGTTTTCCTCTGTTTGTTCTTTATTTTGTAGTCTTTTTGGCTGAAGTTGATTATGCTGGGATCATTAACTCAAACAAATGAAAATACCCCAGGGGGAATCATCCTAGCTCAAGCCCTAGGGAGAAAAACACAACAGCTTTTCTTTGCCTCCAATGAGTACTTCTAATTAATGAGTGGTGATAAGATTTTGAGAGTTTCTTCCTTCTTCATTACAGCATCAGCTTCTTGAGTAGGGAATAGACATGCTTAAAACCCACCTACTAGGTATAAGATCTTATTCTCCTTTTGTAAACTTCTATTTTTTATCTTTTGTCCTTTTAGCTACCTGATGGAATTTAGAGAGGTCAAAATGATATCCCAAAGTTAAGGCCTTAGGCACAGAACAACGATGCTCTTAGACCTTTGATAAATCTGCCATTTTTTCTTTTTTTTCTTTAATCCACAGTTATAATAATATCTAAACTACACAAAGACCCAACAAAGAAAGAGAAACTCAGACCAATCTCACATATGAATATTGATGTAAAAGTACTCAATAAAATTCTCACAAACTGAATCCAAGAACACAGCAAAAATCATCATTAACCACAAGAAGTAAGCTACCTCCCACAGATGCAGGGATGGTTCAATGTATGAAAATCCACCAACATATTACATGACATAGGCCAAAGGGGGGGGGGATAAATGATCATCTCATTTGATGCTGAAAATACTTCAAAGAAATACAATAAACCTTCATGTTCACAGTACTAGAGATATCATGTCTAGACATAATAGAAGCAATATATAAAAGAAAACTATCAAACATTAAATTAAATGAATAAAAATTAAAGGCAATCTCACTAAAATCTAGGACAAGTCAAGGCTCCCCCCCCCCTTTCTCTCTCTCTCTAATTATTCAATAATTACCTGAAATTTTTGCTGTAAAAATTAGATAATAAAAGGATATCAAGTGGATACAAACTGGAAAGGAACAAGTCTATTTGCGGATTATATGATAATATACATGAGACCCCGAAATTCCGTCAGAGAACTACTACAGCTGATAAACAACTTCAACTAAGTAGCAGGATATAAAATTACCTCAAACAAATCAGTAGCCTTTCTTCAAATAATTGATAAACAGGCTGAAGAAAAATTTGGGAAACAACATGTTTCCCAACAGATAATATAGAATATATTATTAGTGTAACTATATATTTTTTTAAAATATTGGTTATTTTATTTATTTACAATTCAAATGTTATTCACCTTCCAAATTTCCCCTCTGAAAACCCCTATCCCACTTCCTCACCCTCTGCTTTTATGAGGATGCACCCCAGCCCAGCTACCTACCCACCTACTCCTGCCTCACCATCTTAAAATTATCTTATGCTGGGGCATCAATCCTTCATAGGACCAAGGGCCTCCTCTCCCACTCATGTCAGATAAGTCCATCCTCTGCTACACATGCATCTGGAGCCATGGGTCTCTTCGTGTGTACTGTTTGGTTTGTTGTTTTGTCCCTGGGAGCTCTAGAGTTGGTGGTAAAACTGGAAGAGTTAGGAAAGGACTGAAGGTGCTTTATATTACTCTTACCAAGTGAAATATATGTTTGACAAGAGCCTCAAATCCTTGAAAAAAGAAATGTAAGAACTCAGAAGATAGAAAGATTCCCCATGCTCATGGATTGGTAGGATTAAAATAGTGATCATGCTTCTCTGGAGTCTAACTTCTTGAGTTCTTTGTATATTTTGGATATTAGCACTCGATCAGATGAAAGGTTAATAAAGATCATTTCCCAATCTGTGCATTGATATTTTGTCTTATTGGCGGAGTCCTTTCATTTCCAAAGGAAATACAGTGGCAAAAAAAAAAAAAAAATTGGAATAAGACTGGGGAATGCTCCACCTGGAGAACCATCCTGTCTGCAGACACCCAACTTGACACTGCTTCTGTTGCCAAGAAGCATTTCCTGACAGCGACTCTGTGTGGCTGATGGCTGAGAGGCTCTGCCAGCAACTGACCAATACTGATGAGGATGCTATCAGTCAACCATCAGAGGAAACTCAGGGACCCTAGTGGGGGAGCTGGAAGATGGACAGAAGGAATGAAGGGGATTGAAACCCCATAGGAAGGACAATGTACGCTAAGCATACCATCTAGTACTCCCAGGGAATAGACCAACAAACAAAGAGTGTATAGGGAGAAATCCATGGCTCCAGATACATATATAGCAGAGAAGTACCTTGTCTGAAATCAATGGGAAAGGAAGGAACTTGGTCCTCTGGACACTTGATGCCCCATTATAGGGGGATGCAGGAGAAATAGGGCAGGAGAGGGTGGGTAGGGGCACACCTATATAGAGGCAATGGGTAAGAAAAGAAGATGGCAGATAAGATGGAGGTATTGTGAAAGTGTAACCTGCAAGGGGTATATTATTTGAGATATAAATGAATAAAATAATTAAAATTAAAATTTAATAATAATAATAGTAAGAGTGATTTTTTTTTAAGTCTACACATTCAATGCAATACCCAACAAAATTTCAACACAATTTTCCTGACATGGGAAAAGCAATTCTCAACTAACCTGGTATTGCTAAAACAACTTGAACAAAAAAAAAAAAAAAAAAAAAAAAAAAACTCAAGTCCTAGTGGATCAAAGACATTAACATAAAAGTAGACACAAAGAATTTATTAGAAGAGAGGGCTGGAAAGATCCTTGAACTCTATGGCACAGGGAGACACTTCCTCATGTGAGTATCAAAGACTCAGGCTCTAGGATCAAAAATTGTTAAGTGGGACCTCATGAAACTGAAAGCTTCTGTAAGGCAAAAGACACCATCAATAGGAAAAACCAGCACTATACAGATACGAATCATTCTTTTCAATGATTTTTTTCAAGCTGAATCAGAAAACACTGCTTCTTTCCCCCAAGCCAGATATAAAATCCAAGTATATAACTTTGAATTTCCTACTCTTTCATGTGTATGAACTGGTCAATATTATGTTACCTGACTGAAATTGTTTGATTATTGGGGGGAAGCAAACCTTATTCTTTAAAAGATTTTTTAATTGACAGGAATAGAAATGAATACTGTAGGTAAAGGGTCAAAAAGACCCTTAGTAGAGTGTTCTTTGTGTTTTATAACCTGGTCTGACATTGTTTGCCCTTACTTTCTCAGTCATACTGAAAAGTTGTTCAAGAGTCTTCAAACAAGAACAGTCTACCCTGAATCTTATTATTTGAATCTGAGAATCACAAGAGAAAAAACAGTTCCACAACACTTGGCCAGATTTGAAGCAAGCTTTAAATAAATTCTGGCTAGGGTAAGGGCCAGGATCATTCTAAGCTTCTCAAGAAATGGTTATATATAACATTCAAAAAAAGACTTTAAAAGGGGGGGAAATCCGTGGTTTGCGTATTCTCATCAATTCTATTCAAGAGCAAGTATACACCTTGACTTAACTTTCTGCTTGTATATCTCCTGAATACATCCAATCAAGCATATTCAGTGCAGTTGAGTAAAACAAACTTATTTATGTTTAATGATATATACCTATATTTTTTATGGGAAATTCTCAGTATTTACATTTCAGATGCTGTCCCTTTTCCACAATCCTATCCCCCCTTCCCCTTTGCATTGCCTCCATGAAGGTGCTCCCTATCCCAAACATCGCCTCCTACCTCAGTAACTTGATGTTTCCTTATACTAGAAAAATGAGCCTTTGTTGGACCAGCGGCCTTTCCTTCAGTTGATGTCAGAAAATGCTAGCCTCTACTACATATGTACCTCAGGCCATAGGTCTTTTCATGTACACTCATTGGTTGGTAATGTAGTCCCTAGAGCTGTGGTAATTGATAATTCTGTTCTTCTCATGGGCTTGCAGACCCTTAGTAACTATTTCAGTCCTTTCTCTAGCATTTTCATTGGGGTCCTCATGTTCAGTCTGATGGCTAGATGCAAGCATCCTCCTCTGTATCAATATGTCTCTGGCAGATCCTCTGAGGAAGCATCCATATCAGGTTGTTGCCAGTAAGCACTACTTGGCATCAGCAATATTACTTGGGTTTGCTGGGTGCATATGTTGTATATCTCCAGGTGAGACAATCTCTGGATGATCATTTCTTCAAACCCTGTTCTTCCCATTTGTCCCTTTATTTTACCCCAAGACTTTTTTTTTTTTTTCTTCTAAGAAAGACTGAGGCATCCACTTTCTGGCCTTCTTGCTCTTTGAGCTTTATAAGTTCTCTGGAAGGTTTTTTGGTTATTCCAAGCTTTTGGGGTTATCCACTTATCAGTTAGTACATATTATGAGTGTTCTTTTGTGACTGGGTTTCCTCACTCAGGATGATAGCTTCAAGTTCCATCAATTTGCCTAGGAATTTTATGAAGTCGTTGTTTTTTATAGCTGAGTAATAGAGAAATTTGCAAATACATTTGTAATAATAAAAAAAAAAGACCCAGGGTAGCAAAAACCATTCTCAACAATAAAAACAAACTTCCAGGGGAATGTCCATCCCTAACCTCAAGCTGTATTACTAATCAATCTTGATAAAAACTGCATAGTACAGAGACAGGTATGTAGATGAATGAAATAAAATCGAAGACCCAGAAATAAACCCACACACCAATGGTTATTTTATCTTTCACAAAGGAGCTAAAAATTCCATTCAATGGAAAAGAATAGCCTCTTCAGCAAATGGTGCTGGTTCAACTGTTTTAGATTTTAGACAAACTCCACACTGATGTCTTCTTTGTTTCAAACTTTTCAGTTGCATTTAACCCAGTGGTTCTAAACTTTCCTAATGCTTTAACACTTTAATATTGTTCATTACATTTTATTATCCTCTGTCCATAAACTTCTTTTTTTAATGTTGCTACTTTGTAACAGAAGTTTGTTACAGTTATAAATTTTAATGTAAACATATTTGCCCATAGAGTTTTGCCAAAGGGTTTTCAATACACAGGTTCATAACCACTGTTCTAGCCACAGATATCTGTTTCACCTTCCCCATTTGGTCACCAACGTTTGTTGTCGTTTTTTTTCTTGAGACATTCTGTATAGGATTTCAGGGAATCTTATAGATGCTGTGACTAGCATTGTCCTGAACAATAATAATATTTAACCCCTTTTTAAATATGAATAGGGCATTGGTATTTCTTTTTTAATAGCTTAACGTGAGCCATTCCTTGAAAGAGTGGATTTTCCTGTACTGTACATCATCCTTGTATTTCTTTCTACCCTAGTTGTCAGGCAAATCACGGACAAGTAGTGGATGAGGACTGTTGTCCCTGTTGCTTCCTGTCTACTCACTTTAGCAAAGCTTGTCTTTACTCTGGAAACACACAACTTTCACGGAGTCTGTTCACCAATTCTTAGGCCTTATGTTTTATCCTCTTTTTTTTTTTTTTTAATTTTCATGTTGTATTTTTATTACAGTGCTAATGCTCAGGATGCCCCAGGGCACCATAGTCTCCTACTCTGAGTTCTGATAACTGGATTAAAAGTGTCACTTGAGCTTCTTTTCCTTCCACATACCAGCTCTAAGGAAAGGTACTCAGTGGTAACTAAGCCACGTTAACTTGATTAAACCATTTATCCTCAATAACCCGAGATATTCATGGACCGATGTGTCATACTCTCAAAGGTCTTTCTAAATATTCTTGGCTCTACCTTAATCTTGAGTACCACATGTTTTACCTGGGCCTCTTTAAAGTTTTGCAGGTTTATATTAAGTTCCACAGTACACTTGGATTTTTAAACACGATGAGAGAGATATGAACTGAATTTTATTCCTCCACATATGCATAACTACACAAACCGTTTTCATGAAATAGTTGGCTTTTCTCCACCAATGTATTCTTTTGTGACATTTGTTAAACATAGGTACCAAAAGCTGTGTGCATATTTATTTGGGTCATGCTCTATTTTCTTACTTTTATCTTTTTAGTTTTACTTGGGAATTCCTAGTGAAATTTAAAATTCGCTACTGCGACTCCTCTAGCACTATGCTTTATAATCAATGTTGCATTTGCTATTCTCAGTCATTTTGTGTTTCCATACAAAATGAATTTTGAGATTGATTCTTTTTTTTTTCGGGGGGGGGGTGAGGGATGTCATTGGATTTTTAATGGGAATTAGATCTAATATCTAGACAGATTTTGTTTTGTTCTTATTAGAAATAACTTTTATTTAATAGCATTAATTATACTGATCAATGTATACAAAAGGTTGCTCCATCATTATGTGTCTTGTTTAATTTCATTTCTACAGTATGAAAAAATATTTTAATATTATTTTTGCACGCAGAAACATGTAAAAGCACTCATGTTGTGGAGGCTAGTGGAAAATGTCAGAATCAGTAGATCTGACGATAAAAGCATTTGTGAGCCTGTTGATGTGGGTACGAGGAATCAAGTTCTAATACTCTGGAAATCCAGCAAGCACTGGTAATGCAGCAGCACCCCTCCATCTCCTTAAAATTGCCAGTTTAGATGATTTACACTTATCAAATGATATTTTATGTCATTGGATATTCTTTATATTTCCATTTCAATTTTTTTTTAATTAAAATAGTTTTATTTATTGCTACTGAACATTTGTCTGGGCATGGGGTGGGCATACTATGACATCACGACATATAGGTGGAGGACACATTCCAGGGATTGGACACAGGTTGTCAGGCGTGTGTGGCAAAGGCCTTACCCTCTGACCCATCTCACTGGCTTTTCTTACACTTTAAGGAAAGAATTCAGGCTTGGGAAACTGCTGTCATGTATGCAGTTAAAGCTGAGCCAGGATGCATGCTTGTGTCACGGGGCCTCACTGCTGCTCTTCCTTGGCCCCTCAGTACTCTGCTGGTTCCCTCTGGGCTGGGGTTGCTTTGCTTTGTTCTCTCACCGAGACACACTTGTTCCAACAGTTTTCAGAGGCCTTTGCTCACTTGTTTCCACCCACTCCAGTAGCTCCAGAAGGCTACGCACGCCACTCTCCTCTCTGCCACACTACACAGGCACTTCGACAACACCCATTCCTACAGAATCTGGGCTTTGCAAACCTATTACCGGGACAAAGTAAGAACCTCTCCACTCTGCAGCAGACTCCTTCCATTGCTGCAGACGAGTGAGCGCTCACATGGGCAATGCCTTCAGTCTCTCAGCAAGTCTTTGCCAGGTAGGTCAAGGGGGCACCTAATTACCCAGGCAGCCAATCACTTGAAATGCTCTGTGTGGTCCTTCACCTTTGGGGGCTCTGGTTAAGTTCCTCTTCAATATCCTGCTTCATCTTTAAGAAAAGTGGTTGAAGTTACAAGACTGTTTTGTTCTCAGCTGTGCCTCCAGAGTTCAAACAGTGCCCTCCTTCACTTTCTGCTTCCTCTGAATTATTACTTGTAGCTGAACATTGAACTGTTGTCACCTTCTTTTTCCCAGCCCTGTGCTGAGGACTGATCTTATGAACTGTTACCTTCCCTTCAAGTTCATCTTCTATGCATTCTTCCAGCTTTGGAATCATCTCTTTAAGGAATTTGATTTCCTCCTTAAGTTCTTCCATGTTGGTCAGTAACTTGTTTAGCTTTTCCAGGATCTGGAGTTGCTTCCTTTGAAAGACCACTGATGCTCCTTGTTCACCGTGGCTTTCATCTTGCAGAGTTAGTGAATCAAATTTCTTACCCAGAGAAAGAAATTTAGGAAAGTACATTGTTGTCCTTGGCTTCAGGATCTTGTGGTACCATAAGACCAGCAAACTGATTCCATCTGTTCCCGCCATGATGCCAAAGATTAGTTCTTTGTTTGCGGAATGGGGCATTAATTGGCTTTTATTTCCGGGGTCATTGTGCAGGCTTCTCTGTGGCTGGAGCCAGGGAACTGGAGGCATGGGCGAGCGGACTAGCAGGGAGAGGATGGACGACTGGAACCCTGCAGCCTGCGGGTCCCGAAGTCCAGCCTGGCGGCCTTCACATCTGATCCAGATAAGCAGAGGCGCCAGGGGCTCCATTTCAAATATTATCCCCTTCTCCCCTTCCCATCTCCCTCCCCGTCCACTTGTTTCCATGTTAGTGCTCCTTCTCCGAATCACCTGAATTTAAAATTTCATTTAAACTGTGCCCACCTAAGATATTAAAAGTGCGTGGCACATAGTTGAAACTTCAAATCTCATTAATTTTAGAGCTTCAAAGTATTACAAATATTGTATTTGAATTATTTCATTAGAAAACAAAACAAAGCACTGTAGACAAGCTAGTGGCTAAAATACAAGAAAAGGATCCGTGACAAAACACCACATGTAAGGGAGAAAAAATTTTACAGCCTAGAAGAAAAGTACAATTTGCATATATCCTGCCACTCCAAGCATGACACTAATGGAATTATTCCTATTAGTTCTACCAGTGCTTCTGTGATGACAATTAGTGACAATGACTAAATCTTTGAAATGAGTTGTGTCTACTGCTAAGACTGAATATATGCAATTCAATGGTTTATTCAACAATCCTTATAAAACTTTATAAAATGAGGGGAATTAGACTTAGTAAATACATTGATCTAAATGATTAACGTTAAGAAAGGCAAGATATGACATAAGATGAAAAAAAAAAAAAAAAAAAGCAAGACCCATGGCTGCCATTGTTCTGTTACTTCCAATATAACCATCTCTCTTGTTTCCTTTTCTCTGTGGCCTTGCTCTTTCTCTAAGTACCACTATACATGCTTAAAGATGCGTAGATCGTGGGAAAGAAAGACAACTTAAGGGCCGTGAGTTAATTAATATTTTTGGTTGAATTGTAGTTGAAGGGCTAAGGCATTACTTAAGATGTTTGAGGCAAGATCTTGGAGACATGGTTTCCAGTAAAATTTACATTTCCTATAAATCTCTGTCCCATAATATGTTAAATGAATGTAAAAAGCATTAATAACATTTTATGAAATTTTAAAATTTGAAGCTGTTGATGAGTTAACTGTTCAGATCCATAGCACAATATTTAATAAATTTTAACAATTTAATATTTGTTAGTTTCTAATAATCAGTCAAAGTAAACAGAGGAGTTGGTTTCCATGTTTAATTAGAAAAGCTTTCAGTTAAATCTGAGATGGATGCTGTAAAGAATAATGTATGGTAGTAAAATATATAATTTTCTCTTCAGCAGTTTAAAATTTGTGGTAAGAAAATTCTTGAGATTTTATTTTTTGCTTATTTACCTTTTGGTAATTTGCTTATTTGATTTGATTGTTTAAAATTTGTGTTTAAATTTGTCTTTTTTAGTAAAGGATCAAAGTCTTTTACTACCTAATTTTGAATTGTTTATATAAACATGGGTTACATAAATAAGTATAAAACCAGAACCATTCACTCAGATATATTTGATAGCCAATTGAATATATTAAAATTATTGCACTCCTAGTAGTATATCTGACACACAGTGTATAATCTGCTGATGTAGAAGAACATATTGAGTCAATCTCTCCCAAAACCAGTTAATGAAGTAGCTTATACTAGAAGTCTTTTTTCAAAAACCTAGTGATAAAGAATATACATTTTATTCTAAACTCTTTTTTATTAAATATGGCATTTCAAATATTTTCATATCAGTCAGTACAGAAGAAGAAATTCTTTTTCTTTTTTTACTTTTCAGTTTTTGTTAATCTTTTTGTTTACACTATTAATATTATTTTCCTCCCGGTCCACCCTTTGATAATTCCAATCCCATACCTCCCCTCCCCCATCTCCATGAGCATGTGCCCAGACCACTAACCTAAGCCCTCTTCCTGTGTCTTCCAGTCTCTTAAGAGTTAGGTACATCTTCTCCAACTGGACCCAGAGCTGGTAATCCTCTCTTCTATATGTGTTGGAGGTTTCATATTAGCTGGTGATTGTGGCCTGGTTGATAGTTGAGTGATATTGGGGGTCCAGGTAAATTGATATTTCTAGACCTACCGAATTGCCCTCCTCCTTAGCTTCTTCTAGATTTTTCCTAATTCCACCACAAAGGTCAGCAGCTCCTGTCCATTGGTTTGATGTTAATATCTGCATCTGACTTTTTCAGCTTCTTTTTGGGTCTTTCTGAGGGCAGTCTTGATAGGTTCCTTTTTGTGAGTACTTCATAGCCTCAGCAATAATGTGAGCCCTTGGGGCCTCCCCTTGGATTGATTCCCACTCTGGGCCTGTCATGAATCTCCTTTTCATAGGCTCTTCTCCATTTTTGTCCCTGTAGTTCTTTTGGACAGGGAAAAATATGGGTCAGAGTTGACTGTTGAATGGCTACCAGATTCCTCACTTGATGCCATGCCTTTCTGCAGGAGGTTAGCTCTACAAGTTCTCACCCTACTATAGTACATATTATCTAAGGTCCCACCGTTTGAATCCTGAGAGTCTCTCCTCTCATGTCTCTAGTATATTCTGGAGGGTCTCTTACCTCCTACATCCCAGAGTTGCCTATTTCAATTCTTTCTGCTCTCCTTTAGTTTTTTACTCCCCACATAATAACCTGATCATTTTTCCCTCTTCCTGTCTCTTTTCTCACATACTACCTTTGTTCCCTACTCCTATGATTGATTTCTTTTATTTTTCCAAGTGGGATTGAGGTATACTAACTTGGGCCCCTCCGCTTGTTAACCTTTTTAAACTCAATGAATTTTATCCTGGGTATTTTGTACTCTTTTGGCTAATATCTACTTATTAGTGAGTACATGCTTGTACTGAATAGTTTTGTGTCAAAATGACAGAAGCTGGAGTTATCACAGAGAAAGGAGCCTCATTTGAAAAAATGCATCCATGAGATTCAGTTGTAAGATATTTTCTCAAGTAGTGATCAAGGTTGAGGGCCCAGACCATGGTGGGTGGAGACATCCCTGGGTTGGTAGACTTGGGTTCTATAAGAAAGCATGCTGAGAAAGCCAGGGGAAGCCAAACATATGTAACATCTTTCTATGGCTTCTGCATCAGCTCCCGATTCTTGACTTGCTTGAGTTCCAGTCCTGACTTCCTTTGGTGATAAATAGCAATGTGGAAGTGTAAGCTGAATAAACCTTCTCAACTTTCTTCTTTTTTATGATGTTTTGTGCAGGAATAGAAACCCTGACTAAGACAAATTGGTACCAGGAGTAGAGCATTCCAGTGACATACTGACCATGTTAGAATTTGCTAGAAGAGCCATTGGGATGTTAAGAACTCTGTTGAATGTTCTGTGGGAGCTTGTAGTATAATGTTGAGAAGAGTGCAGAAGATGGAGGTCTGGCTTGTGAAAATTCAGAGGGAAGATTAAAGGAAATGTTGCTGTTTTGATAGTGAAGATTCTGTGGTTTTGGTTAGCTAGAGCTGAAGAATCAACTGTGATTTACAAGATACTAGAACTACTAAAGTAAAACCTTTGAATTAAGGGGACTATTAATGATAGTCAGCTGGAGCTAAAAAATAATGGTGATTAAGAGGAAACCAGCATCACTTATGTGAGATCATCTGGAAAATATTTTATACAAGCACAAACATGCTTCATTCCAGAGATAGTCAAAGTTGTACCTCATGATTTGGCTGGACTTGGTCCTGTGTAAGAGTCACCCAAGTGGTACTGGTTTAGAAAGCAAGAAGGGGTCATAGTTAACAGCTGAGGCTTGGAACAGTGATATGCCACCAAAGGCCACTCATGAAGGTTCAGACTCAGTTTCAATTAATGCTGAAGACTGAAGGGTTTATGCTAAGAAGCTGAGGCTTAGCAACATGAAGAGAGCCTATGAGAGGCTATTGGTAAAGCCTAGTCACAGCAGAAGACAGCAGTGTTTTGGAGATTCAAGAGCCATGAGATGGCCACCAAGAACAACAGCATCAGTGGAGAACAGGCAGCTGGAGCCTAGAAGAAAAGATTGTGCTACAAAGAGCAGAACTGCAGAAGTGACCTAAGGAGGAGGAGCCCAGATGTTTGTGAATAGATCCCAGATATTGAATTGTTAGAGTTTGCTTTTGCTTTTGAATATAACAGTGCTCTTGTGAATTAAAGTTAATGTGATACAGGATTGGACACTAGAGAGGCAGGCAAAGATAAGAGAGAAAAATGGAGGAGTAGAAATTGGGCAAGAATTAAATATGCAACTACAGAAAGCAGACCTAGATCCTGGTAGCCATAATTGGAGATTGGTAGATACGAATATTCTTAAAAGATCCTATAGGTCTTTTTCTCTATAAAGAAGGGAAGTTTGTGTCTTTTTCCATTGGTAACAATCATATTGTGTAGAGGGTTTTTGGATTGAGAATTTAATATATAAATGAAAAGCAATTGGATTTTGGAGTAGTGTTTGTGCTGGGAGTTTGTGGTTGTTTCGGCCAGGGACAGAAAGAGCAGTACAGGTGGAAAGAGCTGCCTAGGAAATAAATCTTGTGGTGAGTGGCCTGCGGACCAAGTGACAGTGTCCCTCTGCTTGGCTCCACACTACAGTGGCATTCCAGGAGTAAGACCACAGGTGCTGATTAAAGGGATAAGCCATTTATTTAATATTTATTGTAACATGCCCAGATATTTTTCCTTTTTGAAGGCAGAAAGAATTTTCGTGGAGCCCACAGTTAAAAGACTTTGAATTGAAAAAAGACTGAATTATAAAAGAGATCTGCTATTTTAAAGAGCTTGATAATTTAACATGTATAATTTTGTAAAGACTGTGGGACTCTTATAGATATTTAAATCTTAGAGATGAATAAGAAAGTAAGGGTTGAGGCTTAATAGTGATGTGTTTGTTTCTCAAGTTGACAAGGGGTCAATTTTACTGACTGGTTTTGTGTCAACTTGACAGAAGCTGGAGTTATTACCGAGAAAGGAGCCTCAGTTGAGGAAATGCCTCCATGAGATCCAGCTTCAAGGCATTTTCCAAACTAGTCATCAAGGGAACATGGCCTAGCCCATTGTGAGTGGTGCCATCCCTGGGATGGTAGACTTGTTTTCTATAAGAAAGCAAACTGAGCAAGCCAATGTAAGCAAGCTAGTAAGTAACATTCCTCTATGGACTCTTCATCAGCTCCTAATTCTTGACCTGCTTGAGTTCCAGTCCTGACTTCTTTTGGTGATGAACAGCAATGTAGAAGTATAAGATGAATAAACCTTTTCTCCCTAACTTGCTTCTTTTTTATGATGTTTCATTCAGGAATACAAACATTAAGACTATGCCATGCATGCCTTTTTGGATTTGAGTTACCTCACTGAGCATGATAGTTTCTAGTTCCATCCATTTGCCTGAACACCTAAGGATATCCTTGTTCTTAATAGCAATGTAATATTCCATTCTGTAAATGGACCAAAAATCTGAACTAATAAATGCCTTCCCTATTGCATCATGTCCAGGTCTTACAATGATAAGTCAAAGAAAAGTAGAAGATATAACAGAACACTTATTATGGTAGAGAAAACAGTGTAATCCCCATATTGACATTATTTTTCTCTTTGTTTTACTATTCTTTTATCTAGAGTAATTATTAAATTGACATTATATAGTTCATTTGAGAAAAATTTTTCCCTTAACTCTTGGTATCATCTCAAATCCATGGTATGATTTAGAAATCATTGTCTTTTCTGACTACAGAATATAATTAGTCCCCAGAATAAAGAGGAACATATGAATAAAGTTTTGTCCAACTTGACAACATGGTGGAAAATCAAATTCAGTATTTCATAAAATACTTACCTTCTCCCTGTGATTAAATACAACTCAAAGATAGACAAAATATATTTCTTATGAAAACAGGACTATATGTAGAAATATTAGTTTTTGTTTGCAATGCTCAACATTTGGGTTAAGTAACCACTAACCACTTTTTTCTTTTTTAAATTCACTAATATCATTTGGATTTCTCCTCAAATGAGATTTAAAATAAAAACATTTGGCAATCCACAGTAGCACCATCAAGCTACAGTTTCATGTTGGTTCAATTACAGTTTTATAATTTACAGACTCAATGGGCTGAATGTGTTTTGGCAAGGTTATTAAATTCAGTGATTTTCAGACTTGGCTGAATATCAGCATCTAATGGAGATCTATAAAACTACAGATTCCTGGGCACAAAGATTTGCTGACCCATAGGTTAGGATCCAGATAAGTGGTACCTACAAGATTTGATTTTAACAAAGCCTCTCTATAGTCTCCTAGGAATGGCTAAGTTTGAAAATCACTGTGTTAATTTGTATAACCACCTTGGCCAAAATATTGTAAGCCATTTGTTTCTATGTGTAGTGCTACATAATAAACTGTCTCAAAATATTTCAGCAAAACACAGTGGGTATTTCATCTCCATGAATGTGTAACCCCTTTGCCCATTCATTTATTTCAGGGAAAATTATCATACAGCCCAATCCTATGATTCCCACTTTAATTATCAGACTACATATAGGGTAAGTGACCAGAATGTACGTTGATCAATTTTGAGCACACTCAGCTAGAACTTTTTGTTGGTTTGTTTGTTTCAATGTTGTTGCTGTTGTTGTTTTAAGAATGGGCAATTTGGCTAATGACTGGCCCGGCTTGTGTTCCATGACAATGGAGATCCCATCTCTGATATGGGTAATAGTATTCTGCTATAGTTACAGACAGGTACCTATCATAACTCTCATTTGAGAGGATTCATTCAGCATATATATAATGGAAGCAGATGCAAAGACCAAAGGCTAAACATTAGAGGGAGAAGAATGATGAAAAGGGGCAGAAATATCAAGGATACCTCAAGAAAACCTACAGAATCAACTAATCTTGGCTTAGAGAAGTTCAAAGAGGCCAAACCATCAAAAAGCATGCATGGTATATAAATAGGGCCTCTGGAAAGATATAATAGTTGTGCTGCTGGGTCTTCATGTGGGACCAATGATAGCAAGAGAATAGGCTGTGTTTGACACTGGAAACTGCCTCTGGATCTCTTTCTCTTAACAGAGATGCCTTTTTAGACTCAGTAGAAAATGTACCTAGTCCTTGACATGCCAATGTGGATTGATATTCATGGGAGGCTGGTACTTTCTGAGCAGAAATGTAAGAGAACAAGATGGTGGTGATTTCAGGTGCAAGGGAGAAATTACTAGGAGAGAATGGGGAAGGGGAAGGAACAGTTAGGAGGTAACATACATAATTCCATTAATTTTTAAAATGGGTTCATTGTGAAATCTGCCACTGACAACACTTCTGCTATTGTAAATTCATCATAGCAAAATCACAAGCTTCCCCCAGTTACCCTGTTTGAACTTTTTCTAGATGTATTAATGTCACTTGGATCTGAACACTTCCTCTAAAGCAAGAGATTTAATAAAAGTTATTAACATGCATAGTTCCAATAGTTCCAAAGATTATAATTTTATTTTCAATCTGAAGTCATAGTCAAATAGAAAAAAAAAAGACATGTGGCATTGGAATATTTAAAACTCATTGGTTTCTCTTGTTCTGTGCCTCAGAATTAATTTGTCCATTTCATTTTCTTTTCTTTTTACCACATCATATTTATTCTACTTTGTTTCCTTCTTTTTTCTTTATGTATAAAGAAAACATGAAGACACACACACACACACACACGCGCACACACACATTACCATTTTTTCTTTCTGTTTATTATTGGATATTTTATATAGTTACATTTCAAATGTTATCTCCTTTCCCAGCTCAATCCTCTCCCATCCCCCTGGTCCTACTTCTATGAGGATGCTCCCTCTCACACCCACCCATGCCCACCTCACTACACTGGCTTTCCACTACACTGGGAAAAAGAGCCTTCACAGGACCAAGGTCTTCTCCTATTGATGCCAGGCAATGCTATCCTCTGCTACATATATAGCTGGAGACATTTGTCCCTTTCTTTGTACTCATGGTTGGTGGTTTAGTCCCTGGGAGCTCTGGAAGGGGAATTAGTTCATATTGTTGTTCTTCTTATAGGGTGGCAAACCCCTTCATTTCCTTCAGTCCTTTCTCTAACTCCTCCATTGGAGTCTCCATGCTCAGTCCAATAGTTGATTCTGAGCATCTCCCTCTATATTCGTCAGGCTCTGGCAGAACTTCTCAGGAGACAGCTATAGCAGGGTTCTGTAGGAAAGTACTTTTTGGTAACCACAATAGTGTCTGGGTTTGCTGGCTTTATATGGGATGGATCCCCATGTGGGGAAGTCTCTGCTCCACACTTTGTCCACATAATCTTTTTAGAAAGGAACAATTCTAGGTTAAATATTTGGAGATGAGTGGGTGGCCCCATTCCCCAAACTGTGGCCTTGCTACCCTCTGGATATAGTCTCTACAGGTTCTCTCTCCCCTTTGTTGGGCATTTCAGCTCATCTCTTTTCCATTATGTTCTCCCTTTGTTTGTAGCTTCATGTACATGAACCTTTGTGCCTCTGAACATGTTTTTATACTATCTTAAAAGAAGGGAAATAAGCAAGCCTTCATTTCTATCTAGTTCATTGTCTTATCATCTAAGCAATCCTCTCTGACCATTCTAATTCATAATCTTTGTAATAATTTGTCTCATTTCAATTTATTATCCAGTATATTTTAGTTACCACAGAAGGTGGAATTAGTTGTGATCATATTTGCTATGAATCCATCATACGTGTTCTGCCACCTAATTAAAAATATCTCTCCTGAGAAGTATTATTTGTACACCTTGTCCATGTCTTAGCAAGGAGCCTGGTACTAACAATTTGTATGTATGTATATATGTATGTATGTATGTATGTATGTATGTATGTATGTATGTATGTGTGTGTGTTTGAGTAGCTGAGCATTGTGTATTTTTCAATGTGGAGTCTAAGTCTGAACTAGAAGCATATAGTGGACACTCTATGATATATAAAAAGTCCTGCTTTATTTATTTTTTTTACCACATTGAGAATTTACCTTATGGAAAGCAAGTACTTTATCAGTAAATTAGATAGCTCCTCAGAATTTTGATGGGAAACTAAATGGATAACTGGATAATATTATAACTAAAAACCTAAGACACAGACAAAACCTTAGCAGAAGCCAAACATGGTGGAGGTCTACACCAAGAGTATTTGCTGGATATGACAGGCCTTTGTTCACAAAACTCCTGTAGGCTATGGTGGCTAGTAAAAACCTGTACATGATCAAAATGGCCAAAATCACCATGGATTATACAAATAGCCCAAGAAATAACTGAATCTTCTAAAGAGCTATTTGTAATGGATGACTGCTGTAAAAAGGGAAGTCCATATGCGGCAGACATTGTGTCCCTGAGAGAGGACTGGTAGCCCAGTAAATTTTCCTATAGAAATTTAAATACAGGCAGCACTAAATGAAGACAGTGAATATTTTAAAAGAACAGTAATTCCCTGACAGAAAAGTGGTGGTGGGAGAAAGGTACATGATTAAGGCAAGGGAATTGGGTTTGCATTTGATTAAAACACATAATATGCTGGTATGAAATTCCCCAACAGGAAGAGAAATTTCAAAGTTATCGTTAAAAGTAACAACAAAATCCTAGTGTCAACTATAGAATTTTTCTCTAATTTGTTATTTGGAAGCCCTCAGGAAAACCACTAAAACAACATAAGCTATCGCCATTGTTCCACATTGCTTGCCAAAACCAGGAAATAAGACCCTATCCTTATGACTGGAGATGCCAATCATATTTCTTGCATCACATAAACAGATTAAGTTGGAATTGACCTATAAACTTCATCTCTCCAAGTAGCACTTACAGTGCTAGACAGTGCTAGCAAAGTCACAAAGTTGTAACTAATGGTGGCCCCTGTGTTTTACAATATTGATATGCTAGGCATAGAGGTCCTGGGAAAACGTGCAATGTTTTTTCTTTGTCTGTGTGTGTATGAGGGGGTCCACTTCAAAGAAAGGAATTAGTGTATGGAACTGTGAACTTTATCAAATACTCATTGGTGAAAAATCACATGGCCTGAAAAGGAGTCAACTGTACTAAATGGACAAATAGCTAACTTGGTTTTATATTGACTTTCATAGATTAATGCTGGACTCTCGCTTGATAAGAGAAGTCATGCTCTGCACTGGGCAATGGTAAATATATACTTATATATGGTCAAAGGACTTAGGATAAGCGAAAGCTTACTGTTCATTCTTAAACAGATTGTCTATCTAACATATATACACATACTCACTAACACATATGTGTACACATTTGCATACATGCACACTAACGTGTCTGCACATGTGTACAATGGACATACAAATATTAACACAGAAGTAGTCTCAAGAAAAATTGTCAAAGAGAAAAGGGGTCATAGCACATAAGCGTTTGAGGATGTGAAGGAGTATAATAAAGTGTCTTCTACAGCTATTGTACTCATGAATGGATGGAAACTCTGATTAGCTCAACAAATCCTAGGTAAGGTACCAATAGGATGGATGCAGGAGCATGACTGATTATCCCTAGCTGAGTGTCTCTAAGCAGTTAATAATTGCTGAGGAAAAAGACAATTTTTCTTCAGTTTTATGCTCTGGTAAGTTGTCCACAGGTTACTAAATAACCTATCCAGGCACATATAAGCAAATTTAACTGAACACAGTACATAGTTTTTAAAAGGATATGAAAATATGATGGGAACATGTAAAGAAGTAGAATTCAAGAGCTGATGCGGTGGAATAATAATAAAACATGTTATGCATACGTATAGATACGAATAAATGTTAAGATTTTAAATGGAGTTAGAACCTCAATTGTTTATGTTGTCATTTCTAGTATCATTATCATACTTATTAACCAGAAACAATCCCTCATCCTATATCAAGCTATCCCTTAATAAAGCCTCAGAGTCTGGACAGAAAACTCCCCACAGCAGTTGGAACAGACTCGCCTCTGAAAATGTACCATCCTTTTATCATTTGTTTACAGCTTCCTTATAGTCCTATGAACTATGGAGCCTGGAAGCATTTAGAAAGTTTTTAACCTTTTCATAGAGATGTTTATAGGACTCTAAACTTGAAGAATGGCATTGTGGGAACAACGCGGAGGAAACCTGTGGGCTGTAGTAATTACTTCATTCTCTTCTATGATCTTGGAAATGTCATGTTACAGATTTGAGCCCAAGTTTTCTCCTCAATAACACAGAGATAAAGCCCAACATATAGAGTTATTGTGACATTCAACATCCAAAGAAAATAGTGTGTGGAATATATATTATAATTACTAAAATTTATTCCAAATCGAAGTAGTTGTATATGCAGGGAGGGTGCTAATCATTTCAAAATGACTTAATGAAATACCAACTATGCAAAAATATTGTTGCTAAGAGAGAGACAGTGCAATAAATTAGTTATGTGTCTAGCCTGTGGTTTAATGGTAAAATTGTTCCTTAGGAAGGGCCTGATTTGAGGAAAAGTAGAAACTATTTTTTTTATTTAAAGAGATGATGTATGTGTTAATCCCTAGTTCCATATTGTGACTAGCGATAGGATTTTATTCTTCAAAATCTCCAGTCATTCAGCAATACTTTTTTATTTATTTAATTATTATATTTTTTTTCTTATTCACTTTATATCCCACTCGCTACCCACTCCCTCTCATTTCTTCCCAAAATAATATACCCATCTATCCTTCCATTCTCCTCTGAGTGGATCAGGACCTTCTGTGTATCCACTTAACCTAGGCACTTCAGGTTTGTGGGAGGCTAGAAGCTTCCTCTCCCACTGACGCCAGGCAAGGCAGCTCAGCTAGTAGACATATCTTCAAGACCCATGCCATGGGCAAACATCAATCTCTAACACTATTACTGATGCTCTGTTATGCTTATAAAGAGGAGCATGTTGTTCTCTGAGAGGATCCACCCAATAGCTGACTCACACACACATAGACACCCACAGCCAAACAATAAATGGAGCTTGGTGACACTATTAGAAAAATAGGAGGAAAGATTGCAGGGCTTGAAGAGATAGGAGCTCCACAGAGAGACATATAGAATCAACTAATATGGGTCCTGTGGCTCCTAGTGTCTGAAACACCAGTCAAATAACATACACAGACTAGACCCAGGCTTTCCTGCTCCTATGTAGTAGATGTACAACCTAACCTTCATGCGGGTCCTGAACAAGTGAATCAGGGTTTAGCCCAAAAGCTGTGGCCTATAGGTTGAATATTTTCTACAATCTGTTACTGTTTAACAATGATTTTTTATAAAAGAATCTTATGCATTTTGCCTCCTTATTTCTCCATATTTAAGACCATTCTGTTCACTTATTAAAGTGAACATATGGCAAAGAAGAATTCATGGGTCAGTGAGGTAGAGCAACAATAAAACATTTTATGTTATACAAATGCATAAAACTGACCCACATGCCTTCCACAATCAAAAAAAATTAAAAACAATGAAATAAATGTAGACACTATCTTAAACAACGCGTTTCTTTCACCATGAGCTCAACAAAATTACTGAGACTAGAGGAACAGCTGAGATCCAGGGACATAGGCCTCGTGAGACTGCACTGGAAGTAGCCAGGGAATAGAGAGGTCTGGGCCAAGCACCCAGAAAATGTGCCCCCCACCACTGGTTAAGGGGAGCAGGAACTCTGTTGTAGGGTCTTAGTTTCTACCCAGAAGACCTGTGCGAGCAGAATAGGTAATCAGGGCATCTGCCAACAGGAACAGCTGAGATCAAGGGACACAAGCCTGGTGAGACGCAGCTTCAAGTAGCCAGGGCACAGAAAGGTATGGTTCGAGCGCCCAGAATGCATGCCCCCCCATTAGTTCAGGGGAGCAGGAACTCTGCCATAGGGTCTCAGTTTCCACCCGGCAGGACCATGCATGCAGAACAGGAGCTCAGGCCATCTGACACCCGGAACAACTGAGATACAGGGACACAGTCCAGGTGAGACTGCAAGGCTAGTATTTGGGACTCAGAGAGATCTGGGCCAAGCACAAGAAAAGCATGCCCCCTATCCCTGATTGGTTCAGGGGAGCAGGAACTCCACTGTAGAGACTCAGTTTCCAATCAGAGGGCCCTTACAAGCAGAACAAATGCTCAAGCCCTTTGCCACTGGGAACAGCAGAGGTCCAGGGACACTGGCAAGGTACAATGGAGTGACAGGAACAAATCACTGACAAGACCACATATAATCGCAGACAAGATGGCAAGAGGAAACAAAAGAATTCACTGAAGGAAAACCAGTACAACCTGGCAACACCAGAACCCAGCTCTCCCATCACAGCAAACAGCAGAATGCCAAACACTCCAGAAAAGGATACTCAGACCATAAATCATACCTCAAGATGATGATATAAATCTTTAAACAAGAATGGGGGAAAAGTATAAAGAATTAGAAGCTTTTTAAAGAGGAAACAAAAAAAAAACACTCAAAAAAAGCAAAAAAATAAAAACAACAACAACAAAAAAAAAAAACTAAAGGTAAACAGGGATGAAGAAATTGAAGAAGGAATGTAAAATGAAAATGGAAACAATAAAGAAACACTAAGAGAGAAAACCCTGGAGGTAGAAAACCTAAAAAAAAAAAAAAATCAGGAGTCACAGATGCAAGCATATAAAACAAACTGCAAGAGATGGAAAAGAGAATCTCAGGAGACAAAGAAAACACTGAAAACATAGACAAAACAATCATAGAAGATGCAAAAGCCAAAAAGCTCCTAATCCAAAATGTACAGGAGATCCAGGACACAATGAGAAGACCAAAACTAAGGATAATAGGAATAGAAGAGGGTGAAGAATATCAACTGAAAGGCATAGTAAATATCTTCAACAAAATCATAGTAGAAAACTTCCATAACCTTAAGAATGAGATTACCATGAGCATAAAAGAAGACTACAGAACTCTAAATAGAGTGGACCAGAAAAGAAATCCCCCCAAAAATGTAATAGTCAAAACAACAATTGCCCAGAGCAAAGAAAGAATACTAAAAGCAGTAAGGGAAAAAGGTCATGTAGCATATTAAGGCAGACCAATCAGAATCACACCCGACTTTTCAACAGAGACTATGAAAGCTAGAAGATGCTAGACAGACATCATGCAGACCATAAGAAAACACAAGGGTCAGTCCAACCAGTTATACCCAGCAAAACTCTTAATCACCATAGATGGAGAGACCAAGATGTTCCAAGACAAAACTAAATTTACACAATATCGGACCACAATCCCAGAACTACAACAAATTATATGTGGAAAATCCAATACAAAAAGGAAAACTAAATCCTAGTAAAAAAAAAAAAAAAAAAAAAAAAAGAAAAAAAGAAAAGAAAATACCAAAGCAAGAAAACCAAAAGAAAAGAGACACACAGGCACAATTCTAACTCCAAAAGCAAAAATAACAGAGAGCAAGCACTATTCTTTAATATCTGTTAATATAAATGGACTCAATTCCCCAATAAAAATATATAGGCTATCAGACTGGATACATAAAGAGAATCCTGCATTTTGCTGCATACAGGAAAGTCATTCAGGTTAGGAAAAAAACCTTCCAGGCAATGGGCCCAAAGAAGCAAGCTGGAGTGGCCATTCTAATATGGAATAAATTAGATTCCCAACCAAAAGTTATCAAAAAAGATAAGGAAGGACACTTTTTACTCATTACAGGGAAAATTTATCAGGAGGATCTCTCAATCTTTAACATATATGCTCCAAATACAAGAGCACTCATATTCACAGAAGAAACACTACTAAAGCTAAAAAAATACATTGCACCCTACAAAACAATAGTGGGAGACCTCAACATCCCACACTCAACAATGGACAGGTTATGAACCAATTGGAAATAATAGACATCTACATAACGTATCACCCTTAAACAAAAGAATACACATTCTTCTCAGCACCTCAGGGCACCTTCTTCAAAATTGACCATATAATTGTCACAAATCAAGCTTCAATAGATGTAGGAAGATTAACATATTCATATGCATTTGATCAGATCACCATTGTCTAAGGCTGGTCTTTAATAAAAACAAAGACTAAAAAAGTGCAAATACACATGCAAACTAAACAATGCTCTATTAAAAGATAGCATGGTCAAAGAAAGAAATAAATAAACAAATTAAGGATTTTTTAGAAATTACTGAAAATAAAATCACAATATATCGAAACCTATCAGATGCACTGAAAGCAGTACTGAGAGGAAAACACATAGCTCAGGGTATTTCCAAAAAGAAAATAGAAAGAGCACATGGTAGCAACTTGACAGCACAGTTGAAAGCTCTAGAATAAAAGGAAGCAGGCACACCCAGCTAAAAAAGAAGCCAAGAAGTAATCAAACTCAGAGCAGAAATTGACCAAATAAAAACAAAAAGAAGCATTCAATGAATCAACAAAACCAAGCACTGGTTCTTGAGAAAATTAACAAGATTGATAAACCATTAGCCAGATTAACTAGAGGGCAAAGATAGAAAACAAATTAACAAAATCAGGAATGAAAGTGAAGACATAATAACTGAAACTGAGGAAATGCAACAAATCATCAGATCCTACTATAAAAGCCTATAGTCAACAAAGCTGGAAAATCTAGAGGAAATGGATGAATACCTAGACAGATACCAGATACTAAAGTTAAACCAGGAACAGGTAAACAATCTAAAGAACCCCATAAACCTAATGAAATAGAAGCAGTCATCACAAGCCTACCAACCAAAAAAAGCTCAAGTCCAGATGGGTTCAGTGCCAAATTCTATCAGACATTTATTGATGAAATAATACTAATACTCTCCAAACTATTACAGAAAACAGAGTCAAATGGAACACTATCTAACTCATGTATCAAGGCCACAAAAACCCTCATTCCTCAAAAACTAAGACCCTACAAGGAAAGAGTACTTCCCAACCAAAAACAGCCAAGGTCCAGACAGGTTCATGCAGAATTTTATCAGACATTTATTGCAGACATAAAACCAATACTCTCCAAACTATTCCACAATATAGAATCAGATGGAATACTACCTAACTCATTTTTTGAGGCTACAATAACACTCGTACCTAAATCACACAAAGACCCTACAAGGAAAGAGAACTTCAGACCAATCACACTTATGAACATTGATGCAAAAATACTCAACAAAATTCTTGCAAACCAAATCCAAGAACATATCAAAATGATCATTCACCATGACCGAGTAGGCTTCATCCCTGGGTTGCAGGGATGGTTTAATATAAGGAAATCCATCAATGTAATCCACCATATAAACAAACTCAAAGAACAAAATCACATGGTCATATCACTAGATGCTGAGAAAGCATTTGAGAAAATTCAACACCCCTTCATGTTATAAGTCCTGGAAAGAACAGGAATCCAAGGTTCATACCTAAACATAATAAAAGCAATATACAGCAAACCAACAGCCAATATCAAACTTAATGGTGGGAAACTTGAAACAATCCTTCTAAAATCAAGGACTGGACAAGGCTGCCCACTCTCCCCCTACCTATTCAACATAGTACTGGAAATCCTGGCTGGAGCAATTAGACAGCAAAAAGAGAACAAGGGGATACAAATCGGAAAGGAAGAGGTAAAAGCATCACTCTTTGCAGATAACATGATAGTGTACTTGAGTGACCCCAAAAATTTCACCAGAGAACTCCTACAGCTAATAAACAAGTTCAGCAAAGTGGCTGGATACAAAATTAACTCAAACAAATCAGTAGGCTTCCTATACTCAAAAGACAAACATGTGGAGAAAGAAATTAGGGAAAAGGTACCCTTCACAATAGTCACAAAAACTATGAAATACCTTGGTGTGACTCTAACTACGCAAGTGAAGGACCTGTATGACAAGAACTTTAAACCTCTAAAGAAGGAAATCGAGGCAGATCACAGAAATGGAAAGCTCTCCCATGCTCATGGATTGAAAGGATCTACATTTTAAAAATGGACATCCTACCCAAAGGAATCTCCAGATTCAATGCAATCCCATCAAAGTTCTAACCCAGTTCTTCATTGAGTTGGAAAGATCAATGTGCAATTTCATATGGAACAACTTTTTGCACTAGTATAGTATGTGATCAGTGCCTGGAACAAATAAAAGCAGAGAATTAACCCCACAGTATACTCATTTTGTTCCTTACATCTTAAGAGGGTTTTAAACAACAAAAGACCTAGAATAGCTAAATCCATCCTCAACAACAAGAAAACATCTGCGGGAATCACTATCCCTGACCTCAAGCTATATTACAAGGCAATTATGCTGAAAACTGCATGGTACCTGTACAGAAATAGGCATGTGGATCAATGGAATCGAATAAAAGATCCAGAAATGAACCCTCACATATATGGTCACCTGATTTTTGACAAAGGATCCATAAACATTTAAAAGAAAAAGGACAGCCTATTAAACAAATGGTGCTGGTCCAACTGTCACTCAGCATGCAGAATAACGAAAATAGACCCTTTCTTATCTCCCTGTACTAAGCTCAAGTGTAAGTGGATCAAATATCTCCACATTAAACCAGATACACTGAAACTATTAGAGGAGAAAGTAGGGAAAAACCTTAGAACACATAGGCAAGGGAGAAAATTTTCTGAACAAAACAACAATGGCTCAAGCTCTAAGGTCAAAGATTAACAAATGGGACTTAATGAGATTGCAAAGTTTCTGTAAGGCTAAGGATATTGTTAAAAAAACAAAATGGCAGCCGAGAGAATGTGAAAAGATCTTTACCAAATCCACATCAGATAGAGGCCTAATATCAAAGGTATACAAAGAACCCATAAAGCTAGACACCAGAGAATCAAACAACCCTATTAAAAATGGGGTACAGAGATAAACAAAATGTTCTCAGATGAGGAATATGGAATGGCTGAGAAACACCTGAAGAAGTGCTTGACATCCTTAGCCATCAGGGAAATGAAAATCAAAACAACCCTGAGATTCCACCTCACACCAGTCAGATTGGCCAAGATCCAAAACACAGATGACAACAGATGCTGGCAGGGTGCAGAGAAAGAGGAACACTTCTCCACTGGTCTGGAAATCAGTCTGGCGTTACCTCAGAAAATTGGACATAGTACTACCTGAAGACCCAGTTATTCCACTTCTGGGCATATACCCCAGAGACACTTTAATACACAACAAAGATACATGCTCCACAATGTTCATAGCAGCTCTATTTATAATAGCCAGAAGCTGGAAAGAACCTGGATGTCCTTCAGTAGATGAATCGTTACAAAAATTGTGGTACATTTACACAATGGAATACTACTCAGCCACTAGAAACAATGACTTAACCAAATTCTTAAGAAAATGACAGCATCTAGAGAATATCATCCTGAGTGAGATAACCCAGTCACAAAAGAACAGACATAATATGCAGTCACTGATATTGGGATGCTAACCCCAGAGGCTTGCACTGCCCCAGAAATAACTCACAGACTGTGTGATGTCCAAGAAAAAAAGAAAAGAAAACAAAACAACAACAAAAAGTTTTTCTTAATCCTTACCCACCAAGAACACATTGACAAATTCGCTGTTATACCCTGTATTACATGTACTGTTTGCTCATTAAAAAAAAAAAAAAAAAAAAAAAAAAAAAAAAAAAAAAAAAAAAAAAAAAAAACTACACACCACGAAAACTTTGACTATTTCCAGGTTACATCCTGTTTTACATGTACTTTATGTTCAATGTAACTAGTAAGATATTAATCACACTATCAAACCTTTAAGAAAAAAAACAAGTATTGACAAAAATCTATCATATACTTTTATGCAAAAAATGCTTAAAATCTGTACATTTATCTTTTCTTTCAAATAAAGTTGTAAAAAAAAGTAAAATGAAAAATCAAGGTCTGAAATAACTGTATTTGCTTACTTTTATGCATAAATGCTTAAAATCTGTACATTTGTCTTTATTTTTTTTAAATAAAGTTGTTAAACAAAAATATTACGAGACTATTCATCCTAAAACATGACACAGATATATTGGCCTGAGAATTGGTTCATACAATCGATTGAAAAATTAAGTGAAGTTAAATATACAATATATTAATTAATTTTATATAAACAAAGTAGGTATCAATATATACATTCATGGTGATATTAATATACTTAGAAGAGTGAAATAAATGAGCAAAATTCTTTTAATTTATTTAACTATAGAAGAGAGAAATAAGGGGCAGTATAAGATGTTAAGGCTATCTTTAGCAACTGTTTTTTTTTTCAACATGGTCCCCACAGGAATACTGGGAGTACTTAGCCTAGCACATGACACATATATGTTGGCATGAGAATAGGCTTATGCATTAAATAAAAGGATATTTGAATAAAGATAAATATGGAGAGAACATTAAATTATTTTATATAAACAATAAGAATAATATATTATTAGTAGTATAAAAATTAAATAAAAATAAATTATTAAACCTATTCTGAAACCAAAATATTTTATAGCCACAATCTTACATTGATAAAATCGTTTATATTTTGATATGAAATAGAGGTTATATATTGTCATATTGGTACAAAAATTTATATATTGTAATAGGTTTAATTTATCCATAGGTTTAAATCCTTATTTATTGCTCTAAAATTTAGGATTGTTTTTCTTAAATAGACATTGTTCTCATGTAACTCATTTAAAAATGCAGGGTTTTTTTTTTTAACGACTTTATTTTGCAAAACAAAGATAAATGTAAAGATTTTAAACTTTTTTTGCTTAAAATTATACATTTTTGTCAGTACTGTTTTTTCAGACATTAAAATAAATTTTACATAAAACCATGTGAATATGTTTTTTAGTCAGTACTTGATTTTTTTCAAGGGCTTGACATTATGCATTGAAAACCTACTAGTTGTAATAAGCGTAAAGTACATGCAAAACAAAACGCAACATGGAAAAATGCAGGGTTTAATTCAAGCCCATTTAATAACTACTATTACAAACTGATTAAAATGTTTAAGTTATACAAGTCAATAGTCAAATAATCAAACTTATGATCGTATTAGATTCTAATTTAGCTAATTACAATAAGATGGTTCAAGGCTACTCAAATAGAAATCATCTAGAAATAACCAATATTTAACAATTCAGTCATGCTATATATAGTTAGGTGGCCTTCTAAAGTATCAGATATCCATTTTAGGTTATTTCACTATTAAAAGATCTTTGGCTTACGGGACATGTCTACTCTTGGCGGTACCCACATCCTACTTTAAAGAAGGTGACGAACATCAATACCTCAATGTGGTGCTGCTTTGATTGTGACAAACTAGCCAATAGGCAAAAATGGGCCCATTTTTATCTGCAGACAGAATGCTGTACCAAAAAGATAAAAAGGACACAACAGAGCTGTCTGCAAAGCTTTGCCAAGAGAAGATGAACTAGTCCTTCATACTTGCTATTTCACTTATCTTCTGCCAAGTATTCTGGGACAAAATACTAAAGACAGTAATTACAATATTTTAAAAAGTGTTAGAGACTGCCCAATTCGTCAACTGTCTCTGTAAATTATTTAATTTTGGATGCTATGTCATTGTACTTCCTACATACTCAGGAATTCTTTACTTTCTTCTCAAATCTCTGATGGAGTTATTAACTAAGTAGTTAAATCGTTAGAGTCTCACAATTAAACTTTAAGTTCGTTAACATTTATAAATATGGTCTAGGTCTAAAAAGATAATTTCAAGATAGTAATACAAATTAAAATAAATGTAATTAAGATAAGAAATTACAAATTCATTAGGACAAAAGATAAAATATTTCATCTAAATTGCTAAATATAACAATGACATTTTAAATATATATTATACCTTATAGCTTTCATATTTTTAATAAATGTGTTGAATTTATATCTCAGAGAAAATGAGCTTTTTGTTGGACTATAAGGGGAAATTATTGAGGTTTGATCTCACTGTCTATTTTATTGCTAACTGTGAAACCCCAAGACCTAGAGTTTGGAGGTGGACTTAAGTAATCCTACCTCCAAGTTAGGTCAGATAGGTAAATAAAGATGCTAAGATCCATTAGTTGGGCAGAAAAGATATAGTTGGTGCTTAGGTTTTCCAGGCTTAGGTATCTTCCTCATTTCTTGTACTGTTTAAGGTTTACTTTAAATAGAAAGATTATGTGCCATTTATATGAAAACTAAATGGTAAAGGGCAGGGCAGATATCTCACATACAGATTTAAATTTTCTGCAACAAAAAATACAAAATAATAATTTAAAATGGTGGTAGAACCTCATTTAGTCACACTGGCATTTCAAGAGTCTATCATCGTTGAGATTATTAACCAGAATCATACCCATCCAATGTTGGACAGCATGTTTTTTTTAGTTATTATTATTATACTGAAGCAAGTAGTGAGAGCAGAAATCCAGTATCCAAATCTGCTTAATAACACTTTGAACATCAGCCAATGATTATGTTTGTTTCTATAACTTTCTTTTAACATTTTAATATCTGCATTTAAGGTGCATTTTGTTTGACAATAATTGTATATGCATGAATATGCCTTGAAGATAATTGGAGACTATCCAAAAGTCACTTACTAAAAGACAAAATTCCTAAAAGTAATAAAATATTGGTAATAAATGAAGAAATTTTTCACGGTCCATGATATAGAAATATCCCAAGTACTTCATTAATATGCAAAGAGCTTTTCAAAATCAATAAGAGACAAGACAAATGCCCCAGTGTAAAAATGGTAAAAATTTTGAACATTATGCTAAAAGAATTATGCAAATGGCCAATAAACATGAAAAACAGCACCTTCTAACATATGATTAAGAAAATGCAAATTGAGTTTAATAAATCTTTGTAGACTGTCAAATAAATCAGGACTTGAGGAAAGTAGATTTAGAAGTTTTTAAGAGAACTATTTCTGTCTTAGTTACTTATGAAATAGCAATATGTAAGAGCAAAAATATATCCTGAGTGGTAAATTTGATTACAACACAGCTAAAAGGAAGTACCACATTCAAATGAGCAGTCTGCTTCTCCTATATACATATGCACACTACATGTATACAGTTCTTATATTACCAACATTTTGTAACTGTATCTTAATCTTTCTGAGGAACAGATAATAATTATGTGTGTGTGTGTGTGTGTGTGTGTGTATAAACAAGTAGAGAAATATACATATACAAACACACACACAAGTATGGAACATACAATGGCTGTGTGTATTTTCCACATCAGTTTGTATTGAGTTATTTGAGAAGTCACCTTAAAAATCACACCATCTTTCTATGTTCAGCACTAATTGAAGTAAATTGAAAAGGCACATCCAGTGAGCGAAATGCACTTTCAAATATCAATAAGAACACATATAGATAAAATATATGTTATCTACAATGAATTGAGTTCCTTGAGCAGCCACTGTTTAGACTTGTCCATTTTAATAGTTGTGTTTTTCAGAGACTGTATATGATATATTCTTTTTGAGCTAACACTATTGAAAAACCTAAAAGCAGTAAGATTAGAAAAACATTCTTGGACAATTTTGTCTAACAGTTGCAGGCTTAAAAATGAGCTGATTCCAGAGCACTTCTCATATGCAGGAAAGTAAAGAAAAAAAGGAAGACTAGTGTTATTTTATATAGCTCTCTGTTTGAAAAGTAAAGCATTCAGTGTGTGAATCACAGTTGTTCCGCACAACACCTAGATCACCCCAATTACATAGAAATTGTAGAAACTCAAGGAAGTACTCTTAAATGCAAATTGTAAATACAACTCATGGGCCCCATTTTTGATATGACTTTAGGTCATAGAAAAAAAGTTGAATAATGTACACATTTAGAAATAGTGAATCAATGTCTGTGAGTTGAATAGATTTGTGGATATAATCAAACCAGGTGTAGAAGCAACTGTTGCTATTCCAGAACAACCATAAAACTCAGGTTTATTTCTTTGACACGCATAGGGTGTTTTAGTAATTATATTATAAGTTAGTAATTCAATAAAAATAATTTAAATCATTGGAATGTAATTAGTGTTAATTTTTTAACAACTTTATTTTACAAAACAAAGATAAATGTACAGATTTTAAGCATTTTTTGCATAAAATTATACAATACATTTTTGTCAGTACTTTTTAAACACATTTTAAAATAATTTTTACATAAAACTATATGAATATACTTTTTAGTCAGTACTTAATTTTTTTAAAGGTTTGATAGTATGCATTGAATACTTAATAGTTACAATGAACATAAAGTACATGTCAAACAAAATGTAACATGGAAATAGTCAAAGTTTTCTTGTTGTGTAAAGATTTTTTTTTGTTTTGTTTTCTTTATTTCTTGGACTTCATACAGTCTGTGAGTTGTTTCTGGGGGAGTGCAAGCCTCTGGGGTTAGCATCCCACTATCAGTGACTGCATATTATGTCTGTTCTTTTGTGACTGGGTTATCTCACTCAGGATGATATTCTCCAGATGCAACCATTTTCTTAAGAATTTGGTTAAGTCATTGTTTCTGGTGGCTGAGTAGTATTCCATTGTGTAAATGTACCACAATTTTTGTATCCATTCATCTTCTGAAGAACATCTGGGTTCTGTCCAGCTTCTGGCTATTATAAATAGAGTTGCTATGAACATTGTGGTGCATATATCTTTGTTGTGTACTAAGGTGTCTCTGGGGTATATGCCCAGAAGTGGAATAGCTGGGTTTTCAGTTAGTCTTATGTCCAATTTTCTGAGGTATCGCCAGACTGATTTCCAGAGTGGTTGTATTAGTTTGCAACCCCACCAACAGTGGAGAAGTGTTCCTCTTTCTCCGCAACCTTGCCAGCATCTGTGTTAATTTTTAAAAGGAAATACTTTTTTCTCTTTTGCTCCAACTTTTCTTTTCAGTATTCTGTCTAACCCAAACCAAGACATGAAGTCAGAATGTATCTGAATATTTTCATTATAATGAAAACAAATTAATTGTTGAATAGATATTTCCTCACTACTTCTTCTTGTCAATAAGCTGTCTATGAAATCATACTCTGTTGATTTCTACCAATAGGCAAAGAGACCGATGGATAATTTCTCAAATACAACACTTTGTTAGCGCCATACAATTTTAATAAAATCCTTCTGAAATTGATTAGTACAGCTTTAAGAATGTGTTGTAAAGTAATCATCATGCCTGTGAGTACGTAGTTAAGTTAAATGCATTCATTAGAGTAATTTCATACTCAAAGGGCAATTAACAATGCTTTATCAACTTTTGGAAATTGGCAATATAAGGTTTGAAATATCCAACAATGGAAATGTTTCAGTCACTAGAGTAAATGTACAACAATAAAATTAGGATTCTTACATTTCTAAGTGAAAATCTGTAGGTACAAAATACTATGCAAATTACATATCAGGTTTTGTAATTAAAATGTAATAGAAAATTATATACATCAAAAAAAATCTCAACCATCAGTAGCACTTTTCACTGTATCATATTATGGTTTGGTTTGTATTTTATTTTTATTCCCATACAGAGCTTTATATTCTTAAATGTCCCTAGTAGATACATGTTGTTGGTTCTAAATCATTAACATTTTATTAGAAAAATACATGGAAAAAGACTCACTAGCAGGTAGAAATGCTTTCTATCAAATCTAATGGCCTAAATTTGATACCTGGAATCCATATGGTTGAAGGACAGAATAGACTATTCATGTTTCTGTCTTTCAAGCCCACATAATGACATGTTCAATTCCAACCCCAGGCATAAAAAGAGAGTGATGAATAAGTAAAATAAATAAATAAATAAATAAATAAATAAATAAAGTTAAAAATGTTATAAAATAATAAAACAGGGATTGTCTTAGTTATGGATTCCATTGCTGTGAAGAGAAAACATGACAAAGGCAACTCTTATAAAAGGCAATATTCAGTTTGGCCTGGCTTACAGGTGCAGAGATTCAATTCATTATCATCATGGCAGGAAGCATAAGTTTGTCCAGGCAGATATAATTCTGGAGGACCTGAGAGTTCTACATCTCTTTCCAAAGGCAAACCAATGAAGACTCATTTCCTGGCAGATAGGACAAGATTCTTAATACCCACCCCAACGTTAGGATATTTTCTCTAACAAAGCTACACCTAGTTCAACAAGGGCACACCTAATAGTGTTATTCCCTGGGCCAATCATTTTATAAAAACACAGGGACATTTTACATTATATCATAACAAAATCATATGCCCAGATTAACTCAGACACTTAACAGAGCATTTAAACATCACATTGAAGAGTTAGTTAGTTCATGAACAGATTCCTCATGAGTGGACATATGGGTATGTAGTAATTGGTAGTCAATTTTCAAAACAAGCCAGCACATTTAAAGAAATTGGATCATGTTAGCAGAGGCAATGATACACACAGTAAAATTTGGAGAGTCAGAGGTAAAACTGGAGGTGCACAGGAAGTATTGCAACCTAGAAGTTGATAAAGGAAGACTTATATGTTACAGGGCACCTGATACTACCTAGAAAGTTTCAGATAAATCCTAGGTAAAAATTAAGGTGATGTATTAAATTCATACATATTAACTTCATAGGCCCAGAAAGTATGTTCAACCTGGTGTGAGTTCCTTGTGTTCCATCAACCCAACACTCGCACCAGTCTAGAGTTATGGATAAAGAGCCTGGAAACCTAGTACCAGCTCCCATTCTTGCCTGTTGAAGGAAAAAAAAAAGCTGTAAGATAACTCTTAGCAGTTTTGTGTCTTTCTAGGCCTTGTTAAATTACTCTCTCCCTCTTC
The DNA here is from genome assembly GCF_963924665.1 of Micromys minutus. NCBI lineage: Eukaryota > Metazoa > Chordata > Mammalia > Rodentia > Muridae > Micromys > Micromys minutus. Next base: position 11,835,323 of record NC_137963.1, on the reverse strand, counting down.
TCTTACCTCCTGAAATTTTAAGCTATGATGTTTTATGTTCTGCCTTGTAAATGAAGCCTGTTATTATCATTGAGATAGTGTTTTTATGGCATAAATAATGAGCTCAAACAGGGAAAGCGGCACTGGGTGGAATTACTGCCTGAGCTGAGATGGAAATAATCAATATGTCCTCACTTACAAATCTCATCTGCATGTCAGCTCCATCCTCCTGGCTGTCTCCCTACAGATTCATTTCACTCGAGACCCAATAAAACATGCTGGTGGCATTGATCTGTTTTATTCATAGCCAGAGATAGAAATGCATCATTTGAAATTAATAGGAGGGCTTGTGTTTATAGCTCAACCCAGATTGAGTAGCTTGCAACGCAGCCCCATTAAGTGAGGTCTCATCCACTCAGAGGAAGAAGTGACCCTGGCGATGTGGGATCAGAGAATTGTGCTTGCATTTCTCTATGTTAGCACCCTGCTTCAGGTTTTTGTAACAAGAACATTACACTTAGTGATTAGAAAATTTCTTAATCAGAAAAATATACTAAGATTGGTTCCTGGATGCCTTCTACAAACTCTCTCCCTCTTTTCAACCCTGTATAAAATAAATAATATTACTCTCACCCACATAAAATGATAGGGAAACTTAGAAATTATCACTAAGAGCAACTTGAGCATACTGACTGTATACATTTGGATATATAGTGACCTATCAAATTCAATATGCTATGTATGAGATTTTAACATATCCCTACATAAAGAAGAATTTATAAAGCATCTTTCTTTCATTCTTGCTTTCAGTATAACAGTCAGTTAAATTTAATCCTCTAAATTTATCTAGGGAGCATACCTCCAATTCTTGCATTAATCTGTGACAATGCTTGTTGAATAGCATTATAGAATAAAGAAGTATTTATTAGAATATTCTGTAATAACATTTCACTGCACATATGCATTGCTTTTGACTCCTACAATCTTTCCACATTCACTTCTGTGATCATTGAGGTTTGTTGAAAGGAGAGCTGGTATGTGGGACAGACATACTGTTTAGAGCTGGACAGTGTCTATTCTTCTCAGAAGATTGACCAGTTTGCATTCTGAAATAAATGGTCTTGCACCAAGGCAAATACAGAATGTACCATAGTCTTCCCCTATACTGTAAAAACGTGCCTTCACTGGAACAAAGGCCTTTCTTCCCATTGATGCCAGACATTGCTATCCTCTGCCTCATATGCACCTGTAGCCTTGGGCCTCTCCATGTGTACTCATTGGTTGGTGTTTTACTCCCTGGGAGCTCTGGGTAGAGTAGTGGTGGTTGGTTGATATATTTGTTCTTCCTCTGGGGTTGCAAAATTTTAGCTCCTACACTATTTGGATAAGTAATATAGACTATTTTTAAAATGCCATATGCACAGGAACATATTGTTTGTCAACTGTTACTCCAAATTTCTGAAAGGGACGTTGACCCTATCAAGTGCATTTCCGCATTGCTCAAATTACATGTTTTGAGTATTAAATTGGAAATGATTATATATTAATGCACAGTTATAAGAAACAATACAAACGCACTAGAGAGATGTTTCAGCTCTTAAAAGTTTGTTTCAGAACCTAAAACCTAAGAATCAATGCAGAGAACTCATGTGAATTCTTTACTCCGTATCGTAGTGGTAATTGTGCAGCTGTGGATATAGTCAGTTATGTAATAAACCAGTAGTATGTTAGATTACATTTGGCACATGTTAGTAAATGCATGCATATAAACTTATTTATTATTATATGTACCATCATTGTTGCCTAATAGCCTGTGTATTGTAGAAGCAGAGGCCACAGTGAGGTCTTTCATTCATGAAGTAAATGTCATTGAAAGAGACTGCAAATGTTCTTCCATTCTTTTTCAATATCATTTGTATTCTGACTATGAAATAAGCGGCTTTGCATTCACTTTGGTCTCTCTCCAAAGTAGACTGCTTCCTCCTAGAATAAAAATACAAAAACAAAGCAAAACAAAAAAAACCAAAAAAATAACAAAACAAACAAAAAAACAGACACATATGCATGTGCATGAGTGTGTGTGTGTGTAAACATTTTTTTTCTTAGTTGTATAAAAGGTCCATATAATCACAAATTCTATGCCTTAAAACATTCACTGTACATTTTGGGTCTATAATTCTTTATTAGTGTTTCTAAATGTGCACAGATTTTGTAAGTACAATTTCAGAAAGATAAGTACTTGTTGGGATGACTCCCATAAACCATAAACCTTTCATTTAGATCACCTTCATCTGATGTTCACATAGATCTTCCTTGTCCTCCCGATTGTAGGTAGTTTATCATGAAGAACTTAGAAGAAAAAAGAAAATAAAAATAATCTGTATGCAGCTAGAGCCATGGGTTCCTCCACGTGTACTCTATAGTTTATGATTTATTTCCTGGGAGCTTTGGGGGTCTGTTTGGTTGTTACTGTTGTTCTTCCTGTGAGATTGAGAACTCTTCATCTCCTTCAGTCCTTCCTCTAACTCCTCCACTGAGGTCCCCTTGCTTAATCAGATGGTTGGATGCCTGTATCCACCTCTTTATTAGTCAGATTCTGGTACAAGCACTCCCGGGACAGCTATACCATAAAAAAGTAAAAAGGTTTTGCAAGGAGAAAAACAAACACACAATGATTTCATGAAATTACCAGGCTAATGTTTAGAACTATAAAATATCATCCTGCGTGAAGTAACCCAATCACAAAAAATCAAACATGTTATGTATTCACTGATAATTAAACATTAGCCAAAACCAAAAGCAGAGAATAACCATGATACAACTAACAGACCAAATATAACAAAAGAAAAATTAAGAACAAAATTGGGATGCTTCAGTCCTACTCAGAAAAGGGAAAATTTAAATGTAAATACATAAAATATTCATAATATAATGAAATATATATAATATAAAATAATATAATAAAATAAGTTTTAAAAAATTAACAATCATCTTCTAGTGTTCAGTGTCTTTCACCTATATTAGCTGACATGCAATTTCAACTCTTAAGAATCAACAAGATTCCTCAGGCTTTGATAGCCAGATGCCGATATAAGGCCACATGCACACATACAGGCAGATGTACTTACAAACAATAAGATTACGTTTTATAGGACATAATTTGACTGCGGTTTTTAGAACTGTGGATGGTCACTATTGCTGTACTGCTATGGCCCTATACTTAGGGACACTAGGAGGTAGCAACGTGAGGAAAACATAGAGGGTCATGACAGTAGCTTGATGACATAGTGAGGGGACCAAAGCAGTATGGCAATTCAAAGACTCTTTTCCAGTGACTTGCTTTGATTAACTAGAATTGAGCTTTGAGTTTCTACTATTGTCCAATAATGCCTCAGAGTTTGAATCTATGAATGGATTAATCCATGGATTATGTCAAACCTCTAATGTTCTTATCACTTTTCAATACCATAACTAATGGGACCAAACTTATAAATCAAAATTTCCACGCAACCTTTTATATCTAAGCTACACTATAACTATGTTTTTGTATGTTTCAATCAAAACACAAACACTGAGAAGTATAACTAAGATGGTTGAAAATAAGAAACTATGAATTTTCAAATTCATGAGAACATTAAAAGGAATTAAGGTAAAGTATGTTTGACAAAAGAAAATAGCAAATGCCCTGGAATAATTAATTAAGTGTGTGACTAGAAAAGAAGGTTATTGCCACAATATCAAAGCCTAAAACATGTCAGATTGAAGCTTGTAGCCTATTGTCAAAAAAGGCAACTGACATCTTTCAGAGGGTCTTTGGAAGACAGGGTTCTGAGGTAAGTATAACAATAGGTAGAGTTTCAGAAAAGGAGAGAAGATGGATGTCTGTTGAACTTGGACTTATCAGACTGCAAATACACAGAACTCACAAACAGGGCCAGCTAAGATAACTAACAAGACAATTAGGGTGGAATAGAGAAAGTACAGAGCTTTCGGTAGAATGAAAGCTTGAGGCATGACACTTCAGAGCAGCAAAGATGTCTAATAGGTAAAATTAGGACATCAGCATGAATTCTTTAATTCTTATTTTCTCCACTAACTTGCTCTGTCGTCTCAAGCAAATGAAATGATCTCTCTATCCCCAAGTCCTGTTATGTTAAATGTGGCCAATAATTTCATCCCAAAATAGAATCCAATTTTCCTGTTTAATTTAAATAATAAAGTCAAGCAAGTTTATTAGCATCACATAATATTCATGTGATTACGTCGATTCCAGCTATGTCATCATTTGGTTTAAGAAAACTGGGTTGGATTTTGGAACTGCAGAGAGAGTTCAGAATGTAAGAAGACTTCCTGATCTACCAGACGATCTGAGTTGAGTTCACAGTGCATACTTTGGGTATGTGATAGTTGCTTGTAACAATAGCTTCAGAGAGTCTGTTGTTCTCTTTTTGCCTGCATAAGAGACAATATACATGTATGTGGTGTACACACAAACACACACAAACACACACAGAGATACACACTTGAAAAATTATCTTTTGGTGAAAAATATCTGATTTTAATCATGATTCCATTGTGTATTTTCCCTCTGATGCCTGTCTTCTTAAAAACTTTTTTTCTATGATTTTCCTTAAGTTTTATCTTCTTGGTGTAATGTCTGATAATAGCATTAAAGTGCAAAATGTAATGTCATTTTTGTTAATAATTCTGGTACTCCACAATAGAGAGCATATTTCCATTTCTTTGAAAAATTTATCCATAACAGTGAGTTTCCACTTTTCTGCATTGTAGCTTATTTTCTGGCAGGTGAGAGGTGTCTCTGTATCTGTTATACCAAAGAGAGCAGAGAAAGTTGGGAGATCATTCATTAAGGTTAATCATTCAGTGATTTCTGTGCCTGTGGAGAGGGGCAGATAACCAACTCCAAGTATAGAAAGGATTTATAGATCTCTTTACTCACATAGGAACAAATAATACAGGGAGATCACCAGATGGGAAACACTGAATCAAAATGAATATATAAGCCCTTTATGTCTTCTGGTTTTCCCAGTTCTTCAAACTTTCTATAGTTGAAGACTAGAACGCCTCCAGGTTCAAATCCATCCTGAATTTAATACTAATATTGCAGCTGAACAATATTTTTTGTTTTTATAAAGATATCTAATGAATCCTTTAGTCTGAAAGAATAGGATCACATTTCCCATGACACTGTAAATTCATCCAAAAGTGAACTAGTTAGTAAATTTTTCAGAAATTACAATCTCCTCTCTTTGTCAAGGTATGGAAAAAATGGACAATTTCTTTCATGTTTCAGGAATCCAAAGCTTTTGGAATACGATATACTGATTTCTGTAATAAAACCTATAGGTTGCTACTTAGACTGAAGTTTAGCATTTACTGAAACTTAAACTCCTGCTACTATGACATTCTTGGAATGTGATCTATTTGAAAGCTCTATGCAAATACATAACATTACATTTGCCAAATTTAAGAATTTAAGGGAGGAAAACTCTTTAATTTTTTTTTTTTTTTTTTTTTTTTTTTTTTTTTTTTTGGAACATAGAGCTTGATCTTTTTCTCACCTATATAAAGTGTTTGTTTGATAGTTCTTGAAGACAGCTGTTGAAGGCAGTCACAAAGAATAGTGAACATGCCGCTTTGTTATTGTCAATCCAAGTAGGGAGTGGGTGGTCACCTAGAAAGTATGACTTCAAGTTGAACAAAAATCCTCCATTGGGTTGGCTTGTTGGTAAATCCGAGGGGAACAATCTAAATTAATGACTGATATGGAAAAGTGCTGCTCAGTGTTGATTCTGATGACTGTGGTAGACAACCATGTCATGTAAAAGGAAGAAGTTATAGATGACCATGTCATGTGTAAGGAAGAAGCTATAGAGTATAAGAAAGATTCATTCCTGCATGGTCTTTTGCAGTTTGGTTTCTAAGTTCCTGCCTTTAGTTCCTGGCCCGCCATCTCTTTGTTATGCACAGTAATCTTTGTGGTGAAATAATTCAATTTTTTTATCAAGTTACTGTGGGGACCAGAAATCCAAGGAATTCGGGGAGCCAGTACAGAACAAGTGTAAGGTCCAGGTGTGTCCAAATACCAAAATTCTTATCCCGAGTCCAGCAGGGGCAGGTTTGTTCCCTCTTTGCTCTGACCTGCATGTTCTGATGCCAATATGACCCTCGTCTATTCCACTATACAGATGGTAGCTTGTAGTTAGTGTATAGGTTTAATTTCCTCTCTCCCTATAATGACATATCCAGCAAGAGTCCCTTTTCATACTCTTGAAGCATTGCTAGCATCTCAGTGCTACCCAATGATCTTCCCCCGAAAATTCCTTCCCACTTCCCAAGATTTATATAGTCCCTATTCATCCTCAATAAAGAAAGTTGTTTCACTGAAAACTGTCTCAGAGAAGGCAATTTCTCTCTACCTTAGCACTCATTGCTGACTAAGGTCCTATGAAACCGACCAACCTGGCTAAGCATCCTTCTGTCCAGTTCATCCAGGCTGGTGAGCAATGGTGCAGGGATATTCTGAGGGCAGAAGCAAACCCAAGCCTGTGAGATCCTTTTGATCATGGTATTTTTCATGACAAATTAATCCTAACCAACATAGAGGTCAAGGATACATTTCTTCCAGAGGTCAGAGTTGTACTCTGCTCAGTAATCACATTATTGTTCTAAGGGCTGATGCAAGTGACAGTCATTACAGCACCTTGTTCTTTCTTTTCCTCTGAGTAAAACAGAGTTAATACAGAATAAATTTATTATTACATGTATTGAAGATAATTAAAGAACCTGTCGATAATCACCTTAAATAATTATTGCAAACACAGAAATAGGTGAAAAACATGTAGGTGTTAGAAACTCCTCTGCGCAAATATGCTATATGTCTGTGCTGCGGTCTCTGCCTTGGGGTATATTTTGTCAAGGTTCTGGAAAGTTTAACTAAAGTTGGAATGTTATTAAAGCATAGTCAGGACTCCTTCTTCAATGACAGAACTCATCCTTTATTTTCCCACAGCTTATTCATATACAGCATTTACCAATTTCTCTTAACTTTAGGCTATTCTTCCACTTAAATATGTATGAAAATATTTATTGTTTTTATTTGAATATTGTATGAGCCTAAGATACCTTTGATTTTCTTTCTAAAAGTCAAAAGGTTTGAGTTAAAAAAATGGTTGTAAATTTACTTGTGGAAGAAAAATGAGACAAAAGTTTTTGCAGATGTCCCCTCTGTCTTCTTATATTAGCTCATCCTGTTACCAATCTCAGAACTCTCCAAGCAAAGAAAGAGGCAGTAATGCACTAATGTCTCTCCCTCTCCCTCTCCCTCTCCCTCTCCCTCTACCTCTACCTCTACCTCTACCTCCTCCGCTCCTCTTCTCCCCCTTCCCTACCCCTCCTATTCCCTACCTCCCTCCTCTCTCTTTCTCCCTCTACCTTTCACTTTCAATCTCTATCACTTCCTCCTCTATCCCCTCTCTAATATATACTCATCTAAACTTTCTCAAAAATCTATTTTTTATGAAATATATGTTCAAAGAGTAATCTATAGCATAGAGATCTTCAGAAATGTTCTAAGTTCTTGCAGCTAATGGTAACATGCAGTGAAACGCTAAAGTTGTCACAACCAGAACGCCAACACTGATATGGTAATGCCAGGTAGTCTGCAGATCTTGACTATATCTGAGTACTTTTGTGTGTGTTTACCTGTGTGCGTGCGTGATATATGTGTGGGTATGTGTGTGTGTTTCTCTATGATTAAATCCCATGCATAGATGCATGTAGCCACCATTTAGGTAAGGAGATATCTACTAATGTTCATGCATTACACACAAACTGTTTCACATTGCACCTTCATTTTGGTTGCCACATTGAAACCTCAAACTTGCCTTCAGGATAAAGTTCAAACTTCCAAGCCTCGTAGTCAAGTAACTTCAAGTTGGATTTAGTTTGCACATAAAATGCTGAGATGTTTAATTGGTCCTGATTTAACTATACTCAGAACGACTATTAATTAAAAAACAACATGTAAATGTAAGCACCTGCTAACCCCGTTAATATGATTCTTGGAAATTAGTTCAAGTATTTATGGCCATCTTTAATCTCTCCAGTACTCTTTGTTTTTGTGAAAGTGGAATTTGGAAATATATGCAATGACTCGGAAAATGTGAATTGATCCATTTTTTTAAGACTTATTTATTTCATTTCTAAAATCTGCATTGATTGGGCAAAATTATCTTACCAACAGGGCCACTTTCCATAAAGATGTACAATTTGAATTCTCCCAAAAATTGTTTCAGCACATTATAGTGAGCATAATATGATACTTATCAACTATTAATCAAAACCTACACTGTTAGAAATCAGTGATATCTTATACTGTAGTATTCATTCAGATGAAATTATAAATACATGTATCTCTACTAAAGGAAAAATAAAAGATGAATTACCAAACTACAACTCAATTTTCTAACTTACATTGTATTCCATGTTTTGTTCTAGCTTGCAGCTGCACAACCATGTTAAAAATCTTCGTTGTGCCTACTTTCTTAGAACATACTTTCTAATAACACAGTCATGTGAGATCATCTCTCAATAGTGCCCAGTTTAATGAGATATAAGCAATAACTTGAATTATCTCCTGAATGGGTAGATACATCAGAATTGTGTATTTACAGAAAAATGCAATATATTTTTAAAAGTTTTAAATTTAATTTTATTTTTTGTTTGCTTAAATATATTTTTTAAAGTTGCTTAATTAGCTAGATTTCACAAAATACTGTTTGGTGTGTAATAAAACTTTGAAGTCAAAGGCTAAACTGGCTCAGGAGCTTTAGTGAATGTCACCTTTCTCAAGATAGTATTTTATCAACAGCAAAGATTTATCAAAATCCATATACTATTTCTAACTATTTATAAATTCTTCCAACTCACGAAGCATAAAAGATGCATTTATTTCTTTATTAAACAATGTTATTTTTAACAAATGAAGATACATGTACAGATTTTAAAAGCATTTATTGCATAAAAATATATGAATATATTTTGTAAGTACTTATTTTTTTAAAAGGTTTGATAGTATGCATTAAAATCTTACTAGTTACAATGAACATAAAGTACACATAAAAAAAATGTAGCATGGAAATAGCCAAAAAATTTTTGGTATATATATAGATTAAACACAATGATTTTTAAATACCAAGGATTGGCAAAAGGCTACATTCTTAGATCTTGAGTTATGAATTATTTAATGTCTAGGTGTACCTCATTCTGAAAGGGTGCTATACCCTTATTTTTTTCCTAAGAAGGACTAAAACTTCCACATTTTTGGCCTTCCTTCTTTTGGCTTCATATGGTCTGTGAGTTGTTTCTTGGGTATTCAGAGATTTCTGGGGCTAGTATCCAATTATCAGTTACTTCGTATCATATCATGTCTGTTCTTTTGTGACTGGGTTACTCACTCAGGATGATTTTCTCTAGTTCCATCTATTTCCCTACAAATTTCATAAAGTTATTGTTTCTAATAGCTGAGTAGTACTCCATTGTGCAAATGGACAAAGTTTATTATCAATTATACTACAGAAGGAGAAGTTGATATGCTCTTTTGGATAAGAAGTCCTTGGAGACTTGTACAATATGTAGGTGGAAACAGTACTAATCTAGGAGGTTTACAACCCCTATGTGGATCTTAAACAGAAAAAAACAACTTCCTATTAGTGACTTTAAAGCACACTAGTTTTATTTCCTTGTGAACTCAGTTTGACAACAGCATAGTTCCAGGGAAAGAGTTGGAGTATTGTACAGATGTTGTTGACAATGTTCATGCATCACAAATTCTACAGATTAATTTATATAGCAATGAGAAATATTAATTGAGGCAGATCTTTTATTTGAAATTCCCAATTCGCAGCCAGTGTGCTTACCTTGTTGTAAGACAAATGTTTATGAAATTCAGGGCCTTTGGGTCATCTTTCAACCAAAGATATGAAGCACACTAGCAAAGCAGACATTTACACCTTCTTTTGATCTACTCTTCACATCAGACCAGGTTGTTCTGATTGCTCTCTCTTTTGCATCACACTACTGGTATAACAAGTTTCATGCAGCCTGCTCTGCAGGCCTTCCTGAGGACAGATTTACATTAGGTGCTAGCTTTGGACTGAGATTATAAACCTCTGTCCCACAATAACTATGTCTGCATATCATGCTTCATTTTCTTTCTTGTTTCTCTCAGTGCTTTCTAGTTTCAACCAACTCAAAGTATTCATCTTTTCCTAAATAGATCTGCTAAGCCTTGGAGGTTGCCTTTGTTACTGATATTCCCTAATGCCTAGGAATCACTCCCTTATCATATCCAAGCAATGCACTTTCATTTTTTTCACAGAGGAAAAAAAAAAACTATAGAAACTGAGGAAATTGCTCAATGACTAAACCACTTATAACACATGGATCAGGAACTGAGTTTGAATCCCTAGAATCTTTGAAGACAGACACAAGTGTACAGCAGACACCAGTAATATAACAGCTTGTAAAGTGTCAAATCATTGACTCTGATTCCAACAAAGAGGACCTACATATATAAACTATTACAAGTCCCCTTTCATATATGACAGAGTGCTCATATTCCCACATAGCACCCTCAATATACATCACACATAAGGAATTTTTCAAATGATATTCTAGAAAAACCCCACCTTTTTTTATATTCCATCTCTACATAGCTACTGTCTAATTTTTAGACTCATTTGCTGGATAGATTTTGATTATTTTTTTCTTTCCACTGCATTTTCACTACCTTTGTATACTTAGTATCTGTACACATATAAATAACTATTAATAGACATTGCTAAATATCCTCTGTATAAAAGAATTGAAGATATTTAAGGCAGCTAGTTTGTAGAAACACATATCTGCGTTATATCATTAAGTTACTAACAAAAATATGATAAGGCTCATTTATCTCATGAAAATGGCTAAAGAATAAATAAAATGCTACATATAGACTGTAAATATTTACAATATTTTTCCTTTCTTCTTGCATTAATAGCAGAAAGTTTAAGAACACAAAACAGCAATATTAAATGAAAGGGCATAGAAAATAGAACATATTATGAAGAAGTCATATGTGTTTGTGTATATATATATATACACGTTATATATATATATATATATATATATATATACACATATGTGTGTGTCGTAATTCATACATATGCATCAAATGCAAATAAGAGTGCAGTCTTCTTGTAGAAGAAATAGAGTTATCTAGGGATGTCATGATACACATAACAAACATAACACTGCTTTTTATTAATGCTATTTCAACTATGTGTGTTTAACAATATGGACACTCAATAATGAACCAGACAGCAGAGAACTTGTCACCAGAATCCCCACCCCATTTTGGTGTGCGCTAACACATTCTACCCAGTGCTTTCTAAGAGCTTAAAAGAAAAAGAAAAGAAAAGAAAAGAAAAAAATTCTAAAGTATTAGAGTAGGGTTGTTTTTCAAGTATGCTTAGGAGAGCAGAGAAATCCAATCTGGATTTCACAGACCATTACATCTATGAGATGCAATTGGGTGTTAGGAGAAGAGAAAAAATGGCTCTGCAGTGTATGTGTGGTAAATTCTAGTTCAAATAAAATTTCATTTAACTAGTTTTCCTACTACAGGATTTCTCAAAGACAACAAGGCAATAATATGTTTTGTGACCCCCTGACATATTTATAATAAACATGCTTATTTTTGGAAACAAGCAATTCCAAGTGTTCTATCATCTAAAGACTACACTTGGGATTACAAGTCAGATATGCAGGTGAATTTATCTTTCATCTAAGGGATTTCATGTGACCTTCAGGAAAACATTTAATCACTTCAAGTCTCTATATGTACATACATACTCAGATTTATTTACAAATTGCATCTTTGCCTTTGCTGGCTTGTAGCACCTACATCTCCCTTTTCTTGGCAAATAATAAAGTACCAAACTCAAGGAGATCTTAACATAATGACTTTTAATTATATGTTTCAGAAAAATCAAAACATTGAAAATGTCCTGGAGCTCTGGGAGACACATGATGCTGTTGATATCTGTCGTCTCAAGACAGGCTGTGATTAAAGTAAATAAAAGGCTGAGGAATCTGGACTCTTACATTATAATTACCAAGGTCAAAAGGCCACTTAACCAATTCAGTGACAAAAATAATGTTCTAGAGTTGAAACACAGTATTAAAAAAAAAAAGAGCCCCCACCCCCAAAGGGGCTTTACTGATCATTCTACCTTAAGAGAGCCATCTAATGACCAAACATACCATAATCCAAACCATTCATACAAAATAAATATCAACCAGTCTTCTGGGGCACAGAATGAGTATGGGAATACATGTGGAGAAGGCTAGTCAATGGACATAGCTGGACACTTTGTAGATGAAGAATGGGGTGTCTACAAAATTCATTAGATGAAGAATGAAGCTCATGAGATGACTTTACACCCAGATTTTCCTGGTGCAAGGCTCACAGTCTTACATGCCAGAGAGGGCTTTTTCTAATGTGTAAATATCACATATTTTAAAAAGCCCCACTTTGATGTCTCACAGCAAGCAGTGAATCTGGGCCTTGATAGATCCAGTTATTAAAAGTCTGTCCGTCTGAGCAATATGTTTGCCTGCCTTTCTTGCTGTGCTGGTAATTTTGCAAAAACTGCTGAATCTGCTCTTGCCCTCACAGCAGATTGTAGACAGAGTAAAGGATGTCGGTGGGTTGTCTATCACCGTTTAGAAAAATCTGCAAGCACAGTCCCCCTTTCAACTTCTCCCTACCATATTATAGAAGATATTAAGAAAAGAAATATAGAGAAATTATCATTGAATAGGTAATTGTTCATGTTTGTAGTTTTCTGTTGATGATGGCAGAAAACAGCCACATACTTTCACCTCCTGGTTATCTCACCCTGACATAAGCTCTGGCTGCAATTTTTGGGCTGCCATTCTAGAGGGAGAGAGCTTCACTCAGAGATATCTCTGTGGCCTGTGAGAGTAAGGAAGTAAGTTAGTAACTGGGCAGCAATCAGAGATTATCAAAAAGGAAGAGGGGAGTGGAAAGTGAAAAGTATGCGTTAAAGGATAAGAATGAAGGAGCAGAGCAAAATTGCAAAGGGAAAGACAAATTTAACATAAACAATCAGGAGTATAATTCCCCAAAATGGGATCTTTTTTTCTATTTATTGCTAGACAAAAGAATGGATAAATTAGATATTTTTATGCATATTTCTAATTAATTTTTTATTTCTGTCTATATTTTTATTGAATTGCTGAGTACAAATAATTGAGAATTATACCCAATGAGCATCTCCTATTATCAGCACTGACACGAATGTTCACCATATGTCAGATCATAAATTCCTCCATCCCACAGCAGAGACTCACCTCCTCAGCAAGTGTCTATTCACCCCATTTTAACAAGGCTTGATATTTAAAAAAAAATAAGGAATTATTTAAAACTAAAAATTTAGAAAACTGTTGGAATCTTAGAAACACATATTAGTACTGCAAGTCATCTTGACCAATTTGAAAGACAAATTTTTCATGAAAAAAATAAACATTTGATAATAAGGTAGATCTCCTAGTACTCTATGCTAGTTAACCTACAAATCTTCACAGATTCCATACTAGGAAAACATAGTTATTATGCAAGATATCACCATAAAAATATGAGTTAAAATAAATACCTCTGTCCTTTTAAAAGAAAAGAAACAATGTTGAACTTTGTGTGTAAACAGGATACTTATAAATGTGTTGAAAATAAAACCATAAATTATATGATTCAAGTTTAGTATTTTCTAGTTGCTAAAATTTCTAGCAAATTCTAGGTCTCGATGACTTACACTTTTGATTAATCAGGATACAAAATATTAAGTTTCATTAGAAAGATTCAGACTCTAAATAAACTTTAAGCGAATTATTTTCATCCAGGAACCACATTTCCTAATTCTGTTCCTTATTCTGTCTCACTGACTCTCTGACCTCCACCATATGGACATGGCCTCATCTGCTAACTGAAATGACTTTTCTGTCATAATACTGACATCAATTTGTGGTCTCTGTCAGGCATATTGTGTTGAATCACCCTTGTCTAAACTCTGTCACCACCTACAAGCATAAATGGCAATCAGTCTCAACAGTTGCATATAGATGAGAAAGATGGGATCATAACACCAACCTTAATTCATCACAGTTAAGTTTGGAGCCTCTACAGTTATGACATAACACTCAAATAGAACAATATTATGGAGGACAGGAATATTGAACAATTAGTTCTGATACACCTTCCTGAAAAATGCCAAAAATCACAATATATAAACGACAGTTAGAATCATTATAGAAGATGATTCCAGTAATGATCTATTGCACACTGATGCTTTTTTTATTGCTTTTCCTGGACAACCTTGATCTCAATTCTTCTTCTAATTCAAAATTTTAGATTCAAGACTTTGCAACCACTTCTGCATCTAGCATAGTGTCTGATGGGTCTATTACCAATGCTAATCAGATAATTGATCATTCAAATCACATCTTTCATTAAGTACAAAAAGTCAATATAAATGATTGTAAGACAGTTTTATTCATTTTCTGTATGCTAAAACATCAATCATTTTATAGCTTTTCTATAAGGACTTAAGCATGCTGTGCATAAAAATCACTTAGAACAGTGACTATAGGTTTAGGTAGTTCTATACTATAAATTTACTTCTTATTCAGTAATTTTGAGGCACCCCTTTACTATGGATCACTATTTTGTTTATGACAATTGACATTAGCATTGCCCTTTTTTCTGGGGTCAAATAGGACTTATTCATTAATGAAACCTTGGTAGAAAAAGATTGATAAACAGAAAAAAGTACAAAGCTGTCTTCCTATCCTGTGAGTTGAATCATACCTTTCCCCAAGAATATTGCAAGCCTAAGTCCTAACATCTATTACATTAGAATGGAACTTTATTTGAAGACAAATACAGCTTTCAAAGAGAGAGTAATGTGTACAGTCATTAGGATGCTTCTCCTTGCTACATGGCAGGCATCTTTAGAAGACATGTATAGGTACAATCAAAATATAGGCCTTAAGTTGAGTTTAGTATAGTCGTTCGAATAAAATATTTATCCTGAATTGAAGCAATTTAAATATTTGACCACCAGTTGCTAGATGTTTTTGAAAGAAGAGAATAGGTGTGTGGTTTCAAAATATTTATGTTCTGCTTTCTGCTTCCACTTTGGGGTTGGAGTGTGAGCTCTAACCTGTTCCTGAGTCCTGCCTATATATGGCCATTGAGGACCTCAACTCTCTGAAACCACAAACTTAAATAAATTCTTCCTTCTTTATGTTGCCTAGCTTATGATATCATACATAGAGAAAAGAAATGAAGATAACCAAAGGCCATCTGTATTCTAAGTAGAGTCCATCTGGTACAGTTCATTCCACCATATTTATCTTACAACAGAAGCTTCCACGAACAGTAATAAAACATACTTTTTTCAGTGCTTTATCTGGTCTGTGGGGCTTCATTATATTCACCCAACCACACTGGCATATATCCAGCCTCCTGCGATATCTTAACACAAAGAGTTAGGAAATAAGTCTGTAAATACAGCATTGACAGTAAGTTACTGGATTATGTAATAATATCATACTTTTAAAAGACATATTGGAAGAGGGAGCCCCTTCATGTAGGCAATGGGAAGAAGAGGAAGAATTTGTTGTGGGAAAAAAAATAATGGCTGAAATGTAAGTGCAGAGAATATCTAATTTTAAAAAAATGAGAGAAAAAGAAAAAGGAAAAGAATTAAGCCAACACACACAGGCACCATGAGGGCTCGTTTTAAAGGATAGACAGAGTGAATATGGACTTCTGCCACTCCAGTGTGCTTCTCACAGCGACAAGAATACAGGGTTCTGTTCTATTTATCCATGGCCAAGACTTGTCTTTGTTCTCTCTTTCTCTATTGGCAAATTTCCTCTAACAGTTCTTATCACTTGGAGAATTACAGCAGGTCATTGTTTGCAGTAATGGGACCAAAGCTTAGAAGCTTAGCAATTAAAACAAAACAAAACAAAAACAAAAACAACAACAAAAAAAAAGCATGCAGGCTTGGCTGGTTCTCCCTTGCCCCGTGCATGGTCAATGCCTCTGTCTGTTACTCCATCAAGGTTGGAAGTTTCCAGAGGCCTTTTCTTTCCTTTAAAGAGGTTTATTATGACCAAAAAACTTTTATGTCCTGTCTTCAATGCTGTGGTTGTGTTTTAAGAGATGGTCTCACTTAAATGTCAGGGTCTTACTGTTATCAGATGAAACTGGAAATAATTAAGGTCATAACACAAGGGCAAATATATGACAACATAAGTGAAGAGAAAAAAAATGTCCACAGATAAATATAAAAGTAGGAACAAAATGTGAAAAGGTAAAGTTTCAAATCCATGAAAATGAAATGGGCTTATTCCCTGGAAGAGTGAAGCAAAGGCTGATGCTGAAAACAGGAGAAACCACTAAAGCTGAATTGCTAAGAGAAAGAAGAAAAACCTAGGTGAAAGCTTTGAGGGTCAGTGGGACAAATCATACTACACAATATGGGCTGAGATTCAATTCCCAGAAGAGGAAAGCCAATGCATGTTAGAATTCCAGGAAGGGCATCAGTCCATATGTGAGAGATACAGTGAAGCCAGGGAGAACACAGACAACAAAAACTGTAGTTAGCCAGTTTATTGAAATTGCTTTTTCAGGTCAGAGGTGTGCAAACATGTGGAAGAGAAGAGGCAATGGGTATTTATTAAAATCACACATGCATACCCCTACACACACACACACACACACACACACACACAGAGAGAGAGAGAGAGAGAGAGAGAGAGAGAGAGAGAGAGAGAGAGAGAGAGAGAGAGAGAGAGAGAAAGAGAGAGAGAGAGAGAAAGACATAACAGACATACACACTCACCATTTACATACACATGCACATACACCCACATACACGCACTAAACAAATGACAATTCTGCTGCATATCTATCATTCTTAGTACTTTGTGATCTTGACACTAGACTGGGTTACATGTGGTTCTATGTCTGCTAACAGAAATAATGAGATCCTCTGTCAACAATCCTAAATGGGAGATCTGGGAGAAGATTTGTCATGATGTGACTCAATTACAGAAAGATCAGCACCGTGGCCTCTGAGAGGACCAGTTTTTTCCCCTCAAGCATTGCTGGGAGAAATTCCTTCTAGACCTCACTCTAACTGAATGCACAGAAGCAAGACAAGACTCAGCCAGACCTGGCTGGTCACAATAAAACTGAGTTCTTCTTCAAAGTCTCTCTTTTTTTTTTTTTTTTTGCCTGTGGAATGGGTGGAAACACAGATACACAAGGTCCGGAAACCACAATGAATAACTATTATTTTTAACCTATTCTCTCATCTTTTTTTCACCTCTGAATTAAATTTTTTTATTCTCACACTGGCAAATTTCTGTCTCATGTGTTTTGGGTGAACCAATCACTGATGGCTCTGAACAAAGTGAACACCTGTAAGCCACCACTAATTTTTGAGAACTAGGAAAAAATTTTCTGTAAGAAAAAACAAGGTTGGGTAGTGACAATTTACCCATGTATACTAGACCTTTGTCAGTCATATGGATAGAGGGCACAGTACAGTCATTGCTCTTGAAAGTACCCAATGGATATGTATATATCCAAGAATGGCAGGAAAAATTAGTAACTAGATGATTTGGGAACACTGGATGCTTCAAGCCAGTGCCTGAGTAAGAGAATAACATTTTTAGGAAAGAAACAGCCCCACAGAAAGAGTCTTTCCTCTCCACTTTTCACCATAAGATTCAAGTGAAGTCGGTGTGAAATTCCAATGATTAAAATATGATAATCCAAGATGATTATACCCTTTGTACTAGCTCATCATTGTACCTTGTAACCCAGTCACAGCTTTTCCTTGGACACAACAAGAAACGATTGGAGAATAAATTATTATGGGGCTACTTAAATTCCTAATTATTTATATTTATTGGGTGCTGTGATGATCTTGCACATGCGTACAACATATGGTCAAAGCTAGGTAATTAGCATCTCCTTAAACATTTTTTGTTTAATTGTGTTGCAAGTCTTTGAATGTCCTATTCCTAGTTTTTTTTTGGGAAACAAGTAATGAATTCTATACTAAAAATAAATAAATAAAAGATATATGGTAGAAAAGATATAGTTCATAGACTACAATCTATTATTGCTATTTTTTTAAGATGGACAAATTACCTTGTAAAGATTTAGGCTATATCCATTAACTTCATGTATTTGGGAACTCTCAGACTTTAGCAGAAATTTTCAATTTATTATTATTATCTATCTCTATCTGTCCATCCATCTATCATCTATCTATCTATCTATTTATCTATCTATCTATCTATCTATCTATCTATCTATCTATCTATCTATTTATCTACCAATTCATCTCTATCATTTAACAATTTTATGGGTATCTTCCAATAATTGAATACATAGCTGTAGAAAGCAATGAGAATAAATAAATTATTTACTCCCTAATGATATGTGACCATCCCACATATTCCATCCTCACCAATACTCAGAAGTAACTCTTAGAAGGGAAATATGAAGGCATATAAGAGCTGAATGTTGCGGTAAAATGATGTAAAGTACAAAATCTGGACTTGACATCAGTATTATACATATTAGCTAATATGAGTTTTATTACTTCTGTAAGATCTGCACAAAAAGCATTGTACAAAATGCTGGCATAGACGGTTGTTAGTCGGAGCTCTTTAGGCTCATTCCTGACTGAGAACTTAATGGTAGATCCTCACTTGATAGCTGATAAGCTGAGAAGCAGAAGTTAATTTTTCTTCTAATTCTCTCTCTACGTCTATGTCTCTCTCTCTCTCTTTCCCCCCTCTCTCTCATTTATATATAGAAATTAATATGAAAATGGAAAAATACATTTGAAAGGTAGTGTAAATGGCCCAAGGTCACATGATACATTGAAAACCCTAAATATGAAACCACTTCTTCTGATCATGCAGCTCATCTAATAGTTTTAGAGATTAGATATGTAATCTCTATTCTCATGTTTTATCCTGGACAACATACAAACCAAAAGGAAATAGTTTGTATGCTTAGCATGAATCCTATAAGTAGTTTGCAAATCCCCAACCTGATCCTGGTGGCTGCAGTGTGGGGTAAATCCTGTGGGCACTTGCTATCATTATGAATTCATTTGCTGATTTATGGACTATTTCAGTGTAATTTAGCGTCCTAATGATTCTAGTAAAGAAGTATCAAATGTATTTCTCAATCTTCGGATGTCCTTCTAAAAGCAAAACTAAAATAATTTCTGTAAACTCTTTTAATCCTAAATGAAATTAAAAAAAACAGACAATGATACAGAACACCTGGACCCCAACTCTCCAGTTTATTACATGGGCAGCTGTGGTTGCCAGCTCCCCATTTTGAAACCTGCATCGCAATCACGGCCACAATGTGGGCATTATTTTGGTTGCAGATCCATTTCTTGGTGCTGGTTTTGAGTCTCTAAAATAATGAAACAGAACCCTGCGTACATAACTCTGTTTCTTTTAACTCCATGCAAAAGAAGTATGATGGAAGAGATCACAGATTAAATAGTATAAAGGAACCAATAAAAATTAAAATGAGTATGATAATTTTAAAATAGATATGAAGAAAAGCTCTGAAGTTTAAAGTTGCATAGAAATTTTCATTGCCATCTTTTAAAAAATATTTTATTTATTTATATTTTAGTTATTGTTTCCCCTTGGAATCCCTACCATAGTGTCCCATCCCATTCTAAAACCCACTTGTCTCCAAAAAGTTCTTTCCCCATGTCTACAGTCCTCCCCCTTCTCTAGGGTTTCAATTCTCTCAAGGATTAAGCACATCTTCACCCACTGAGAACAGATCAGGTAGACCTCTGCTGCCTATGTGCAAGGGGCCCCAGATTACCCTATATATGCTCCTGGTTTTAGCTCAACCTATGGGAACTCAGTGAGCTGTAAATTAGTTGAGATTGTTGGTTTTCCTATGGCATTATTCTCCATTTCAGGTTCTTCAGTCCTTCCTTTAATTCAACTATTGGGGCCCCAGACTTCAGTTCAATGGTTGGACTGCATCTGCCTCAGTATGCTGGCTGGGAGGGCCTCTCAGAGGACAGCCATGCCAAGATACCATATATAAGTCCATCAAGTAGACCTGCCTGGTCACAATAAATATGAGTTCTTGTTCATAAAGTCCTTCTTCCTAATAGCTGAATAGCATTCCATTGTTTAAATTAATGACATTTTCTGTATCCATTCTTCAGTTGAGGCATGTCTCTGTTATTTCCAGCTTCTGGCTATTACAAATAAGGCTGTTAGAAACATGATGGAGCATGTGTCCTTGTTATTGGTATAGTGGGACATCTTTTGGGTATATGCCCAAGAGTGGTATATATCGGTCTTCAGATAGAACTATTTCTAATTTTCTGAGGAACTGTCAGAGTTATATCCAGAGTGGTTGTGCCATTTTCCCACCCCATCAACAATGGAAGAGTGTTCATCTTCCCCCACAACTTTGTCATCATCTGCTGTCATTTAAGTTTTTGACCTTAGCTACTCTGATTGGTGGGAGCTGGAATCTCTGGGTCATTTTGACTTGCCTTTCTCCGATGAATAAGGACTTTGTGTATTTCTTCAAGAACTCCTCAGCCAATTTTGATTGTTCTGTTGTGAATTCTATGCTTAGCTATATACCACATTTTTGAATTGGATTTTTTAGGGTTTTAAAGCTTAATGTTTTAAGTTCTTTACATTTTTGAAATTAGGCCCCTGTGGGACATAAGGTTAGTAAAGGTATCCTCCCAATCTGTAGGATGCTGATTTGTTCTATTGATTTTGTCTTTTGACTTACAAAAGCTTTACACTTTCATGAGTTCCCAATTGTTTCATAAGTTATCAAATTTGATCCTAGAGGGTGAGCCACTGGAGTTCTGTTCAGTACATGTTCCACTGTGCCAATGAGCTTGAAGCTTTTCCTCCACTTTCTCTTCTGTTAAATTTAGTTTATCTGGCTTTATGTGGGTTCCCTTGGACTTGAGCTTTGGGTAAGGTGATAAACATGGAACTACTTTCATTCTTCTTTATACTGACCACCAGTCAGATCAGCACCGATCACTGAATGTGCCTTTTGTTTTGATTTCTTTTGTTTTGTTTTGTTTTCTGTATAATTCTGTCTTTCTCAAAGATGGAAGGTGTATGAGTTTACTTTGGAGTCTTCAATTCTATTCCACTGATAACATTCTGTCTCTGTACCAATACCAAGCAGGTTTTAATCATCGTTGCTTTGTAGTGTATCTTCGAATTAGGAAGAGTGATTTCCCTAGAAGGTCTTTTATTGTAGAGAATTATTTTGAAAATCCTGAGGTTTTTTATGTTTTTTAATATAAATATTGAAAATTACCATTTTCATCTCTATGAAGAATTGTATTGAAATTTCAATGAGGATTACACTGAATCTGTAGATTGCTTTTGGTAAGGTGCTAATTTTCACTAGGGGCATGGAAGAGCTTTCACTCTTCTGAGATCTATTTTCTTTTTCTTTTTTTTTTTTCCTTTATTTTATTTATTTATTTATTTATTTATTTTTTTTTTTTTTTGGTTTGTTTCTGGGATTTGAAGGTTTTTTTTCTTATTTATTTTTTAAACTTTATTTTAATAAACAAAGATAATGGGAAAAAAATTAAACATTTTTCCATAAATGTATTCAAATACATTTTTGTCAGTGCTTGCCTTTTTTTTTTTTTTTTTTTTTTTTTAAGGTTTGATACTCAACATTAAGGTCTTACTAGTTACAATGAGCAAAATATAAATGTAAAACAGGATGTAAACCAGAATTCGTAAACGTTTTCTTGGTGTATAAGGATTGAGCATAATGTCTTTTTTTGTTTGTTTGTTTGTTAGTTTTGTTTTCTTTTCTTTTTTCTTGAATTGCAAAAAGTCTATGAGTTGTTTATGGGGCAATCCGAGCTTCTGGAGTTAGCATTCCGCTATCATTGACTGCATATTATGTCTGTTCTTTTGTGACTGGGTTATATCAAACAGAATGATATTCTCTAGATGCAACAATTTTCTTAAGAATATGGTTAAGTCATTGTTTCTGATAGCTGAGTAGTACTCCATTGTGTAAATGTACCACAATATTTGTATCCATTCATCTTCTGAAGGACATCTGGGTTCTTTCAAGTTTCTAGCTATTATAAATAGAGGTGGTATGAACATTGTGGTGCATGTATCTTTGTTGTATATTGGAATGTCTCTGGGGTATATGACCAGAAGTGGAATAGCTAGATTTTCAGGAAGTACTATGTCCAATTTTCTGAGGAATCGCCAGAGTGATTTCCAGAGTGGTTTTATCAGTTTACAACCCCACCAACAGTGGAGAAGTGTTCCTGTTTCTCCACAACCTCGCCAGCATCTGCTGTCATCTGAGTTTTGGATCTTGGCCAATCTGACTGGTGTGAGGTGGAATCTCAGGCTTGTTTTAATTTGCATTTCCCTGATGGCTAAGGATGTCAAACATGTCCTTAGATATTTCTCAGCCATTCCATATTCCTCAATTGAGAAAGTTTTGTTTAACTCTGTACCCCATTTTTTAATAGGGTTCTTTGATTCTCTGGTGTCTAGCTTTGTGTGTTCTTTGTATTCTTTGGTATTAGGCCTGTATCTGACTTGGAGTTGGTAAGGATCTTTTCCCATTCTGTTGGCTGCCGTTTTGTTTTCTTGACAATGTCCTTAGCCTTACAGAAACTTTGAAATCTCATTAATTCCCATTTGTTAAACTTTGACCTTAGAGCTTCAGCTATTGGTGTTTTGTTCAGAAAATTTTCTCCCAAGCCTATGTGTTCTAACGTTTTCCCTACTTTCTCATCTAATAGTTTCAGTGTATCTGGTTTAATGTGAACACCTTTGATCCATTCACACTTGAGCTTTGTACAAGGAGATAAGAAAGGGTCTATTTTCATTCTACTGCATACTGAGTGCCAGTTGGACCAACATGATTTGTTGAATAGGCTGTCCTTTTTCCATGAAATGTTTACAGCCCCTTTGTCAAAAATCAGGTGACCATATACATGAGGGCTCACTTCTGGATCTTCTATTCTATTCCATTGGTCCACATGCCTATTTCTGTACCAGTACCATGCAGTTTTCAGCACAATTGCCTTGTAATATAGCTTGAGGTGAGGGATAGTGATACCCGCAGTTGTTTTCTTGTTGTTGAGGATGGATTTCAATATTCTAGGTCTTTTGTTATTACAGATGAAATTGCATATTAATCTTTCCAACTTAATGAAGAACTGGGTTGGAATTTTGATGGGGATTGCATTGAATCTGTAGATTGCTTTTGGTAGGATGGCCATTTTTAAAATGTTGATCCTTCCAATCCATTAGCATGGGAGATCTTTCCATTTTCTGAGATCTTCCTCGATTTCCTTCTTTAGTTTGAAGTTCTTGTCATACAGGTCCTTCACTTGCTTAGTTAGAGTCCCACCAAGGTTTTTCATAAATTTTTTGACTATTTTAAAGGGTGTCTTTTCCCTAATTTCTTTCTTCACATGTTTATCCTTTGAATATAGGAAGTCTACTGATTTGTTTGAGTTAATTTTATATCCAGCCACTTTGCTGAACTTGTTTAACAGCTGTAGGCGTTCTCTGGTGGAATTTGAAGGGTCACTTAAGTAAACTATCATGTCATCTGAAAAGAGTGATATTTTTACTTCTTTCTTCGGGTTTGTATCCTTTTGATTTCCTTTAGTTGTCTAATTGCTCCAACCAGGAATTCCAGTATTATGTTGAATAGGTAGGGTAGAATGGGCAGCCTTGTGGAGTCCCTGATATTAGTGGGATTGCTTCAAGTTTTCCACCGGTAAGTTTGATGTTGGCTGTTGGTTTGCTGTATATTGCTTTTATTATGTTTAGGTATGGACCTTGGATTCCTGTTCCTTCCAGAACTTTTAACATGAAGGAGTGTTGAATTTTTCAAATGCTTTCTCAGCATCTAATGAGATGACCATGTGGTTTTGTTCCTTGAGTTTGTTTATATGGTGGATTACATTGATGGATTTCCTTATATTAAACAATCCCAGCATCCCAGGGATGAAACCTACATGGTCATGTTGAATGATCATTTTGATGTCTTCTTGGATTTGGTTTGCAAAGATTTTTTTGAGTATTTTTCCATCAATGTTCATAAGTGAGATTGGTCTGAAGTTCTCTTTCCTTGTAGGGTCTTTGTGTGGTTTAGAAACAAGGTTTATTGTAGCCTCAAAAAATGAGTTAGGTAGTATTACATCTGATTCTATCTTGTGGAATCGTTTGGAGAGTATTTTTGTTATGTCTGCAATAAATGTCTGATAAAATTTTGCACTGAACCAATCTGGATCTGGGCTTTTTTTGGTTGGGAGGCTTTTTATGACTTCTTCTATTTCTTTAGTTGTTATGAGATTATTTAGATGGTTTACCTAGTCTTGGTTTAACTTTAGGATCTTGTATCTGTCTAGGAATTCATTCATTTCCTCTAGATTTTCCAACTTTGTGGAGTATCGACTTTTGTAGTAGGATCTGATGATTTCTTGAATTTCCTCAGTTTCAGTTGTATGTCTCCACTTTCTTTTATGATTTTGTTAATTTGTATGCTCTCTCTTTGCCCTTTAGTTAGTCTGGCTAGGAGTTTATCAATATTGTTGATTTTCTCAAAGAACCAGCTCTTGGTTTTGTTGATTCTTTTCATGGTTCTTTTTGTTTCTGTTTGGTCTATTTCTACCCTATGTTTGATTATTTCTTGCCTTCTACCCCTCTTGGGTGTATCTGCTTCCTTTTGTTCTAGAGCTTTTAGCTGTGCTGTCAAGTTGCTGATGTATGCTCTCTCAAGTTTCTTTTTGGAAGAGCATAGAGCTATGAGTTTTCCTCTCAGTACTGCTTTCATTGCATCCCAGAGGTTTGGGTATATTGTGTTTGATGTTCTTATTGTACAGATATTACACTTACTTGTTAATAGTTACATCAAAATATTGTATACTATTTGTGGGCATTGTGAATGGTGTTTATGCCCTAATTTCTTTCTCACCCCGTTTCTCAGTTATATACAGGAAGGTCATTGATTTGCTTGAGGTCAATTTATATTCTTTCTTTTACGGAAGTTGTTTATCATTTGTAGTAGTTCTTTAGTTATTATTTGGGGTTTGCTTATGTATACTAACATATCGTCTGCAAATACTGACATTTTGACATTTTCCTTTCCAATGCCCAGGATTTCCTTTTGTTTTCTAATTGCTTTAGCCAAAACTTCTATTACTATATTAAATTGATAGGGTGAGAGTGGGCAGCCTTTTCTTGTCCTGGACTTTAGTGGAATTGATTCTAGTTTCTCTCCATTTAATTTAGTGTTGTCTGTTAGTTTGCTATATATTGCTTTTATTTATTTAGGTACATGCCATGAATTTCTGATCTTTCCAGTACTTTAAAAATGAAGGTGAGTCTATGTTTTCAAAGAGTTTTTCAGTATCTAAATGAGATGACCATGTTTTTCTTTTTTTTTTTTATCGAAGTTGTTTTCATATTATATTACATTGATTAATTTTAATTTATATTAAATCATCTTCGCATCCATGAGATGGAGCCTACTTAATCTTGGTGAATGATGGTTTTGATTTGTCTCAGAATTTGGTTTGAAAAAATTTTATTGAATATTTTTGCATCAAAACTTTTAAGCGAGATTTGTTTTATGTTTTTTACTTTGTTATGTTTAATTATCAGAGGAACTATGGCTTAGGTGAATGAATTAGGTAGTGTTTCTTCTAATTCTATTTCGTGGAGTAGTATTTGATAGTCTGGTAGAATTCTGCACCAAAACTATCTGGCTTTCGGCTTTTGCTGTTGTTTTGTTGATATATTTTTAATGACTATTTTTCTTTCTCTGGGGTTTATGGGACTGTTTAGATACTTTACCTGCTCTGGATTTAACTTTGATAAGTGATATTTATCTAGAAACTCATCCATTGGTGACTGAGAGTTTTTTTAGGTATAGTATCCTTGACTGGTATTTGTGTTTTCTTAGACTCTGGATGATCTCTATCCAGGATGTTCTAGAGTGTCTGTTAAGAAGTCTGCTCTAATTACGATTGGTATACCTTTATAGTTACTTGGCTTTTATCTCTTACACAGTTTAATATTCTTTCTTTGTTCTGTGTATTTAATGTTTTCATTATTATATGATGAGAATAATTTTTTGTCTAATCTATTTGATGTCCAGCAGGCTTCTTGTACATTTATGGCCTTCTTCTAAGATTATTTAAAGATGTTTTCTAGACCTTTGACTTGTGATTATTCACCGTTTTATCTTTTTATTATTTTTAGTTTTTTTTTT
This sequence comes from Micromys minutus, assembly GCF_963924665.1. Lineage (NCBI taxonomy): Eukaryota > Metazoa > Chordata > Mammalia > Rodentia > Muridae > Micromys > Micromys minutus. The sequence continues at coordinate 11,808,853 of NC_137963.1, read as the reverse complement.
TTATTGTATTCAGAATTTCCTGTATATTTTGTGTTAGGAACTTCTTATACTTTGAAATTTTTTGACCGATTTGTCAATATTTTCTATTGTATCTTTTATGCCCAAGAGTCTCTCTTCTATCTCTATATTCTGTTGGATATGCTTTCATCTGTAGCTCCTGATCTCTTCCCTAAGTTGTCTATCCTCAAGTTTGCCTTCATTTATGGTGTTGTTGTTGTTGTTGTTTTGATTTGCTTTTTTTTCTTTTTTTTATTTCTTTCACTATGTTTTTCAATTTCTTCACATGCTTGATTATATTTCATGTAATTTCAAAGGTTTTGTTTCTTCTTTAAGGGTTTCTATCTGCTTGCCTGTGTTTTCCTCTATTTCTTCAAGGGAGTTCCTTATATCCTTCTTGAAGACATTTATCATCTTCATGAGATAGGAATTTTAGGTCATTATCTTGTTTTTCATGGTTAGCTAGGGCTTGCAGTAGTGGGAGAACTGTGTTCTGATGGAGCCAACATATGTTGGCTTCTGTTGCTTATGCTATTGTGCTTGCCTTTTAACATTCGGTTCTTTCTGGTATTATCTGGCCTGGGTGTCTCATATTCTTTGGACACAAGTGGAGTCTATGACCTGAGTTAGAGCTTATCTCCTTGGAGGCAGGGAATGATGTTTCTGGCTAAGGTAGGCCTCCTGTATATTTGGTTAGAACAGGCCTCCTGTCCTCCTGGTTACTGTAGGTTTCCTGCTTCTTTGGTTACTTAGGACCTTCTGGGAAGCATATAGGCTGCAGATTTTGTCTGGGTTATATGAAAATTTAATTGCACAAGTGGACAGTTCTTGGAAACATGTTTACAATTTCAACTTACTTAATAACCCCTGAATAAAAACATAAAAGTGGTTATTTTTATTAGCTTGAAATAGATAGAATAACATGGTGAAAAAAGTCAGAGTAAATAGATCCAATAAGGCTTAATTCAAAGGTGTCCTTTATGAGTAAAACATATGATTAAATTTTCTTCCAGAAAAAATAATACTTCATAGAAGTTATTGGTTCACCTTTGGATTACATTCACTTAGCTTTTAAGACATATCTCACAGCTATGAATTTGAAGGCAACCCTGATGTTTGTCTTGGCTTTTTAGTATTCAGCCACACGATAGTTGATAAAAGAGTAAAACAGTACCTGATAAACATCAAGAAACTAATTATACTTAAGTCTCACACTTTTTTCTTACTAGACTAAATTTTAGTATTTTCCCCAATAGGAAAAAAAAAGTTTGTTTAATCGAGTATGTTAGTGTATCTCAATATATCCACTGAAATAATAGAGCTGTTCACATTAAAGCAGGTGGTGGTATCTGGCACAAAATCATACTTGTTGGTTTACAGGATCTGAAAATCCTATTTTTTAAACCTCCAGAGCTAACTCCCTCATAATTGCTATCACAATGTTTTCTATGTGATTTTAAAATGTTAATCAGTTAGAAAAAAATTCTTCCACGATTATTAGATAAATGCACTTTTGCAAATGAGAAATTGATTGATAGTCCCAATCTGAAACTCACCTGTAAGAGCACAGAGCAAAGAAGCCACCCCTGCAGCCATAAGCTTCCCAACAATATGTCCTTGGTCCCTCTGTAAGCTGTCAAAGCAGACAATTGCCTAGATAGATGATGGATGGCATGTTTTAGATTTTTACTTACCCTCAGCGGTCTTTGGAATGATATATAAAATGTCTATTTTTCAGTTACTGTCTGAGTCACTGCTTGCTTGCTTGCTTATATAAGGAATGGCAGGCCTCACGTGGGCATTATTACTGTTCAGAAATTCCACTTACCTGGCCTTCCAGTACTTAGCATGAGAATGAGGAGAAAAAGGTTCTAACAGGTACATATTCATTGCCCATTAATTGTACCCAAAGAGGTAGCCAACTATGCCAGGCTCACTTCAATACTGCCAATTTCAGGGTAGGAAAAGGTGACAGGTCTTTTTTTTTTTTTTTTTTTTTTTTTTTTTTTTTTTTTTAATTCATGCTACAATAATTTTTTTTAATATTTTTTTACCACCTGACTTTTAAATATTCCTAAGGTGATTGCAATATGCTACAACCATATTCTGAATTTCTTTGCATGCAATTCAAGGATCTTTCAGATAGGCTCTTTGTCAACTTCTCTAGCTTCCTTCTGAGTGAAGACTAGCTGAATGGCTTGCCCAGTTGCACATACTTTCTTTCTTTGACTTTCAAACATTTGACCCCTTCACCTCTGAGCCCATGCACATGCTGTTTTCTTTGCTTGAACACCAATTATGTTGTTTCTACTTTCCTCTCAGTTCTCATCTTATATTAACTGCCACCTCTATCAAAATCTCTTCTGTGACTTCAATATAACATGTCAGGAGCCATTCTGTTATTCTTCCCAAAAGATTGCTTAATACACTAATGGGAATGGATTCTTACATCGTCTGCTTTGCCTTTTAAACTTTCAGTTTCAAAGGGGCAGACAATATGCAAATCTTGCTGATGTGGTATCTCCCTAGTGCCCCTTCTAACATTCAGGAAGAGTCAGTAAATACACACATTTTGCAGAATAAATTAATCAGCGACTGAGAATGAAGACTAAAGTTAAGGTAGGGACAAGCAAGGTTAAGAGCAAGAAGAGCATTTAAGATGGTGACTATAGATCAGATAAAATTCCAGGCTGTTGACAGACAGGTGGTGCAGTCAGCTGTCACCTTGAAAGAAAGCAAAGTTATTAACAGTTCAGATAAGAAAAAAAACAAAGGTAAAGAAAACTCCACATTGAAGAGCAGGGTTGACAAGGTAGCTATAGGGACAAGCATTTCCATTAAACAGTTTTATGGGTTAGGCAGGCAAATCTAACACAAGCTACTTCTCATCTTTATTACTTAGTATGGGATCACTGGATAGTAGGGTATCTTAAAGGTCTCTCCAAATGCTACAAACTACATAAAAAGTTCTGTGGATATGGAGTATGTATTAAATATGCTCAAGGGATTTATGGATATAATTCAACTTTTTTTTGTGGTTCACCTAAGTCATATTTAATGGTTAAAAAACTGATTAAACTCTAAGTTGTAGCAAAGGGTCAGTGCCATTCTAAGTTATTTTGGTTCCCCTTTATCTACTAAGCAATTCTATATATGAAAATACAGTGGTTACTCTATAAGTCAGAATTTTCTATGTGAATCTGTGGGCTGTGGCCCTTTTGGGGTCTAATTACCTTTTCACTGTGGTCTCCTAAGACCACAGTTCACCACAAAACCAAAAGTGTTTTGGTCTGCTAGTCAAGAGAAAGCAGACAAAAAGCAAAAGTTCCCCTGTTCTGTTTCCTAAAAAGGTTTCTAGCAGGTACAGTGATCCAGATGACATAGGGATTAAGGAAGACTCTTTCTATCTCAAGATCCAAATTTAAGGTATGTCTTTCCCAGTCCCCCCCACACAAAAAAAAATCTTAATTAAAGACATGTCTTTCCACATAAAGGATCAGGCTTAGAAGCCAATCCTACTTCCCTGAATTAAACAACATTTCTTTACAGTTTCCCTCTTCATTTTGGGTTTTAGTTCCACATGTAGTCAAGCTGAGAAACAAAAATAATTTTATAAAACCACTACTTGTAAACTTGAGACACAGTAACATCTTCTATCATATTTGTAAATTTTCAAATGACGACCATAACTAGATCCTAACCTAAATGTGATATAGTTATCTTACACAAAATTTGAAAGCACATTATATACTTAAGCAGGTCATAATTATGCCTAACATGATATGGCCATCCTTCATATAACTACAAACCCATTATACGTTTACATTAGTTAGCAATTTCTTCTGAGGGACATTGTTTTAGAATATTCAAATTAAATATTATTATCATATTAGATCACATGATAAAGAACTTGAGGAGAGAAAACAAAAATATTTGTACAAATGCATTAACAAAATACTTTGAAAACATTCTTGTCAATTATAATCCTCTATTCTGCAACTGGTTATGTGTCCTTATCTGGTAGTCATCAATACCTTCTTCACCTATGGGTTCTGTTGTTCTTTCACCATAAGCAAGCAAATAGACCTCTTCTGACATTTCACCTGTTTCCTATCTCAACTGCTTTCCATGGCCACTTCATGCCTTCCAAACCAATACTACCTGGGTTACCCTTTCATGACCAAGTTTGGCTGTGAATCCCTTCTGATAAATGCTACCAGAAAAGTGAAATAAGAAAGAGAGCTTATTTCAGGTTATTGTTTTAGAAGAAGAGTTCATAATGGAGAGGAGGCAGAGAGTTCACAGTGCAGGGGACACACAGCTGTAGGTGACTGAAACAGAAAACTCAGAGACAATATCTTTAATTACAAACAGGAAAGAGAGCAATGAAATCAAAAGTGGGAGGAAACACTAAATCCACAAAGTCAACTCTAATTATTTACATCCTCCAATAAGACACTACCTTCTCAAAGTTTCATAACCTCCAGAAACAGCACGATTAACTGAGGCTATGATGAATATTACTCATTGAGACTCTCATGCTAAGAATAGACAAGTCATTACAAAGAGATATTCATAAACATATGTTATACAAAGAGAAAACATGTTACTATATAAATATCTTCTTTAGACATATCTCTATAGTAGTATCTTTTATGTTTATACCTTTGAGAATCATTCATATAAAACCTAAATTCTAGGGATAATTCAGTAATGGTTGTCTTCCATGTACTTTGACTTTTAGTTTCGTATTAGTAACATTCATTTACATTGAATTTTTAGTGTTATTTATGCACCATATCTCCATGATTCTGAGCTCTGTGCTTTTACTTCTCAAAGTCAGTTCATCAAGCACTAGATTTCTTCAGCATTGTGTCGAAAAAGCTTTAGTAACCATTAATCCAGGACTCTGTCCTTTTCATTTTAAGAACTCACGTTTCTCCAAGGAAAATTCAATGCATTTAGTCCTCATTGATTGGCATTTAGTGCTACTAGATGATGCTTTGTGAGAACTCTGGGTGTCTAACCATCAGGTTGATCAATTTGTTATGCTTCTTGTCATGTTAATCTTATTTTGCACCTGGAATACATGTTTCCCATAAAGTCACCTCACTTCATTTAAAAGCAGTGTTTTCCTTAATGCGGCAGTGAAGAAACTGAGGCATGAGCTGCACAGTGATTCTTGGTTATTCTCACTCTATAACAAACAAATTTCTATACACCAAAATAGTATAGTATGGATGTCTTACTTTTAAAAAGAACATCTTATTCTACCTTTAAAATGTCAGCACGCTTGTGAACTTGAAAACGCTAATTTTTTTTCCAGCATTTTAAAATATTTGTTTGGAATAAGGAAGTCAATACTTAACTTTGAAACGTTTTATAAAACTACATTTAGGATAAATTATGAGAAAGGTAATACCTAGAACTCATAATGTTAATAAACAGAGCCTACAAATGAAATTAAGGAGTTGAAATAATAATTATACCATTTGGGAATGTCATAAAATGCAATTTTTGAAGTCTTAAATGAACTACATATTATCAAGTTTAATTTTAATATAACATTTTTATTAATAATTTGAGATTTCACATATACATGTAATATATTTTCATTATATCCTTCTGACTCCTTCTTGAAACTCTAATCTAAATCTAATTCGCTTAAGCTTCCTCCTAATTTCATGTCATTTAAATATTTATGCATTGGGACTAATTAGAGCTATATATATATATATATGGGGCTATACACTGGGACATGGTTTATTTTCAGGCAGCACAAACTTTGTAATACTTATTTTTGCACATTTTTGAAAAAACATATTGTTTATATCCATCCATTGCTCCCCACAGCATCATACTTCATATGCCCTCCCAACTTTATGTACTCCTCCTTTAAGTATTTTTTAAAAATTGATTAGTTTTTAAAGAAGTAAGTCCAATTAGTGTGCACATAAACATGTAAATGTAAACTCACCCACTGGGAGATGAGGTACCTACCAGTGTGCACAGTGCTAAATAAAAGGGACTTTCCTTTCCTCAACATGCAGAAGCTTGCAAAATGATAAAGATGGAAGACAGTCTCTGTGGGAATTAAATGATGAAGTGTGCAGGTCTGCCATAGTGACTGCTGCTGCTGGACTGTCCAAATTTCCATAGGGACAAAGGTGAACTTAGGAAATGAAGTAGCATGGAAAGAATTTCAGTGGATGGGAAGAACAGGTATATATGAAGTAAAGGCACAGAGGAAGGAACAGCAATTTATGTGGGTAAAGAAAACACAGAAACTGAAATGAGAAGAAGCCACTAGAAGAGTCACTTCTGTGATACTGTTTGTTACAATGAGTTGGTCCCTGATACGCATATCAATAATAGTAAGACAGAAAGTCATTGAGGATATCACTAGGCAATATTGAGTATTTTCTTTACCATGTTCACATAAGGGCTTTGTTCCCTTTCTTCCTCTGGCATCTTTGGTAAGTTCTCAGACCTGATTTTATTTATGTGACTTCGATATGTTCTTGTGCTCCTTCAGTTCCAATTTATTCTGGTAAATTTGTAAGATGGGCACCTATCTCCTTCTAGAAATAAGTTCCAGTTTTATAGATTTCACTTGAACAGTGGTGTGATTTGTCCTCTAATGGGCAGAGTCATCATACTTCTGTGTTTGTACTGAAAATATTTAAAGGTTACTCATATTATGGAATCCATAATCATATGAAACAGATACTAAGAAACACTTTTATAGAATATGAATTAACTCAGGCTAATGTGGTATGATTTTAATTACCCTCAAATGTAAAGTTAGATTATTATAAGACATGAGTAGCTTGTGCAAACATTGACAATTCTGCTACAGAATAACTAGGGCAATGGTTCTAAACTTTCCAATACCTTGGAATAACTAAGAGAAATTTAAACTTCTGGTACCAGAGTCCTACATGTAAATATCAGGATTTTACAGGTCTGCAAAGTGGTTTAGACTTTAGAACTTTAAAAACATCCTTGGTTGCCTATACTGGACAGATTTAGAAATCACTGGAGGAGGAGAAGTAACTGTGAAGCTTCAAAATTATTTTACTTTCATCACTGATTTTTCAGCTTACTTTTTCCCTATACAGACATGTTTGTATTTAATTGGCTACACTTTGAAGGTATTGACAAGCTCAGATCTCAGCTCTTAATACCCTTGGATCTACTACAAAGTGTTGTCCAGCCTAGTCCAAATTCCACCAGGCAGTGACAAAAGTTGGGATTATTCCAACAAAGGTCTGTTGTCTAGTACTCCAATGCATGTTAGGACCATGAGTAGTTAACCAGAGATTCTTGAAAATTAGCTTTTTATTCTCATGGGTTGTAGGTAAAATATCAGTCTCCAAAGATGTTACAGTGACTCTGAACCAGAAAATGACTCAAAACAGGAGTATATTGTATGCATACATGCATACATACATATGTACATGCACATACACACAAGCACATATGTAATTTTTATTTGTATGCTTGTGTATGCCCACATAATTTTATGTGTACTACATGTGTGAAGATACCTATGGAGGCCTGAGTTAAGTCAGCATAAGTTAAATAACTCAGGCTAACCCTGTAATTTAGTTACATGGGTTGTGTGTTGCTTTATGTGGGTGCTGAGAGATGAGCCCAGGTCTTCTCTAATAGTTGTAGACCTTCTTTACCAATGGACCATCTGCATCCCCTCGGCATGAACATTTTACAGAAAGAGGGAATGGAGATCCTATAAGAGCAAGTCTTTGAGCCATAATCCTAGAGAGTTTGAATAAATGTTTTCTAATTAAAATTTCCTATTTTCCCAAATATAAGTTGATGAATTAGTGTTACAAAAGAAAATGTAAGAAGTCGAAAACTTCAAACTCACATGCGATTTTTAAACCTGTGAACTTCCGTATGGCATAAAGTATTCCAGTAGATAAATGACCACAACTATGATGTTAAAACTGAACTGCAAAAAATAGAAAATTATTTGATGATAGGTTAAAACAAATAACACCTCTCCTCTTGTTCCTTGTGGCAGCAAAGTATCCCTGTGTGGCTCATGTGTATCCATAGAAAGGATGACACTCAGGTCTTGAGACTTTGTCTCCATCTACTTGTTTACAGCCTCACTGAGTTTATCTGCCTCTTGCAATGTCTATAATTAAATGCTCTTTCATTTATTTCATAGCTGTTTCCTTATAAATATTTTTATTACATCTGTTAATAATTAAAATTTACCAAGCAGTTTCCAAAAATATGCCTTTACTGGAAATAAACAAGAAATAACAAGTAACTGTTAGCACTGTGGGATGTGGAGTTGCTCTCAGATGCCTGTTTGTCTCACTAAATATATGACATTTATTGCAAAAGCAGATTTTCAGTATAACAGCCCCATACTCCTACCTTGTATTTCAAAGTCAGCTACATATGAGTTCCTTGTGAAGGGCTTTTGCCTGCCCTTTCAACTACATATGGGATACACCACACTTTCCTAAAAGGAAGAGTTAACATCTATGACTTCTTAATAAGAGGCCCCTCACTGGTATACAAAGAACTAGTCTTATTCCTTTGCCCCTGATAGTATGTAATATGGCTAATTACTCTTTCAGTAACCTAGATTATCAGGTGTCATGCAGCTACAAAGAGGACAAACAGACCAACAGAAAACCAGCTTTTCTACTGTAGGAGAGTGACATATTTTTTTGAGGATGCTATTGAAAGCAGCATGACATCACTTGCTTTAATGGTACAGTATTCTACAGCTGCACTTGCTCCCAAGATCTTACATCAATTCACAGATACCAGCAATTAGCAAAAAAATGCAAATAACCCTATCATCTCTCCAAGCCAATTAACCTCATTATGCTTCTTGGACTGCTCTGATAACGGTCTTCTACATCATTCTGCCTACACAAAACTTATCTACCAGAAGTACTCTGAATTTTCATGCCTAATGATGACTGGTTACTCAATTTTTACCAAGAATCATTAACTCTTTCTTTACAGCAGGAGAGTTTGAGTTGACTCCTGGAAGTCCCACTATCTTGTTGAGGAAATCAGAGATAGGCATGAACATAGCTACTAATTCCTTTTTACTAAATAATGACAGACAATCTGTGTGTGCCTTCAGTATAATCTCTCCAAGACAAAAACAGTGAATCTTAATTGTACATTTTCTTTTTTCATGCTAGCAGGAACATGGTTAGGCCTGAGAATCAATTCAAAGGAAACAAAAAAGGACGGGACAAAAGGGACATACTTGAGTTATTGTCATTCCTGTATGGCTTCATAGAATAGAGACAAAACACCCAATAAGAAATGCTTGTTAGGCAATGGTTTGCATAAGAGAATAAACTTTCATATTGATTGGGAATTTTCATTTTGGGGTATATTTTTCAACAGCTGGACATTTATTTTACTCGTTTACTTTATATGTGATAAACTATGTTTTCCTCATTCAATTAGGTTGACTCTCATGAAATAAGAGAAAGGCACCTCTCTCTCTCATTAAAAAAAAAAAAAAAAAAAAAAAAAGAACTTCTAATTAAAATATGATCACTTGTCCTCCCATTTCTATCATTGGTCCAACCCTTTCAAATTCCTAAACCCATAATAACAAAAATATATATTTCTATATCTATATCTACATCTATATCTCTATCTGTATCTATATCTACATCTATATCATCTATATCTATATCTATATCATCTATATCTATATCTATATCTATATCTATATCTATATCTATATCTATATCTATATCTATATCTATATCTATCTATCTATATCTATATCTATATCTATATCATCTATATCTATATCTATATCTATATCTATATCTATATCTATATCTATATCTATATCTATATCTATATCTATATCTATATCTATATCTATATCTATATCTATATCTATCATCTATATCTATGTCTATATACTACATAATTTATCTACCTCTACCTCTATCTATATCTAAATCTAAATCTGTATCTATATATGATTGTTAAAAGGTAAAGTAAACCAGAAAAGTAAATTTATTCAGAAATATAAAACTTGTATGACTTGATATAAGCATAATGAAGATGGGGAATACAATGTCAGCTCTTTGAGCCCTCCTTGGAAATAGAAGGCATGGATTTAAGTGTCTATAACCCCAAGCCCATAAAGATTGTTAATAGACTAAACAATTGACATTTCATATATGTTCCAGTACAAAGTGAGGTAAGCAGCAAAAAATAAGAATTTTCAATCTCAAGGGGATTCTGAAATTTTATTAATTGTTGAATAAGTGTGTGAATAGTTGTGGTATTGAGTTACATGAGAGACAATAAAATATATGTATAAATATAAAATCACAAAATTTTGAAGTTTCAAAAATAAAAAATAAATTGTCTTTCTGTTTAGGAAAAATGGTTTCACATGTTTAATTACAGTACTCGAGAGAGAGAGGCAGAGACACGTGGATCTCTGTGAGTTAGGTGAGTTAGAGGCCACTCTGAAAAACATAGTGAGTTCTGGGTCTTTTAGGACTACATAGTGAGATTATCTCAAAAATAAAATTAAAAAAAAAGAAGAAAGAGAAAGAGAAAGATGGGGATCAAAAGAGAGAGGGAAGAGGGGATAGGAGGAGGAAGGGAGGGAAGAAGAAAGTAACATTTCACTTTGGATAGATTCAGGTAAAGATCTATATAAAAACATCCCAAAGGATGGGAGATGTTTGTGAATTTATAATAGCTGTGCATATGAGAAAAACATACTTCATGCACAGTGAAAAGCATAAACAATGACAAATGAGATTTCAATAACTTTAGATGTTTAAGGGGGAAAGTATTGACATATGAATAAATGAACTTTCATTTTGTAGACAAAATCCTTTTCAAGTACTGCTTTTATGAGGTTGGGTCATAGGCAGGACAAGTTTCTTGCATTCCTCAGAATTTCTCCAATTTTTCTCTATAAAACATGTATAAGAGGGCTGAAAGATGACTCATTAGCTACAAAGTGTTACTCTTATGCAGGCTCTGATGTGGTTCCTGTCATGAACATCAGCAACTGACAATGGCCTCTAACATACATGCACATGCCCATATAAAGACACAAATACACACACACACACACACACACACACACACACACACACACACACACACACACATTCAAACACAGATGCACATAGACACAAACATAGTGGGGGTGAGAGAGACAGAGAAACAGAGAAAGAGACAGAAGTGACAGAGACAGACAGACAGAAACACAGACAGAAGAAGAAAGAGTATATTTTTGCACTTAGAACATTTAGATCATGTGTAAGAGAAAACTTTTTATTGGCTTTAGTCAGAGTGAAAATACTTAGGATATGCGCATGCAAACACGGCTGCTGAGCAATGTTAAAAAATAGCATCAAACTTTGAATTGACTTTAAAATACAAAACCTTTTTATTTTATTTACTTCAACATGAGGTCAAGCTTGATCTTCAACTCTTTTTCTATTAATGTAGTCCATCAAGAAATTCAATCTAGTGTCTTTATTTCATATTAAAGGAATTATGTTGTATACCCTCTTGTGAACAATCTTAATTCAGCAATTGAGAAGCATTAGTGTTTTACAGATTTTAAATAAACCAAGGACTTAAAACAAGCTTTTAGACTGGGGAGAATGATCTTTGTTTTAGGGCACTTACTGCCATTTTAAAAGAAGACTCAAGAAAAAGAGAGACAAATAGAGTAAAACAGAGATTGGTAGACAGACATGGGAGGATACGAAGAATATGTCTGAATATGGACAATTATACACATTTATTCCCAGATTCCTCTTTATTTTGTATTTTGTGGTTTTGTTGACATATCAGTGGAAGGGATAATACTCGAGTAGTACATTCACGTCTTGTGACACCAGTTACATGGAGTGTCACTTAATGGTGAGTTTGTGTTGGATATGCGACAGGATAGCCCAGGTGCTTAAACATAAAAATGAAATAAGAGAATCATTTGCATCGAAGAGCAACATCTACAAAAGTCCTCATGATCCTAACTTCTTTCCCCTTCTGCTCTTGACACTTTCCCCAACTCTTTCCTATTCATACTTTACTTGGACCATGCCATTTTTACTCTCCCTGCAGTGTCTGTTGCTAAGATATTGATGCTACTTCCTAGTCACTGAAATAAAGGAAGCTATAGGGATTATGCATTTCATATTAGTGTGTTTCCTTCCTACATCTCTTCTCCCATTATGGCTTTTAAATGAGTTCATGTAAATAATAATGTGTAAAGCAACTTATTTGCACCTCTTGAGTGCATCTTGGAAAGGAATCCTTTAATAATGTGCATTTAAAATTTCCATTCATGATTTAATTAACAAAGTTAAAGTACTTTTCTAAAATGTAGTGTACTTAATGTCAGTATGATTCTTAATTCTCTTTCTTAAAAGATCTTAACCCTAACTCTAGTCCATGTCTCTCACAGGGAGCTGTGTGACATTGTTAAACTTCTTCACTTTTCATCTTTAAACTGAATTGTGTTTAGTAGTAAAACAAATAAATTGAACAAAACAACCCTGAGATTCCACCTCACACCAGTCAGATTGGCCAAGATCCAAAACACAGATGACATCAGATGCTGGCAAGGTTGCGGAGAAAGAGGCACACTTCTCCACTGTTGGCGGGGTTGTAAACTAATACAATCACTCTGGAAATCAGTGTGGCGATACCTCAGAAAATTGGACATAGTACTACCTGAAGACCCAGCTATTCCACTTCTGGGCATATACCCCAAAGACACTTTAATACACAACAAAGATATATGTACCACAATGTTCATAGCAGCTCTATTTATAATAGCCAGAAGCTGGAAAGAACCCAGATGTCCTTCAGTAGATGAATGGATACAAAAATTGTGGTACATTTACACAATGGAATACTACTCAACCACCAGAAACAATGACTTAACCAAATTGTAAGAAAATGGCTGCATCTAGAGAATATCATCCTGAGTGAGATAACACAGACACAAAAGAACAGACATAATATGCAGTCACTGATAGTGGGATGCTAACCCCAGAGGCTCGCACTGCCCCAGAAACAACTCACAGAGTGTATGAAGTCCAAGAAAAAAAGAAAAAAAATCTTTACACACCAAGAAAACTTTGACTATTTCCACGTTACTTCTTGTTTTACATGTACTTTATGTTCATTGTAACTAGTAAGATCTTAATCATACTATCAAACCTTTAAAAAAAATAACAAGTAGTGACAAAAATGTATTGTATACTTTTATGCAAAAAATGCTTAAAATCTGTACATTTATATTTGTTTTTAAAATAAAGTTCTTAAAAATATACAATAAAATTGAAAACAAAAACAAAAACAAAAAAAAAACAAAAAAAAAAGACTGTTTCCAAGAGCCATTTTATCACTGTTGGTCTATAAAGCAAGATCAACTAAACTGAACACAGAGAACTTTGTAGGTGGCAGGTAAATACTTTCTCTCTTGCATATATTTAGATGGTTTTAGTGATGTGAAGGTGAAACTTGGACTGGAACCTGTGTATTTGTCCTTTTCTCCTATCTGTGATGGATATTTAAATAATGTATAATTTAGGTAATGAGAAAGTAAGTTTTGAATCTATACAGACTTGAATATGATACAACAAAGAATCTGATAAGACTTGTCTCTTACACATTTTACTTTGTGCATCCTTTCTAAATCACTGCCTTGTTGGCTAATGTGTACGCCCAACCAAAACAGTGACAACCTGTTGTTCCACCAGAAGAGTAGCATTGTCTTTTAGTTCTGTTTCACAATCTATTGTCCCTAATATTTTTGCCACAATTTCTTTCTAACCTATAGATTACCAAGCCAAGAGCATAAACATTTTCTCCACTTCCTGTTCCTTCTGAATTTTTCAGATTCCTCAGTCTCCTTGCTATTGTATTTTTGTGAGTTCTATAGTTAGATTAATAGACAAGGTATGCCTCTTTTGTGTCTTTTTTGTAGTCCAGGCTTGCCTTGAACTTGTCACATTGCCTAGGTTGACATTTAGCTCACAATTCTCCCACATTTAGCCTCAAAGTAGTGGAATTATAAGACAGGGTCAGCAGGCTAGAATATTCATTTTAAATAATCAGTTTTATCATCCAAAAAAAAAAAAAAAAAAAAAGTAGAGGGAGAAAGGGGATTGAAGCAGGGTGGGTGAGAGGGGATTACATTTGAAATGTAAATGCATAGAATATTCAATAAAATAATTTAAAAAAGAAAAACATGTACTTAAAAAGACCAAAATCAATGAATACAAATAAAAAAAACATAAAATATCAGCTTGACTCATTGGGTTTAGAATGATGTTTCAGCATATGTAAATACTGTGTAAGAGGAAACTGGAGTATTAACTGTATACTAAACTCTTCCTGTGCTTGTTTTGTTTGCTTGTTTGTTCTCAGGAAATTTTGGGAAAGAAGTGCAGCTGCACCAAGCATCCTAAAAAGTAATAGTTCAAGACAATGCCCACACCCCTCCACCACAATACTGGCTTTACTTGCTGAAGTGTGCCAATGCAAACCAAGCTCTCTAGGGCTTCAGTCGGATTCTAGTCTCTGAGTTCAGAAGCTTGGAAACAACTCTGACACTTAGTACTGGGGCTCTTTTCCTGCTAATCAATTCTGACCTCCTGTTTTGAAGTTTAAAAGCCTCCAAAGCCTCTTTGGACATCAAATAGCTCCTACCAAATGCCATTTGAACAATTTAAATGCAAATGAATTGGCAATATTTGGTCTGCTTCCAGTTAACTCACATGCATTTTCCCAAAAGAGAAGGGAAACTATACTGGAGCGACCTTTTGTCCTAAACTGTGTGCTATCCAAATAGAATCACATAGGACACTTGTTAAAAAAGAGCAATGCACATTTTCATTGTTATTGTTAAGGCTTCAGTGACAGAAGAAAGAGAACTTCAGAACATTGAGCTCTACTCTACTAAAGGGGAAAAAGAGGCTGAATTTTTTTTTTCATTGGCATTGTAAAAATAGTGGAAAATTACTGCAGAAAATGAGTGGAGAGTTGGTCAAAGCAGGGCAGTTGCATTTGCTAATATTTTTTAATGAGTCTTGAATACTCTCCTCCCATAAAGCAGAAGCAATGGGAGTGTGGCCACCAGGTACTCCAGAAAATATTCTCCCCCTTTTGGTTGTGAAGTGTCAGAAGGCTAGACAGAGTTCAGATATCAAGTGATCAGGAAGCAATTGAAACTTACAACTCTTTCAAATTAAACAGTCTAAGAAAAGTGAAATCAGGATCTCATAATTATGGTTAAATATCTCTAAATTTAATCAATTTAAGGTAAAAAGTAAGGCAAATTTGATCAGTAGTCTTCAAAATTATTTAAAAAATTATCAAGAGTTTGGGTTGATCATAGGCTTGGGATATAGTAAAATTGGGTTTCAAATTGAGCAGATGTATTTTCATTAAAAAAATAAAAAATTTTGTGGTGATGCATTAAATGTAAAACACACACACACACACACACACAAGGAGGAAATTATAGCTTCTATTTTGCCTCATATTAACTGATATTAACTATGTGAGTGTTCTTGGGAAATTGCATTCCTGTTTTGAGTATAAGTTTTGTCAGTAATATGAGGCAGTTGCCCTCTATAATTCCCAAAGGACCATTTCAGAATTTTGTTTTTCTATGATAAATTGTATCTTCACAAATATGGTAAGGGGAAATATACTTTTAGAAGATAGCTGTATTTATTTTAAGGATAAGTCTCTTTTCTTTGAAAGACTCTTAAATGAATTTGTTAATAGGAGATGCTCTAAGATTTAAATATATAGATACACACACATACACAAATGCACACACACACACACACACACACACACACACACACACACACACATATATATATATATATATATATATATATATATTTATATATATACACACAGACATGCACATGGACATGCACAGATGCATATGCATACACATACACATACATATACATTATACATACACATTATACATATGCATATACATATATATGTGAAAGCATAGATATTCAATAGCAATTAGTAGGCATTAAAAGTTTCAGGACCCAATGGAAATGGCTTTAGCCAAAATGTGCAGAATAGAAGGAGATAGAACTTGTTGAGACCACCTCTAGTAGATAGGCTTGGACCATAGTCAAGGGATTGGATCACCCAGTCATCTCAATTTTTATGGAAAAATGTTTTTTGTTTAAAGGAAGAACAGGGACAAAAAAAGATGGACCAGAAACTGAAGGAAGGGACTGCTCCACCTAGGGATTTATGGTGTCTGCAGACACTCAACCCAAGACTATTTCCTGGGTCAAGAGGCATTTCCTGAAAGGAACCTAATGTTGCAGTCCCTGAGGAAGTCTGGCTACCAACTGACCAATGCAGATGTTGATGCTTGGAGTCAACCATCAACCTCAGCTCAGGTAACATGGTCAGAGAACTGGTGGAAGGACTAGAGGAATACAAAGGTGTTGCAACCCCATTGGGAGAACAATATAGGCTGGCCAGTTCTCCTAAAGTCTAGACCACCAACCAAGTAGTGTTCCTGGAGGGAATACATGGCTCCAGATACATATGTAGCAGAGGATGGTCTTGACTGACACATGAGAAAGGGGGCACTTAGTCCCCAGGAGGCTTGATGCCCCAAACTAAGAAAATGCTGGAGCAGTAGGGCTGGAGAGTATAGGTGGATGGGGATTATTCTCATCCAGGTAAAGGGGAGGGGGGAGGACAGATGTAGAATGTGAAAGTGCTGAAGCAGTAACTGGGAGGTGGGATATCATTTGAGTTGTAAATGAATGGAATGATTACTAATAATAATAACATCCTAGTTAGCAAATTATTCCAATTTTTAGGAATTAAATCCCTTTTTCAAAGTCCAAAGTCTCAACTCTGGGTCCCTATAAAATTTAAAACAAAACAAACATCCAAAAATAATAATGAAGCCAAAAACAATAAATTATAACACTTCCATCTTTCTTCATCTCTTCTTTCATTTCTCTTTATCTATCTCTGTTTTTATCTGTCTGTTTCTCCCTCCCTCCCTCCCCCCTCTCACTCTCTCCCCCCCCGTGTGCTTGTGTGTGTGTGTGTGTGTGTGTGTGTGTGTGTGTAGGTCTTCTCTCTCTCTCTCTGTATTTCTGTTTCTTTCTCTTTCTCTCTCTTTGTTTTCTTTATTTTTTCCTTCTTTTTTTCTTCCTTTCTGCTCCTGCAGCACTTTGTTTTCTCCCTCCTCCTTCTAGCTCCTCTCAGATGTCCCTTCCACTCTTCTTCAGATTAGAATTTTAATGACACTGTATATTTTGATATGAACATGAGACAGAAGGAACTAACTATAACAGAAGGAGTATGGTTGAACAGTAATGTGATTTACCAAAAAAAAAAAAAACAAAAACAAAAACAAAAAAAAGTAGATTATACTAGGTCCTTTCTTAAGTTGTTCTTCTGACTTCCCTCAGTGTTGCACTTGATGTTTCTGGTGAAATTAAACTCTCTCCCAAGATGTGCTTGGTTAATTTTTTTTTTTTTTACTGACAGATAAAGAAAACTAAAAGTGTGTCTTTGTGGGTGTATGTGGGGGTGTGTAGATGGACATGCTAAAATATATATGTATATGTCATTAAACTAATTGTAGAATTTGGTTCTCTTGTTACACCATGTGGTAACTAGTTATCAACACCATATTTCTATGCTCGGTAGCCACTGATTATACAACTCTAAAAGCAATGTAATCTTACTGGATACCAGGCTAGAATACTTTACTGGTCTGATCTTGTGTAGATTAATGCAGCTTGTAAGTCTCACATGTGTTTCGCCCTGTCATATTGAGAATCCAGGATTTTAAAACATTCTTCTCTATGTCATGACTTATATATTCTTGTCACTGCCTCTCCCAAGATGTTACATGAGCTTTTAAGAAAGATAATTTAATGGATTTTGTACTCCTCTTTCATTAATTCCAATCTATCAGAAAACACAAAGAATGAAAGTACCTCTTATAAGCATTGGGTCTAGAGGTTACTAGGAAGTGAGGCATTGAATAACTTATATGTCTATGTTCTTAAATGATTCATGAAGGAGATGTATAAACAGGTATGGATCACAGATTTATCATTAAAAGTATCACAACATGTAGGAAACATTATGTTACAAGTTATCCCAATTTGAAAAGAAACTGTATAAAAAGGAATTTAAATGTGAAGCAGACAGGTAGGCAATAGTACCATTGAAATGACACCACTGTTTAGGAAATTCTTAGGAACAGGAAGCATTTAACATAGTGTTGAATCCACCTGTGTCTGTCAACACAGAGAAGGGGTATTTTGTGTCTGCTTTCAGATTTAAGGCTGTTCACATTTAAAACATCTCTATCCTTGGAAATATATTATAAACTTCAATTTTATACTTTTTATAATCTTCAGATATCACTTTGAATCTGTTGTTAATCATAATGATATCTTTCAGTTTATATTGATATCTGCTGTCTTTGAGCACAAGAAAGACTTAGATACTACAAGATCCAATCTAGCCTTTGCTTTAACTTTACATTTTGAAAATCTGTAATTTCTTGTAGCTTGAAGTATACAAATCCTTTTAATATTATTTTATAAGTCTTAAAATATCTACTACATAGGCACATGGTATTTGTATCAAAGTTGCCCATATATTCATGTACCTGCATTTTAAGTATATGTGTGTTGTTTTTGTGTGTATATACTCCTGTGCTTGTATACATGAGTGTATATATACATAGTTGGTATGCACACATACACATGCATGTACAATATACATCAAGATGTTGATTTAGGGTATCTGTCTAAATAAGGCTGTCTCTTACTGAACACAAAATTCATCTCTGCATTTCTACTGGCTCTTCTGTAATCTACTGGCTTCACCCTCCCAGCAATAGAACAATAGGCATGTCGCTCTATCTGGTTTCGTATGTAGATGTGATTCAAACTCAAGTCCTCACACCTGCTTTGTAAGCAGTTTATTTATGGAATCATCTCCTTAGAAATAAACTTAGCTTTTAAGCACTAAGAATATTCTTAAAACTTTACAAACAGGCCTCATAAACAGTGCTTAGTATATATTTTTTCTACATTTCTCTCTAATAATCTAATATAGAATTGGAGATACAATCATTTGCCCATGGGTGCCAAGTAAAATCATGTCTCCATCTGTCCAACTCTCTCTCTTGTTCCCTCTTTATATAATTGTGTATATATTTATATTTATGTTGGGCATAAAAATTCCTAACTATATGTGCCACTTAGGAAGATTTCAATATCAGGAGCATGGGTAAAGGCACAGTCCTGATGGCAGACCTGCTGGTATTTTGAGGTTGAGCACTAGGGAAACATTGAAATGCTCTCCTTTATCAGTGCAAAGTGTACTTTGCTTTTGCATAATGCATTGAGATTCAGGTGCCACGTTCCAGATATGAGGAGAACTGATGGAAAAGCATCAGCAGTGGGCTTTAGACTTCTCAGAGGAAGTTCCCCAGCCTCATTTAGGGGGATTCAAGTTATTTTTTAAATAAACAACAAAATAATGTTTTCCTGTCTTTATTGATAATATCTCTAGACTTGGAAAAATAAAAGAGGTGCACTATGCATTCATTCAAAAGCTTTGTGATATTGTGTACCAAAGAGCTGTATTTTTAAATAGCCTTGTATTTTTGGTATTTAAAAATCATTATGTTTAATCTATACACACCAAAAAAATCTTTGACTATTTATATGTTACATTTTGTTTTACATGCACTTTATGCTTATTGTACCTGGTAATATTTCAATGCTTACTATCAAACCTTTAAAAATATCAAGTACCGACAAAAATATATTAATATAGTTGTATGCCAAAATGCCTTTAAAAATATGTACATGTATCTTTGTTTTTTTTTTTTTTAATAAAGTTGTAAGGGAAAAAAAGACGAAGAACCTCAAAAAAATGGCCATGACCAGAGTGCCTATAAGAAGCGATAGTAGTGAATACATACAGTTTTTTTTTCTGAATATTTTGTGCGCATAACATTATTTATTCTAGATTGTATTTTAATCAGGCTATTATTTCCTACATAATTGGTACTACCTCAAAGCATCAGTCTTTCTAGTCTATAACAATGATTTCTTCCAAAGACTAACAAGATAATTGATACATAATGATAACATTCTAAATAAGAGATAATTCATGTGCTAAAAGATATATTCCAGCTTGTGGGGTGTACGGGCACTGTCACCATCATGAAGACATGAGTTCAGTTTCAATTCTCAGAGCCAATATGGAGAGAAAACCAATTCCTGAAAGCTTTCCTCTTTTCCAGGTATGCATGAGAATGCACATATCTACAATACATAATTACACACAGAGAGACACACAGACATATAAGCACACACCCACACACACAGAAATTACTGAATAAAAATTACTGAGAGATTGAAATAATATAAATTAACCAATATCTGGATTGTGGTGGAAAGACTTTATTAGATCGCCAGGAAACGTTTTCAGAATGTTAGGTGAGACACCCACCACACTCTAATCAGTTCTCTTTTAATGTTGTGCCCGCAAATTAACAGGGGATGTGACAAAGTGACCTTTTGGTACTATTGTAGTCTCTATTCTCTCTCTCTTTCTTATACCCACCTACTCTCTCCTTTCTCTCTCTCTCTCTCTCTCTCTCTCTCTCTCTCTCTCTCTCTCTCTCTCTCTCTCTCTCTCTCTCTGTCTTCTGTAGTTACTGTGATCTCTATCAATTTCTTTAGTTGATAAGTCTTCTGGTAACTCAGAATCTTTGCAATTGATATTTTCTATGTTCAGTCTTCATTCCAATATGTCCTCTTTTTCTTGAGATTGTTGCTTATTTCACATGCAATACTTTGAAAAGTTTCTGAGGTGCATTGTACCTAAAGCAACAACAACATCATCACACTTTATTTCACATAGATACGTTCCAGTTTACAGCTGTACTGGCTAATTAACCTTTTTATATATCACATGATTTGTTCTAATATATTCTTGTAAAAGCAAAAACAATTATTTTGTTTTTCCTTCTTCATCATAGATCCTATACTAAGTGTCTTCTATGCATTTCCAGATGAATTAAAAATGTATAAGTTTTGGCATGTATGTGTACCTACCTTGGGTAATAAATGAATGTTGTTTTTATTTGGAAGACAATATTCTGTCATTTTTTACCTAAGAGAGAGTTTCTCCATTTTATTTATTTTAGTTAAATGTTCATCACCTATGAAATAATGTTAAGACTCATAGGCCTTTGTGCAGAAGAGGTTTGATAATTAGTATTTTAAGCAATATCTATAATAATAAATAAAATGTATTTTTACTTATTATGGGCTTAAATTTTACTTAGTTTTTTGAATGGATGTCATATTATATTTAATGTCTTGAATGGATGTCTTTTATACATTTCTTAAAAATATCAGTGGCTCTGTTAATTTTTCCATTGTTGTTTCTAAACTATTATATCAATTTTATAAAATACAAGATGTAAATAAAAGACCAATATAAAATTACTTTTAAACCAATAAATTTATGATCAATAATGATTCTGATCAATAAATCTATTTTTTCATAAATTAGACTTTCCCCATGAATAAGTCTGTGGAATTATCATTTTGTAATTAGCGTTTTATTCATAATAAGAAAAGCACTAAAATAAATTTGACAACAATAAATATACAGGTAAAAGTATATTAAAAATTTTACAGGCAGAAAGAATTTAGCAGCAGCCAATGTCTGTGGAGCAAATACCATAAGCACATCGATTTTATATTTCCAAGGTGAAATCACTGAATTAAGATTCAATGTAATTTGGGGATCACTTAAATATACTATCATATCATCTGCAAATGACACCAAAATTTCACTAGAAAACTCATAAATCTGATAAACAACTTCAGCAAATGGGCCGGATAAATATTTGACTCAAAATATTAGTAACCTTCCACTACTGAAAGGATAAACAGGCTGAGAAAAATTAGGTAAATGACACTAATCATAATAAACTGAAATAATATAAAATATCTTAGTGTGACCCTAAGCAAGCAAGGAAAAGATCTGAATGACATGAACTTCAAGTCTCTGAAGAAATTGAAGATCTCAGAAAATGAAAAGATCTTCCATGCTCATGGATTAGTGGATTAATATAATTAAAATATCCATTTGGCCAAAATCAATGCATACAGCAATTAAGTCTTCATAAAAATTCCAATTCAGTTCTTCATAGAGTTAGAAAGAACAATTTGCAAATTCATTTAGAATAACAAAAAGCCCAGGATGATGAAAAATATTCTGAACAAAAAAAGAACTCCTGGGAGAATAACCAAATATTTCTGACCTCAAGCTATATTCTAGAGTAGTAGTGATAAAAACTGTATGATATTGGTACAGAGACGGGAAGCTAGATCAATGGAATATAACTGAAGATTCAGAAATGAACCCACTAAGCTATGGTAATTTGATGTTTGACAAAGGAGTAAAAACTATCCAGTAGAATAAAGACAACATTTTCAACCAATGATGCTGTTACAACTGGCAGTAAGCATGTAGAAGAATGCAAAATGATCCATGCCTAAAGCTCTGTACAAAGTCAAGTCCAAGTGGATCAAGGACTTCCATATAAAACCACACACTGAAAATAATAGAGCATAAAGTGGGGAAGAGCCTCGAATACATGCTCACTGGGGGAAAATTCCAGAACAAAACACTGATGGCTTATACTCTAAGATTTAAAATAGACAAATGGAACCTCATACAATAGCAAAGCTTTTGTAAATAAAGGACATTGTGGTTAGACAAAACAACAATCAACAGAATGACAAAACATCTTTGCAATTCCTACATCTGACAGAGGGCTAATGTCCAATATATACAAAGAACTAAAAATATTAGACTGCAGAGAATCAAATAACCCTAATTAAATAAAAAATGGGGTGGGAGCTAAACAAAGAATTCTCAACTGAGGAAGATTGAATGGCTGAGAAGCACATAAAAAATGTTTGAATGTAAATCAAATCAACCCCAAGACTCCACCTCACACCAGTTAGAATATCTAAAATCAAAAACTCAGGTGACAGCAGGTGCTGGTGAGGTAGTTGAGAAAAAAGAACACTCCTTCATTGTTGGTAGGACTGCAAGCTGGTACAACTACTCCAGAAATCAGTCTGTTCGTTCCTCTAAAAACTGGACATAGTACTAGCTGAGGACTCAGCTATCCCACTCTTGGGCATAGACCCAAAAGTTGCTCCAACATATAACAAGGACATATAGTCCCCTATGTTCATACCACCTTATTTATAATAGCCAAAAGCTGGAAGCTACTGAGAAGTGGATACAGAAAATCTGGTACATGTACACAATGTCTATTAAAAACAATGACTCCTTGAAATTTTTAGGAAAATGAATGGAACTAAACTAGTCACCAATAAACAAACAAAACAAACAAACAAGCAATAACACACATGGTTTGCTCTCACTGGTAACTGGATATTAGCCCAAAAGATCAGAATAACCAAGAAATAATCCACAGACCACATGCAGCTCAAGAAAAAGGATGACCAAAGTGCAGATGCTTCAATCATTCTTAGAAGAAGAAAAAACATTCACAGGAAGATGTAAGGAAACAAATTTTGCCTGGAGATGCAACCACCAAGCCCAGATCATATTGTTGAGGATAAGAAGTACACACTCTGACAGATCATGACAAATTCGGAGGAGGATGCTCACAGCCAACCACTTAACTGAGAACAGGGTCCCTAATGGAGGAGTTAGAGAAAGGATTGAAGGAGTTGAAGCTGTTTGTTAAACCATTAAAACAATACTAACCAGAGCTCCCTGGGACGAAACCACTATATAAATAGTACAAACAGACAGGACCGTGGCTCCAACATCATATGTATCAGAGGTTGATCTTATTGGGTACGGATAGAAAAAGAAGCCCTTGGTCTGGCCAAGACTCGATGCCCCAGTTTAGGAGAATGTCAGGACTGGAAGGTGGAAGAACTTGTTGGGTATGGGGAACCCTTATAGTAGCAGAGGGTGGGAGAGAATGGGATAGTAGGTTTATGGAATGGAAACCAAGAAACGGGATAATACTTGAAATGTACATAAAATACATCCAATAAAAATACCCAGAATAAAAGGTTAGATATGAATAGTGAGAATCATAATTTAAGACAGAAAAATGGGGTAATGCACTATTATTTCATGCTAACATGTTTGTAGCATGCATAGATGACCAATAAACATAGCCTCTGTAGTCAAGGGATCAAAGACAGCTATTTCTTAGGTATATTATTTCATACATTGTGGATGGTTAACTTTCCCTGCAATGTCACTCAGATGCATTTTTTTCTCGTTGTATATTGTGTTTTGTTAATCAGTCAGCTTTGAGACAATTTTTTTTCACATAATAAGGCCTAGTCAAAATAACCTTGAAACACTAAGTCAGCTTCCGTATTAAGGTCTGAAATTACAAGTGTGTCCTAGACCAGTTTACACCATGATCCGGATTAAAACCAGGGCTTTTTGCATGCAACACAGGAACTTTACCCAGTAAGTTCTATCTTCTGTCCCTCAAGTATCCTTTCTTTTTCTTTTATTTAAAAATTGGATATTCTCTGTAGTTACATTTCACATGTTATCTCTTTTCCACAATCCCATTTCTTAACCCCTTCCCATTGCCTCCATGAGGTGCTGTTTCTCCCAACCTCCCTCTCCCACATCAGAGCCTTAGCATTCCCCTGTACTTGGAAAAGAACTTTCACTAGACCAAAGTCCACTCCTCTCATTAATATTGGTGAATTAGCCTCGGCTCCATATACACCTGGAGCCATGGGTCCATAAGAACTCATTGATTATTGATTTAGTCCCTGGGAACTGTGGTGGGTTTGGTTAGTTGATAATTTTATTCTTACAAAGGGGTTGCAGACCCTTTCAGCTCCTTCAGTTCTTTCTTTAGTTCCTTCATTGGGATCCTCATATTCAGTCAGATGGTTAGATGCAAGCATCATCTGTATACATATGGCTCTGGCAGAGCCCCTGTGGAGGCATCTATATCAGATTCCTGACAGTAAGCACTACTTGGCATCCGTAATAGTGCCTGGTTTTAGTAGCTGCATATGGGGTGGATCCCAGGTGAGAAGGTTTTCAAAGATGCACACTATACCTTTTGTTTGAACAGTCTATTACTTCTACCTGCAAGGTAACCTTTAAACACAATACTTGATATGCTCCCTAATGTATGAAGAAAGAACAAAAGCATCTAGACTATTTTCTGTTTCCTCTTGTGCCCTCAGTTCTGACTTTGGCACCTGACACTTGTTTGGAGACTGATTATACCACATGACATTGCATTGGCCTGTGCACATGTTTGCAGCCAAGGAAACGTGAGTAGGTGGAGAACATTATTGAACTGTCTCTATGTATGGTGCATCATCATTCAATAGCATTTCCCCTGGTGGAATGCAGGCAGGCTTCTCCTCTGTGACAGATGTGCTTGCTCTGGTAGAGTTACTGCCACAGGGCATATTATTAGTTTTACTAATGTTGGCTCCTTTATACTCTAACAGGTAGTATGATTCATCCAGTTCTTTCAGTTCAGGGGTCTGATGCGCACATAAATCTGCACTAAAAAATGGTATACACAGAGAATTTCAGTTATGTGGGACACATGACTATTGCATGTGTGAATAAACATGTATACATAAACAAAAATAAAACAAGCCTGTATATCCAAGGGCATACATAACAAGTTTTTTTAATCACCTCATTTCATAGAGTAGCTAAAGCAATTATTATAGCAGGTCATTTGATTATATCTATACATGTATATCTGTCTATTTATATATTTATATATCATCTATGTATCTATGTATTTACATATCTATATATCTGTTATCTATACTATTATTTGCATATATACGTAGGTATAATATATATACCTACCATCTATACATCTGCATATCATCTATTTATGTATATAACATCATCCATATACCTATGCTTTATATATTCTATTTATCTATATTTAATCTATATATAACTATCCTCTATGTATATATCTTCTATTTATGTATCCTCTCTATCTGTCTGTCTATCATCTATTCTAGGTTGAAAATCTATATTACTTAGGCTGTGGAACATTATCTGTTCTTCATTTTCATAAATAGAATTATGGAGTAATATTTTTTCAATGCTTCTCAGTTGATATCTTGGAATTGGGAGATAGATTGGGTTCAAAAATTCAGCATCTGATACTATGTAGAACATACCTTGTGGTAATATATTTAGAATGAGTAGAATAATGCTGCCACTTCTCATGGAGACTCTGATGCACTCCAAATGGATTTTTCCCAACCTCTTTGCAGTACCCCTGCATGGGTATCATGGAAAATGTTAAGAATGCTAACAGATGCATTTAATGAACTTGCAGGACATTGAAGTGATACATTTGGTGGCTTCACTAGAGTTCAGCCATATGCTTCAAGTCTTTTAAACAAAGAAACTCTGCTGTGATAACTTAATGTTTCTTGAGGTATTTCCAATTAAAAGGGAGTTACAACACTCTGAGGTCACTAGACTAGGTTTTCATGAGAGTTTCCCATTTTACATAAAACTCTATGTCTTAATCTTACTAAACATTTAATCTTAAGATTAAATAAAGTATTGTTGTATTGTATTATATTGTGTTAGATTATGTGTTCATAATATATTTTATCTGTCTTTTTAAGACTATGACCAAATCATTTCAACCCATTTATACTATATCTCATGACAAATTTTTCTTCTTAATAGACAAATCATTTTCCTCCTAAATAATGGTTTTTTCTCTCAAGGCACAGTTTTGTTGGACAAATATTTTATTATAGATTTGATTCCCAGGGTTAGCAAAATGATCTATATATGTTACAATATATAGATTTTTAAAGAAATCATATGCTTATAGTTGTTCATTGTTAAGAATTCAATTTTCTGTTGTCTTCAATCTTGTTGAAAAATATAGTATATGAATGGCACTGATTTACAATTCTTTTGACAAAATTATTTACTTATTTTGTGAATGATTTTTCTCTTAGTTTTTTTTTTCTTTTTCTTTTACAGCTTAGTATTATATCATTTATAAAACATACATTATTTATTTTACATTTAATATTTTAAATTACATCAGCCATCCAAAATGTTCATAATATTAATAAATTCATATACCTTATGATGAGATTTTTTTAAATATTCACATTTGTTTGTGTAGCAATATGTATACGTATGTGTGATATGTATTCATTATGTCCATGGAAGCCAGAGAATACAATAGCATACTTCAAAACAGAAGTACAGACAATTATGCACTGTAATTTCAACACTTCTGCAAGAGAAGAAATTCCCATAATTGCTAAGTCTTTAAATTTTAGTCTGAACTAGATTTCAGGTAGATGGATTATAAGATGAAGTTTCTTGAAATCATAAATTTTTAACTTTTATTAAATCTATGACACATATGAATAAAAGTTTTGTTTTATGGTTATTGACATGTGGTGCTCTTCAACTTCTAGCTCAAGATTATGTACAGATTGAAAAGTAGAGATTGTTTGCCTCTCTGTTCGTATGATTTTATTTACTCATTTTTTTTGTCATGCCTCTGAAGAAAAATATTTTTATTATGCTTTCAGTAATTCATAAAGACAAGTGAAATTCATTAATATTTTATATATGTGATATAATAGAGAATGATATAAACCAATCTCATAAATATGGAACATACAATGCAGAAGTTAAGACTACAATGAAATAAATCATTGTAATCATCAGGATAATATTACAAAATAAAAATGGCTTTATTAGAGACACATTTCTGCCTATGTTACTTGTTAAATCAAAATGCACTATAGTAAAATAAATGATTACCTTTTATTTCCAGCCTTAGGAAACCTCTCACTTTGAAGTTTAATTCCATGTTTTAAGGGTTACAAGATACAGACCATAGATGAATTATTTATGGACCTCAAATATTATAAGCCTGACAGAAAAAAGTGTCCTCTCTACCTTTCCCTAAATTTTCAAGTACAGGATATCCTGCCATGTGTTTGAAGTTTCTGGAAGCATTCAGATCCTCACACATTGCCCTACAGACTACATTGGAAGGACAACAATCAGCAAGAATGAAAAAAAAGTATTATTTATAAGCTACAGTGTTTTACCCTGACTGATTTTTTTTTCTCTTCAGTATCCATTACCATTCCGTAAATAATGACGGTAAGGTGAGCAGCTGAGATGTAGCAGTTTATACCTGATAATTTGAAACAGTCTTTAATTTGAAGTTTTAAATTGAAACTGACCCAAAAGTATGAGCATTAGGGCTGGTGGGGTTGTCTTTTCATATGATGATTTATTTGGGCAGTGTTGACAGAAACCGTTGCAGGTCTCTTGGAACATAACACCTTCTCAGCATATAAAGGCATCACAGAGAAAAAGCAGAGAACAAGTACTGTGGTGCTAATTGAGCTGCAATAAGGTGCAATGAAGTCATTTTATTTTCAGTCTACAAATGTTGAGAGTCCTTTGCTATATTCATTCACTGTACCTTCTATGCAATTATTGAAGATAGTAGTGATATAATTCTGAACAAAGATAAGAAGCAAAATACAAAGTGTAACTGGTTTAAGTATATGTATGTATTCAAGAATGTGTGTGTGTGTGTGTGTGTGTGTGTGTGTGTGTGTGTGTGTGTAAGCATGACTGCTTTATATAGGCTATTTCAGAAATGGGAAAGAAAGCAGGGATTCAGTAGTGATTTCCTATGAACTAAGCACATTACCCCACCTGTGAATAATAGTTATTCAAATTCAAGAGTAAACCACACAATGAGCTCTCCTGTGTCAATGACAATGAGAAAGTACTCAGGACATACTCACTGTTTCTATGATCTTCTCACATCTCAGATGTGGCTTGGCCCATGATAGAGCTGACAAGCATGGACCTCAGGAGAGGAATATTCTGACCTTGGGATGTTGGGAACAGCCAGAGGAAGAATAAAGCTAGCTCCGCAGAACATCCGTATGGCAGTCTGACTGCTGAAAGATGTACCCAGAGAAGGACACGGACAAAACATTTTACTTTATTGACAAACACAAATCGGTTTCTTATGTCCACTGAAAGAGGTCCCATATGTTAGCAGAACACAGGGAAAGGATCTCAAAGAGGAAACATCCACAGAAGTGCCAATGCAGTCATAGAGTTTCATTGATAAATTGGCAGATAATTAGGCCCACAAAGACATATAGTTTTGATTACAGGAGACAAGGGAAATGACAAAAGACAGACAGGTTGCATATTCTTTGGAAAGACTCCATGATAACTCATTCAAAAATCACCAGATTCTATCTTTATGTATTGTTTCCTTCTTCCTTTATCTGTTACCTTTTAAAAATGTAACTGATTCTTTAAAAATGAAATTATAAATGTAATATAATGTGATATTTTTATATATTCATTCATGTATTATGTAAAGGTTTGTAAGGGTACAAAGATATATCGCCTCAACCATATATCATTTTAAGGAAAAATGTTAATAATACTCTCAGCATGTATTTCAAAACATGTTGCACTTTTTTGCCAGCAATAATCACTTTCAGTAGAGATTGCTGTATAGGACTCAATCAATTTTTTTTTAATATAAAAATAGTATTTCCAAAGATCCCAAAAGAGATTCATCATTAAGAGCAAAACTTCTAGGGCTGTTTTGCATGGTGACAATTGTTTATCTTCCCAGAACGTCAGAGGCAGAGGGAGCTGGAACTCTGTAAGTTTGAGGCAAGTTTGTTATACAGTATGATTTCCATGCCAGTTAAATCTACAAGACAAGTCCCTGTCTTCAAAAAAAAAAAGAAAGGTTTCTATCTCTTGAAATATCACACTATTGAAAATAATGTGGACAGTGTTGGCATTGTTAAGTAACATGGGGTTGATTGTCAGAGTTTTAGATTTTTCCCTTTTGATATTTTTGTCTTATAGTTCTTTACCTGCTGGAAGACATAATTTTTACATTAAGAACACCAAATTCTTAGAGAAATTAATAGTGGCTCTTTTCAAATATAAATTTCTATTAAAGGTAGCTTGGGTTTTCTTCCACAAACACAACTGAAACTAACTGAAGTAGAATCCTTACTCATTTCCTTCTTCCTGAATTTTGGCAAGTTTAGCATTATATTTAAGATGTTAGTCTTTACTTCAAGTCTCTTTAACATTAAGTTTGATGCTTAAAATTTTAGAAGTTACTGAGATGGGATTTTTCTTCTGTTCCCTCTCAGCTCTATATAAAATCTTCTTTACATATTTACACACTGATGTTTTCAACTATAATTTGTGTAGTCACCCACTGGGTATTTATATGTACATATAATGGAAAAGACATAAGAGAATTAGGAAATAGATCTAAACTTATAAACTCAGGTGCATTTCAGTGATTATATATATAAAGTTTTCCAGAATCTTACTTAAATTACCACAAGATAGAAAGTAGTTATCATTAACCTTTTTCAATCTACCTATAAGACAACAGAAATATACAAGGTTAAACTCCCTGTCGGAAGTAGAGGCTTAATATGCTGAAGAGTTGATGATTTATATTAATGCCTCCTTCTTCCATTTATAATACATAATGTTGCTGTGGGATCCAACTACATTATTTCAAGATCAGGATATCTGTGTTGGGGAAGTGTCAATATAAATCCAAGCTTGTATACTTACCTTACTGTGAGGTTAGCACATATGCAGTCATTCATCCATTCATGTGCCAATCACTTCTAAAAGCTTAAAACATGTTAAAATACTACTTGAAACTATTGCTTTATATCTGAGTTTTTTACATTTCAAAATGTTATTACTTCCTTTCTCTAAAACTCACTGGCATCTTACAGTTATCTTTCCCCAAGTCAGATATAAAACACCAGATAGTTTAAATCACTACAGACTCACGTAGTCTATGAATTTATTTGCTCGTGAACAAATAGAAAACAAGCTTTATAAAATTCAAATATTAGTGCAATAGGAATTTTTAATTCAGTGTTTTTAAAGCCTCATCTATTAAGTATGGGTCGAATTAGAAATCATAGGGGTGGGGGGGTCATATAAATATATAAAACCTTTGGTATTGTCTGAGTAAAATAATATTTTTCCTGTGCCCTGGAAGCTGTGTTTGGAAAACGGACATATCTAAACACAATTATTCAAACAACTCATATTCTCAACTTCACAAGGATAGTTTATGTCCTCAGAGAAATCAATTAAAATGCATCCTTCAATATGAATGTCCTTCTGGCTTTTGTATTGGGTGCAATTTCACTTTATTATTACACCAATAATAACTTTCCAAGCATTTTCTCTCTAGGGAGCAATAAAAGAGGCAACATCCTGTGTTAGATAAAAAGTCTGTCATTATATATGACTAAAATGCCATGCATTCTGCAATGGTGAAATGTATTTGTGCATTTTACATGTGTGATGTGAATTATTTTAAAAGCTATAATCTCAGCACAACAGGTACCAATAAATCTCCAATCTGTTAGGTTTTGTTTCTTGGCAAGTGATGTTGGGATACAAATATTTTGCAAGTGATTGTGTTTAGTCATGAATATTACTGGAAGTCTGGAGAGCTAACATTTGACATGTTTGTTTTTTGTGAGGTTATTTGCAGAGAGTTCATGTCCTAGGGAGCTGTGCTTTACTTCAACTGGTTTATTCACCTGTCTTAAACTCTCTTAACTCTGTCCCCTCCAGCCCTCCCCCTCTGTGACTCTCTCTCTCTCTCTCTCTCTCTCTCTCTCTCTCTCTCTCTCTCTCTCTCTCTCTCTCTCTCACTCTCTCTCTCTCTCTTACTCTCTCTCTCTGTCTCTGTCTCTCTGTCTTCTCTTGGTGTGTGTGTGTGTGTGTGTGTGTGTGTGTGTGTGTGTGTGTGTGTGTGTTTGTCTCCGTTGTTAATGTGCTCCAAATTGCTCATCAGAAACTTCAGTTTTCTAGAAGAAAACACAAAAGGGAAGTGTTAGCCTGAGCTCTCTAAACTGTCCCTTTATTCCATTCTCAGCACTAGACTCTGGACTACCCTACACCTTAGTCTCTATATTAGTTACATTTTGCTACTGCCAACAAAATACCATAACCAAAGCAACATAAGATAGACACAGTTTATTGTTGGCTTAGTCATCTATAGGGAAGGTCCATGATGAGAGGAGATGCTTAGAAAAATCTGAGAATCACATTTTCAACCACACAGAAAGCAGAGATTGTGAAATAGAAGTGGGGGGAAGCTATAAACTTTCAAAGCCCATCTCCACTGATGGATATCCTTCCCAAGCAAGGCCACAACCACGAATAGTAAACACTATCTGGAGACCAATACTTGAGCTTATGAAGGGCAACTCTTTGAATCTCCCTAATACCCTATTTAACCTTGTAGTCATTCATTAATTCCTTATTTAATTCCTCACTTTAAGTTTGATGTCCAGAGCCAAGATCTACTACATGCATTCTACTCACAGTCTGTTATTTGGCAACACAGTAAACAAAGAAACATGTTTTAGTAATGTGGTCCAAGTAGAGTTTCACACTGAAAGAAGCTCAGTGAAAAGAATCATTTAGTGCTTAAACCTATACTATGTGCAGCACCTACAAGAAGGGCATGGGTACCATAGTATATTTTCTTTTTCTTAATACATAAAAATTAATTAATTAATTAATTAATTAATTTTACTTTAAAAGAGCTTTTATTAGAGCTAAAACCTTTACATTTCATTACACCTTATTTATTATTTTATATTTTTCTTATTTTTAGTTTTTTACAACTTTACTTTAAAAAGCAGATACAGATACAAATTTTTAAAAACATTTTTGCATAAAACTATGTGAATATATTTTTGTCAGTACTTGACTGTTTTAAAGGTTTGATAATATGCATTAAAATCTTACTAGTTACAATGAACATAAATTATATGTAAAACAAAATGTAACACGGAAATAGTCAGTTTTCTTGGTGTGTAAAGATTAAACATAATGAGTTTTAAATACCAGGGGGGAATCATGTGTATGACAGATCCTAAGTCAGGCTGATCTTGTACATAAAGCTGTACAAGATCCTAAATTATTACCAGTAAAATATTATTCGAGGAGCTAATATGCCTCAAAAAACTTGTGTCTCCTCTCCTCCACAGGAATACATATTTTCCCTAAAATGCTTAAATTACAATGATTGAATATTTGCAGCTGTATCTAGTGAGGGTAGAGGAATGAGTTGAAAAATAGATGGGCAAAGAGATTTTTTTTAATAAGTTAGATTCCGTTTTTAGGGCTAATAAAAGACTTCATTTTTTTTATTTGATATTTTCTTTACTTACATTTCAAATGTAATCCTCATTCCAAGTTCTGCCTCTGGAGTCCTCCTATCCCTTCCCACCTTCTTTCTATCTCTATGACAGTGGTCCCTCACTCACCCACACATGCACTCCCTCCTACCTCCCTGCCCTGGCATTCTCCTACACTGAGGCATTATGTTTTCACAGAGCCAAGGGCCTCTCTTTTCCTCAATGTCCAATAAGTGTATACTCTGCTATATATGCAGCTGGAGCAATATATACTCTTTCTTATCCATATAGATCAAAAACTCTGGGAAAATTTACAAAGAAAAATCAACATCTCTAGTATTTTTTAATTGGTTATTTTAATTATGTATATTTCAAAGGTTATATCCTTCCAGATTTTCTCACTGTAAGCACCCTATCCTAAACCCAATTCCTTCTATTTCTATGAGAGTGATTCCCTACCTACCACCCCTGTCCTGCCTCACCACTTCACCATTCCCCTACACTGTAGCAGATAGGCTTTACAGGATCAAGCCCCCCCTCCCATTGATGCTAGATAAGGCCATCCTCTGCTATATATACAGCTGGGGACATGGTTTCTCCATGTGTTCTCTTTGGTTGGTGGTTTAGTCCTTAGAGTCTGGGGGATCTGTTTGGTTGGTATTGTTCTTCCTATGGGGATGCAAGTTCCTTCAGCTCCTCCAATCTATCCTCTAATTCTTCAATTAGAGTCCCCTTGCTTAGTCTGATGGTTGGCTGCAAGCCTCCACATTGGTATTAGCCAGGCTCTAGCAGAGTCAGGAGAGAGCTTCATCAGGCTCCTGTCAGCAAGCACACCTTGCCATCAGCAATAGTGGCTGCATATGTGTTGGATCCCTAGGTGGAACAGTCTCTGGATGGCCTTGCGTTCTGTCTTTGATTCAATCTTTGTCCCTGTATTTCTTTTAGACAGGAACAACTCTAGGTTAAAATTTTAGAGATGGGTGGGTAGCCCCATCCCACAATCAGGGTTTGTGCTTAACCTCTGGATATAGATTCTACAGGTACTCTTTCCCGTTTTTGTGTATTTAAGTTTGATAACATTTAACATTTAGAAGATATTAACTTACATGACATTAGTATGTACAATCATGATCTCTCTCTCTCCCTCTCTCTCTCTCTCTCTCTCTCTCTCTCTCTCTCTCTATATATATATATATATATATATATATATATATATAGTTTTAAGTTCGGAATATAATATAAAAGTATTTTACAACAAAGAGAAAAGTAATATTATTAAATCATTATGAATGTACAAGTTCATTCTATTATCTTTCTTGTATGTACACATGGATACCCAAACAATTTAACTTTTCAAGCAAATTAGCCCATGAAATAGTTTATAGTCTTGACAACATATTGAAGTGTTAGAGTTGAAAATGGTTATTAGAGACATATTACTTTATTTTGCTTATTTTAAAACTCAAGAAACTGAGGCATAGATAAAGCCAGTGTTTTATTCAAGGCTGCTTAAGTATATTCTTTTAAAGCAGATAACTGTGTCTTGATCTTTCAACATATTCAGTGTTTCAATACATCACCACAGAGTCCATTGACTGTCATATTCAAAGGCATGTGCATAACTATTATGTTATTTTTCCATTATCATATTTCTTTGTAATGAAGAGTACTTTAGGCAGGACTCTAAATGGCTTCCTCTTGATATATTGAACTTAGGTGGCATTGTGTGATTTGAAGATACATTACACTGCAGAAATTGCATAACTGATTTTTGGTGCATAGCTTATATCCGTGGAATTATTTAATGCATACTAGCCCTTCAAAAGATGTGTGAATTCAACACAGTCTAAAGTTATCTTTAAAAGAGAATGTCAGTTGATGGATCATCCAGATCAGGCTGGTCTATGGTTGTATCATGATTGCTAACTAATGTAAGATGATAGATCCCACTGAAGAATGGGTTTGAGGGATAGACAAATGTTTGTTAGAATGGGTTTGTAAGGGAGATAGCAAACAACATGTTTTTATGAATTCTGCTTTAGGTTCTTGCTTTAATTCCAGCTCTGACCTCTTTTATTCAGAGATGGACTTTGACCTGAAAGTTTAAGTCAAATAAAACCTTTGTTCCCAATGTAGCTTTGGTCAAACTGGGTTGCCATAGATCTCATAGATCTATTTAGAACAATCCAAATAGTATGACATTTCTGAAAAGAACTCTGATAACTCAGAAAATGATTGGAATATTTGGCAAATTGTGTGCATGAAACCAAACAGTTTCCACACCCTAAATGAGATGGACACATGAAAGAGAGAACACACATAATAAAATACCCTTACCATATTTATATTTTGAAAAAAATAAACAATTAAAGGTTAAAAAGAAAAATGTATAAACAAGGCAAATGGAATGTAAAAAATTTTGGAAAAGGTAAATTATGGACTAAAGATCCATGAAAATATGCTCCATATCTATAGCATAGAATCCAATTATTCCATTCCTGGGAATATGTCAAAAGGAATCTAAGCCATTGTAACAGAAGGTGAGAAGGAGTTGGAGTGAGATTGTGTATTCCTATAGAAGTACTGGGGAAAGGACTGGAGGCCCAGAAGTAGATGGGAATCCCAGAGCAAGAAGTATATCAACTAACCCAAATTGCTTTTAGCTCCCATTGGCTAAGCCACCAACTAAAGAGCATACATGAACTTGTCTAAGGACCTACTACATATGTAGCAGAGGACTGCTTGTCTACCTTCAGTGGTAAAGGATGAACTTAATCCTGTAGAAACTCAATGCCCCAGGCAAGGGAAATGCTGCTGTAGTGAGATGGACTAGGTGGTGGAAGTAATGGGTGGGGCTTCATGGGAAGAACTCTTGGGGCAGCCCAGGAAGAAGTACAGTATTTGAAATCTAAATAAACAAAATAAATATTATAATTTAAAACAAAACAAAATAAAACTTGTAGTCAAAACAAATTCACAGAAGCTGAAACAGAATATGGCTTTGAAAGCTTTTGTTCCCATATAGCAAAACTAAAATGGGAGGATCTCAGATTCTGTGACAGCAGAAAGTAACCTCTAACTCAAAACAGCAAGCAAAGGGTGTGCTACGATCCAGTTTTTATGCATTAATCTATTAATTCATTAATTTGTTCACTTTACATTCAGATCACATACTCCCTCTCTTCTCTCCCTTCAGACCCAACCTCCCACACCACTTCTCTCATTTTGTTCTCTCCTTAATCTGGGGTGGTTCTCCAACTAGGAGGAGCCTCTCCTTAACAACTCTCCCCAGCACATCAAGTCTTATAAGTACTAAAGCATCCTTTACCACTGAGGCCACACAACTGAACATCCTAGCTAGCATCAATGAATCCAAAGTCAGGTAACAAAGTGCCAGTAAGACTCAGTACCCACTCCAATTGTAGGGGGACACAAATGAAGACTAAGCTGCGCATTTACAACATATTTGCAGGGGACTGAGTTTCAGCCCATGCGTGTTGTGTGGTTGGTGGTTCAGTCTTTGAAATCCCCTGTGGGTCCATTGTTGTTGGCTCTGTAGATCTTCATGTAGTGTTCTTTCTGTTTTCTCTTCTTTCTTTTTTATTTACATTTCAGATGTATCCCCTTTCCCGAATTCCATCCACCCTTCTCCTTGCATTGCCACCATGAAAGTGCTCTCTCTCTGAACCAACCTTTCACACCCCAGCACCTACGCATTCCCCTACATTAGGAAACTGAGCCTTCCCTGGACCAAAGGCCTCTCCTCCCACTGATGCCAGAAAATGTTATCCTCTGCTGCATTTTTGCCTGTATTCTTGATCCCTCTGGCTGGCTCATTGAGTCCTTCCCAGGATGCTTCCATATGACTCTTTCAACCCCAAATTGCCATACCTAAAAGATGTGCAAGAGTAAAGATCAAGCAGAAATTTTGGGAAAGACCATCGACCAGCCTTATTTGAGACCCACACCATGAGGAAGAAGCAATCCTTCACACTATTCATGATACTCTGCTAAGTTTGTACAAAATAGCCTAACTCAAAGGTCATCTGAGAAGTTCATTCAGCAACTCATGGAAACAGATGAAGGGACCCATAGCCCAACATTAGAAGTTCATTAGAGTCTTAGAATCACAGTTTGTCAAACAATCTGATGATAAAGCAGATTTTTTTAAAGAAGAAAATTTTTACCAGAGATGCCAAATGATATTTTAATGAAGGCACCATCTGATTTAGGCCATAAGAGTCTTTCAGTAGAGCATTCAAGTAGGCTTGCTGTGACATATTACCAACATTATTAAAAAAGTATATATTATTATGTATCTCGTTGTTGACCCTGAAATAATAGTTACTTTTTTATATAAATAAAAATTGACTTTAGAAGGTACTTGAGGATAGCTATCCTCTTTCAGAGGAGCAAAACATCACAAGAACACTTTCTCCATACCAATAAAGGGATCTGGGAGTATGTGGCCCAAATAAGCTAATTCTTCCTTGTATTTTTGCAATTGAGAATCAGACTTCATTGTGGTAGGAACATTTTGAACCCAATGTTCAACCATAAAGTTCTCACCATTTATTCCTGACAGTAAATCTTGTAGTATAGTCATTTGCTATCCATCTGAAACAGTCTATAACATTGAGTGCACATCGTAGATCTTCAGATATTCACAGTATCTTGATGAACTTATCAATAATTCTAATTTTATTATATTACCAATATTTCTGTAGTTTTGCCACTAAGAATGAAATAAAACTGCACAATTACTAAATAAATTATACACCATTTTTTTTCTAAATATTTTAGTGACATCAATAACCTGACTTTTTTTCCAACCTCAGTTACTTAATGGAATATATTCAGTCTTCTTAGTGTCTGCATAATCTAGTTCAACTACATTTGCTCTGTTCCTGTTCATAATCCTATAGCCATATCTGTTCCAGAACCTGGGTAATAAGAATGAAATGCTATGCTGAAAACCATACTTAGGCAACAATCATTATTTTAATCACTAGGCATCATCTTAAACAAACTTCCCTTTTATTTTTAATTAATCATTTTCTCCCTAAAAATATATTCATGTTTAAATTTGGAAGTCCCAGAATCTGATTACAGATCAAACCTAGAATAATGATACAATCATGCGCTGTGATCATAGAATATGACCCAGAAGTTATTAAGTAATGGTTTATATGGACTCACATATATGACTCGATTCAAAATGAGAGCCAGAATGTTACTATTGCTTAAGCAAATGTCACATGTATCTATAATGTAACAGGACTTTAGAAATTACAAATGAACACAGTTTTTTTTTTTTTTTTTCTCAGTTCTCAGTTGAGGAACACTGAATGGCCGAGAAACATCTGAGGAAGTGTTCCACATCCTTAGCCATCAGGGAAATGCAAATCAAAACAACCCTGAGATTCCACCTCACACCAGTCAGATTGGCCAATTTCCAAAAATCAGATGACAGCAGATGCTGGAGAGGCTATGGAGAAAGAGGAACTCTTCTCCACTGTTGGTGGGGTTGCAAACTAATACAACCACTCTGGAAATCAGTCTGGCGATACCTCAGAAAAATGGACATAATACTACCTGAAGACCCAGCTATTCCACTTCTGGGCATATAGCCCAAAGAAACCTTAGTACACAACAAAGATATATGCACCACAATGTTCATAGCAGCTCTATTTATAATAGCCAGAAGCTGGAAAGAACCCAGATGTCCTTCAGAAGATGAATGGATACAAAAATTGTGGTACATTTACACAATGGAATACTACTCAGCCACCAGAAACAATGACTTAACCAAATTCTTAAGAAAATGGCTGCATCTAGAGAATATCATTCTGAGTGAGATAACCTAGTTACAAAAGAATAGATATAATATGCAGTCACTGATATTGGGATGCTAACCCCAGAGACTTGCACTCCCCCAGAAACAACTCACAGACTGTATAAAGTCCAAGAAATAAAGAAAACAAAAAAATATATATTTACAAAACAAGAAGACTTTGACTATTTCCATGTTGCGTTTTGTTTTGCATGTACTTTATGCTCATGGTAACTATTAGGTTTTCAATGCATACTGTCAAGCCCTTGAAAAAATCAAGTACTGACTAAAAAATATATTCACATAGTTTTATTTAAAAATTATTTTAATATCTGAAAAAAAACTACTGACAAAAAATGTATAATTTTAAGCAAAAAATGTTTAAAATCTGTACATTTATCTTTGTTTTGTAAACTAAAGTCATTTAAAAAATAATACAAATATTTACTCATGTATTGATTTGAAATTCTTACAATATAATTTGTATAGTTTTTGATGTATAAATAAAGTGTAACTGATTTGTATTTTTGAAACTAACAAAAGATAATTATTATTACTTTAGTTAAATAAATTATATTTATTTAAAAAGAAGAAATTACAAATGAACACAGTTTTTTTTTTTTTTTTTTGCAAAGTCACATGCTGTCCTGTTGCAAACTAAAAGCAGAAATATAATCTATGGAAACAAATGTTATCAGAAAAGTGGATAGAGACTGGTCTTCTTTGCTCCACAGAGTAGTTGAATCTCCAACTATTGTTTTTCTCTCTCATTTTTAAACAGTATCTTTTGGATATTCTCTGCATTTACATTTCAGATGTTATCCCTTTCCCCCAGTTGCATCCTCCCTCTCCCTCCCATTGCCTCCATGAAAGTGCTTCTTCTCCCAGCCACCTTTAGTTTGAGCAAATCATTAGAACTTCTGTAATTTGATTAACCAATCTAGAATTCCATAACTAAAACTTATGAGCAAAGATTATGATTTATAGTCTTATTATACCATAAGCAAATTGAGAGATACAAATTTTGGTGACATCTTTTAAATATAAGATTGTAGAATTTTTCCCTAATGTATTCCCATTCTCAAACAACAGCGTGCAAAAAGATTTTTAGCTGTTTTTTATTGTTGTTTGTGGTTTTGAGACTATCATATATGTATTCACTGAAATGTAGTAATGTGAAACCACTTTATTGCAGCCAAGCTGAGTTTAAATATAGTTTTAAGAAATGATACACAACAAATTAATTTCTTATGCTTCTTGGGTACTTTCTCTAATCCAAGAATTTTGCTCAGTGATGGAATGTCACAAAACCATATTGACAGGGATATTTCATCATTATGTTTTCTATTCTAAAGTTTTTTAGTTGTTAGTTCAATCATTAGTATGCAATTTTTTATAGATAACATTGTCTAGTAGAATGTTTTCAAAATGCCTCCCAAGAGTTTTATATAACATAGTCGCTCCTTTCTATTGTAGAATAGAAAACACAGGGTGTTCCTACACTGCGTGTGTTAGTAATTCACTCGATATTGTTTTTTATGTTTTTAAGATGTGTGACTATAAGAATCAAGATCAATTGCCCACCTTATATAAACATAGGTATTCATATCTCAAGTATTAATAGCCAGGGATGTAGTTGTTATCCCAGCGTTAGCAGTTTCTGAAAAACTGCAGACTTTGTGGGAATTTATGTATATTTGTAGTCGGAAAAAGCACTTATGGAGTTTTAGTCTCAATAACAATGTATAAATAATCCAGATTCTCTGCATGTTAATTTGGGGTTGGTGCTAGTTTTATTGCTGTCTCTGTTGGAGTCATTCTGTTAGCAAAGGAGAAGTAGCTTTTCTAGAAATTATATTTGAAGGCTTACAATACTAAATTATTAATAGTTCATTTTAAAATCTAAATTGTAAGAATTTTAAAATTGTATTTAAAATAGTTTTGATAGTTTCGCTTCTTTCTGTTTAGACTTGTGACTTATTTTTATCCATTGATTTATCTAAAATATTTTCTCCATTCATCTTTACATTTTTTGAAATGGGTTACAAAAAAATCTTTTTAATTTGGAAAATATTGAAATACTTTTCATTTTTTCTTTCTTAGGAAAAATTATGGATATAATAAATAAAATATTTTTATATCATTTGGACCTTGAAAATATGCATACTTTTTCTAATGTATTGTATTCATCTGATTGATTCTGATTAGTATAGATTTTCAGCTTAATGTATTCTTTCTCTTTTTATTCTTCTCATCTAACTTCTACTTATCTCTTTGCCTTTTTTAAAACATTCAAAAGAATATGCAATTATTCTAATACTTTTTAAAATAGTTACTTTTATTTCTTTTAAAAACTGGTTAAACAGGTTTGAAATGGTCACTTCAGTATAGCCTAGTCTTTTCCCAATCCTTGTATCCATCCTTTACAAAATAGGATAGTGCTGTGATTATAGTAACCAGATATTAATTCCTTTTTTTAAAATAAATTGAAAATTTTATTTTAAAATAAACAAAGATAAGTATACAGATTTTGAGCACTTTTGCATAAAAGTATATGAATTCATTTTTGTCAGTACTTGAATTTTTTAAAGGTTTGATAGCATGCATTAAAACCATACTAGTTACAATAAGCATAAAATACATGTAAAACAAGATGTAATGTGGAAATAATCAAAGTTTTCTTGGTGTGTAAAGACTAAGCATAATGGTTTTCCTTCTCTTTTTTTAGGCCTTTTTTATTTTCTTGAACTTCCATATAGTCTGTAAGTTGTTTCTGGGGTGTTCAGAGCATTTTAGGGATAGTATCCAATTATTAGTGACTGCATATTATGTCTGTTCTTTTGTGACTGGGTAATCTCACTCAGGATGGTATTCTCTAGATGCATTCATTTTCTTAAGAATTTCCTTAGAACTCATAGGCACAGGAGAAAATTTCCTAAACAGAACACCAATAGTTCAAGCTCTAAGGTCAAAGATTAACAAATGGGACTTAATGAGATTGTAAAGTTTCTGTAAGGCTAAAGACACTATCATGAGAACAAAATGGCAGCCAACAGAGTGGGAAAAGATATTTACTAACTCCACATCAGATAGAGGCCTAATATCCAAGGTATACAAAGAACTCCAAAAAGGAGATACCAGAGAATCAAACAACACTATTAAAAAATGGGGTACAGAGCTAAACAAAAATTTCTCAATTGAGGAATACCGAATGGCTGAGAAACATCTAAGGAAGTGGTCAACATCCTTAGCCATCAGGGAACTGCAAATCAAAACAACCCTGAGATTCCACATCATACCAGTCAGATTGGCCAAGATCAAAAACTCAGATGACAATAGATGCTGGTGAGGATGTAGAGAAAGAGGAAAACTTCTCCACTGCGGGTGGGGTTGTAAACTGATACAACCACTCTAGAAATCAGTCTGGCGGTTCCTCAGAAATATGGACATAGCACTAACTGAAGAGCCAGTTATTCCACTTCTGGGCATTATTTACCCCTGAGATGCTCCAACATACAACAAAGATATATGCACCACAATGTTCATTGCAGCTCTATTTATAATAGACATAAGCTGGATAGAACCCAGATGTCCTTCATTAGATGAATAGATACAAAAAGTGTTGTACATTTACACAATGGACTACTCAGCTATCAGAAACAATGGCCTAACAGAATTCTCATGAAAATGGGTGCGTCTAGAGAATATCATCCTGAGTGAGATAACCCAGTCACAAAAGAACAGACATAATATGCAGTCACTGATAATGGGATACTAACCCCAGAAAGCTCTGAACACCCCAGAAACAACCCACAGACTGTGTGAAGATCAAGAAAAAAAGAAAATAAAGAATATATTTAAATTAAAATAGAACTGTAACACATCCCCTATTCCTTCCTACAGCCCCTCCCAGTTTCCTATCTCCTCAAATTAATAACCTCTTTTCTTATATTATTGTTATATATATATATATATATATATATATATATATATATATATATATGTATGTATAACTACACACAAACACTTAATTACAACCTTATAAAAATGTGTTTGTATACTTTTATGCAAAAATGCTTAAAAATATGTACATTTATCTTTGTTTTTTAAAATAAAGTTAAAAAAATAATTTCATAAAGTCATTGTTTCTGATAGCTGAGTAGTACTCCATTGTGTAAATATACCACAATTTTTGTATCCATTCATCTACTTAAGGATATCTGGGTTCTTTCCAGGTTCTGGCTATTATAAATAGGGCTGTTATGAAAATTGTGGTGCATGAGTCTTTGTTGTATGTTGGATCTTCTCTGGGGTATATACCCAGAAGTGGAATAGCTGGATCTTCAGGTAGCACTATGTCCAATTTTCTGAGGAATCACCAGACTGATTTCCAAAGTGGTTGTACCAGCTTACAACCCCACCAACAATAGGGAAGTGTTCCTCTTTCTCTACATCCTCACCAGCATTTGCTGTCATCTGAATTGTTGATCTTAGCCATTCTGGTTGGTGTGAGGTGGAATCTCAGGGTTGTTTTAATTTGCATTTCCCTGATGACTAAGGATGTGAAGCACTTCCTTAGATGTTTCTCAGCCATTCGACATTCCTCAATTTAGAATTTTTGGCTTAATTCTGTAGCCCATTTTTTAATAGGGTTGTTTGATTCTCTGGTGTCTATTTTCTTGTGTTCTTTATATACCTTGGATATTAGACCTCTATCAGATGTGGGGTTGGTAAAGATCTTTTCCCCCTCTTGGCTGCCATTTTGATTTCGTGACAGTGTCCTTAGCCTTACAGAAACATTGCAATCTCATTAAGTCCCATTTGTTAATCTTTGACCTTAGAGCTTGAGCCATTGGTGTTCTGTTCAGGAAATTTTCTCCTGTGCCTATGTGTTTTAAGGTTTTCCCTACTTTCTCTTCTAATAATTTCAGTACACCTGGTTCAATGTGGATATTTTTGATCCACTTGCACTTGATCTTTCTACAAGGATATAAGAAAGGGTCTATTTTCATTCTTCTTCATGCTGAATGCCAGTTAGACCAGCACCATTTGTTGAATAGTCTTTCCTTTTTGTTAATTCCTAATGCCAGAGAGATAAT
The DNA here is from genome assembly GCF_963924665.1 of Micromys minutus. NCBI lineage: Eukaryota > Metazoa > Chordata > Mammalia > Rodentia > Muridae > Micromys > Micromys minutus. Next base: position 11,764,511 of record NC_137963.1, on the reverse strand, counting down.
CCACTCTTCAATTAATTCGACTTATATTTAAACTTAATTAAATATGTTTTCTGAATATTATTTTGAGACTTTGATGATAATGTCTTTGACAAGATATTAGAAGTGTAAAAGTGGGGGGGGGGTTGTGGGTAGGCACTAGAAAGTCACAGATTCTAGGGACTCAAGAGTTTCCTTGGATTCTACAGGGAGGACTCTAGCCAAAATACACAACAAAGGTGAAATGGAACCTATAGAGACCATATCCAGTGGATCAGTAAGCCCTAACTCCCAGTTAGGGTGTGGAGCCATCCATCTATCTCAGAAAGATTAATCCAGAATTCCTCCTGTCAAAAGGAAATGCATGACAAAGAGTGGAGAAGAGACTGAAGCAAAAGTCATCCAGAGACTGTCCCATGTGTGGAACCATCCAGTTTGCAGACACCATACCTAGACACTATTGCTGATGCTAAGAAATGCTTATTAGCAGCAGCCCAGTATAGCTGTCCCCTTGGTGGCTCTGCCCGATCTTGACCAACACAGATGAGGATGTCCTAAGCCAACCATCAGACAGAACACAGCCAACCCAATGGAGAATTTAAGGCAAGAACTGTAGGAGTGAAAGGGTTAGCAAACCCATAGGAAAAACAACAATATCAACCAACCAGACCTCCCAAAGTTCCCAGGGACTAAACCACCAACCAAAGAATACACATGCTGGAGTTGACTGACTCCAGCTGGATATGTAGCAGAGGATTTCCTTATTGGGTATCACTGGGAGGAGGACACCTTGGTCCTTGGAAACTTGATGACCCAGGTATGGTAGGGCACTGAGGCATGAGCGGGTGGGTTATCTAGGGAGCTCCATTATAGAGGAGGATGAAAGGAGAGGTAATAGGGGGCTTGTGAAGGGAAAATTGGGAAGGGGAATAACATTTAAAAATAAATAAATCAAATAACCAATAAAAATTAATTTAAACAAAAAAGTGGATTGGAAACTCAGAAATATCCCATTATTTTTAATCAAATTATAATCTGTAAAGATCGTATGCATCAATATTTATTTATTTTTTTATTTTTTTCATCTGCTTAACTGATATTAACAGTTTTGGCAGATATTCTGTGAATAAACCTGAAGTTGAACAGGCATTTGTTATTTTAATAAAATATGTTCAAATGTGATAAAATTTACTAAATAATACAATTCTTATTTTGTCCATCAATTCACTATTAGTGAACCATTTACACCTTATGAATTTCCTTAGTGAATTTTAAGTCTAGGAGGTATATGATTTCCATGGACAGTCCAACCTACACAGTCTTCTGCAAAGGAGGATTGTTTTCCTTTCAAGTGTACAAGCCTTTCATTTCTTCATTGAACCTCATTGTATTGCTGTAAGCTTTTGATGCTCTGTTGATAAGAGTGGAGTTAGTGAACATCCTCTCACCTCCCTCATTTCCAGAGAGAAGGTACTCCGGCTTTTATCATTATTTATGAGGTTCACTGGAGAATTTCTGGAGGTGCTTTTTATATCAGATTGATGCAGTTCCTCTTTATATTAACTTACTAGAAAGCCCTGTTTTTCTGTCAAAAAAAAAAAAAAAAGAACCTTGAACAGCTATTGATATGAATGAATTTTAGCTTCAATAGGTTTTATGATTTTTTTTTGTGGGGACTAGAAAAAATTTTGAGAATTTTATGACACTTAAGTGCATCTTATCTCTCCTCCCTATTTTTTTTTGGAATAGCTACTATATTGTAAGCCTAATAACCACCACACCTTCAATAATGAAGTATTTGGCATCCATCCAGGGTTGCATATATATGTAACATACTGAAAACACATCCTCATAGTTTAATGGGGGGAATAATTTTATATATTAATATTATGCATATTGAAGACCAGCATGTGGATAGATTTGAAAATTCATGTAGTTGTTGGTATGATACAGCCAGATGGATTTGAAATATTGTAACCTGCTCTTGGCTGACATTGCTATTTATAATAGGGTTTCAAAAATCAATTTTGGTTTCTAGAAAATTTTATGAGACAAAATGGCACAGGCTAGGTAATGTTACTAACACATATACAACTGTAGGAAAATATTAAAATAATAAGAATTCCATAGCAAAATTTAAAAAGGGAAGGACATTTTCGAGGAATGACATGAATAGGTTAAAAAACAAATAGGCAAAATGAAAATGAAAAGATGCTTAATGGCAAGCGATATCCAAGGACAGATTTTAACAATCCAAGGAGTTTGTTATTTTTTGATCTACAATAAAATTCATACTGGGGAATTTTAAAAAATACTCATAAGTTGAGATGTTTTCTCTCTGGGGTTATGCTGAAAGAATAAACAAATACATATTAGCTTTTTAAATAATTTACACAGCTCTACGAATTTGTGTACGCATTATTAGATCCCACATATTCAAAGCTCCTAAGGTGTATGTATGTGGCCATTATGCTTCCATTTTATTCATTTTTCATTTGTTTTCAATTAAGAATGTTGGAAATGTCTTCAGGTAGAAAGTAAATCACTGTAAAATTGTGATAACCTTAGTCATAAAATATTATATTCATCTAAAAATTATAATGGTTAGAGTTTGGCTGAGTCTTGTGATTTCTTCAACTCTTGTAACATAAAGGAAATATATTTTGTTGACTCAATAAAATTTGATGAGTAGGGAAAAAACACACAGTCCATTCAGCCAGAACTAATGTGTGCAGTTCTATTAATGAAAAATTTTCAAATAGTAAGCATGTATGACAACATGGAAAAGTGTTTATTGAGGCTGATAAGGTGGATTAGTAGTTAACATCATTGGATGCTTCTTCAGAGGTCCTGTGTTCAATTCCCAGCAGCCATATGACCATTTTAAAAAGATTTAATGTCCTTTTTCTAACGTTCAGGAGTACATGCAGCAGAGTACTCTCATTAGATAAATAATAAAATTAAGAAATAACACATACTATAAAAATGATACTCTGCCAAAAAAAAAAAAACTGTGTATCTGTATGATGGAAATTGCTTACATGCTGTTCTCTGCCTTGGTGCTCAGAGATGGTATAGAACTGTACAGAAGTTGAACGTAAGTCTGAGATGAATATTTTATATGAGACGTGCACTTTTAAAATGTTAACTGGGAGACATAAATAAAGTTGAAAAGTTTCTTTCTCCAAAATAATTGATGAAAGAAGACTTCTTAATTGCAGAAAAAACGTTTGGTTGAATGGCTGTATAGATTCAATAAAAAATTGAAGTATTTAATCTGTCAATTTTGTAGGGCAGAAATGATGAGAACAGAGACAAGATTTTAGTTCTATTATTAAAATGCCTATACAATCTTATGATATATCCGAGTTTTTCTAGGCAGCTTCAAAATATCAGGGTATATCCCATGATGCTATCCTGAGAAACTAGGGTTTCAACTTCAAGGTTGCCTTTTCAGTATCATAATTCAGCTTTCTACTGATATAGAGAATTCTTTAGATCTACTAACAAATAGGAAAGACTGCTTTTTTTGTTGTTGTTGTTTAGAGTTTAGAGGTTTCAGGTTGTGACTGGAGCAATAATTGTTCTTGGGTTCTTAGAATTTTAGATATTTGGAGATATAGTCCAACATAGTAAAGTGGATTGACAGAAAAAAATCCACTTCCTTAAGTATATAATGCAAAACTTTAAAGATGAAGTGGCTGGGAATAAGTATAATGCTTTGATCTTTAAGAACCCATTGAAAAGGAAAATGTCTACCACTTCTCAGTTCATAAAGGTTCCTCAGCCCTTCAAATGCACAATATGGGCCCTAAGTGTCTAACATATAGGACTTTAAACAATATCTGTGATAGCATTCTCTTTCTATTCTTCAAATGTCCGAGTACATTGCAAGTGTATTTAGTATACATCAGAGACTTAAATGTATCCTGTTTAAATATGTTGGTCCAAAATCCCATCTGTCTTCCAAGACCAATTCATCTGTGACTGTATATCTAAGCTATAATAGTACAGAGTACACACTCCCAAAGCAAATTTGTTCAAAAATAGCAGAATGACCAAAGACAAAGTAGATAAATTAAATTTCCTCTCAGATAACTTAAAGAATGTGATCCAAGGGGAGTTAAGAAAGAAAGCCGGAACTGAGGCAGAATGAAATAGTGATTGATTAAAAATGAAGCAATGAACTACAAAAGAATCCAGAAAGTATATGAATCAACGGGGCTGAAGTCACTCTCACTGCTACTCAATAAATTGTGTGTCTTTTTTCTAATAAGGTTCAATTAATATAGTTCTATTATCATTTCATAAAAATCTTACCATAAAATACAATTACATTCCATGGCCCAGTAAAATTTCAATCTTAGATTCTGCATAAAAAAGGAGGATTTTACCCAATAAGTGAAGAATAAAATCAGACATAGAGGTAATTGTGTTCTAGAAAGAGAAATATTAATATCGGAAGATCAAATATTCTCAAGATGCACATGTGTTCAACAACTTGTCTCTAGTTGGTGATGCTACTGTGTATTTTTTTTCATAATATTCATGAATCTTGGGGAAATAAGGTCTACATGGAAGAATTGGATATATATATAGTGTGTTATATATATACACATGCCATAGGAATGTTATATCTGGTATTTTTCCCTCTCCTGCCCTCTACCCCCTCTCTCCCTCTGTTCTCTGTCTCTCTCTCTCCCGTTCTCTCTCTCTCTCTCTCTCTCTCTCTCTCTCTCTCTCTCTCTCTCTCTCTCTCTCTGCATTTGTATGTGTATATTCCTAATTCTCTACATTTGCCCTCCCTTTTCTTAATCGCTTCTTCTTCTGTGCCATGAGTTAAACATCTTTCTTTTTCTTGGACTCATATATCATTATCCTATACTGCCCCACCATGAATTGTAAAACTGGAGCCCAGGGTAGTTTACTGAAATCTCTAAAGATATGAACTGAAAGCCTTTCTTTCTATAATTTATTCATCCAAGGTTTTTGGTGGCAAATGTGACAAAACTGGCCAACATGAAGTAATAGCTTATGAAAATCATGAAGATGCTTTTTAAGGGGTAGATATTCAGTGGTAAGGGGGGAGGGGTAAAGAGGTTTAATGTTGGCAGATGGCAATGAGTCTGAGATAGCATGTAACACCAGGTGAAGAATGGATCTCATTTGTAATCATGAAATAGATACTAGAAGAATATTGAGGAGAGAAACCTGAATTTATAAAATAAACATTTGAAATGCAAATATATATAATATATGAGAAAAATGAGAAAAATCATCTGCAACAAGAGTAGAAATAGACTTTAGAGGTACTAGAAGAAATGAGGCAGAGACCTCAAATCTAAAGTTTCCATTTAATTAATCTGCTTTTTAATTTTTTATTAATCATAGAAATTTAGAATTTTTAAATATAATTGTTTTTCTTTTTATATTTTTAAACTCCTACGTAAAGTTTGTATTATTTTATCCTGAGCCTTGCTGATTTCACATTCTTATTTCTACTATTTATTTTCATCTCTGAGAAATTTCATGTAAAGAGAAATCTGGTCATCTATTTTTCCTGTACTTTCTATTCTTTCTAAAAGGTGAAGTAAAACTTTGTGTCCTCAACAAAAATGCTTCACTAAGCAGGGAGTGATGGCATGAAAAATATTGAACCTATACCATGAGAAGTTAAACTCAAGCTCATTTAGGTCAAGATTTTTATTTTATAACTGAATTTATTTTTTCTTCTGATTGTATATTGGATAACAAAGGAAAAATTCCCAATTGAAGAATGACATAAATTTAATTATTTCTCCCCTCTTATAAATAATTGGACCTTTTTATATCTGAAAATCTAGTTAAGGAGAAGTATAGCATCTTTCCAACTTGCCCCTTCTACATTTATACTCTGGAAATTGAGTCACATTTCTTGTCTTTACTTTTCAGAAAAAAATTTCTTACTCCCATGTTTTTATTTATTAATGAATCAATATTCCAAAGTGACAGCAAAATAAATTATAGCCATAGAAATACAAGTATTCTACTGGAAAGATATCCCAGTGTTTAAGGACACTGGCTGCTTTTCTAGAGGACTTACATTTGGTACCAATCATACATATGGACTTATCTATTATTATTCCAATTCTAAGGGATCAAATATATTCTTCTGTACTTTGTGAGCACTGTGTATGTCTAGTATAAATACAAGTGTTTGGTTAAAACATCTGAACATTTAACAAAATAGAAATAAATGTAAAGATATAGGTGCTGGAGAGTTTAAAACTAATTCCTAATGAGAGTTTAGTGATCAAATGTCAGTTATTTTCATCATGCTTGTCCCATGAGTACCAGTATCTCTGATGACTAAGGTAAAGAGAAATGATGCGTTGACTGGTCATCTTAGATATTCATTGTTTCAAGTTTTTCTGAAGTTAGTAAGTTCAGTTATCCACGTGTATACCAAGGAAATTGATAACATTGAGCCAGAATATAATTGTCATTTACACTATTATACAAAGAAGTGTAAATTCAATGAAGATTGAGGTTTGGTTAGCTAAGTCATCCTCCCTTCACAGACCAGATATTTAGAAGTGTAACTTAGCAAGAAACATGCCTGCTCAGGACAGGACACAATGAGTTTCCATGACTGAAATACCATGTATTACAGTTAAGTCTAGTTGATGTGACCACCTTCAGTGTGAGTATTTCAGAAACCAGAGCCTGACAGTTCATATTTTTGGATGTCAATGTTCTTTATAGATGAACACAAGTACAATGATGGCTTTGTACTTCCTTTTGAAGATGCTTCTAACATACTGTCCGTTGGGTAGATTTCTATTTTTTAGTGGAGTAGAGAAATGAATCAAAATAATTATATTTGTAAAGTACCAAGGCTTTTGTGGTTTAGACGCATCATTAACTTGATGACTACTTTATTAGTAATATATAATAAATTATTTAATCTCTATTTAAATATTTCTATTTTTTGGATGTTTCTGGAACTTAGGAATTTGCTTTCTTTACTGTTTTCCTCTTATAGACATAGCAATTTAGTATAGAGAGTATACATTATTTTTTCCAATATTAGTTGACAGACATATAGGTGCAATCTATCTTCAGCTGGACATAATTGAATATCAAATGGAGAATTTTATTCACTGAATTAAGTTTAAATCCATGATAAAAATCTGCTATGTGTTTCAAATAACATGAAGCTTGATTCTAGCTGAGGCTCATGAATGAATGAATGAGTGAATGAATAGAGAGGTAAATATGCACTAGTGTTAGTATCCAGCTCTGTCATGAAATAATAATAACATCATTATTCTGTTGATTATTGGAATTGTTCCATGTGAGACCCACTGCATTAAGTGAGACATTAGTGAATGAATATGCAATATTCCTGAAGTAAATAAGTTAAGTTCAATAGGATATTTAAACTTTTAGAGATTCCAAATAACTACAGTCACTATTGTTGTAACTTTTAATGACTTGTATTTAACATGTTTCAGGGAATGTGGAGAATACAGAGGAGACATGATCCAGTCTCATAGATACACCTTCAAAGTGGGACAAAGGGCACCATGATAATAGAAGGAGAAGGTGAATAACTTTCTCCAAGAGGAAACAGCTGGAGCTAGTTTCTGAATGCTAAACAGTGTCTTTGATTCAAGGAAGGCAGATCTTTACAACTTAAACTTTGAGGTGTGTTCTGAACATCCACAAGACCCTCAGACTGTTTTGGGAATCTCCTGTGGAGAGGTTTCCTTAGGTCATTTTCTTAACTCTTTTCTACAGCATTGGCTCAGCGATGTAAGAGAAATGGCCTTTGTCTGATATTTTCTTCTCTGATCTAAGCACAATGCTGGAGGGGCAAAGGTCTAGTAACATACAATGGAGAAATATAAGATAAACCAACTGCTAAGATGTCTCAATGGAAAGCAGCATCAATAGTCCCCATTTATTTCATTTTTAATATATACCAGGTAATGGGTTAAGCATTTAATAGAGGCTTTAATTTTAACAGAAGACATCTATAAAGACACAAACTCTATGTGCACTAGGTGAGGAAATTGAGGTCAGATATTGGTAGTTTTACTCAGAGGTACTGAGCATTGAGTAGGAATTCAAAGCCAATCAGAAAGTTCTGAAAGTCTAACTTCTAAACCAACTCTCCTGATTGTCCTTTTCAGTGCAGGTTTTCCAGTCATGTCCCACACAAGGATTGCTTTCCTGGCACTAGTCTCACTCAAGTGTCCCCAAATATTGTAACTACTAAAATACCTGTTCTGGGTATTAGAATATGTAGCACATTTAAAGGTTCCAAGGATTCTTCTGTATGTTCTAGAGCACCTCATTTTTTTCATTAAAAATAAAGCTATTTGTGTATATTAATATTTCCCTTGTTGAATGTATGTATAATATGCATGACAGGTGCCCAAAGAAGGTGTCCGATCCCCTGGAAAGGGTGTTACAGATAGTTACGGGACATTATATGTATGTTGGGTAAAGAGCCCCTGGTCACTGAAATAGCAGAATATTCTCTTAACTAATAAGCCACCACTTCTGTACTAAGCCTTTCAAATATTTTTATTAGCACATTATTTTCTTATATATTGGGTAATTTTTCTTTTTTTCTCTTAAATAGTTGATAAGTGACCTCTTCCTGTGGGTTTATGTACTTGGCTGTATTTCTTCAAAGACTATTAAATCATCCATTGCGCATAAATGTTGGTTAGAATTGTGTTGAAAAAGCAAGAACAAGTGAATCCTGTATCGCTTGGAATATCAGCACCAGTAGCATCCAAATTGTAGGCCTCTATAAAAGAAATCTGCATAGAATCCCACTGTGTGGAATTACAAATGATAGAAAACCCAGCTCAACCTTAAGCGTTTATGTTCATTTGCACCCTATCTTAATTACTGAACTTTACATTTGAATGTGAGGACATTGTTTTAAACATGTGAGCCTTACACTCCCAGAATTGAATTATCTTTCAGAAGACCAGTGTCTTTCCAAGGATTAACAATTGATACAGAGAGTTGCGCAGGCGTCTGGGCCTGGGAAGAGCGGGAGGAAGTGGTGGCCTTGGGAAGATGCTGGAGACCTAGGCTCGCCATGCCGGGCCGGACCTGAGTAGTGAGTGGAGAAAGGGTGGGAGGCAAGGTCGATGTATGTGGCCGGAGCGGACGGTGCAGATTACGAGCCGGCCTAAAAGGCTGCTCTTTGGCGTAAATTGCAGTCGATTAGGGATCGTTGCTCAGACTCAAGTTAGACGTGAGTTCAGATAAGTGAGGCCGACATTGCTGCCTTGAAGAAGGGGAGAATGGATTTATCAGGAGTGAAAAAGAAGAGCTTGCTAGGAGTCAAAGAGAATTATAAAAAGTCCAGCACTAGGGCTCCTTCTCCTACCAAGCGCAAGGACCGCTCTGATGAGAAGACCAAGGATCGATCTAAAGATAAAGGGGCCACTAAAGAGTCAAGTGAGAAGGATCGTGGCAGAGATAAGACTCGGAAGAGACGAAGTGCTTCAAGCGGAAGCAGCAGCACCAGATCTAGGTCCAGCTCAACCTCCAGCTCGGGCTCCAGCACCAGCACAGGCTCAAGAAGTGGCTCTAGCTCTTCCTCTGCATCCAGCCGCTCAGGAAACTCCAGCACATCCCAAAGTTCCAGTTCTAGCAGCTCTTCCGGCTCCCCAAGCCCTGCCCAAGCGCAGGCATGACAATAGGCAGCGTTCCGGCTCCAAATCCAAACCACCTAAAAGAGATGAAAAAGAGAGGGAAAGGCAAAGCCCGTCACCTAAACCCACCAAAGTTCACATTGGGAGGCTCACTAGAAATGTGACTAAGGATCATATCATGGAAATATTTTCTACTTACGGGAAAATTAAAATGATTGACATACCTGTAGAAAGGATGCGTCCTCATCTCTCTCTCCAAAGGCTATGCATATGTGGAATTTGAGAATCCAGATGAAGCAGAGAAGGCACTGAAACACATGGATGGAGGACAAATTGATGGCCAAGAGATCACAACTACTTCTGTGTTGGCACCCTGGACTCGGCCACCGCCTCGGTGATTCAGTGCCCCCCCCCCCCCAGGAGAATGCTTCCACCACCTCCCATGTGGCGTAGTTCACCCCCATGGATGAGGAGAAGGTCTGGATCTCCTAGACGAAGGTCTCCTGTACGTAGGAGGTCTCGATCTCCCGGCTGCCACCACCACAGGAGCCGATCCAGCTCCAACTCCTCCCGATAAACAGGAACATTGATTTGTACCTCTGTAACTTATGTTCCCCAGACTCAGTTTTGTCCTTTTCTCTAGCCAAGTCAGGATCTGTAAGGAAGGATCCCCTACCCCAGGGTAGGCTTTGGAGACAGCAGATGAGAGATTTCCTCTGCAGGAGGGTTCTGGCTTGTAGAGATACTGTTGATTAAGGATGGTGCCCAGAGAGGTACCCTGTAATTTTCTGGCTAGAAAGTTCACCCCTTCCGTTTCTTGATGTCTGTTTGGTAGCAGAACCAACTGGGACATGGCAGCAGACTGTTTTCCACAGGTGACCTAGGACCAGTCAGACAACCTGGTCAAGCCCTCTGTCTCTGTGTCACACCTGTGGAAAGGACCAAGCTGCTGTTCTGTTAGGCCTGACCACGCCCCCTGTTGAGTGCCCTTCAACTTCTACGGTTAAAACTTTTGAAGGATTCCTCCATAAATGGTTGTCTTTTCTGTCCTGCGTCTCAGTTACTTTAAAATTGGTGAGCCAGTTCTCCAGGGTCCTCGTGAAACCCCATTGTCGCCTGCCATTCATGGTGATGCTGCAGGTTAACCTGGGCAATGTGTGCACATTGCCTCTTTTTGCTTTTATTGTACAGTCAGTACTTATAAAATTTGTTTTGAATTTTATAACTTTGTAGCATTTTAGACAAGGTTGTGTTTGTACTTGTGTAGCATGAGAGGACTGTTGAATAAACTTAGGGTTAGAATGCAAAAAAAAAAAAAAAACAATTGATACAAATCTTAGAGAATTTTACTTTATTGTGTGATTATTTTTACTTATTTTTTCCTTGTGAAACAGCAGAGATTCTGTTCTCAGACAATATATTCTGAATACAGTTTTCCTCCCTCTATTCCTCCCACTTCTTCCCCATCCCATTCCTCATCTGGGTCCACTCCTTTTCTCTCTTTCATTAGAAAACAACAGGTTTCTAAAATATACCAAAACTCAACAAGGTAAAATCAAATAAAATAAAACCATTATAAAAGTTGGGCAAAACACACTGGCAAATTAATCAAATAAATGATAGATGATAGATAGATAGATAGATAGATAGATAGATAGATAGATAAAAATAACAGTAAGAGAAAGCTCAAGAATCAGAGACTCACTCATTCACACATTCAGGAGACCCTTTAAAATACAAAACTGGGAAACTTGGAATATACCCAGAGGCCTTGGTATGGAGCTGTGTATGTACTGTGATTATTGCTTCTGTCTTTGAGTTCTTATGAGTTGTTTTACTGGGCCGTGTTCTGCCGCTGTCCTCCATCTCCTCTGATTTTCTAAATCCTTTCGACTCTTCTTCTACTTCAGGGTTCCCTGAGCTCTGAGGGGTGGAATTTGATGAACACTTGTCTTTGAGAACTGTGTTTTCCAAAGGTGCTCTAACTTTCCACATAATCCTGGCTGTGGGTCACTGTACTTGTTCCCATCTATTTTATGATGAGTATTCTCTGGGGATCTCTGAGTAAGATATTGATCTATGAATATAGCAGGATGTCTTCATGAATCATGTTATTATTATGTTTTATATAGTCCTGTAAGATTTGGTATTACTCAAATTATCTGGAAGATCTAGTCTGTTACTTAGTCACTCAAATAGTATCAGGTGGGTTCCATCACATGGGATGAGGTTTAAGTCAAATCAGACATCAGTTGGTTTCTTCCACAAATATTTTGCTGCCATTATCCTGAATACTGGGCAGGTAGGACATGATTTTAGCATGAAAGTCGTTGTCTACAAAATGGGACTGAAAAAGGAGAAAAAGATCACAAATTCAAATTTTGTTTCAGTTTATTCTAGCCTTGAATAAAATGTGCATTCTCATGTCCATGAGGACCAAGTTAAGCAAAAGTGGTGAGATATCTAGGGGTTGTAAATTTTAACAAAATAAACCAAAACTGCTCTCAGTTTTAATCTCAATAATCATGGACCAACTGGCCAGTGGTTAGTTATTTGAACTAGTCATGGCAGTATCTGAAGCCCTATGTATCTCTTCATACATTTAGACATGGCATAGTGACCAAATGGATTTAGATACAAAATAAATTTAGCAGAATTTAGTGGAACACTATATAGGAGTATATCTGTGCCTATCTCTGTTTATTGTGATGAAAAACAATCTGAAATTGGCAGGAGGAGCTAATAGTGTTTATTTCCTAAGCCATGGCAAAAGTGCAAAGTATTCTTAATAACTTGTAAGAACAAGTGACACAATTGGTGAATGTAAGCAAAAGGGCATTTCCAGGCACAGATTATTGAAGAATCATATCCCATGAACTCTCATAAAGGTTCTACATAAATACAACTCAAACAAAAGAATAAAAAAAGACTCCAGTGAATGCTGACTTCTTAGTGAAACATGTGGTGGTTAAGAAGGAAATGGATAAATATGTAAGGCAAAATAAGAATTGTAGAACACCCATCCCTAAAGGAGACAATCACACCACTTCATCCCAAACTCAAGTAACAATAATGTTGAAGATGGATTGGAAAAAATGTAAAATCTCAAAAATACTAAGGTATCCATCAAAAGCAGGTCTCCTAGAGAAAACAAAGGCAATGGCTTTATGATGACCCTGCAGATATAGGTATCTGCACAAGAATTGCACAAGATTGAATGAAAAAGAGAGCCATGAGGTTCCACCCCTTCCAAGGAGACTGGCAATTAAAGCTTCTTAGGCAAGGGGTATTACTTGTGATGCCTGCATTGGCTGTGAGAGGTTCTGAGTCACAGAAATGTGACTCACAAAATATAGTTTGCCTGGATGTTTTGATCCTAAAGTAAATTTGTCTGTAGAACTACTGTACATATTCTGATTCTTCTGTAAGGTAAACAAGACATTCAAGGAACATCATTCATCTCTCCTTCTTCCATATCCTTTTATAATGTTTCACCCATGCATTGAATCTACTTTTCATTATTGTTTCCAAAAATGGTTCAGCCTTTATGTTCAGTTTAAATGCCATTCGATAATGAAGATGTCCATTATTGTCCTGAACACTCCATGACATCCCATCATGATCAGAGTACAAAATTTACCCAATCAAAATACATCATTTGTAAGGCTTGATTTATTTACTTCCCGGTTCCTACGTTAAAGAAAAGAGGTATAAATGAAGACAGACAGAAGAAAAAAATCATTTCCACATTCCAGTACATAGATGTGAAATTAGATTGTGATTTTTCACCTTAGGAAAACAATCATACAAACAGGTAAAGAATTCGATGGCAGAGATCTTTTTCCAATCTGCTGATTGCCATTCATTCCTATTTACAGCGTTCTTTGCTTTATAGAAGAAACTTTACAATTTTATGAGGTATCGTTTGTCAGTTTTGATCCTAGAGCCTAAGGCATTGGTGTTCTGTTCAGAAAGAAATCCCAAGAGCCTATATGATGTAAGCTCTTCAAAATTATTTTCTATTAGTTTGATCTAGTTTTATGTGGGGGTTCATGATCCACTTAGACTTGATCTTTGTACAAGGAGATAAGAATAAATTGATTTACATTCTTCTACATGCTGACCATTAAGGAAGCAGCAATGTTTATTGAAAATGTGGTCTTTTTTCCACAGCATAGTTTTAGTTCCTTTTTCTTTTTTTAACAGCTTTATTTTACAATAACAAAGATAAATGTACAAATTTTGAACATTTTTGCATAAAAGTATATGAATATATTTTTGTCAGTGTTTTTTTTTTTAAGGTTTGATAGTGTTCATTTAGGTCTTACTAGTTACAATGAGCATAAAGTACAATTAAAACAGGATGTAACCTGGAAATAGTCAAAGTTTTCTTGGTGTGTAAGGATTAAGCATAATGTTTTTTTCTTTCATTTTTTTTTCTTGAACTTCATATAATCTGTTAGTTTTTTTCTGGGGTATTCAGAGCTTTCTGGGATTAGTATCCAATTATCAGTTACTACATATTATGTCTGTTCTTATGTGACTGGGTTATCTCACTCAGGATGATATTCTCTAGATGCATCCATTTTCTTAAGAATTTCTTGTAGTCATTTTTTCTGGTAGCTGAGTAGTACTCCATTGTGTAAATATACCACAATTTTTGTATCCATTCATCACTGAAGGACATCCGGGTTCTTTCCAACTTCTGGCTATTATAAATAGAGCTGCTATGAACATTGTGGTGCATGTGTCTTTGTTGTATGTTGGAGCTTCTCTGGGGTATATGCCCAGAAGTGGAATAACTGTGTCTTCAGGTAGTATTATGCCCAATTTTCTGAGGAATCGCCAGACTGATTTCCAGAGTGGTCGTATCAGTTTACAACCCCACCAACAGTAGAGAAGTGTACCTCTTTCTCCACATCCTCGCCAGCAACTGCTGTCATCTGAATTTTTGATCTTGGCCAATCTGACTGGTGTGAAGAGGAATCTCAGTGTTGTTTTGATTTACATTCCCCTGATGGCTAATGTTGTCTAGCACTTCCTTAGATGCTTCCCAGCCATTTAATATTTCTCAATTGAGAACTTTTTGTTTAGCTCTGTATCCCATTTTTTAATAGGGTTGTTTGGTTCTGTGGTGTCTAGATACTTGAGTTCTTTGTATACCTTGAATATTAGGTCTTAATCTGATGTGGAGTTGGTAAAGACCTTTACCCACTCTGTTGGTTGCCATTTTGTTTTCTTGACAGTGTCCTTAGCCTTACAAAAACTTTGCAATCTCATGAAGTTCCATTTGTCAATCTTTGACCTTAGAGCATGAGCCTTTGGTGTTATGTTCAGGAAATTTTCTTCTGTGCCTATTTATTCTAATTTAATATTATTTTCATTTTAGATATTGTGCTTTTCTATTTCCCATGCCCTTTCTTTCCTTCAAATTTCCTCATATATCCCTTTTGTACCCTTCCAAACTCATGACCACTTTTTTTGATTGTGCATAGCACCTTTAGTCTCTCAGCATAATTTTCATAAATTATGACTGTATTAAAATTTAACAGCAAAATTTTGATATTCAGAGATGTTGCTGACATATATTTTTTTTCCACGATGAAATTTGTTCCTAGCATCTTCTTCACACCAAAACACAGTGTGAGCAATGGCAATAGCTTAAGTACTAGCACTCCATTAAATAATCCAAAATATTACAAACATTTCCTACATAATGATATTATTTCTCATAACACACTTGGTTAAGAAGCTCAGCTCGAACAAACATAGAACTATCTATGTATATATCTAAGGCTAAACTAATGTCAATGTCCACAGTGTTCACTGACATTGTCTTAGAATCTTCAGTGAGTGGCCTGGAAGACCAGGAGTGTCATATATAACAGCATTCTCAAATCAGAACCAGTCGCGAAACAGATCTAACCAGAAACTCTTTCATATAAGACATTATGAACTTATTAACTGCCATAACATTAATATGTTTGTCTTTACTGAAAGTGAGCTTTAATTATTTTTAACTTGTCTATTTTATATTAATAGATAGTTTCTTGGCATATATGTCTGTGCACTATATGGCATTGGCACCCACATAGGTAAGAAGAGGCCATTAGAAACCTGGAGATTGCAGAAACATAGTATTTTGAGAAATCATGTAAGTGCTGGAAATTGAATATCAGTCCAATGGAAGCAAAGGTAGTGCTCAGAATGACTTAGACATCTCTTTTACCGTCTCAGTGTTGTCTTATCTTTAACTTTCTACACTATTTTTGGTGTGTGTGACACATATTATAATAAAGTAATGTGAACTGTCTCAGATCTAGTGATGAAAAAGGTTTGTAAATGAGCCTTATATCTTTAACAATGATGCATCATATTTTTCTACTTGAAACAAATTAGCACTAAATTTATATCAACTTCATGTCTGCAAGAGATGAAAATGTATGGAATAGAGAACAAATTGTAGACATAGGAATGAGAAAGGAAGAGAAGCTCTGTCCTTGGAATATGAGTAACATTTCAGAGGTGACCCAGGCACTACCAGGGCTGAATTCACATAACATAAGCATTAATATTCTCCCCTTAACTTCCTTACATTTTGGGCAGGATTCTACCAAAGACAGGATCAAATACCAATGCTAGTAATAAAAGGAGTGTTTCTCCTGTTCAGCTATTTTAAGAAATGTTCAGCTGTAAGGTGCACTGACTTAGAGCAGCTTATTGTCTTCAACTCAGATAGAGCTCCCTGCTCCTCCCTACCAGTACAACCTCCTAATGGATTTATAACTATAACTAGCTTTCATTTTCCGACATAAAATTTACAAAGAGAAGGTGTGTGAGGGAACAAGTTGCTATTGTTTGCAGGTGCTGCTGATCACACTTGCTGGGGATATGAACACCCTTAATTGGGTTCTTGGCTGTAAATGCATCATGAATAAATTAAGAAGACATACAGGCAATGTTAAGGGAGAGGTGGGAAATTTTCATCATCAAGTAGGTGACCTTAAAGTGTAACACAATTCTTCACAGGGATTAGAAATGCAACCAGATCTTCACACATGTTGATGCAGTGTGGCTAGTTATAAAGAAACAGACTTAGAACTCAGGATTGAATGCTGTGGGTGGTTTGCACCTTGGAGTTTTAGAAATTAACTTACTTCTGTTTCTTGATGTCTACCAATCCTTGATTATCTAATACAATCATTGTTTGTCCTCAAAACCTACTCACATACCCAAGAACTATGAGTGAAATGATGCTCATTCAGTTTAATTTAGTTTAATTAGTTTAATTTGTATATTTACCAGAAAGTCTGTATCATAATTTTTCTAAGGATATATATATATATATATATATATATATATATATATATATATGTGTGTGTGTGTGTGTGTGTGTGTGTGTGTGTGTGTGTGTGAGTGTATGTATATATATACACATACACACACACACACACACACACACACACACACACACACATACATATGAGTGTTCCAAATTTTAGTCATCTGTGTATCTGCTTAAGACAGTTTTCCAAATTCACAGTGTATCATTTATGTTATGTTCTCTTTACATTAATTAAATTAAAATTATTTTCAGCTTCATTCATAGCTATTATATTAAATTAATATTTTAATTTGAATAGGAAAAAGAGAACACACTCACACATACAGACATATCCATGTATATATATGATAGATTATGGGACAATCGCTGCCAATGTACCAAAGAGTGATGTTTATTAAATCTTAAAATCATTTAGATCATTGCAGTAATTTTTGTGATACCTACTAAATTGTTACAATTATCTACAGTGATATGCTGTTTTGCATTGTTTGTATTCACATACAGTATCTGCTTTTAGATAAAGCAAAATGTAAAGGAAAACAGAGCAAAACAAACATATTTGCTGAACTTTTATGTGTTTTCAGAGGTATGCTACGATCACACAACCTAAAAAAATGAAGATAAATATTTCACTATTACAATCATTTTTAACCATATAATAAAGTTAGTCTAGATAGGCCAAGATGAAAATATTACCAAAACAATCAACAACAATATATCTGAGATATGTATAACATTACTGTATATTGAGTTTTAGTATATTTTCTGCATTCTGCAAAATATGTCACTGATGAAACTATCACTAACTCCGTAGACCAGTTTTTACATGTTGGTGACTCTTCTGATATCTAAATATGGGATATTTTTGTCTTTTTTGTGTTTTTTCTAATTTCTTTCAATAATGTTCTGTAAGTTTTTCTGTAGACATTTTCCACTTTTTTTTCACTGATACATAAATATCAGGAAGTATTCCTCGTACACAAAACATAAATTGTTTTGCTATTTGCTGAAAATTTGCTATATGGTCATTTGTTACAGTGAAATAAGATAGACAGACAGACACAGACTCACATGCAAGTACACATACACATGAAAATTGTACCCCTTTATTTTTAGAACATAATGAGTCAACCATGTAGCAAAAAAGTGATTGTTAATTATTAACTTGCTACAAGTAGAAGAATTGAAAGGTATTCAATAAAGTTCAGCAAAATAAAGAACTACCCTCAGTGCCTGGAATGGTGTTCCAGTGGTCAAGAGCTTGTGTTGTTCTTAAAGAGTACCAGAGTTCAGTATACAGGACCCATATAAAATTTTTCACAAGAGCGTGTAACACAAGCTTCAAGAATTTGACCAATCCCCTGCCCTCTAACAGAATAGCATGTGGACTCAAGGGCATACACACACACACACACACACACACACACACACACACACACACACACGATTAAAAGTAAAAAGCAAAGTTCCCCAAATTATCTGTAGTATTTTTTCTTAGCATTGTAACATAACTGTTGGCTAAATCATCCATGATATATTATAAAATGACTAAAGAAGAAAAGGACACATTTCACAATGTGTAAAAATGATTAGTGTTTGGAGGTGCTTACCAGGTTAATTAAAACACTATGTTTTATATCCACTTATTACAATGCAGTGATGTACCTCACACATAGTACTTACATAGTAGCTCAATAAAAATGTGAACTATATCACCTTTAAGCACTTATTTACAGAATTATACAAGCAGCATGGAAGTGGTTCATCTGTCTTTTCTTTAACCTAATGATTTTTGAAGTTTGCTATGTTATCATGTCAGCATAGTCACTTTCCTGAAAGGACCCATATGAGAGGAATTCTTTGGGTCTCTTTCTGTAGGTGAAACCACTATATCATGCTTGGATGATCAAATCAAACCAAGTATCATCTCCATGTATAAGTTCTTTAGACTGTATTGCCTTTAGATGCCCTAATTCAGACACACCAGCTTCTTGTTATGGAAGGTAAGTGTTGGCTCACACATCTGGGATCACTCTGCTTAAATCACTTTTAAAAAGGGACATAAGACTCAATTATAACTTTAACTTCAGTGGTATAATAATTTCTATTAGCCTAATTTCTGTATCTATCAGTTATTACATAACTTAAGCAGAAGTAAATAAAGTTGGTGGCATTAAGCTTTCTTAAACAGTAGCAAAATGAGACCTTCATATGTCTTCTCTGCTTGCCGGACTCCAGTGAATTAGGAAACACATATTGATTGTTCCTTATTAGCTATATTTAACATAAATTGTCTGTCTGTGTGTGTGTGTGTGTGTGTGTGTGTGTGTGTGTGTGTGTGTGAATATCAGACTACCTTCATTTCCTTCCTTGAAGTACAAACACTTCAGGCGTACTCTTGTTTTTGCATTTCTGTCCCTCTACAATTTTCCCTCAATTATCAGTCTCAGTATATCTTGATATTTTTGCATCTTGGAGCCATAACTCCTGGTTTTCCTGAAGAAAACCACCATGTTTATCATGAGAATGAAATCAAGGTCATATCCTTCCTTTACTCATCAATCTGCAAAAGCTGTATGAATAATGAGACAATCTTAACTGTGTCGCCTAGACTAGCTGTCCTCTGAACAAAGAGCCATGCTCTTCTGAGTTCACTTTTGACAACAGTGAGAATGTGTCCTCCTATCAGGCTCTGGGCCGAGTATGAAATGTTAATAATACCACTGTCTCAGTTGTGAGAATTTTAAGAAAATAAGTTCTAAGGATAATTAACTTCATCACCAGTCTCTCTTCTCAGCTACCTTGTGTTCTAGTTCATCAGAAGGGAGATTTAGCAACTGTGAAAACTGTGGACCAAGAGACTATTTTGCATGTAAGAATGGCTAGAGGTTCATTGGAACAAAGAAACTTTCTAAGTGTTTGGAAGGAGATTATTCAGCCAATAATAAGACTGCTTGGAGCTTTCAGTTTACCTTCATGGGTTTTCTACCTATGTATTTAGATATTTAGTTTTAGCCTCATTTTATACCCATAGGGGTCTTTGTGGGCTTATCCCCCCCTTGTATAAATCAGAGATTGTTGTAATGACAGCTTGAAAGGACTTTGGAGGAGTTAAGTAAGACCAGCATTCAAATTCCTCACAGGATAGCAAAACATCATGCTCAGGGGAAGTAACAAATAAATATTGGTATTTTGTTTCATATTTAAAATCATAAATGTATGCATCACTAACATCATTCCAATTTTAACACACTAAAACAATCATTTGCTTAATTCTAACAAAAAGCTAATATTGTTATATCTTTCTATACATTTTGGAAAAAGGAAGCAAAAAAAAAGTAAAAAAAAAAAAGAAAGAGTCTTACACCATTTCTTTACTCTATATTCCCACACATGAACTCTAAAATTCCATGAGAGATGGTGTTAAAATGTATGTCTTTGTAAAAATCAACTTTTTACCAGTCTTCAAAGTTCTTTTTTTTTTGAACAACTTTATTTTAAAAAGCAAAGATAAATGAACCAATTTTAAGCATTTTTTGCATTAAAGTATACAAATACATTTTTGTCAGTGCTTGGGGTTTTTTTTTTTTTTTTTTTTCAAAGGTTTGATAGTGTGCATTAAGGTCTTACTAGTTACAATGAGCATAAAGTACATGTAAAACAGGATGTAACCCAGAATTAATCAAAGTTTTCTTGGTGTGTAAGGATTGATCATAATGTTGTTTTTTTTTTTTTTTTTTTTTTCCTTTTCTTTTTATTTTCTTTTTTTTTTCTTGAACTTCACACAGTCTGTGGGTAGTTTCTTGGGTGTTCAGAGCTTTCTGGGGTTAGTATCCTCTTATGAGTGACTGCATATTATGTCTGTTCTTTTGTGACTGGGTTATCTCACTCAGGATGATATTCTCTAGATGCAGCCACTTTCTTAAGAATTTTATAAAGTCACTGTTTCTGGTAGCTGAGTAGTACTCCAGTGTGTAAATATACCACAATTTTTGTATCCATTCATCACTGAAGGACATCTGGGTTCTTTCCAGCTTCTGGCTATTATAAATAGAGCTGCTATGAACATTATGGTGCATGCGTCTTTGTTGTATATTGGAGTGTCTCTGGGGTATATGCCCAGAAGTGGAATAGCTGGATCTTCAGGTAGTACTATGTCCAATTTTTTGAGGAATCGCCAGACTGATTTCCAGAGTGGTTGTATCAGTTTACAAGCCCACAAACAGTGAGGAAGTGTTCCTCTTTCTCCACATCCTCGCCAGCATCTACTGTCATCTGAGTTTTGGATCTTGGGCAATCTGACTGGTGTGAGGTTAGGGTTCTATTGTAAATTGCTGAGTTCATTGGTGTCAGGCAGGAAACCTATAGGTGTTGTAGGTCCATGAGAGCAAGTTTTGCTATGTCCTCAAGAAACTCATTCCTTCTAGCTCTGGCTTTTATATTCTTTTTGGTCTCACATATATGATAATCCCAGAACTTCAGGTAGAAAGATAATGTGAATACCCTATGAATGGTTACATACACTTTTTATCTGTACTATGAAAGGTGAGTTTCTGAGTTAATCACTGTGCCTGCACGAAAACTTTTCTCATGAGGTCCAAGAGATAAAAAGAGAGAAATTTGAAGCTATGTTCATTTAGCATTGTAACAGTATTAGGTTCACAGAATGTGTTCTAATATTCTTTAGGTGCCAGCTGTTTGTCATATATATTGCACAAAACATGTGTTTCTCTTGACTACATGTCCTTAAATATGACTAAAAACGGATAGTTACCCTCAAAATATTTATACAACCTTTCTACACTTGGGCAGATATCTTGTCATTCTAATCATTACTATAGAAAAAAAAGAAGCCCAAACATGGTCTCAACATGTACTATAATTATACATACATACATACATACATACATATGCATGAATATATGTGTGTGAGTGTGTGTGTTTGTGTGTATGTATGTGTGTGTGTATCAACAGAATGATACTCTCAAGTTCTGCTGAAAAAATAAGATCAGTGATGCTGTTCTATAATACTTCCTTCAATAAAATCTTTTTTTGTCTTTTTATTGGATATTTTCTTTATTTTCATATTAAATATTTCCACTCCACATGTCTGTTAGCTCTTCATTCCTCCCATCTGTATCTATGAGAATGCTCCCCTGCCTGCCCAGTGTCCTAGCAGTCCCCTATCCTGGGTCATTAAGCCTCCACAGAACCAAGGGACACCTAGACTTTGATGCCCTACAAGGTAATCTTCTGCTACATATTTAGATGGAGCCATGGGTATCCCATATTGTACTGTTTAATTGGTGCTTGAGTCACTGGAGTATTAGCTAGGGTGGGCCTGGTTGGTTGATAATATTGTTCTTCTTATGGGGTTTCAAAGACCTTCAGTTCTTAAGTACTTGCCCTATCTTCCCCCCTTGGGATCCCTGCACTCAGTCCAATGTTTGGCTGTGTATATCTGTGTCTATATTGGTTCTTTTCTAGAAGAGCCTCTCAGGGAGAGCTACAGCTGGTTCCCCTCAGTAAGTACTTCTTGGCATCAGCAATAGTGTCTTGGTTTGGTGTCAGCAGATGGGATGGATCCCTAGATGGGGCAGTCTCGTGATTTCTTTTACTTCACTTGTTGCTCCACACCCTTTGTCCCTGCATTTCCTTTTGAAAGAAGAATTTCTAGATGAATATTTTTGAGATTGGTGGGTGGTCCCATTCCTCAACTATAGGCTGTACTCATCCACTGGATATGGTCAACAGGTTTTATCTTCCCTTTGTTAGGTATTTTGGCTAAAGTCCTCTCTGAGTTCCTGACATCTGTAACTTTCTAGTGGTTACTCTCAGTACCCCTCTCCCACTGCTAAACACCTGCTTTCAAACTCCTGACCATCTGTAATTATCTGTCATCTTCTCCCATATTTGAACTGGCTGTCCTTTTTCTTTCCATCATTTCTCCTTCCCAGATTCATCTCTCCCTCTACTTCTCAGAGGTTATTCTCTTTCTTCTATTGAGTAGTAGCATCCACACTTTTCTGTGATCTTATTTCTTCTCGAGTTTCAAATTGTCTGTGAGTTGTATCATTGGTATCCTGAGCTCCTTTGGGCTAATATCCACTTATCGGTGAGTACATGCTATATGATTTATTTTGTTACTGGATTGAAACACTCAGGATGATATTTTCAGGCTCCATCCATTTGTCTGCAAATTTCATTAAATCATTTTTTAATAGCTGAGTAGTACTTCATTTGGTAAATAAATGTACCACATTTTCTGTATCCATTTTTCTTTTGAGAGACATCTGGGTTGTTTCCAGATTCTGGCTATTATAAATAAGGCTGCTATGAACATAGTGGAACATATATATGTCCTTGTTATATGTTGGAGAATCTTTTGTGCATATGCACAGAAGTGGTACTGTGATTGCTATGCAGGTGAGAGCAGGCACAAGAGAAGGCAAGATCTGTTACTGGACAGTGAAAAAGAAAGCCTGGGACAGAGATTTTGAGAGTCTGGAGAGATAGGGGCAGAGGCGTAGCTGAAGAGAGGAAGCCAAGATGGAGGAGAAAGATGATTCACCTTCATGTGTCTTTAAATAAACACAGATAACTATGAATATATTTTAAGAGTTAGATTATTATAGAACATTTTTGTCTTATCTAGGTGGGCAGATTATATTACATAAATTGGCTCTGCATTTATTGTGTGAATGTTTTGTGAAGTGAGAATTTACCCATATAAAACTGACTGATAAATTACAATTTTCTACAGTTTTGATTTGGTGGGTTTACTGGGAATTGTAACCACAAGGAGCAGTTACTGGGAATGTGAGCAGAGTTTTCAGCAGAGAGTCGCAGGAGGGCAGCTGTCCCAGGGATCAGATAGTAAGCAGTGGCAGAGATAGAAATCAGGAACGTAGTGAATTGGGTTGAGAGGCTTTGAGAGCTCCATGGCAGAGATTCTGCCAAGTCCTGTTAACTGAGATGGAAATACGCTGCAAATGTGATGTGGCTCTAAGATGCCTATGAAACAAGGATAGTTGGGTCATTTTTCTAATATTTACTGTTGCATGGTATAGCTGGGTCCTCGTGTATAACTATTTCCAAATTTCTGAGGAACCACAAGATTGATTTCCACAGTGGTTGTACTAACATGCATTTCTACCAGCAATGAAGGAGTGTTCTATTTCCACCTCTTTGCCAGCATCTGCTGTTACCAAATGTCACTAATGTCATCATAGTCATTCGGACTGGTATGAGGTGGAATCTCATGGTTGTTGATTTGCGTTTCCCTGATGACTCAGGATGTTGTACACATTTCTTCAAGTGCTTTTCAGCTATTTGAGATTCCTCAGTTGAGAATTCTTCATTTATCTCTGTAACCTGTTTGTTAATATGGTTATTTGATTCTCTGGACTCTAACTTATTGAAGTCATTGTATATTTTGAATATTATCCCTGTATCAGATGTAAGATTGGTAAAGATCTTTCCCAACCTGTTAATTGTCATTTTATTCTATTGACAGTGCCCTTTGCCTTACAGAGTCTTTTCAATTTTATGAGGTTTCATTTGTCATTTCATGATCTTAAAGTATAGGCCACTGGTTTTCTGTTCAGGAAATTTCTCCTGTAACATGTGTTCGAGGTTCTTATTCATATTCTTTTATTAGATTTGACCTATCAGGTTTTCTGTGGAGCTATTTAATGCATGTAGACTTGTTCTTTGAACAAGGAGATAAGAATGGTTCAGTTAGCATTTTTCTACATAGTGATTGCCAGTTGAAGCAGCAGCATTTGTTGAAAATGCTGCTTTTTTCACTGGATAATTTTGACCTCGTTGTTAAAGATCAAGTGACCATAGGTATGTGTCTTCAGTTTTATTTCATTGATCTACCCGTCTGTCTCTGTATCACTATCATGGATTTTTATTATTACTGCTCTGTAGTATAGCTTGATATCCTGGAGGTTGCTTCCCCTAGAAGTTCTTTTATTGGTGATAATGGTTTTAGATATCTTGTTTTATTTTATTTCAGATGAAGTTGAGAATTGCTCTTTTCATCACTGAGAAAAAAAAAATTACTTGGAATTTGATGGAGATTGTATTGAATCTGTAGATTCCTTTAGGTAAAGTGGCCATTTCTACTGTGTTAATCCTGCAGATCCATGAGCATGGAGATCTTTACATCTTCTGAAATATTCTTAATTTTTTTCTTCAGAGACTTAATGTTATTTCCGTATCTATCTTTCAACTGTTTGGTTAGCCATACACCAAGATATTTTATATTCTTTGTGACTGTAATTTCTTTCCCAGCCTCTATATTCTTTGAGTAATAGAAAGCTACTCATTTGTTTGAGATAATTTTATATTAACCCACTTTCCTGAAGTTGTTTTTAAGCTGTAGATGTTCTCTGGTGTTCCTCTTTCTCCACATCCTACCAGCATCTGCTGTCATCTCAGGTTTTGATCTTAGTGAGGATGCAGAGAAATAGGAAAACTTCTCCACTGTTGGTGGGGTTGTAAGCTGATACAACCACTCTGAAAACTGGTCTGGCATTTCCTCAGAAAATTAGACATAGTAATAACTGAATACCCAGTTATTCTACTTCTGGGCATATATCCCCAAGATGCTCCAACATAAAATAAGGACACATGCTTCACCAAGTTCATAGCAGCCTTATGTATAATACCCAAAAGCTGGAAAGAACCCAGATGTCCTTCAGTAGATGAATCGATATAAAAATTGTGGTATATTTACACAATGGAGTACTACTCAGCTACTAGAAAAATGGCCTTATGAAATTCCTAGGAAAATTGATGTATCTAGAAAATATCACCCTGACTGTGATAACCCAGTCACAAAAGAACAGAAATAATATGCATTTACTGATTATTGGATATTAGCCCCAGAATGCTCTGAATACCCAAGAAACAACTCCAAGATCATATGAAGCTCAAAAAAATAAAGACCACAAAGCAGAAGCCTCTGTCTATCTAAAAAAAAAAAAAAAAAAAAAAAAAAAAAAAACAACAACAACAACAACAATAAGTGTATAGCACCCAATCAGAGTGGGGTACATCTAGACCTCAAATCATTAGTAACTCAAGATTTAAGAAGGTAGCCTTGTGACAATTTTTGATATTTAAAAATCAGAATATTTAATCTATACCCACCAAGAGAACTTTGACTCTTTCCACGTTACTTTTTGTTTTACATGTACTTTATGCTTATGGTAACTAGTAAAATTTCAATGCATACTACCTAACCTTTAAAAAAATCGAGTACTGACAAAAATATATTCATATTGTTTTATGCCAAAATTCTTTTAAAAATCAGCACATGTAGCTCTCTCTTTAAAAAAAATTGTAACGGAGAAAAAAGAAATTCTCTGGTTGATTTTTTTTTTAAATCACTTATCTATACTATAATATCATCTTCAGATAGTGGTAACTTCACTTTCTCCTTTCCAATTTCTATTCGTTTGATGTCTTTTTGTTGAATAATTGCTTTGACTAGAACTTTAAGTACTATACTGAACAGAAAGAGGCAGAGTGGGCAGCCTTGTTTTTACTCTGATTTTATTGGGATTGCTTCACGTTTTTCTCTATTTAGTTTGATGTTCTGAGTCTTTCCATACAGAAAATTAAATTACCAAATTTAAATCAAAATCAGATAAACCACCTAAAAAGTCCCACAAGTCTTCCAACTAAAAATTCCTTAAGACGAGATGGTTTTAGTGCAGAATTCTATCAGACCTTCAATGAAGACGTAATATCCATGATTCTCAAAGTATTTAATAAAATTTAAACAGGAGAAACACTAGCTAACAAATTCTCTGAAGTTAGGGTTATACTAATACCTAAGCCACACAAAGAACCAACAAAGGAAAAGAACTTCAGACCAATGTTCCTTGTGAATATTGTTGCAAAATGCTCAATAAAATTTTTATAAACTGAATCAAGAACACATCAAAACCAATCATTCGCCATGATTAAGTAGGCTTCATCTGAAGGATGCAGTGTTGGTTCAATATACAGAAATTCATCAATGTAATCCACCATATAAACAAACTCAAAAACAAAAATCACATGATCATCTCATTAAATGCTTAAAAAGTTTTGACAAAATCCACAGCCGTTCATTCTAAAAAGTATTAAAGAGAATAGGAATGCAAGATGCATACTTAAATATAATAACAGTGATATACAGCAAGTCAGTTGCCCTCTATATAAGTCTTAAATAACAGCCTATCTCATTTTGCACGTGTATAAATGTACAAATAATACAGGACATTAATTGAACTAATAAATGTACTAATGAATAGAAGTGAGAAATAAACCAATACTGCTCTTAATTCTCTCATATAGTGCCAAGTGTTGGATAATTTAAACATTGTTGCACACTATTCTATAAGCAACAACACACTTTTAACCTATACAGAAAGGCTGGTGTATTCACATAGGGAAAATTAAAACTTGCAGCTTTAGCCCTGCAACTTGAGTCTCTCCTCCAGAATTTTTCTTCTGGTCAGATCCCCTGGGTATTTGAAATGCTCTGATGTAATACTGCTCATGAAAATTAAGTCTATTGCATTGTGTATGTTGCTTGGACTTTCTATATTGTTCAGGTCAGTCAGACTGCATAGAGCAAACTCCTTCTATCACACTTTATTTCTACTCAATTAGGATTTATGTCCTTCCATCAAACAGAAGCAGCTCTGATCCGAACTGAATTTCTGTAACATTTCTGACAGCCTTATCCACTACTAGAGTTTAATCGGCCCTAGGTAGATCAAAATGAATTGGTATGATTTTTTTGATTGGGTACCTGTCTTTTCTCTCTCCATCTCTTTACCTTTCCTTGGCAAAGGGGATTCATCATGATAATTTCCCATTATGAGGTTTGAAGTGTTTTGAATGTGAAATGCCTTTTCACTTAGAAAGAATTGATGCCTGTAACTTGTAATGTGCTAGCAGTTTGGTAGAGTGCTTGACAGCCCAAACTGCATTACAGGTAGCTAATCCCCAAGGCTGAGCTCTATTAAAGAACAGATCGTATCTGTTAATATAGCCATAGACTGTGGGTCATTGTGCTCAAAGCAGTCTAGCTCCTAGAAGAAAGATGATTATGTGACTTCATTCTATTTTAAACTTGGAGAATATATGGAAGATATACTAGTCGTGATTGATTAAAGATACCAGAGGGGATTTTATGACTCTCCTGGTATGTGGCAGGTTTATAATTCCAACCAGGAAGAAAAATGTCCCAACCATTTAAAATAGATCAATAGCAAATATCTACCTTTGAACAGCTATACAGACACTGCTTTTTAGTTTTCTTATATGTGGACTTGTTTGCTGCAAGTGATGAGAGACTAATGCCTTTTAATTCCTATCCTTTATTTAAAATGCCTTTTCATGTAAACAAACTTCTATCCCATATTTTTCTTTACTTGGTTTTTCTAATGTATAAGTGTTACATGAGACCCAGGTGCCATCTCCAGTCAATTACAGGTAGTGAGATTGTAGAAGATTTTTATTACCCATAACATGGATAATGTCCATATGTCATGATATTTTAACAATGTATTGTACAGAATGGATGGGAAAATTGAAGGCCTGAGAATAGCATATTCCTCTTCTTGACACAGGCAAGTTCAAACTCATTTAGCTAGCTAATTTGGTGTAATTAATAGAAGTGTAAAGATGACAACTGGCTAATTCAAACAGTCTACAGAAATTCCCACTATAATAGCTCAAATGCGAATTATAAAGCAGGGCCTGTTTTCTTATGGTATGAGTTACATTGAGCACATGAGTGGATATTAGTGAAATTTCATAAAGTAACTTATTTCACAATCAACATATTTATTAAGCATATGTTTAATAGCTTTTAAATTCTGTCAAACAGAAGACATTTGCTGACAATAAATGAACATTAATTTATGTGAATCCCAGAGGGACACTGAATACTTATTTATGAAGGAAATGATAAACTCAAAAAAGATAGAAGAACCAGAACTCAAAAATCCATAGCCTGGTAAGTGTGACTCACCAAAAAAATATTTCAAGAGGGGAGTATTTTTCAGATACCAAATTTATTCTAGTTTCATAAAGTGTTCCATTTTTATAAAAGAAAGGTTATGTATTATTGAAATGAATATAGTTTAAATTACCCATTTTGATTGTAGTTCATGAAAGATTCATAATCTGTCATTAATCTAGGTTAGTCAATGGAAATCCTGTCTAATCCTCTCATTAAGTATGTGTATTAAACAAAATTTCTTTGATATAGAGTTTGTTCTGTTAGACAGGAAACTTGAGAATTTGTTACTTCTGATAAAATGGTACACTCAAAAAAATTCAAAGGATTTGCATTCATACTAATTTGGTCATTCTACTCTTTAAAAAAGTAACTTAAAATAATTCTTTTTAGTTATTTTCTTTTTTATTAGACAGATTTTAGTTACACTTCAAAGATTATCTTATTTCCTAGTTTTCCCCATAAACCCCATATTCCATCCCCATTCTCCTGCTTATTGTCTGGGTTTGGTGGCTGTATATAGGCTGGATCTCAAAGAGAGAAATTCTCTTTACGGCCTTTGCTTCAGTCTCTGCTTCAAATATTCTGATCATATTTCCTTTTGTGGATATTTTGTTTCCCCATTTAAGAAGGACTGAATCATCTACACTTTGGTCTTCCTTCATTTATACCTTCATGTGGTGGACGGTGAATTGGATAATCTGAGCTTTTGGGCTAACATCCACTTATCAGTGAGTGCATACTATGGTGGTGTTTGTTTTAGTCATTGGGATACCTACACATAACTAGAATGATATTTTCTAGTTTCATTCAGTTGCCTAAGAAAGCTATGAAGTTCTCAGTTAGTAGTATGTCTGATTTTCTGAGTAACTGCATGACTGACTTAAGGAGTGGTTGTACCAGTTTACAGTCTCACCAGCAGTGAAGGAATGTTCCTCTTTCTCCACATTCTTGTCAGCATCTGCTGTCACCTGAGTTTTTGATTTTAGCCATTCTGACTCCTGTGAAGTGAAATCTCAGGAGATGAGAATTCATAAGGAAAGGAAACTTATAAATAGGAAAATACAGTATCTAATTTTAAATTTAGTACTTTGACTCTTATTTATAACTGGATAAAATATAATATGGGTGATTATTAAACCTTTGGAAAACATAGCATAACAATAATTTAACAGAATATGCAACTATTAACTTATCAAACAGGATTATCTGTTAAATTCTCAATTCTGAAACCCTCTACACAATAAGCTCACAACCAGTGGAGAAAGATATAAACTGACCATCCAGATAAGATAAATTGGAGCCATAGAAACCTTAGAAATAATCATAATAAACTTTTCATGGCTGGAGATGCACTGAGAGAAACATACACATCTGCTTCTATCTTTGTCTTCCTTCCATCTTCCCTACTGATTCCTCTTCTGCTTTCCTAGACCTTTCCCCACTCACTTCTCTAATGTCCAATCATGTATTGCTTTAACATAAACCTGCATAGAACACTTTTTCATTGTTGGTAAGATTGCAAGCTGATACAAGCACTGTGGAGATCAGTCTGAGGGTTCCCCTGAAAATTGGAAAAAGTATTACATAAAAATCCAGCTATACCACTTTGGGCATATACTCAAAAGAAGCTCCAAAATCTAACAAGGACACATGAACAACCATGTTTATAGCAGCCTTATTTATATTAGGCACATGCTAGAAGGAACCCAGATGTCCTTCAACAGAGGAATACTACTCTGCTATTAACAATAATGACATCATGAATTTCCTAGGCAAGGAGATAGAACTTAAAGCTATCATCCTGAGTGAGGAAACCTAGTCATAGAAAGAAAAAAACAAAACAAAACAAAAAAAAAGTCATAGTATGTACTCACTTATAAGTGGATACTAGACCAAAAAGTTTGAAATACCCAAGAAATAATCTACAGTAGAACTATGAAGCTCAAATGAATAGAAGGCCAGAAAATAGATGTCTCAATCTTCCTTAGAAAGAAGAACAAAATGTTCATGGGAGGAAACAAAGGGACAAATAGAGGAAGAGCATGGATTTGGGAAAAAGATCATCCAGAGACTCCCTTACTTGGGGTTATATCCCATATGTGCCCATTAAACACAATCACTTTTGCAAGTGCCAAGTTGTACTTACTGGCAAGAACCTGATATGAATGCCTCCTCCGAGGCTCTGCCAGAGCCACATTGTTACAGAGAAGGATGCTTGCAGCTATCCATCAAACTGAACATGTGGAACCCAATGAAAGAGCTATAGAAATGATTGAAGGAGCTGAAATCAAAGAACAAATTACCAACTAACCAAACCCACCACAGCTCCCAGGGACTAAAACACCAACCAATAAGTTCGCATGGAAAGACCCATGTCCAAAGGTACACATACAACAGAGGATAACATTTTCTGACATCAAAAGGAGAGAGGCCTGTGGTCTGGCAAAGACTAGTTTTTCCAGTGTAGGGGAATGCCAAATTGCTGAGGTAGGATAGGGTGGTTGAAAGACAGAGCACATTCATAGAGACAATGGGAGGGAGAGTGGGGATGGGATTGTGAGAAAGAGATAATATCTGAAATGGAAATGCAGAGGATTTCCAATAATAAAAGAAAAAGAAAATCGTGATCTTCTGGGTCTTTCACTTAAGTTTTTGAGTTTCACTTAACTTCTTTGTGTATATTATATTTTGGCCCTCTGTCAGATGAAGGTTTGGCAAAAATATTTTCCCAATGGGTTGGTTGCTATTTTATCCTATTGACATTGCCCTTTGCCTTATGGAAGATTTGCAATAGTGTGAGGTCCAATTGATTGATTTTAGATTATAGATTATAAGCCATTTGTGATTTTTTTTAAGAATTTTTTCTGTGCCTATGTGTTTAAGGCTTTTCCCCACTTTCTATTCTTTTAGTTTCAGTGTGTAGGGTTTTATGTGGATGTCCTGGATCCATTTAGAATTTAACTTTGTATAAAGAGATAAAAATGGATGGATTTGCATTCTTCTACATGCTGACTGCCAGTTGAACCAGCACCATTTGTTGAAAATGTTCTTTTTTCCCCTGAATGGTTTTAGATCCTTTGTCAAAGATCAAATGACTATACATGTTTGGGTTCATTTCTGCACCTTCAATTCTATTCATTGACCTACCTGTCTGCCAGTCTCTGTACCAATACCTTGTATTATTATTTTTTTTTAATTAAGATTACTCTGAAGTACAGCTTGCAGTTAGAGATGTTTATTCCCCCAGAAATTATTTTATTTTTGAGGATAGTTTTCTCTATTATGGGTTTTTGTTATTCCAAATGAATTCGCAAATTCCTCTTTCTAACTCTATGAAAAATCAAATTGGGATTTTGATAGGAATTGTATTGTATATGTAGATTGCTTTTGGCAAGATGGACATTTTAACTATACTAATACTGCCAACCCAAGAGCATTGAAGATGTTTCCAGCTTCTTAGATTTTTATCGATTTATTTCTTCAGAGACCTTAATTTTTGTCATACAGATCTTTTTGCTGGCTTGGGTAGAATCAGACCAATATTTTATATTATCTGTGACTATTGTGAAGTGTGTCATTTCTTTAATTTCTCTTTCAGCCTTTTTATCCTTTGAGCAGTGAAAGACTACTGATTTGTTTGAGTTAATTTTCTATCCAGCCACTTTTCTGAAGTTGTTTATAAGGTTGAACAGTTCTCTGGTGCAATTTTTGGAGACACTTAAATATCCTATTCAATCATGTGCAGAAAGTGATATTTTGACTTCTTTCTTTCCAATTTGTATCTCTTTGACCTCATTTTATTCTCTAATTGCTCTGTTTATGACTTGAAGTACTACATTGAACAGGTAGGAAGAAAATAGGCAGCCTTGTATAATCCCTAATTTTATTGGGATTCCTTCAAGTTTCTCTTCATTTAGTTTGATTTTGGCTACTACTTTATGTATATTGCTTTTACTATGTTTAGGTATGGACCTTAATCTTTTCAAGACATTAACCATGAATGATTGGAAATAGAAAAAAAAAAAAAAACATCTTAAGTGAGGTAATGCAGTCACAGAAGGACACACTTAGTATGTCCTCGCTTATTGGTCAACATTAGCACCAAAGTTCAGAATACTAAAATTACAATTCAGAAACCATATGAAGCTCAAGATGAATAAAGACAAAAATTAAGATGCCCGAGTCTTTCCTAGAAAGACAACAAGCTACTCTTGGAAGAAAATACAAGGACAAAGTGTGCATCAGAAACTTAAAAAAAAAAAAAAAAAAAAAAAAAGCCAACCCTAAACTGCCCCAACTGTGGATCCATGCCATATGCAACCACCAACCCAAGTCACTATTGCTGATGCCAAGAAGTGCTTGCAGACAGGAGCCTGATATAAATGTCTCCTGTGAGGACCTGCCAGAGCCTTACTAATACAAATGAAGATGTTTGCAGCTAACCATTGGAAAAAGCACTGGGATCCCAATGGAGGAGTTAGAGAAATGACTTAAAGAGCTGAAGAGTTTTGCAACCCCATAGGAAGAACCAAAAAAGTCAATAAACCAACCCTCCCAGAGCTCTCAGGTATGAAACTAGAACCAAAGAATACACATGTTGGGACCTATGACTCCTGCCACATATGTATCAGATGATATCATTGTCTGTCATAAATAGGAGTAGAAACTGTTGATCCTGTGAAGACTTATTTCCCCAGGATAGGGTAATGCCAGCATGGTAGGTACAGACAGGATGGTTAAGATGGGGAGCATCCTCAGAAACAGGTAGAGGGGGCATGGGAGGAGGGGTCACAGGAAAAAAAAGGAGAAAGCATTTAAATTAAAATTCATAAAATATACAAAATAGAAATAAAACAAAGTGAGGTAAAATAAAACAGATATTTTCACTATCTGTCTCTTTGTTGTCTGAGAATTTTACAGTGTTAAACTCAACTCTGTCTGGTTTGAATATTCTGTATGTGTTCTAGAATATAATTTTTTGTTTTTAAAATTTTATTATTTTTAATTGTTGGTAGTGTTTGTGCCTGTATGAGTGTATCCCCACAAAATCAGGTACTCACATAAGACATAAGGCCACTCCCCTGCTTATACCAAGAATCAAAGATGGTTGTGAGCCATGCTATAGTTTTCTGGAAACTGAATTCAGGCTCTTCTGCAAGTAGAAAATGCGTGCTGTGGAGCCACAGGAGACCATGTTTATGTCCTTGCCTTGTGCTGCCATTGAGGACTATGATGTTGTCTGTGGCCTATACTTTGGCAGAGGGCAATGTTGATGTCCACTGTGTGCACTGTCCTTGGAGACAATGCTGATGCACATGGTAAGTGCTGATGCAAGGAATGATCATACTATTATTCTATGATATATACTCCTGCTGACTGTAAAGGACAAGAGAACTCCTTTTATATTGATGGGTTCTGATTCATACCAAGAAAGTGAGACATAGAAAACTTACATAACAACCTCTACCACCATCCCATATCACCGTCTCCAAAAAGAGTAGCAGCCTACAAAGGAAGCCATTGATAAGAAGAAGCCATGAAAATGTGATAAGGATGCTGAATTATACTGTTTTTCAAATATATGGCTCTGGACAGGGTGCCAGAAGGAAAGGCTTTAGTTTGCATTGATGCCTGGCCACCAGGAGATTGACTATGTTCCAGTGATAATGCAAAATGGATCATTTTTCTCCATCTTCATTCTCCATGAGTGGGACTCCAAAAAGTTCGGTGTCCAGAACTGGAAAGATTGGAAAGCAAGTGAAATAGCAGTTCATGATGTAAAATCCACAAATAAAAATAGTATGAAAACAAAAATAAATATCTTAATATCTTAACAACAGAGCCAGCTCTACATCTCACTGTCTCCTCTGTTTAAGAGTGTGTTCAAACATTGGTTGACCACTGAAATGTATCTGCTTAATCTTTTTACCTTGACTTCTGCTCTCTGTCTGCTCTAGTGTTTTAGTTCATGTCCCATCTATCTGATTTCTCCTCCTCTTCCTCCTCCTCCTTCCTCTCCACCTTCTCCTCTTTTCTCTCTGTCTCACTCTCCCTCCCACCTGTGTGTGTGCATGTGTGTATGTGCATGTGTGTGTGTGTGTGTGCTATAATGAGCTCAGTTCCCTCTGCATCCTAGGAAAGTACCCTACCACTGAGCTTCACCATCCAGTATCATTTCTTCCAGTTTAAAAGTACGGGAGCGTAAAATTTAGATATCAGAAAAAAATGTTGGTAGGCTTGGTTAGAAATAAAGTGAGTATCTTGGTTTGAGAAAAAAAGCTGACAAGAAATTACATGTCAGACGTAAATTTTATTCGAAAAGCTGAGCTCAAAACTGGGGGAACCATGATCAGACACTAAATTGAAAAAAAAAAAAAAAACATTAAAACTGGACAGAACATTATATCAGCAAAACCATGATGAGATCTTGATGGTGAAGGGAAATGTCTCTTTTTAACCTGAATAGGCATTTCAGTAAGACACAGCTTAAGAATAAAAAAATTAATTGACTATAGAAAGAATGACTGGAGACTGTTCAGAGGAGAGTTTTTACAGAAATACCTAAACAAAGGAAAATGTATGACTTTTCTGTCCTTGAGAACTGAAATTACATACCATGAGAATTAATTTTGTATAGAATAGTAAGCAGGTACGTAGAGGAGCCAGGCAGGCATTAGGTCCAACCATAAATGATGAGATATAAAATCATAGCAAGTCATGGCTTCTTAACTATTTGTCTCAGGAAAGGTTGTGTCCTTATTTCATCAGACTATTGGATAGGGCCAGATAAGAGTTACCAGTGTCTTTGAGTGACTGAAGATCTAGCAGGATCCCCCATTAAGCTTTATTATATTATTTGCTTATTCATTTGTCTGTGCATATATGTGTGTGTATGTATATATATATATATATATATATATATATATATATATATGTGTGTGTGTGTGTGTGTGTGTGTGTGTGTGTGTGTGTATGTGTGTGTGTGTGTGCGCGCGCGCACGGGCGCTTGAGTCTCAAATTTCCTAGAGCAGAAATTGCAGTCAGTTAGGAGCCATTAGACTTTGCTGCTGAGAACTGGAATCTGTACCTTGACATAATTCTATAGCTTTTAATTTATGGTCATACACAATACCTGGCTCCTTGTTCCTGTTTAACACAATATCATTGCATTGGCTATCTCAGGTACTAGAATTTATTAGAAGAAATTTTATATACATAATCTCTGAGAAATAGTCATATTGATATAAATGTGATTTTAGCATTATACCCATGCTCATATAAGTCAGTTTCCAATAAAATTCATGCATAAAAATTTAAATGTAAACACTTAAAATACATCCTTACAAAAATATCTTTCTTTCTTATTTTTTGTTCTTATATAATCTGCTGAGAAATTAGAAATAGGCAAGTTACTTTAGAATTTGGATTCTTTCCTACCCTCTGTTGGAATATATAACAATTTATCCTCAGCAGTCTGGAAAAATGTTAAGCCAGAATTTCTGGAATAGTACACCTGAGTACATGGTCCTAATGTAGTATCCTTCTTATTATTCATATAAAGTCCTTTCTTATATCATAATATATATATATGTATATACATATATATACACACACACATATATATGTTTATACACACACACACACACACACACACACACACACACACACATATATATATATATATAAGTGAGACAGTTTTGGCTTCAAAGTAGTTTAACTCTGATCTTTATCTCTTACTGCCTTAATACTGAACTAAAAGATTTTGTGACAGACACCACTGGGAATTCACGTATAACCTTTGGTAAAGCATGACGACTTGCTAACCAAAATGTACCATGGTGACTGTCACGAGTGTATATTTTTGCTGTCTGTTTTACAGTGATATAACAATAGAATTATAAATTTCATTTAATAATTTTTAAACCTGATCAAGCACATTCACAACATTGCTGAAATATTTGAAAAATTAACCCCATGGTTTATGTCATTTTAGAATTTAATAATCTATGGAATTCCCTTTTATACTTATGTTCATGTATAAACCTATTTCTTATATGCAAACATAGGTCAAAAATCTTTGGTTTTCCATACTGATTATAGAAACGTGCTCTGAATGTACTGTGAAATTTGACTGCATATAGACAGGTGGATGTCAAGGTTACCTTCTATTCTAAAATTAGAAATTGTCTCAGCAAGTTTTCAAAATTTTCCACGTTTGTTTTCTTTCTGTTTTTTGTTTTGCATATACTTCTAAGTATCACTGGTCTTTGCATCTCTTCTACAGCTTCCTGTCACCAGTAAATGTCTTGGCCAGAGATGCTTTAAATTCTAGAAAATATATTTTTTCCTTGCTCAGCACTTGTGTTGTGCACTGCAGAGATAAAAATAAGCCTAATAGTGGATAAGAGATAAAAATAAATTAATTTTCAATAATTTTCTATATGTACCCCACTTACATAAATCACCAGGAACTTTCTTTTATTTTTTTTTGAAAATGGATAGATCATAAACACCCAATGCTTTAAAAGTCGATTATTAACCATAGAAATTGAAATGAATCAAGTGTTTATCGGATGTCAAATGTTAAGTATTCTGTAATTTCTTCTTTATCACAATAAGCCTATGAGATTGATATTTCAAAAAAAATCCTTATTTTGGATTATAACCAAGTCAACTCATAAAATGCAAGCTTAGAAGTAACAGACCAATGGCTCATGATTTACTCTATGAATAAACATGACTGAATTAGGAGCTTGTTCCTTCTCATAGTATTACAGCATACCTTCTGTGCCCCAAACAACCTGTATTATATTCAAGTTTGCCATAACAGACACCAAATGTACTGAGTCATGGAGACACACTGGTTTTTTGAACAGGAGAGTGAGTAAGGAAAGGAAATTAAAAAAAAAAAAATCTCATATATCCTTAAGGCAATAAACAAGTTGTGTCAACTACTTTATGATATTAGCATAGTATTTTAACTACTGTTAGAGCTTTTCATGGTATTTTTTCTTTTGATCCATGTACCTTAATTGCAGATATTGGTATGTCTGATAGATAGTACTCTGTCTATTCCCTTCGATCTGGAGACCAACAGTTGTCACAGGGAGGGCATCAATGCAGGTGTCCAAATGAGATATGTGACAACTTCTTTTATGACTGTAGTTGCATTATTTCTTTTGCTGTCTC
Source organism: Micromys minutus (assembly GCF_963924665.1). NCBI lineage: Eukaryota > Metazoa > Chordata > Mammalia > Rodentia > Muridae > Micromys > Micromys minutus. Next base: position 11,726,302 of record NC_137963.1, on the reverse strand, counting down.
ATATTTTTGCCTTTGCCCACTCTTGGGAACTTCCAGATTTCTGCCTATATAGTTTGCAAATTTGCAATATTGTGTAACATTTCTGACTATAGGAACAAAACATATCCTACAAGGTGAAAACAGTGTTGAATCAGCCACCAAATTTATGTCTTTCGAGTTCAACAACAAAAAAAAAGAATATATTGTAATTAAAATAGAACTGTATCACATCCCTCTTTCCTCCCTACAGCCCTTCCTAATCTCTCTCCTATCCCCTCAAATTAATACCCTCTTTTCCTATATTATTGTTATATATATACATATGTGTATGTATATGTACCCACAAATACTTAATTACATCCTTAAAAAATGTATTCGAAAAAAATAAATAATTAAAAAAAAAATCTCATCAAGCAACACTGTCTTTGGTGAGCTGCTCAATGAACTTAGACTTTCCCTTAGACCTTAAGAATTATACTTTGATTTTTCAACCCATCTCAAGCTCTTCTACTTTAGCCAATTTTCATTGGGTCTAAACTTTGTACTTGTTCAAGTAGAATATTTCTGGTTCCACACTTAAATCTGATTTTGGTAAATTTTACTGTTGTGAGGAAGATAAAATTTTGATAGAATCAAATTGTAACAAGTTTTGTTTAGCACAGCCTGCTTTTCTACTAAAAAGAATGCCATCCAAATTTTAATGCTTCCATTGAAGACAGACATAAATATTAACTCTAATTAGACAAGATCTGAAAAAGAATGTTATGAGCAAGCTAATGAACCTTCAAGTAAAGACCAACTCCTGTTGTAGAGCTAAAGTAGAACATCATGTCCAAAGTCCAAGAGAAAAAGACAAACATACATGTTGAATGATATGTAGGTAGACAAAGTCACTTCAGGTGCCAGGTTCAAAGGATAAAGGCTCGAGGGAAGTTTTTGCGAATTAGTCTTTCTCTGTGTATCAAACGACCTTTTATTGCCTTTCTTATGCCAATTTGATGTGAGAGCATATAGCTTCAGAGAAAGTAGAAACTTTTCTTGTCAAACATCTGCACATCTATAAACTGTAGTACACTCATTCAGTTTTCTTTGTTCTGCTTGTGAATATATTATTCTTCTTCTATATAATTATGTAAATTTTATTCTAAATAATATGAAAATGACCTATGAGATATCATCACCTTACCTTTTTTTTCAAATATTCTTCAAATTTGAACATGTCATCTCTACCCCTGACATTCTTAAAGGTAGGTCTCTGTGTCTGTTGTAATTTTCTTGATTTATTAATTATATTGAGTTGTTTTAAAGTCCCTTCATTTTGTGTACACAAACTAGATTCAAAGCTCACTTAGAACAGCATATTATTACATGTTTTTATTATATATATGCATAAACAAGCTTATATTAATATTTATTGTTCTTTGTCTGGGGTAAAACCCTAATGAACAAAGTCTGCATAAAGTTTAACATAATCTGCTGTCTGGCATAATGCTTTAAAGACATGATATTACTCTCGGAAGAATAAATTACATTTTCTCTGCTGTGTCCTTGGAGACCACACAAGTCCTGTAGGTTTTCCTAATGGTAATGCCTATACTAAAAAGATTCAGATACAAGAGAGCAGTTTTCCAGTAGAAATGACACACAAATATTATTTTAACCACATCCCTCATGTTTCCCAGAATCCTTCAACCAGCATAGACCCATTTAAACCTCATTGCTCTTATCAGGATCAAAGATGGTACGATGATTTGCCACCTTTGAACTAAGTCCTTTTATCCTTTTTCCTCTATGGTGACCATACTGAAGAGACTTGTGCCACCCCTAAATGAGGACCTGACAGCCAAGCACCCCAGACATTAATTCATTATAAAGATGCATGTGGTAGCAGCTAGTTAATGAATGCCAGCCATCAAAAGGATAAACTCAGCTTCTCCCTGATACAATTTAACATTGTATTTTCCTAATTTGAGCCTGATTTAGTCACTGGGGTATTTGGATGCCTCATCTATGGTGCCGATAGTTAATTAAACAGATGTTGCAGAGGGAATCATTAATTTTAGTGCTGCAGATGGAAGCAGAATGACTTTGTGAAGTTAATGTTTCAGCAAAACAATGGGTTTCTGTCATCAGTTAAATGTAAACCAAGTAAATTAAGAGAACAAGTAGAATAGGGTTAGAGGCTTTGTGGAAATACCAATTATTCATTTCAGAAATTATGTTTCCCTTTGTCTTTATCATACAGTAAAATGATACAGAAAGTAATGTCTGAAAGGAAGAGTGTTGGGAGCACAATGCAGACAGCTGGGAAGATTTTTGCATCTTTAGCTATGATGTCTTAAATTTGTCAAGTTGTATTTTGCAAATGGTGCTGGATGGTTTAAGAGAATGCACCAACTGAAGTGAACAACGTAAGTTCTGACAAGATACAAAGTCTCTATTACATAGAGAAAGAAGACAGAAAGCATTCACACTAATATCACAGGTAATTAACATTCTGTTATGTGTGTTGTCAAGTAGCTCATGGAGACTGTGGTAGTGACAAGTAAGAATGAAACGATCTGAGCATGTTCAGAAAACATACTTCAATCTTGAACAAATATACAAGTGCGGAAAGTCTTAACTAGCATAGCACCTTATATAAATGTGAACCCATTTATGACATACAAGATCAGAGTGTCCCTCATGAGCCTAGTGCTTGTTAAAAATAAGTGAAAAATTTTAGAGAAAATACAATTTCCAAAATATTAAGACAATTATAAAAGAAATAACTTCTTGAGGATCTGTGAGTAAATTATTGTCAGGAACCTGAAACTTTAAAAGCAAGTATATACTATGTGAACCTATATATTCATTACACAAGATTTATAGTGACATCATATAAATAAACTATTGTAAGGAAGCTCAACAAGGACAAATCAAATGCCATATCCCAGCTAGGATCACAGAGAAGACATCACTCAACTTTATGCTTTGAGAAGAAGTTCATCATCAGTATGACCAAGAGAAAAAGTGATCACTAAGGACAAAGGATTCATGCAGTTTTTTTTTTTTTTTTTTCCTTCATGGTCAATTTGACATCTGTGGCTATCAACAGATTTAATTGGGGATATAGATTAATGATTTTACATACATGTCCATGATTATGTGGCTGTTATAACAAAAGACATGAAAATTAAAGGAGATTATGATGGTGCTAGAGACATAGGTTTCATAGAACACATGGGTTTTATTTCTAGCATTAACATTTGATGATTCACAACCATCTATAAGTATATATTCAGGGGGATCATATGCCTTTAGCCTCCTGAAGTACCTGAAATCATGGAGATACACTCATACAAAAACATACAAAAAATGAAATATTTCTCTCATACAAGATAGCTTAGAAGTATCCAAATAGGTCTAATAAGAAAAATTCACATTAAGAATATATTATCCTTGGTGACTTATGCAGTTGTCTCCAATGGCTGCCATATAGGGATCATGTCAGTCTATGGGAAAGGAGCTATAGTCCTCCAATCCAAAAACGTGGGTATGAGCATCATTTATTCACTCAGCATTGATATTGAAGATGGAAAGATGACATGAGTGGGGCAGCAGCCCTCAGAGCTAAGAACCAAGAAAATGGATTTTACATTTGAGCTTTCAGAAATATAAACACCTACAATAATTGTTGATCTTATATTAGTGAAATGTTTGAATTTTTTTTCCTGCCAAACTTCCATATAACATAAACGTTCTACAGTTAACTAGCCCCACTGTGCTTCATTACACCAGCAATAAGAGCCTAAGAATGTTCTTTCTTTTGTTTATTGTATATTTGATATTTACTAGACCAACCTAAGATGATTTTCTTTTCAACTTGACTTTTTTTAATTTAAGTAAATTAAATGTAGCAGATCCTCACAACTCAAATATGTATGTGGATATATGTATATATATGCATTTGTGTTTCATAATCTGATAATTCATTAATCACTCAGAAAACAACCCCTTAGATTTTTTGTAATAGTAGAAAATAAAGAATGTGTTTACTTCTAAAGTTTACACTGTAAAAAAATGCTTTAATTTATCTTTGAAATATGGAAGATAGAGTTTAACACAAGACTAAAAGTGAAATATATCAAAATATTACTAATTAAATTTAATTGATATTGAATATAAGATTCACAGGGTCTGTTATAGATGTAGGCTTGCAGATGAGCAATGAGAAATGGGTTTGAAAGATTTTCCTAGGTATTTTATAAGACTGTCTTCTTTACATACATGGTAGGGTTCAATATTGATACTTTCTGATACCAGAATATGCCTTCAATTATTTCCTGAAGGAACATTTCTTTGAATCATGTGTGTCCTGATGGTTCCTGACTTTCTGAATTCTGTGGATATTTATGGCCATTATGGGGAAGCTGTGCTATGAAGAACCAAGTGGAATACCAAATGAGTTTTTTTTTTTTTTTTTTTTGCTCTCACTCTCAGCATGCTTCTAAACATGCCAGCAGTGCAGGACCTTTCCTGTGCCATGTTTCCAAGTATACTTGGAATAGGCTCATTGACCTCCAGGGTCTCCGTTCTACTCTGGCATTGACTCTGTTGTGTAAGCAGGTTTAATTGTTGCTTAGAGCCTCCTGATAGACCTACCATATCACTCTTAAACTATGCTCAAAAGACTTGGTTTTAAAGATAATTGTTATCCTAGCTTACCTGACATTCTCCCCACCTCCAAAGCATGTGAAACCACCATAGTTACTATTCAACTACAGGAAAAAATGGATAAGAATATCCCATATTCTACAGTAATTCAAGAATGGTATCAGATATCTTTGTGAATATCTGAAAATTCTTCCTTATAGGATTTAAATATTCTGGGAAACATTAAAAAGACCAATTGTATCAATGTGCATTATGTATTCAAATGCTAAATAATAATAGAAACAAGAATTAGAATAATGATTCTTAAGTAAAAATGAGCCAAATACACTATTATACTCATAGCTAGCTGTTTATTTTTCATTTTATATGGTAATTATAGGATTAATTCAAAAACTATTGTTGAAAATTAAAATTAAAGAGAGAGCATAGAGAAGTTAAATTGTATGCAAAAAAATACATGGAAATCCCATAATTAATTAGAGTAAAACCACATAAAAATTAAGGAAAAGCTAAGAGTGTCTCCTAAATATGGTGATAACTTTGAACCTATCAATATTTATTTTCTTGCAAAATTATAGGTCTATTTTTGTCACTATTCCCTTTGTTGTTACTCCTCATTAAATTAAATTAAAAAAAAATACACAAGGGAAGTTAAATCCTATCCTTTTGTTCAAGAGATTACAAAGAATCCTAAGAGTAAAATTATTTTTCTTATTGTCATGTGTTAGTAAGAGTAAAACTAGATGGAATAATTCGTGATATTAAATTTTGTTTTCCACGAATCTACTACTATTCTGCTTCAGGAACAGCACAGATCAGGAGTATAAAATTGATTTCATAATCTGAAGTTTCTTTACAGGTTAAGAATATTTTTCATACATTGCATATGACCAACACAAAGAGATGTAAGTAAAGAGTGACAACAGTTTGAAATAACTGGCAAGTGTCTCAAGTCAGATTTCTTTGAGGATTCCCTCCTGTTGCTAAAATGTCCCAGAGTTTTTTCAGAGAAATAGAAGTGGCTGGACTGAGAGTCATAATCAACTTTGAGCTTGTCTGTGAGAATATCAAATTTCCCTGATTTGGGAGACATGCAAACATCCTGTATTACTGACAAAAACCTGCTGCTGCTCATAATATTCTGAATACAGTCTAATGGTGGTAATCTACCAGTCTGGTCTTAGACCTGGCTCTATAAGATACCTATGTCTGTGTGTCCTGTAGCTTTATCTCAAAATATCAACTATTTCTAGGTCAGGGTGAACTGTTTGGAAACTGATATTATGGAAAATGGTTTCTTGATCTGTGCACCAAAAAAAAAAAAAAAAAAAAAAAAAAAAAATTCACCTTTCTATGAAGAAGAAGAAAAGACTGATTATTACAATTTTTATAATTATAACAGTGTTAAAAAGCTTAGCTTCTGGAAATTTTTTGATGTGTTAATGAGGGCAAGATGATAGGTTTGATAGACCTAGAAGTAAGTGAATTTTAGTCTTGTCACTAATCATATTCCCGAATAATACTGATCATAAAGCCATGTTGCATGGAGCAGATGCTGACTCTTAGACTGTCAGTCATCCTAATGCCTTCATCCATCGTGAGATTGAGTGATCTCGACACCTATGGGCCCAATCATACATACTTTGCTTTGTAATTTTCTCAGTTGCTAGGCACTACGTTCAATGAACAAATGATAATCTCTCTCCCATTACTATACTGACTTCTAAGTTGCAAGCCCTATGAGTTCAAGACGATAAAATATGATATATAATATACATAATTGTATATATATATATATATATATATATATATATATATATATATATATATATTTGTAAGTTTATTGAAATGTTCTGGAGGAAATTGGGTACAGGAATTGATCTCTATCAGGAGACTTTCTGAATACATTTCCAGGTCTGTGAAGAGTAATTAACCTTTTAGGATCTGATCCCATTGACATAGGGTAAAATTGAGTGGGAATACATATTTAATATGACTCTTATAAGAATGCATAAAGTGAAAACAGCTCTAAAGATATTAGGCATTATTTTAAATTTACCACGTCCAGTAAACTGAATACAGAAATATAATGGAGAAAGATGTGGAAAAAACACCTGAAAAATATTGAGGATCAACCAATAGCAGGCAAGATTTTTTTGGATGTGCTACACCATAAATCTAGCCAAGAGCTCTACAAAATAAATGTTACTATTCTTCATAGTCAATGCAGTAGAGATTGAGTTCCTTGTTAGATTATGATCACAGTGGGTTCCCTTTCTCTATCATATCATCCCCTTTATTGGCATAGGCGAAGGAAAAGCATAAGCATTTTTAAGATTGAAATGTACTGCTAATTTATGGGTCCTTAATATGATGTTAAGATTTTGATTGCCCTTCTCATTTACCACCTCACTATTCCTACCCAGTACCTTCTGGTTACTCTTTAGCTTCTCCTTCTAAGTGAGATTTAGACATCCTCCCTTGCAACCTCTTTGAGTCTATGGATTATACCATGGCTGATTTTTACCTTATGGCTAATGTCCACTTGTAAGTGAATACATACCATATGTGTTTTTCAGGCTCAGGGTTTAATGTGAGATTATAGTCTCATGTTTACTGCAGTTGCCATCAAAATTACTGATGTCTTTGATTTTTTTATTATCCATTCAATTTTACTTAGTTATTTTTAAGCAAATAGGTTTTTTATCTAAGAAAAATATAATTGTTGATTAAAACGTACTTCAGAATGTATCTGATTTTCATAAACTTTTCAGTAATATATTTTCTGTTGTAAAATATGTTCCAGGATATGGGGTATTATCATCATGGCACCATTATTTCTTCTGGTACGTGGCAGTTTATCTTCACTTGGCCTTTGTGAGATTGCCATTTTCACTTAGGTACTTTGCAGCATTTTAAAATTTCTTTTTAGTTTCTCATGAGTTGAGCGGGTAAACTTTAGTATAAATACAACAGACTTAATCAAAGTATCCCATTGCAACATATCATAGGACATTTGGACTCATCTTACAGACAGCATAGGAAAGCTCACTTTAACCTTTTGATATTGCCAGCTACACTTTTCTACCATATGGATTTTACAAAGTTCATGCCACATTCAACAGTGAGGTAGTCGAACTACAGCTTAGCTAGGAAGACTATAAAAGATGTTAGGGACATGTCTTTTACAACTTCCATCAATAATCTGTGTCTTACGGGAGACAGTCAGAGCTCTGTTATGTTCCTATTTTTGTTGTTCTTTTGTTTTGTTTTTTTTCTTTATTTAGAGTTTCTTTTTTTTCTCTCTTACAACTTTATTTTAAAAAAGAGGGATACATATACAGATTTTTAAAGGCATTTTGGCATAACACTATAGGAATATTTTTGTCAGTACTTAATTCTTTCAGAAGTTTAATACCATGCATTGAAATCCAACTGGTTACCATGAGCATGAAGTACACATAGGACAGAATGTAAGATGGAAACAGTTTTCTTGGTGAGTATAGAATAAGCATAATGATCTTTGAATACATAAAATTGCCAGAAGACTATATTCTTAGCTCTTGGATTATTAATGATTTAAGGTCCATCTGTACCTAATAATTGAATAATATTCTATTGTGTAGATGTACTATATTTTCTTTATTCATTCTTCATTTGAGGGGTATCTAGTTGGTTCTTGTTTCTGGTTATTATTAATTAAGCCACCATGAATATAGTTGCATAAGTATTCCTCTGGTATAGTTGGGCATCTTTTGTGTATATTCACAAGAGTAATTCTGAGGTCCTAGCTTGGTCTTGAGGTAGCATTATTCCCACGGCCTTAGTGGAAGAGGATGTGCCTAAACCTTCTGAGAATAGGTGTTCCAGTGTGGGGTGGTACCTAAGGGGGGTGGGAATCCTCTGTCCTGAGGAGAAGTGCAGGGTTATAAAGAGAAAGGGATTTGTAAGAGTGAAACTGGGAAGAGAAAAGAGAGAGGCTGTAATTGGAATGTAAAATGTATAAAATTTAAAAAGAATGTGTGCATTATACCTAAAATTTCTAAATTAGGAAAATATTTGGAAATGTTTCAGAGAAAAGGTAAGTACTTACCAATTGTACTGAATGATATGTAATGAGAGAAGACCAGGTTAAATTTTGCCATAGAAGAAACCACCAGTACTTACAGAAGTACATAGGAAAGACACAAGTACTGAGCAAATTATAGACTGAACACTGACCAGAGGCAGAAAATGACAAATAAAGGAGAAATAATGTTTATTTCCTTTATATAGATTACTCAATCTCAATGAGCTCTTTCTGCATTGAATTAGGTTTTCTTCTATTTTACAATGGTTCCCAGTAAAATGATGAGAATAAAAACAAATGTCAATACATTTCATTAAAGAATCTGGCAATGACCTATCTCACTGTGAGTATATAAGAAACAGGAATGTTGGGAATGAAGAAAGTGACAGTGTCTTTCCAGTGATGTGGGTTAGTACGGATACTGAATACCACAGTTCCATGAGGGAAAACATTGCATTTCCTTTGTATAATCTTGAGCTGTTATTGATAAGTCTTAAACTAATGGGTAAACACATCAGTGTAGTAGTTGAATTCTGCAATGCTCCTTTTCCTCTTTATTTGAAACTTTTGTTTGAGTATGTTTTACTTCACAACAGCATTATTCTTGGGATGCTTAAAAGCTATGTAGACTAGAGTCTTACAACCTGAGGTTCTGATTTCCCCACTTGCAAAAGCCACAGTGCATATGTTTTGGAATTGCTCTCTTCTAATTCTAAATAATTCTGAAATTACTATCTGCAATTATATAATTTACAATTTTGATCCTTTCCTGTTGCTGGTAGGATGGCAAACTTGTGCAATCACTCTGTAAATCAGACTGGCAGTTCTTCAGGAAATTAGAAATAATTCTACCGGAAGACCCACTATACCATTCCTGGGCATTGGACTCTCTTTCCCTCAGTCTCTTCTCCATTTGTCCCTGCAGTTCTTTTAGGTAGGAACTCTTCTGGGTCAAAAATTTTGACTGTGGGATGGTCACCCATTCTCTCCTCTCGAGGTACTGTGTATCTACTGGAAGTAGACTCTTCCTGTTTGCCCATGGCCACTGCCAAATATTTAGTAGATGTCTGTGTTGTCTGGCATTGGTAGAAGAAGCTGTCCTTAATCATCCAGTGAGTACCCAGAGAAGGGGGAAGCCTGGTGGAGACAGCACCTCTCAAAGACAAGGGCAGGAGTAGAAGGAGATGAGAAACTGTTGCAAGCGAACCAAAAGAGGGAGCAAGGACTGAAATGTAAATAAATAAAATGAAGATCCCCAATGTTGAGCACTTAAGCTAAAGCCAGCCCCACTGATTCCAGGGAATCTCTCATCTCCCAGGTCTCTGGTACTTTATAGAGTATTGTCCACCTTATACCCCTTAAGTCTGCTTATTTTTTTTTCATTCTCTTAACCCTCAGATTTTCTTTCCTATTCCCTTCCATACCTAATCTTGTTGCTCTTTTCTCCTCTTCTCTCCTCTTCCACACAGATTCCTCCCTCCCTCTGCCTCCTGTGATTACTTCCTTCCCAAATCTAAGTGGGATTGAACCATCTTCACTTGGGCATTTCTGCTTGTTACATTTAAAATGTGTGGGTTTATCCTGGGTATTTTATACTTTTTGACTATTATACATACCACAGATGTCCTTTGGGTCTGAGTTACATTTCTCAGGATGATATTTTCTAGTTCCAGCCTTTTGCCTGAGAAACTCAAGATGCCATCATTTTTAATAGCTGAATAATATTTCACATAAATAATATTTGTGTAAATCAACTACGTTTGCTGTAGCTGGTCTTCAATTGAGTGATATCTGGATTGTTTCTGGATTCTGGCTATTACAAATAAGGCTACTATGAAATCACAGAGTCTTTGTGGTACTGTGGGCATCTTATGGGTATGTCCAAAAGAGTTATATCTGGCTCTTCAGGTGCAAGAATTCCCAGTTATGTGAGGAACTGCCAGATTGCTATCCAGAATGATTGTATCGGTTTGCAGTCTCACCAGCAATAGAAGACTATAGAAGACTGTTCCTCTTTCTCCAGATGATTGCCAGCATCTCCTGCCACTTGAGAATATTTTTTTTATATAAGCTATTCTGATTGATATAAGGTGGAATTTAAGAGTAAATGATCTTGAGTTTTAAGGTGTAATTTAGAGAGCTTTGAATTCTATATCATCTTGGCCATTAACTAAGAGTTTGGTTAATAGGCATGTGCCATTATGATTAGAAATAAACTAGAAAATTTAGGTCTGACAAAATATAATTTAAGACAGGGTAGTGCTGGAGATATATTTTAAAGGTATTTTAGGATGATTTTTTAATTGATATTTTCTTTATTTACATTTTAACTGTCACATCCTTTCCTGTTTTCCCACCTGGAAACCTCCTATTTCATTCCCCCTCTCCTGGCCTGTATAAGGGTACCCAATGCAGGGAGTGGCCCTCTTGGGTCACTCTATTTTATTTCATGCATATTGCATGGTTTTTACTCTGCAGTTTCTGGGCTCTATCTTTCTCCTCCCTATCATGGCAATTCTAAATTTTTCTTCCTCCCATGGTCTTTTGCTGAGAAAATCTGAAGTTTGCCTTTTTTTCCTCTTGCCCAGCCATTATCCTCCCTGCACTGGACAGGCAACTTCATTGACCAGTTGAAAAACAACCTGGGACAAACTTCTTTTAACCCATTAAGTGAGACAAAGCAAACATGTTTTTGTTTTTTGTTTGGTTTTGGTTTTCGTTTTGATAACATAGTTAGCATGACTACACAACTGTAAATGTAGAAAACTAGAAGACTGAAAATATCTTCAAATTCAAGAACAAGATAAGAACGGCCATTTTTCACATTAATAAAACTTAGCATTTGACAAATTTATCATAATAATGAGGTGAATGTAAACATATAGGAAATGAACAACTCAAATTAACCCTCTTTTTCAATATAATCTTACACACAAAAGGTACGCAATATTATTACATAAACATAACTTAGACTTTAAAGACACATTTTAATAACTATTAAGATACAAAGTCAATATAATGGTACAAAATCATTGGCTTTTCTACAAAATGAGAATGAATACATTTGGAACAATGAGAAAGGTAGTTCATGCCTAATACCTTAAAAAATGCCAGGGAATAAAACTAACATTGAAGTGAAATATCTTTACTTTAAAAGTTATGACCACTGTTAAAAAGCAATTAAGACAGTAGGAAGTAATAATATGTCCCAAGTTCACATATCCATATATTTTATATTAAGAAAATGGCTATATTATAAACACATAAAACATACTACATGCAGTTGAATAAAGATCCCATTGGTTTTTCTTTCACATACATGGAAGGAATAATGCTAAAATGCATATGGACCCTATGATAAGCAGAACCATCTAGAGCAAAAGTCAAAAGTTCATGAGTTCAGAACACTTTGCTTCAAGTTACATTATAAAGTTGGAGGAATAAAATTATATAGATCTGGCAACAAACTAGAGATAAATCCCAATGGAATGAAATGGAATCAAAAATAAACTCACATATTGACATCTACTTATAAGAATAGATAACAAAGCAACAAGTGATGAAAAAAATATAATATGTTTAAGAACTTCTGCTTGGAAAACTAGATGCCGACTAAAAAATGAAATCCATGGTGCTCTGCCCTCACCTTACCCATGCTCCATCTTGTGATTCTAATTACAATATTGAGCAACACACAAAAAGATGACGTGAAAGTCTGAGGGAAACCCATTGAGTAGCAAAGATTCTGGTAGAAGAGTGTAGATGAGGATGTGAAATAGAGAGATAATAATTTAAATGAATTTGCTGCCCCTGTGGGTGCACCCTCATAGAAATAAGGAGAGGAGGGATAGGATAGCAGGATCCTGGAGCGAAAATCTGGAAAGAGGATAACATTTGAAATGTAAATGAAGAAAATATCAAATAAAGAATAAAGAAAAGAAACAGAAATATTAAAAATGGATTAAACTTTAGAATTTAATATGGTAAAAGTCTTGAAATATGTCATTGCCATTAACTTTCAAAATTCAATTCTATTAGCTCAAGAAGTAATATAATGAAATAAAGTTCTTCCGATTTGTCTCCCTATGAGACTTCTAACAGCAGGTGGAAGGCATATATCTGACTCTGTTGCCTGCCTTAGAATGCTTTTTCCCTAACTGGGCTCCTTTGTCTGTCCTCAACAAGAGCAGATGCACCTAGTCCTACTGTACCCTGATATGCCAAGCTGGTTGATATGAACTCTCCCCTTTTGTGAGGAGAAACAGAGGAGTAGATGGAGGGACAGAAGATGGGATCAAGGGACTGGGTAAAGAGAAGGGAGAGGATGCTGTGATCATGATATAAAACAAATTAATTAATAAAAACAAGAATTGACAAATGAAATATTAATTTATTATTTTATTGATATTTTTAAATCATGACATCCTTTTATAGCCCCCACAGCACTATTCTCCCTTAAAGTCTTCCAAAATCTGAATCATTGCTGTGGGTTTTCACCAATTATAACACTTTGATTGAGCAAAAAAATAATTAAAAAAAGTATGCAAACAGTGTACATAATTCAGAAAATCATTGCCTGCTTTATATTTGTCAGGACATTATCTAAAATTTATTAAGTACTAAAAAGTCAAATGAACAGGTAAACCAATGATAAGTGGACACAAGAGTTGAGTAGACAAAAGAGATGTTACCAAATAGCAAAAAAATGGATGTGAAAAAGATCCTCAATATCATTAGTTTCCATGGAACTGTAAATTAAAGTTTATATTTAGATTCCAGCCTTCTCTCTCAGAATGGCTATCATAAAGAGTACAAAAGAGAACAAATATTGGGAAACACACTGAAGAAAAAATAACCTCTTAAAATGGATTACTTTAATGGAGTTGTAAATTACTCTAAGTAAGCAGGACGGAAATAAATATGAGGTTGTGCAGAAATGAACTAGAACAACCACATTATTATGTTATTATATGACTGTCTTGTGTATACACAGCAGGCTATCAAAATCAGAACACAGTAGATATGACTGCATACCTACATACTTATATTAGTTACATTTATCATGACTGTGACCATATAACCAACAGAATGAACTTACAAAAGGATTGATTCTTCTTTATTGTTTTTCAAAGGTTTAATCAATATTTACTTGACTGCACATACATAAACAAAGTCATAGTAACAGGATCATATAGTGGAGCAGAACATTCTTTATCTATGTGTAAGAGAAACAGAACCTCTCACAAAGTATATTAGCTAAAGACCAATATTTCAGAATTTGAACCACGGGGCATGACTTAAAATCCAACAGTAATAGTACTCTTCTGTTTCATGGCTACTTCATAAAGCAAAATCATAATGCAAAATGTGTGTGTGTGTGTGTGTGTGTGTGTGTGTGTGTGTGTGTGTGTGTGCTTGTGCACATACACACGTGCCTGCCCAGAATACAATTGCTCATGGTGACTTTTCCCATTCAAAAACGAATAAACTGAAAAATACCTAAAAATGATCAGACCAAATAAAGTTAAAACCTGACATGATGAATTCTACCCCTTGTAATTTTATGCTCTGTACTGTGAGCACATGGTGAATTCTTCTGATCACCAAAGAACTTGAGCATTTCAAAAGATCTTTTTACCTGGCAGTCCACATGAGTTGTTGCTTAGTCAAACTCACTTTTTCCAATTTCTTCAGCACATGCCCTAAGGCTCTGCATTGTCTCCAGTCCATGTGTGAAGCCTATAAGGATCTCAACCCTAGAACATGTTCCCTGGCCTACTGGGTTTTCCATTTAAACAGAGTGGTGCCACACCCAACCTGTAACTTTTACTTTCTGCATTAGAGCAAATATGAATTTGTGATGATAATATGAATGTCTGCTACCACCTCAGTTGTGATATATGTTCCCTTAAGTTCAGGATTATGTGAAAAATTAGTGTCCAAGAGCTTAATTGAGGAGGTACATCCTTAGATTCTTGGTACCAGTAGGACTTCTAGTAGATTTCTTCTCAAAACAAAATTCAATGAAATAAGTTTTGTATAGGAGAGAGTCTGTTATAAGCATGGTACAGCATGTTCCTGAGATGTTCTCACATGTTTACTTTTTATCCACACAAAAACTGTGTGTTTCCTTAAAGCACACATTGATTAGGTATAATAATTAGAATCATTTTGTTATTTTTATTCATGTCAAATAATTTATGTTGACTCTATCTGTCTCTGTGTTTCTCTATTTTTCTGTTTTTGTGTCTTGCTCTCTCTCTCTCTCTCTCTCTCTCTCTCTCTCTCTCTCTCTCACACACACACACACACACACACACAAACATACACACATATAAACACACAAACACAGACACATTACACACTAATGTTCTTTTTCCTCTACCTTTTCCAATAATCGCTATTTTATTCTCAATTTGTCTCTCTTTTCCTTTCAGGTGCTTTTGTTTTTTTTTGTTTGGCTTGCTGGCTGGCAGGCTGGCAGGCTTTTTGGTTGGTTGGCATGTGGAAATACAGTGGGTTTAATGAGGAACATGAGCAAGTACTCAATGTCTAAAACACTGAAGAAATGATTCTTCCTACCCCAATAACATATTTTAATTGGATATATATATATATATATATATATATATATATATGTGTGTGTGTGTGTGTGTGTGTGTGTGTGTGTGTGTGTGTGTGTATGTGTGTAGGTGTGTGTGTGTGTATATATATATATATATATGTTCCTCTTCCCAGTTTCTCCTCTTCAAGATTCCTATACCATCTGTCCTCTACCCAGTCTCTATGAATTGACAGACACTATTGCTGATGCCAAGAAACACTTGCTGACAGTTGTCTTGTGTAGCTACTCCCTGAGAGGCTCTGCCAGAGTCTGATCAACATAGATGTGGATCCTTATGCCCCAGAAACCTCTTAATGCACATAAGTCCCTAGCAGAGGTGGCACTTCATGATCTCCTCCCCATAGTAACCATTAACTTCTCATAATTCCTCAAGAAAGAATGGAACCTATTTTGCCTTTTCCTTCCTTTTACTGGATGTTTATGAGGCCAGTCTTTTACAGATCTTGTGCAGGTTATAACAGTGGTTTTAAAGTCCATTCAAAATAGTTGCCTTGTTGTGGTGTAACAGTGTTTCTCAACACTCCATCACATCACTTCTTCAAATTTGTAGATGTTTTCTGGTATGTGGCTTCATCTTAATGATGCTTTATTTTGAATAATCAAACCATCCATTACTACAAATTCAAACTTATTATGTTTGTGGTCTCTTCATATATTACTCAAATCATTATGGTCTTGATGCTCACTGTAACTCTGACTAAAAGCAGGCAGCTACAGAAATTAAATTATTTAGCCAATACCTGTAATTCATCTTTACTTGAAGTATTACAAAACAGAAAAAAATGGGGAGGAATTCTTGGCCATAATGGAACACAAATGGCCTCTAATTTAGTTCCAAAAGAATCTTTCTTCTAATTAAAATCCCCGTGATTCTACACTTCACTCTTCATGGCATTCCAGCTCATCATAACTACCCACTAGACTCCTTTCAAAAATATTCCAACTTTTTCAATCCAGTTTAAAATGTCCGAAATTTCAGTCTGGTTTCTATACAGCATTGACCCTCTTTCTATAGATCTAATTTTATCTGTTATGTTTATGTTGCTCTAATTCATCTGAGAGAACAAACATGAAGAAGGAAGTGTGTAACTTGGTTGATGGTTTCAGACGGCTCTTCTAGAAATTTTTTCAGGCTTGTACAGAAAATAGTGTTGGTAGAAATATGTGTTCAGCATTATTCATTTTGGGGAAAAAAAGACATATGAGAGAGAGGGTAGAAAGGGAGAAGGAGACTATGTCTACGTATGGGGCATGTGAGTCGAGGACAAAGTACTCTCTATCTAGTATCTACATTTAGTGAACATCATTTTCTCTAACTAGAACATGCATTTTTAAATTTCTAAAACTATGCCATTAGACAAGGACACTGAATTCACAACATGAATTTGAGAGAAACATTTTACAATAAATTGTAACAGCATCGATATTTACTAAAACAATCTTCACAGCAAATATATCATGAAATAATGATAAATGTCTTTAGTGCATAAAATAAAAACCATAGGTACACAGTGGTTGTTCTTAACATTTTAGTAATGTATCTGAGAAGAAGTTATTTCAGATTTAATTTTACTACTTTCTATTTTGGTTACCAGTCTGTGAATAAATGACATAGGAAGCAGTGAATATTTAAAGTTTAAAATCTCTCTCTAGACAAATGAAAGAGTGGTTATGTCCTTTTCTCCAGAGCTAGTCCAGCACCCCATATGTTGTACACAAGCATATTGTTTGGGTACCTGAAAATGGAACTCATGATTCTTACTAAAAACTTAAAAGAAGATTCTACATGGACAAATGACTATACAACAAGGAATGTATATGTGCATGGTCAGAGGTCATGTGAACATGACTTTAGTTATCTGAAGTGTGTCCTTCATGATGTCTCCTTCCAGTACCTTGATTCACATTTTATCTCTTCCTTGACGCAGTTCACCCTTGGTTGTTTTATTTAGAGCTCACTTGGTTTAAACTTCTGCCCATGCAGAATGTTTCTTCAATTTCATTCCTTTATAAGGTTCACATGTAATAATAAAATATTTAGCATTCTAATAAAGAAGTTTGACATACTGTAAGTTATTGAATTTCATTTATTATCAAGACAGGGTATATAGTGTTTTGAATACACTTGGCCCAGGTTGTAGCACTATTAGGAGGTATGGAGTTGTTGGAATAGGAGTGGCCATGTTTAAGGAAATATGTCACTTTGGGAATTGAGTTTGAGACCCATCTGCTAGCTGCCTTGAAGCCAGTCTTTTTCTAGTGGTCATCAGAACAAGATGTAGAACTCTGAGCTCCTTTGGTGCCATGCCTGCCTGGATGAAGCCATGCCCACCTTGATAATAATAAATTGAACTTCTGAACCTGTAAGAGATGACTTTCTCATGGTGTTTCTTCACAGCAAAAAAAAAAGAAATCATAATTAAAACTGAGTAATACAATAAGGAAAGAAAATAAATATAATGATAGTCTTAGAGGAAAATGTATAATCCTACAACAGCAAAATGATAGTTATATAAAGTTTTATTTATTTAGTTGTGCAATTTCTGTATTTGTAGGAAAACCTAAGAAAGACCTATAGTTATGTTAGTTTTCTACATCCTTAACCTTAAAATTCTAGATAATACAGAGTTTACTAAAGTAGTGAAATTTAAAACAAAACATGTACAGCATTTAAAAGATATGAGGAGTTCTTACCACTTACCAGTAATTGTAGTATGTCCTATTACTAAGGTTATTTTCTCAATTCTGATATCTGAGACCTGTACAAAACTTATGGAACAATTATAAAATAATATATAGAGTTTTTGCTATGATATAAAATAGCATTTGTGAGGTCTTTTGAGTAGTATTGCTGACTGTTACATTGCTTCTTGATATTTAGATTAACATTTTTATTCATTTCAAAAAGATACCATCTTTTAGCCACTGTTACATGATTCATGTTTAAGACAATGCCTGAAACCATTATTCTTTTTTCAAGAATGGTATTACTGTTATGTCAAAAGTATATAGAATTTTAATTTGTTGACAGCATAGTCAATATTTTATGTCAGACTCAAAATATCTTCACTATTTTATTTCTTACTGAACTATTTGTACCTTAACTTTAGAAATGTATCTATTACCTTGGTATTGTTCAGTAGGTAGTTAATGTGCTGAGGGTTGTAGAGTACATTAAAGACCATATAACCTACCTCATTAATTTTATAGATGGGAAAATTGAGACCCAGATAAAACAAAAGACTTATCCAAGACTACTGGATTATTTCATCATGAATTTAAACTACAACATAGTCATTTTACTTTAAGTTGGTGACCACATTTAGTATTCTTCTTACCAGTGTTTCTCTATAATTCTTAGCAATTGCTTATTGCTAATGGTATGTGCTAAACATTGTAAACAGATCCATAAATTTACAAGGTTTAGTCATGTGATTCAGTCCATAATGTGTAGTCTATTCATTTTTCTAGGTAATGCTAATTCATGAACTGTTATTGGGAAACAATAGTGGAAAGTCTTAACTATGCTATTTCTTTCTTTATAAAAGGCTACATTAAGGATTTCCTTTGTTATTTACTTTTTTATTCCTTTCTTTTATCTCTCTCTCCTTTTTTTATTTCCAAAACAAGCCATTGATGGCTGAATTGAAGAATAATGACTATACAAGTGCAAGTATAACAATATTAAAATCCAGATATTTTAGAGTATTTGTGTTAAATGTTCAACTGGCCTTAAATGTGCTATAGCTAGAAAAGGAATTTGTAAAGGATGAAGATACAATATCATGAAAATCAAATCACTAAGACATAAATACTGCATTCAAGTATTTCTTAGTCCTGTAGCTCAGAAAAAAAAAAAAAAAAAAAAAGAATGGCTCAAATTCACAGTGATGGTTTCATAGGAAACACTCATCTGCAAGGGCCACCATAACAAGATCTCACACAATGGATTTGCACACATGGACACAATGGATGGTACAGACATTTGTGTTCTTATAGTCTTAGAACATTGAATACAGTGCCGAAAATACTAGCTGAGGCTGTTTCTGATAAGAGCTCATCATCTTTGAAGGAGACACCTTTTTGCTGTACATTTCATGGATTTTGCACAGCTGCAGAGAGTATGGGCAAGAAAAAAATATCACCTCAACATATTTTCTTATATGGTCATTAATCCTTTCATACATGTACTTATCTAACCTTAATTGCTACTGGAAAAGTGATGTTTCAGAATATAATACCAGTGTGGAGTAATGATCAAATACCATAACTTTGAAGGATCATGAGCACTCTATCTATAACATAGGTAAAGATTGCTTTTCTTATTAATTTTAAGATGATAATTTCTAGAAACTATCTATGGAATTAGAGTTGAAGTGAAATTTTCTGGTTTCTTTGGAAACTCAGTTTTGACATGTCACTCTTTTCTGGGAGCTCTTTCATGAGAGGATGATTTGCTGAAGCAAATACTTGAGAGGCAGTGTGATATTTGGAAAAAGTACTAACTAAACCCCACAAACAGGGAAATGAGGCTATTGCATTGCTATGCTCTGCAACACTTTCTTTGCTGGTCTTCGCTGGTCTTCACTTTGTAGAGAGAAACATGCCAAAGTACTTCTTGTGGTATTCCTGTCGATTCTGGTCATTTACACTGACTCATGCTTATTTAGTGGAGCTTGGCTGTTTCTATTGGATTGAGCTGTCACTACTGGTTTGTGTTTGGTGTTTGGTATCCAGCTAGTCTTCTGGCATCCTAACAAATAAGAGTGGTCTCGCCCTAAGGAACTACTTCTACAAAGGACTCTCCCCAAGGAACTGCTTCCCAAAAGAACTACTTCTAAGTCCCCCTTTCCTATTAATCTTCATTTTCTCCTACCTCAGTTCTGTGGGCTACAGTTTTAGAAAGAGGTTTTAGAAATAAATATAAGCCTACATGTGGTTGTATAGCACTTTTTTGGTTTATTTAATATTTGTGTGTGTTTATCTCAGTGTGGATCTTACCAGTGGTATAGACTTTACACCCTGTATAAATATGGTGTGTAATAGCAAGAAATATTAACATAGAAAACATGTATAATTTGGGTAAACTTCCACAAACCTTTGTATTACATCCCAAAACTTGTTCGCATTTGGACGTACCAATATCCTGATATGAAGCTTTACACACATCAAATTAAGCATACAACATAAAAGATCATATTCATCCTCATCTTAGAAACCATTACGAAACATTTACCAAGACAAGGGGGGACATATCTGGTTAATGGCAGTGGTATGTTTGTACGTGTATGTAGATTGTGGTTTATGGTAAGATTTTAATTTAAGAAAGGTTTTTGTGGTATAGTTTAGTAATAACTTAAAATTTACAATAAAATAAATCTGAGACTACTGATGAATACTGGGAAACTCTCCAGATAGATCTCAAGCCTGCCATCTGTCAGATGAAATGAATTATCCATTCTACACATTTATTCTAACTTTTTATATGGAGAAAATTCAAAATAGATATTGCATCATTATTAAATAAAATAACATCCATATTTGTTAAAATTTAATATGAGAACAATTTTAGTTATTTGATTGCAGTGTGACTCTTGAAAAATCCTTTATCAGTCTCAACTTTCTTGAACCTTTCTTCCAAATGTTTAGTAGGAAGACTAGGGAATGATGGTATAAGATGATTAAAATGTTTCTTGGCACCTGCATAGTTAGTCATTATTAAGTTTAGTTTACCACCAATGCTGCTGGCAATGTTCCTGCTCCCAAAGTGACTCCTCCTACCATCAACACTGCTGATCCTCCTTCCATCTCTATTAATGAGTTTCTCCAGTTCGCTGGGCACAAGGCATGTGGTGGAGACCTCTAGATGAAGGGTACAGTGATACTTGGCTCAGAGCACTCACTGTTCTTTTTATTACAAAGCAACCAAATTGATAGACCTTGACACTAGGTTGGCACCTTTCCTAGGCCAACAAGACTAACATTACAGAATCCAAGCTTGTAAGAACAGAGAATTAAGGACAATTAAACAGGTTTCATTTTGAACATCTCAGTGGAAATCTGTCTCTACAATTGATTTCTTTTGACAGCTAGCTGTGGTCTGGAGACTAAATGTGTGTCCTGTAGGGCAAGACGGCAGTGTTGATTTCTGAATATAGATGAAAACAGTATCTGCATGTAGATGAAAATGAAGCTGGGTTTGCTTAAAATATGCTTAAAAAGGACATGTAGAAGATACTCATGGGCTAATGTCTATGTAATTCAAATTTCAATAGGAAAGAGCCAGATCTTTGTGAGTAATTTTAGATTTGGAAGGTAAAAGTTGCATAGGCCTTGAATACAACTTTAGACTTACAACTTAAATATGTTGTTTATAATAATTTTGTTTGAGAACAAAATAAATATGCAATCATCTGTTACATGGGATGCTAAAGTGGGCTACTGTAGTGGTGAAATTATACTTATTAGGTTCACTATAATTTTAAGTGCCTGATAAATAAAATAGTTTTTATTAAGTTGTTTATATTGAGTTTATGTTTTCATTTTGTTCTATACTCAATTTTGTTTTTTAACATTTTTTCTTATCAATCAGAATTGTTTTCTATCTTCTTCTCCATCTTCTAACATATATATATAACCCTTAGGCACTTAATTTTTTTTTTCTTTAAAGTACAATTCAGTAACATTTCACAGTGTAATAAATATAGACCTATATGTAAAGAAAGTAATAAAATTTCCCCAAGCCAATTTCTGCTAGGACTAGATTTTCTAAGCATTAAATATAGGCATCTCAACTTTAGAGATAGTAAACTGTCAAATAGCTATGCGAGTATATATTTGCTAATGTAAGAGTCTATGGATCACAGAAGAATGATATGATAACATGGATTCAATAGCGTGTAAATGCATAAAACATTTAATTCTGCAGATATCCAGAATCCTGGGTCTACCATCTACAAGCACTGAGAGGCCTGAAGTGAGCTTACTGGCCTGATTTTAAGCACATTCTGGGGATTATGCAGAGGGGTAGATAACCTCTATGTTTTAATCTTGGCACTTTCTGTATGGACACTCTGGAACCATTGCTGGGGCCAGGTGGCCTGGAAACTCTTGCTAGGGAAGTAGGAAAACTGTTGCTGGGGAAGACTGGAAATTCATGCTGACCACTTGCCTTTGCGTCAGCCTGGAGTCCAGGGAGCTACTGAGTACTGGATTTGCCTGGACTTGCCCAGATCTAGGAAACAGGTATTTAAAACTAGTCTGATGAATTCTTAATTTGAAGCCTGCCATGGCATTAGCCTAGCCCTTTTACTAATTAATGCAAAAAAAATAACTAATGTTCTTATTTTAGAATCACTGTTTTTAATCTTTCTGCTTTTAATTTTATTATAGTGATGTTTAAGTGGATAATTAATTATGATCCTGAAAGTTCTATTAATCTACTAAAGGCATGGGTGAAGGCCTAAGAAAAGATGCTGACAATACAAAATCTGGGTTAATTCATTCAAAAATATTTAGAGATGACTAACCATATGCTGAATGCTAACCTTGATGAGAAAGTCAAAGTAATGAGGATTCAGACAAGGCTCAAATTACCATGAAACTTTTACTCCAGTGGGAGAACACAAGTAATGACCTAACTAACAAGTGGCTAGGCAATAATTTCTTTCCTCTCTGTAAATGGCTAGACAGTCAATAGTTTATGCTTTGCAGTCCATATGGCCTCTCCTGTAATTACACAAATCTACCACTATAATGCAAAAGTAGTCATAGATAATATTTAAATGAATAGTTGTGCTGCAGTGAAACTTGATGTATAAAAGGAAGTGGCTGGCCAGATTTGTCTTAGAGACTACAGTTTGTTTACTTTCGGAGTAACATATAGGTGAATGCAAACTATACAATATTAATTAGTGGTAAGTGTTAAGTAAATAATTAATACAGGTAATCTAGCACTGACTTAGTAATATCTTCCTTCCTTTGTAATGATAGGGTAGAAACCAGCTGAAATTTTAATGAGACAAGAGAGACAGACATGAAAATGGGAAGAAAGACCACATAGGGGAAATGCAAGGAATTTGCAGGAGAAAGTCTTGAAGCCTATCAAGTAAAAAAAAAAAAAAAAAAAAAAAAAAAAAAAAAAAAAAAAAAAAAAAAAAAAAAAAAGATTTAACAAACATCAGTTGAAAATGTGCTGAAAAAATATATGACTGGGGTTAGTATTAATTTCTTTATAAGTAAAAATGAAAATCACAGCAAATTGTTACTCAAACTGTGATACAATGTGTTTGGAAACAAAGAAATCAATGTAGGGGCATGCTAGGAAGATATTTCTGTTGACATATTTTCATTATGGCTTAATATCCACCCAAAAACTGAGAAACTAGATAGTAGAACCAATAGTGACAGCAAAAATAAATTAAAGTTGGTTTCATATAGAAAAAAAAAAAAAGAAACAAATTGACCAGGTACTCAGAGAATCGCTTTCATAAAAGATACATAACATCCACAGGTCTGTTAGAGAAAACAATTTAGACAACAAAACACTTAAAACCAATGAAAGTAAACAAATATCATTAGAAACACAGCGGGTCAATTTGAGAAATCTAGAAAGGATCCTAGCCAGATGAAAGCAAGTGCTGAGATAAAGACTGGCAGCAAGAGGGAGGAATCCTCACCAAACCAGGACTTCCAACTGGGAGCCATATGAGCACTTCACAGAATGGTGACAACAGAACCGGAGGAAAGAGGAAAGATGGTTTTAAATTAACATCAGAGATTTCAACAGACTCAGAAAACCTCAGAGCAAGCCATCACAGTTCTGACCATTGTGTAATTATAAAAGTAAAGCATAGATCGGTAATAAATGCTATTCTAAATCACATATACATTCAAGATTTCAGAAAAAAATAAATAGACACAAATAAGGGTATGATAATTAACTGTAACTGAATTTTACAAAAAATGATGAAGCCAAATAAAATAAAAATAAATTATAGCATCCATTTATACAATGAAAGCATCTCAGAAAAACACAGACTTTGAAAAGTGTGAAAACTCTTAAGCTATTCGGTAAACAGAAAGATAAAATACACATAAATAATATAAGAGCAGACAAAAAATCTGAATTATGAAAAAACATAAAAATGAGTACATAAAGTTGAGATGATAATAAAATAAAAATTAATTTAATTATTGCGATATCAAGTAGAGGAAATACATAACTGATGAGAATTACTGACAATATTTTGAAAGGTGTAGATGAGAATAAAGAAGAAAGTGAAAAATTAACAAAAATAAAAATTTT
The DNA here is from genome assembly GCF_963924665.1 of Micromys minutus. NCBI lineage: Eukaryota > Metazoa > Chordata > Mammalia > Rodentia > Muridae > Micromys > Micromys minutus. The sequence continues at coordinate 11,701,666 of NC_137963.1, read as the reverse complement.
GTGACAGATGCTGAAAATAAGCAAGTAATAAATAAATACTACAATGACCAAGGATAAATGTCTCTGAGGCATCATGAGTAATAAAAGTGGTAACTCAATAGAATATTTTTGATATTAAAAACATAATTAAACATATATTGAAAATGCTTAATACACTGCAGAGTATCAACTCAGTAAGACCACATTATAGTACAGGATACATATATATGAATGAATGATACTTATTTTTATATATCCTTTGAACAACATAGCAAACAGAAGAAACAACAAGTGAAAACATAATCCACCATGTGTAATTACATGAACACTCACTTGTAACAGAATAACAGAGTATCTTACTTAGTTTCCTGATACAGATAAAATGAATCCAAAAATCTCATCCAGTTAAATTGGCCAAGAGATACAGGTTAGACCTAATAGCAACAGATAAGAAATGAGGAGGGGTGGTTCAACTGAGCCAAAGACCTTCAACCTACTATTTGTCCTGCCAGCAAGATGTACTGAAGTAAAGATGGCCCTGAACTTGTAGAAGTGTGGGGCGCCGCCCACACATTCCCACACATTCTCCATTACAAGATGGCGATGATATCCGGCTGGAGTTAGCAGTAAACAAGCCATGTGCGCACGTGCTGGGTAACTTTCCACTTCTTGAGCTCCGCCTCTTCCATGGCGTCATAGGGCCTGATGAGTTTCAACCAATCAGGGGGCTCCGCGTCCAAGGCAAGGACTGATCCCTTTATAAGGGGACAGGCTAGATAGTTCCGCCTCTTCCCCTCTCGTTGGTCCCTCTCCCGGTGTTCCCGTTCGTGGTCTGGTTCGTGGGCTCGTCCGTCTTGTTCGTCTTGTTCGTCTTTTGGTTTTCTCCGTCTTCTTTGTCTTTTCGTCACGTGAAGCAAGTACTGGTTTTCAAGAGCAATAAAGTTTGCCGCAGAAGGATTCTATTTCGTGTGCCGCGTCGTTCTTGCAGGCGAGACGGTTGCGCGGGACATAGAAGTAGCTAACTGATAACTTGTTGAGCTAGATACCCATGTTACAAAAGGAAGCCAATGCCTAGCACTACCTGAAAGGCCAGGCTCCTGAGGCTGGATAGCCCAGAGATGTAGAATAGAACAAGATTTGGGAGGGGGGTCAATAAAATGATTCTTAGTGCTACTCTGCTATTCTTGAAAATCAGAAGCTGGCATAATTATTATTTTTTTTAAACTTTATTTTTTAAAACAAAGATAAAAGAAAAAATTTTAAACATTTTTTTCATAAATGTATACAAATACAATTGTGTCAGTGCTTGGCTTTTTTTTTTTCTCTTGTTTTTAAGGTTTGATACTCTGCATTAAGTTCTTACTAGTTACAATGAGCAAAATGTACATGTAAAACAGGATGTAACCGGGAATTAGTCAATGTTTTCTTGTTGTGCAGGGATTGAGCATGATATTTGGGTTTTTGTTTGTTTGTTTGTTTGTTTTTGTTTGTTTTCTTTTCTTTTCTTTTTTTTTTTTTTTTTCTTGAACTTCACCCTGTCTGTGAGTTGTTTCTGGGGCAGTCCATGTCTCTGGGGTTAGCATCCCAATATCAGTGGCTGCATATTATGTCTGTTCTTTTGTGACTGGGTTATCTCACTCAGGATGATATTCTCTAGATGCAACCATTTTCTTATGAATTTGGTTCAGTCATTGTTTCTGATGGCTGAGTGTTATTCCATTGTGTAAATATACCACAATTTTTGTATCCATTAATCTACTGAAAGACATTTGTGTTCTTTCCAGCTTCTGGCTATTATAAATAGAGCTGCTATGAACATTGTGGTGCATGTATCTTTGTTGTATATTGGAGTGTCTCTGGGGTATATGCCCAGAAGTGGAATAGCTGGATTTTCAGGTAAAGAAGTTTCACGTAGCAACCAATGAGAGCAGATGCAGAGATCCACAGCCAACCATGTAGTGGAGTTTAGAGAATCCTATGGAAGGATTGTAGGAGCTAGATGAGACAAATACACACACACACACACACACACACACACACACAACCCACAGAATCAACTAATCTGGGCTCATGGGGCTTCCAATTACTGAGCCAATCACTGAACATGCATGAGTCTGACCTAGACACTCAACATAATGTTATTGCTGTGATGCTTGATCTTCTTGTGGGATTCCTATCAGAGCAGGGCTCTGAGTCTTTGCCTGTGTTAAGAACCTGTTGTTCTCTACTAAGTTGCCTTGTCCAGTGGGAAGTGCCTTGCCTAGGGGATGTGCCTACTCCATTGCAAATTAATATGCCATTTTTTGTTGATATCCCTTAGATGTCTGCATATTTTTGAAAGGCCCCCTCCTGCTTTAGCCGCAGTAATGCCATTTTGTGCTAGGCCCAGAACAGGCAGGGATGGGAAAATACTGAAACAGAAGTGAGCTAGAGGACAGCTCAGTCCCTATCAAAACAAGATATCTGCGGTTGACCACCTGGGCCAGAGTGAAGACAAAATATCTTGCCACACATGTTGAGACAAGGATGAAAAACAATACCTTGTCCCAGAAGAGGGGCCAAGGCCGCCCTTTCTGAGAACTTGAGGCTTGTCCCCAGTTCACCTTGGCTTCACTTAAATCAACCAATCACCTCCCTGTAACTATGCTTCTGCTTCTGTACCTTGCTTCTGCCCCTCAAGCCCTATAAAAAGGGGACTGCCCCTTTGTCCAGCGCGCAAGTCCTCTGAGAGACTTTGCTGCCCCAGGTGCCTGTGTATCTGACATAAACCTCTTGCTGCTTGCATCCGAAGTGAGTGGTCTCTTGTTCCTTGGGAAGGGTCTTCTCAGGCATAAGATACCCTCCGGGGGTCTTTCATTTTAAAGGAAAGGGAAGGAATAAATCTGAAAGATGTGGGGGTTGTGATGTGTGGAGAAACTAGGAGAAAATATGTTTTTTTTTTTTCCTTTCAACATTTTTTTTTAATTATTTGGAAATGTCCTAGTATGCACACAGATCACACTAACTTCCCATTCCTCCCAGATCTATACCTCCCACCCTTGGGCCCTCATGCACCCCCCAAAATACACCAAGTTTAATTTGTATTGCCAATGTACTCACTGGAGCATGCTCAAACTTCCAGTGGCCAGTCCCTTAAAGAAGACCAAATTCTGATAGACATTGTGATGTATTTCTTTAATCTATGCAATTGGGAAACAGAATCAATCAGACCTCATGAGTTTGAGGCCAGCGTCCTTTACCAAGTGAGATCAAGAGCATCCAGGCCTATACAGAAAAAAAACTCCTGCCTTGAAAAAAGCTAACAACTAAAATAAAGAAAAGAAAGAAGAAAAAAAGAAAGGAAAACTGAGTTCTTCCCCCCACCTCATGTAGGAAGCCACCAATTGTAAAGAACTTAAAGTTCTATTACTGAAGGAGCTTTTAAACAATGGGCAACATATTTACAAAGTGAGCAGTGTCCACCATGGTACAACATTCCTCTAATAGCAATAAAGATGCATTAAAGTTTAAGCAGTGTAACACAGTACAAGAGCTATATTTTCTTTAGTGATTGCAACAATTAGGAGGAGAAAAGGAGACAGCTGTAGTTACCTTTCCTGTTGGTGGGAATGTAGTGGCTTTATAAAGTTTTATTAAAAACATTTAACAATATCTCAACAATGGGCTACCTGCTCAACATCTGAGGGTATATGTTGGAGGAGGAAGGGTCAGTAATATATAATATATATGCATATATATTATGAATATGCATACTGTGTAATCTTAAATTGTGCTACTAATTTTTCTTTTAACAAGAAAAAAATGGAGAATTATCCATATACAATGCAGAAAACTCACTGATTTTAAAAAGGAACACAAAGTCTAATGCCTCTGAATTTGATTTGGAAACATGAGAAGAATATTTTTCTCTCCAGAGATATTTATGTATATAAATCTTATGACTTATGTATCTCTCAGTTCTGTCTAAATTGGGAACATTATCAAGCATTTGACCAGTAGCAATGAACATGTGCAGTACACAATTGTTAGTCTTGAAATTGTTTCTTTCAAAATGAGGAGAAAGAAAAAAAAATGGGGCAACAGAAATAGGAAAAGAAATCGGGGGAAGAAGACAGTGAAGAAAAGCAGAAAGAGATAAGAAGGCAGTGAGGTTTAAGGAAGAAGAGGAGGGAAGTGGATGAGAAAAGTGTCTTGTACAAAAAAAAAAAAAAAAAAAAAAAATGCCCAGAGACTGTCCCACCTGAAGATCCATCCCATATACAGATGCCAAACCCAGATACTATAGTGGATGCCAAGACATGTTTGCTGACAGGAGTCAGTTATAACTGTCACCTGAGAGGCTTTGCCTGAATCTGACAAATGGAGGCAGGTGCTCACAGTCAACCATTGAATTGGTCTCTGAGACCCCAACAGAGGAGTTAGAGAAAGAATTGAAGGAGGTAAAAGGGTTTGCAGCTCCATAAGAATAACAATGCAAACCAACCGGAGCTCAACAGGGACTAAACCACTGTCCAAAGAGTACACATGGAGGAACCCATGGCTCCAGCTGCATATGCAGCAGAGAATGGAATTGTCTGGAATCAGTAGAAAGAGAGGCCCTTTATCCTGTGAAGGATCAATGTCTCAGTGTAGGGAAATGCCATGGTGTTGAGGTGGGAGTTGGTGGGTGGGAAAGGGAACAGAGAAGCAGGGGGGCAAGTTATTGGATAGGCAGAGGAAAAACTGGGAAAGGTAATAACATTTGAAATGTCAATACTTACAATATCTAATTAAAATACATAAGATAGCTAATAAAAAAGAAATATCTGAAACAACAAAACAACATTTGACTATGCTGTCATGGAAGATGCTGAATGTTTCAGATCTACTACCCAAAGGTGAGACAACTGAATATTAACTGAACTCTAGCAATTATGTTTAAGTCTTGGAGTTAATAAAGCAGCACATACATACATACACACACACATATATATGTATATATGTATATATATGTATGTATATATGTATATGTATGTATATATGTATATATGTATATATATGTATGTATATATGTATATGTATATATATATATATATATATATATATATATATATATATATATATATATATATATATATATATATATATATATATGATGGCTCTCTCCTACAAACCCTTAAATCTAAATGCAAAAACAAAATTATTTAAGTACCATTGATTATCAGGTGAATGGGTGAGTGTATTCAAGTGGCTAGTGAACTTTAAGAGGTTAGAAAATCTGGATCAAGAAGCACATTGACATAGTGAAAATACCCAGAAACTGGCAGCATCTTCTAAGGGATTGAATACAATGGTGATTTAGGTTCTCAGTCAGCCTAGCTGCCAGGTTGAAATTCGAAGAAATGGACTAATTTGCATAATACCATTAAATCATTGAATTCCAAATTGCCAGAAAGAGTTAAATCTATAAACTGTTCAACAGATTGGCTGTAGGAAAAAAAAAAAAAAAAAAAGAACAGGCTCCAAGCTGGAGGTGGTTGAAAATTCAAAAATATTTAATAAAATGCATTAAAATGCAACCAGGAAGGTCAAGAAAGCTAGTGGGAAAATATTTTTAAATGTTTATGAAAGAATTACTAAAAGAGAATTGGGGGGGTTAGATTTGGGGAGAGGGAGAAATTAGAAATTACAAACAGTCAGATACATAGAGAATCTTCTCAGTAGGTGAGAAAATTCTATATTTGTCCCTGCTAGTGGATTCAAAGATGTTTTCCTAGTCATGGCTCATTAACTTTTCTATAGCTTGCTTTTTATCTGTATTGTTTTACATTAAAATCTAAATATATTATGCAATTTTCAGAATGAAATCATTATGTAGGCAAGAGAGAGGAAAGGCAGGGCAACAGGTAAGAGGTGCATTGTGATTACAGCAGCTGGTGGGCAAAGCCAGCAGGATTTCTTCTTCCTCTTCCCAGAAGGATCAGCTGTGTTCAAAGAAGAGTCAGTTGTGTGGCAATCTTCTTACTTGTTGGAAAGCACTCAAATGATTGAGAAGGATCTGAAGAGTGCTCTATTAAAGTCTTATTGCCCTCCCACTCCCTTAGATATCACATCAAGCCACTACATTGGGTTTTGCACATAAAACATATTTTCATTTGAATAAGCACATTTATGTGAATAGTTTTTCAATAGCTCCCTGATTTTCCTCTCTTTTTCTTGCCTCGTGGGAACATTGGAGAAGTATGATGGCCAATCTATTTTTACCATTTCAAATTATGTAGCTGGGTTTACTCTGGAAACATTCTGGTTTTGATGGAAGGAACCAACACATGTGTCAAGTTGTGGTCTTTCCAGTGTTCCATAGATTTATTGGTCTTGTCTATCAAGATTTCTCTTGCTATAGTCTCTATATTACCTGAATAAAAATGCTATCACAATACTGAGAATATTGATTTACAATTAACTTGAATAGGTAAATTTAATCATAACCCAAGCAATAGCTAAAGATAAATTACATTAATAGTTTACATATAAAGCCTGCATTACTTCTCTATCCAGAATTGGATAGATGTCATTTTATCTTTCAAAATTATTTGAGAGCTTCATATATTCATATAGTGTAAATTTATTCATTGCTTTCTCTCATCCCTCTATGGCCAACTGAAACAGTTTTTCTGAACGAGGTTTCCTCGCATATTCCTGCTTTCTATTTATGTGTGGCCCACTGGGTTTAATTAAAGTTTCTAGTAAGAATGCATGTGGGGAGCAATTTACTAGAGTAAGGGCAACTTAGCAATATCTACAATACTGAAGAAAATGACTCCCTTCCATCCACGAGCATTAACTGATTATTGTAGGAGGCAGAAAGAAGAGAATTTCCTAGGAACCATGGTAGGGAGCTAGAATGACATTGGTGTGAAGAGTCACCTTCGACTTTCGATTATATCCATTTTGGTGGCTGCTTTGCATTCTGGCTAGCTTTGTAATTTTGGAATGTACCTCATTATTACTCACTTGTAATTTTCATATTTACAAATGGATATTAAGTAAGAGACATAGTAGATATGGGGAAAAATCTTGGAACTTGTAGCCAATGAACTTGTATCTCTGAAGTCATATAAATATTTTCAGTAATTTCCAGCACTTCTCTTCCTTAGTGAGGATTTTCCTTGGGCTACTTTGAGTCCAGTTGCCTTTTCTCTGTGTCCTGTGCTCAGATGTATTACGTGTTGTTAAGTGCCTTTGGTCTGAATCATCACTTTTAGCATCAGGATTGGCATTTAACAATATTATTTGAGGGGCTATAGCAATGATGTCAATGTGGCTTTAGTGGCCACCATAATAGTCCCTTTCCATGACACAGTGACATGTTGTCAGGTATTGCCTATAAAGAAGCTGATTCCCTGTCCTCTATGAGTCTCATCAAAAGTGTCTCATATTAAACTCAAATGTGCAGAAAACAATTAGTTCTCTCTTTTGTCTCTCTATTCAAATCGAAAATGCAGAGCAGCCAGGTGTCATGTTCGACAAATTTCCATCATCTTGCTGTCAAGTGGAAGGGATGAATTTGGAAAGGCTCCAGAGTGTTTCCTAGGAGGACTGTTCTCTCTTCAATTCTTTGCAGCTATTCAGTCGTGAAGCGTCTGTTTGAATACATGTTTCTCATCATCTGCTTCTATCATCTTTCCCTTTGTATTCCAAGTAAATAAATATTGTTATACATCTCTTTGCCAGAACTGTATTGTTACTGGGGGTGATAAAAATTTTCCATGAAGTGCCAAAGTTTTCATTATTAATTATTTTTTTGAGAATATGATATAGCTGTACCATTTCCCCTTTCCCTTTTCTTCCTAAAACTCATCTCCTCTCTTGAAATTTCTGTTTCCTTTACCAGATGACCATCCCTAAAATTATACATTCAAGTGACATTACACAAACAGAGCAGGCTGTATTTATGGAATGTCACACCTTTCACTGTCACTAAATTCTCAAGACATCAGAATCAAACTCACACGCCAGTTTATCCTCCTACTCTCATTACACATGCAAATTAATAGGAAACAATGATTCTGTTATACTTTCTGTCCAATCACAAGAATACCAATAGTTCTTCCTATAAATATCTATTGTAACTGAGTGATATTTTTTGGTGGCTGATGTTGATGGTCAAGATGACAGTACCTAATAATCTCTTGGGACTAAAACCTCTGATTGTGTCTCTAGGGGAGTTTTCCATTGGGTTGAGATGAGGTGATCCATAGAAAATGATCATGGCATCCTTCTGTGTATCTGAGGCTTGGAACTGAATGAGAAATAGAAGCCAGGCTGAGGCAATGGGTCTCTGTGATTTTTGAGGCCAGACAGGTCTGCAGAGTAAGTTTCAGGAGAGCCAAGGTTACAGAGAGGAAAAGCAGTCTTGAAAAATAAAGAGCTAAAATAAAAAATATAAAAATAGATAAGTAAATAAACCAAAACAAGTGTAAGCATGACTTGTATTATTGTCCTTTGCTTTCTAACTGGACATGGGGTAAATTGCCCTTCAGATTCATTCTGCCCTGCCTCTCAATTATTCAGGTTACATTGTAAGCCAAATTACAGCCTCCTTTAAGTTGCTTTTTGTCAGAGAATTGACCACAGGGTCAAGCAAACTAACAATCATAGACCCTTGATCTTACTGTAATTTTAGCAATGAAGTCTGTGGTATATTTTCCAATGTGGAAGGAAAGGAATTGCAGTTTCCTCCTTCCTTGGTGTCTGGGACATCAAAACTAACTCAGGCTTCTCTGTTCCCCATACCTAAAGTATAATCTTGTACCCTATCAATTCTCAAACAATTGTTCAAGACTCTTCTCAAGATATAATTTAGGTGAATGATTTATTACAGCCTCTAGTTTACAAAGCCTCAACTTTATAGTCAGTAACAGTCACTAACTTAGTTTGAAAAGATTGAAGTTTTCCTGGTCTGTACCATTTACAGCTCTCAGCCATGTAAACTCACTTTGTCTTGTAGGATTGGGAATTAGGACAGACACACTTCCATAGCCAAATCTGAACTCAGAGTGATGAGAAAACCTTGTGAGCTCCAGGGTACACTGAACTGCTAAAAGTTCTGTTGTCCCTTATGAAGGCTCAAAGATGCTCAAAATAATACTAAACAAGTCAGTAGCAACTTCAACATAATGATTCCCAGGGTGAAACAATGCCTCACAGAATCTATAAAAACTCCAGCAGTTATTACTCCGTGTTTGGCTACCCACAGGTACTTCTATGATATCTTGAGAGAAGTGTTTACTACCCTGTAGAACTCTCATACAATCCCATGAGCCTGTGTATCAGTAAAAGTCTGGTTGTTTCCTGTTGGTCTGTTATTTCCTACATCTTACTGGTAGTAAGAAGTCAATGTTGCACAAGTCCCTTAGCTCAGTACTCCATCAGTTCAGGAAATGTACATTAGGTGTTGTTGTATGTGTAGGCAAAGGAATTAGACAACATCATTAGGTGGGAATGGGTACTCAAAAGACCAGTGCATTGTTGGGTATCATTACTATAGAAATACCAAGTTTCTGCCATAAATCTTAAAGGAAGGTTCAGATTTTTGCCAGACAACTATAATTTGAATACAGCACTAGTAGCTATGTAAGATTGAGAGTTTTTTCTTTCCTTATTGTTTTACTCAGAAACAACCAAGAGAACTCCTAGACTGGAAGCACCAATCAGATCAGAAATTATTCTTGAGTGACGTGTGACAGTCCATATTTGTAGGGTTTGAATTTAAAAGGGTGTGGGGTACAGGCTGAGCTACTGTGACCTGGAACAGATCTTAGGAACTTCTGTTCCCACCCGGAGAGGACTTCAGGACGCAGAGCAGAGCCTGGCCCAACCACCAGCCTGAAAGACGGCTTGTACAGGCTGAGCAACTGTGACCAGGAACAGATCTTAGGAACTTCTGTTCCCACCCGGAGAGGACTTCAGGACGCAGAGCAGAGCCTGGCCCAACCACCAGCCGGAAAGACGGCTTGTACAGGCTGAGCAACTGGTGAGTGGGAGACCTAGGCTGCGGGGGAGCAGAGGGATCTCTGCGGAGTGCACACAGAAAGGGCACCCCCTGCCCTGACCTGCCTTGTCCTCCCGGATACAGTGACCGGGAACAGATCTTAGGAACTTCTGTTTTCACCCGGAGACGACTTCAGGACGCAGAGCAGAGCCTGGCCCAACCACCAGCCGGAAAGGCGGCTCGTACAGGCTGAGCTACTGTGACCAGGAACAGATCTTAGGAATGTCTGTTCCCATCCGGGGGCGACTTCAGGACGCAGAGCAGAGCCTGTCCCAGCTGCCACCCGGAACCTGGGCTGCTGGGGAGTAGAGAGATCTCTGAGGAGTGCACACGGAAAGTGTACCAGGGACACAGACCAGATACAAGGGAAAGGCAAGAACATATCACTGACAACAAAATGGCAAGAGAAAAGAGAAAGAGTATATCCCAAGGAAACCAAGACAATCTAGCAACACCAGAACCCAGCTCTCCGATAGTAGCAAACATAGGAATTCCAAACACTCCAGAGAAAGAAGACACAGACCTGAAAACATGCCTCAAGACGCTGATAGAGTTACTTAAACAAGAAAGGGAGGAAAAGCAAAAAGATTCAGAAGCTTTTAAAGAAGAAACAAGAAAAACACTCAAAGAACTCAAAGAACGAGACGAAAACAGAACCAAGGAAATAAAGGAATGGAAGAGGGAAATTAAAACAGAAATTGACACAATAAAAAAAGCGCTAAAAGAGATAACCCTAGAGTCAGAACACCAAAAAAAGAAATCAGGAGTCACAGAAGCAAGCATTTCCAACAGATTACAAGAGATCGAGGAGAGAATCTCGGGGGCAGAAGACAACATTGCAAACATAGACAAAAGAGCCAGAGAAGATGCAAAAAACAAAAAGCTCCTAACCCAAAATGTCCAGGAAATACAAGACACAATGAGAAGACCGAACCTAAGGATAATAGGAATAGAAGAGGGAGAAGAGTATCAACTAAGAGGCACAGTAAATATCTTCAAAAAAATCATAGAAGAAAACTTCCCTACCTTCAAGAATGAGATGACCACGAGCATAAAAGAAGCCTTCAGAACTCCAAATAGGTTGGACCAGAAAAGAAATACCTCCCGACACATAATAGTAAAAACATCAAGTGCCCAAAGTAAAGAAAGAATACTAAAAGCAGTAAGGGAAAAAGGTCAGGTAACATATAAAGGCAGACCAATCAGACTCACACCCGATTTCTCAACAGAGACTATGAAAGCTAGAAGAGCCTGGACAGACATCATGCACTCCTTAAGAGAGCACAAGTGCCAGCCCAAGCTGCTATACCCAGCAAAACTATCAATCACCATCGATGGAGAGACAAAGATATTTCAAGACAAATCAAAATTCACACAATATCTGACCACAAACCCAGCACTACAACGAATTATAGGTGGAAAACCCAATACAAGGAGGGAAAATACAGCCTAGTAAAAACAAGAAAACTCCTAAACAAAAAAACTAAAGAAAAAAACACAGACACAACTCAACCCAAAAAAGCAAAAATGGCAGGAAACAGAAACAATTATTCCTTGATATCTATTAACATAAATGGTCTCAACTCCCCAATAAAGAGACATAGACTATCAGACTGGATACATAAGCAAAATCCAGCATTTTGCTGCATACAGGAAACTCATCTTAGAGACAGAGACAGACACTATCTCAGAGTAAAAGGGTGGGAAAAAAACTTCCAAGCAAACAGCTCCAAGAAGCAAGCTGGAGTGGCTATTCTAATATCGAATAAAGTAAATTTCCAACCAAAAGTTATCAAAAAAGATAAAGTAGGACACTTTTTACTCATTACCGGGGAAATCTGTCAGGAGGAACTCTCAATCCTTAACATATATGCTCCAAATAAAAAATCACCCACATTCATAAAAGAAACTCTACTAAAGCTCAAAAAATACATTTCACCCCACACAATAATAGTGGGAGACTTTAACACCCCACTCTCACCAATGGACAGATCAGGGAAACAGAAACTGAACAAGGACACTGCAAGACTAGCAGAGACTTTGAACCAACTAGAATTAATAGATATATACAGAACATACTATCCTAAAGTAAAAGAATACACCTTCTTCTCACCACCCCATGGCACCTTCTCGAAAATTGACCACATAATTGAACACAGAACGAGCCTTCATCGATATAAGAAGATTGAAATACTCCCATGAATCCTCTCAGATCACCATGATCTACGGCTGGTCTTTAACAACAACAAAGACAACAAAATGCCCACATACACATGGAAACTAAACAACACTCTGTTAAAAGATAGCAGGGTCAAAGAAGAAATAAAGAAAGAAATTAAGGATTTTCTAGAATTCAACGAAAACGAAAACACAACATACCAAAACCTATGGGATGCAATGAAAGCAGTATTGAGAGGAAAACTCATTGCCCTAAGTGCTTCCAAGAAGAAACTGGAGAGAGCTCACATCAGCAACCTGACAGCACAGCTAAAAGCACTAGAACAAAAGGAAGCAGATATACCCAAAAAGAGTAGACGGCAAGAAATAATCAAAATTAGGGCAGAAATAGACCAAATAGAAACAAAAAAAACCATTGAAAAAATCAACAAAACAAAGAGTTGGTTCTTTGAGAAAATCAACAAGATTGATAAACCCCTAGCCAGACTAACTAAAGGGCAAAGAGAGAGTATCCAAATTAACAAAATCAGAAAGGAAAGTGGTGACATAACAACTGAAACTAAGGAAATTCAAGAAATCATCAGATCCTACTACAAAAACTTATACTCCACAAAATTGGAAAATCTGGAGGAAATGGACGAATTCCTAGACAGATACAACGTCCCAAAGTTGAACCAGGACCAAGTAAACCATCTAAATAACCCTATAACACCTAAAGAAATAGAAGAAGTCATCAAAAGCCTCCCAACCAAAAAAAGTCCAGGTCCAGACGGGTTCAGTGCAGAATTTTATCAGACATTTATTGGGGATATAACACCAATATTTGCCAAGCTATTCCAAAAGATAGAATCAGATGGAATATTACCCAACTCATTTTTTGAGGCTACAATAACCCTCGTACCTAAGCCACACAAAGACCCTACAAGGAAAGAGAATTTCAGACCAATCTCACTTATGAACATTGATGCAAAAATACTCAACAAAATCCTTGCAAACCAAATCCAAGAACATATCAAAACCATCATTCATCATGACCAAGTAGGCTTCATCCCTGAGATGCAGGGATGGTTTAACATAAGGAAATCCATCAATGTAATCCACCATATAAACAAACTTAAAGACCAAAATCACATGGTCATCTCACTAGATGCTGAGAAAGCATTCGACAAAATCCAACACCCCTTCATGTTAAAAGTCCTGGAAAGAACAGGAATCCAAGGCCCATATTTAAACATAATAAAAGCAATATACAGCAACCCAAAAGCCAACATCAAACTTAATGGCGAGAAACTTGAAGCAATCCCACTAAAATCAGGGACTCGACAAGGCTGCCCACTCTCTCCCTACCTATTCAACATAGTACTGGAAGTCCTGGCTGGAGCAATTAGACAGCAAAAGGAGATCAAGGGGATACAAATCGGAGAGGAAGAGATAAAAACATCACTCTTTGCCGATGACATGATAGTGTACTGAGTGACCCCAAAAATTCCACCAGAGAACTCCTACAGCTGATAAACAAGTTCAGCAAAGTGGCCGGATACAAAATTAACTCAAACAAATCAATAGCCTTCCTATACTCAAAGGACAAACATGTGGAGAAAGAAATTAGGGAAAAGGTACCCTTCACAATAGTTACAAAAATTATGAAATACCTTGGTGTGACTCTAACTAAGGAAGTAAAGGACCTGTATGACAAGAACTTCAAACCTCTAAAGAAAGAAATTGAGGAGGATCTCAGAAAATGGAAAGATCTCCCATGCTCATGGATTGGAAAGATCAACATCTTAAAAATGGCCATCCTACCAAAAGCAATCTACAGATTCAATGCAATCCCCATCAAAATTCCAACCCAGTTCTTCATGGAATTGGAAAGATGAATGTGCAATTTCATATGGAATAACAAAAGACCTAGAATAGCGAAATCCATCCTCAACAACAAAAAAACATCTGCGGGAATCACTATCCCTGACCTCAAGCTATATTACAAGGCAATTGTGCTGAAAACTGCATGGTACTGGTACAGAAATAGGCAAGTGGATAAATGGAATAGAATAGAAGATCCAGAAATGAGCCCTCATGTATATGGTCACCTGATTTTTGACAAAGGAGCAGTAAACATTCAATGAAAAAAGGACAGCCTATTCAACAAATGGTGCTGGTCCAACTGGCACTCAACATGCAAAAGAATGAAAATAGACCCGTTCTTATCTCCTTGTACAAAGCTCAAGTGTAAGTGGATTAAAGATCTCCACATTAAACCAGATACACTGGAACTATTAGATGAGAAAGTAGGGAAAACCTTAGAACACATAGGCACAGGAGAAAATTTCCTGAACAAAACACCAATGGCTCAAGCTCTAAGGTCAAAGATTAACAAATGGGACTTAATGAAATTGCAAAGTTTCTGTAAGGCTAAGGACATCGTCAAGAAAACAAAACGGCAACCAACAGAATGGGAAAAGATCTTTACCAACACCACATCAGATAGAGGCCTAATATCCAAGGTGTACAAGGAACTCAAAAAGCTAGACACCAGAGAATCAAATAACCCTATTAAAAAATGGGGTACAGAGCTAAACAAATCATTTTCAGTTGAGGAACACCGAATGGCCGAGAAACATCTGAGGAAGTGCTCGCCATCCTTAGCCATCAGGGAAATGCAAATCAAAACAACCCTAAGATTCCACCTCACACCAGTCAGATTGGCCAAGATCCAAAACTCAGATGACAGCAGATGCTGGCGAGGCTGCGGAGAAATAGGAACACTTCTTCACTGTTGGTGGGGTTGCAAGCTAATACAACCACTCTGGAAATCTGTCTGGCGATACCTCAGAAAATTGGATATAGTACTACCTGAAGACCCAGCTATTCCACTTCTGGGCATATACCCCAGAGACACTTTAATACACAACAAAGATATATGCACCACAATGTTCATAGTGGCTCTATTTATAATAGCCAGAAGCTGGAAAGAACCCAGATGTCCTTCAGAAAACGAATGGATACAAAAAAAGTGGTACATATACACAATGGAATACTACTCAGCCACCAGAAACAATGACTTAACCAAATTCTTAAGAAAATGGCTGCATCTAGAGAAGATCATCCTGAGTGAGATAACCCAGTCACAAAAGAACAGACATAATATGCAGTCACTGATAGTGGGATGCTAACACCAGAGCTTGCACTCCCCCAGGAACAACTCACAGACTGTATGAAGTCCAAGAAATAAAGAAAACAAAAACTATACATATATTCACAAAACAAGAAGACTTTCACTATTTCCATGTTGCGTTTTGTTTTGCATGTACTTTACGCTTATTGCAACTAGTATGTTTTCAATGCATACTGTCAAGCCCTTGAAAAAAATCAAGTACTGACTAAAAAACATATTCACATGGTTTTATGTAAAATTTATTTTAATGTCTGAAAAAACTGTACTGACAAAAATGTATAATTTTAAGCAAAAAATGTTTAAAATCTTTAAAAAAATAATAAGCTGTTAGTCTTTTGTGTAGATGGAAATATCTCAAGAAACACTTCTTGTTATGATTAATAATTTGAGTCTTATTTGTAACAGATAAGAGACCAATGTATTTTCCATGTATTTTCATGTTAAAAAAAAATAAATCTTGTTTTGAAGAGAAAAAAAAAATATATAAACCTGTTTGATGAGTTGAAAAAAAAAATAAAAGGGTGTGGAAGGAAGATGTCAAATTCTTATCACCCTTATTTTCATAATAGTCACAGTTAAACAAATGAAAAAAAAAGGAAGGGGGAAGAAAAAGAAGAAGAGGTATAAAAGGACAAGAAAGAGGAGGAAAGGGAATGAACTTAGATGATGAGCTACAGGAAGAAGAGGGAGTTGAGTAGGGTGAGAGGAGAAAGAGAATGGAGGGGGTAGGAGGAAAGTGAAAATGATGACTGAGAAGTAATTGGCAGAAGGAAGCAATAAGCAATACCAGGAAAAGCATCTTACTGGAAGCCAGGACATGGCTGGGAGATAGTTTCAGATCTCACTTCTGTCTTAAAGTTTTTGCTGTTGTTATGTTACTCTGGTTTTTTTTTGTTTTGTTTTTTTTTTGTTTTTTTTTTTTTTTGTTTTTTTTTTGTTTTTTGTTTGTTTGTTTGTTTGTTTTTTGGTTTTTGTTTTTTTTTTTTGTTTTTTTTTTTGTTTTTCTTTTTGGTTTTGGTTTTGTTGGTATGGATATTTCAAAGGTACTACTTCACTAAATGGGATTTTTGTTTTTGTTTTGTTTTGTCAGACAGTTTTGTTTGTTTCAATGAAGACTTCTTTCTACCCAGTCAAAATGATATGCCTTTAAATTCCCATTTTCAAGACTGAATCTAACTATGCAATCAAGGTAGTCTTACAATGGATTTGAGGTCCTCTTGCCTCTGTCTCCTTCAACTTAATTGCAACCATTTACATTTTAGCTCAGATTAGCATAGCATAGTCTAGGGTTAGGAATATAACACAGTCTTAGGTTTTAGCATTTCAGCTGTTTCACACATTATTCAGTGAGTTAGTTTAATAATCCTATGATATATCAGCTTAATATCTCATACTTGGGGAATAGTGCTAATAATGATACCAGGAAGTTATGCTTCTGGAAAATAAACAAACGAACAAACAAAAAACAACAGCATTTGTTCTGGTTTTTTGCTACATAGAAAACTGATGCCTATACTCAAACTTACATAGTTTCATATATGATGTTGTTATGTGTTCATGGCATATCTAGCCCACTCCACCCTTTCTTAGTATCTCTCTATGATTTATTACTTAATACTTGTTTCAATTTTCTTCAAAAACTATAATCATAATCACATGGTCTTCTTGGATGGTTAACTGCAGCTACAACAACTGGTTGTCTATGCCACGTTCTCTACTAAAGTGTTCATGGAAACTAAGTCAGAAGATGAGAACATCATTTAAAATAACAGACACACACACACAAAAACACACATACATTACCTTAAGACACAATTCCTAATATGAATCCTTTTTGTAGATATTTTTGTCTAATTATGTAATTTAACATTGAATTTTGTTATCTAATAATATCTTTATAGAATACTTTAAAGTCTTGATGGATTTCAATATTGCTCTCAATTTGATTACTTTTCAATTGTCCACTCATCTGTAGGTACTGAAACATAACAATACCTATTTTATTACACTTGTGGTCACTTATAAACAATTCATAAAAGAAAAATGTAATTTATGTGTCATGATATTTAGACTTTTTCCTTGCTTTTGTGATGGTGACATGAAATAAGACTGTGGAATAAGAATTTATCCTTGTAATTTTATTGGCTTTCAAGAATTGGACAGCATTAAGGATATCTTCATAAGTGTGTTTTAGGAATTGCCATGTATTTAATGTAAATGTGTCTGCCAATAATTATAGTTACATAAAACCAACAAGTCAATCTTTAGGTTCTTTAGTGACCATTTACTGCCCACAACTCTATGTGACCTAAAATTCTAATGAGCATTAGATAAGTTCTTTGAAATATAAGGAAAGTCTTTTCTAGCATCTACCAATCCCAAAACTAAGAATGCTGCCAAACACCATCAACAATCCCTATAAAAGGGATTTCCATATTTTGAGTGGCCCATTAACTTGATTACAATTTATTTAAAAACATGTTGAATCCTAAATTACTTTTTTCTAACACTATAAAATGTTCATGAAGCTGAAAAAATGCTTAATTTTTTCAAATGAGAGAAAGGGAAATGGATGCAGACAAACTTAAGAAATCCACTTCTTATAAAACTAGGAAGTAACAAGCAGATAACAGAATAAAATTCTGTAAAACCTTTTAGAGATTCATATAAATTATCACTATTTACAGCTCAGGAGTTAAGTCACTGAGCTCTGACCAGTAATTTGTATTGTTTTAAGTACTAATTGAATTATATAGGTACCACTATAAAATCCTTTTCCGGAAGACCGCATCTTCACTGATTTCTAAGCTTCATACTTCGTCATGAACCTCTGTCTTCTGCCTTTTTTCAAATAATGAGCTAATTGTGGTAGATTTTACACTTTTGTCTTTTGGTCCCAGCATCATTCTTATTCCCTTAATATCTCCAATATTATTTATCTAAATCAGGTTACTGTTCAGTTATGTATATATTACACTTTCTTGTGTCCTTTAGGATTTTCCATCATTTTCTCATTTGGTTTTCCCATGGCAGGCTCCCTATTGAGTAACTTCTGCTCACAGTTATGTTCATGGGCCTCCCTAAGGAACTAATAATAGATAATACATATGAAAAGTGCATTTGCTGTTGGAAGCAGGAGAAGATAGAGGCTGGATACTATAACACTGATCCAACACTTGTGTAAGACAAAAGTGAAGGATGGAAGGCTGGAATAGGAAACTCAGAAAGTAATGACACCGTGAGGAGATATTGAGGAAAACCCAGATATATTCTTAGCTCCTGATTTCACTCTAGGAACTTCTCAATGCCCTGTTGTGATGATGCATTGCCTGTAATTAGCCCATGAGAAGCATAATCTGATGGATATACACATATATGTGACCTCTATTTACACACTTCAGTTATCTGTCTTCAATAGCAGGAGGGATAAATCTCATGTTTTCCTAACTCCAGTCCAAGTCAGAGAGCATTAGCATGAAGCAATGCACTGCTGTGGGCTATATCTTTAAACCATGGACATTTTGCATTACTCTTTTCATGTGGTATTCAAACTCACACAGTCTTCTTTAAAATTAATCCAAATGCCAAATCTATGAGTGGTCTTCTGTGAGCACATTATGTTCGATATATTAACCTGGTTTCCTTTTCTCAGAGCCTGAATTACTACCTAGAATTATTCCACTTATGGACATACCCATCAATTTTGCTGCATGGAATCAACTTCACAGCTGATCCATTGTCAATTTTGAAAAGCATCCAGGGAGTGTATCCAGAAGCAGTGTCTTTGAGCAATATGGAACACTGAAACCATTGCTCTTATCCAAGTTTTGTTCCTCTTTTAATTCCAAAACTAACTGTAGACTGTAATTACTGGGATCACTCAAGATACTCTATCTGTTTCCCATGTTATATTTGAACCCCATGAAGCAGTGGGACAAGTTTAGTTGTGTATCACTTTCATATATCAGAGATCCTCAAAAATCAAAATTATGTGTCACTGTCCTCAAAAGCAAAATTGACAACTATTGGTAAGTAGAATAAATGAGAGAAATATCTGCAGAATATTCAGGTCCCTCTGTGTTTTCTCTTGAATGAGTAATGACTCATAGGCTAGGGCAAGTTACCATGTACTTTTGAATGTACACACACCATGAAAGAAACCCTGCAGGAGTATGTGGGAGATGAGCCTGAGCAAGAGCAGGCATAAGGACAACTGTGAGCAAAGTCTATATGATGCCTTTGCTCTTTGCAGGAGGTATATCCATTTGGTGATCAAATAGAAACAACAGTGTCAGGTTTGGAGAGGAAACCTGGTGTTCACTTTGTACTGCAGACAGACCTAAGGCTGCTGCCTGATCCTGGGGACAGGATAGGGGCTCATTGTTCCAATGCCCTTTCTTGTGAGTGACACCTTTGTTCCATGATCAAAAGCCCTTTTCCTTGGCCTTGCTGTAGTGATGCCTTCTCCACACTCCCTTAGAAGAAGTGTCCTCCCTCCTCTTTAGGCCGATGCTGTTACCTGGCATGGATCAGACAGTTGAGATTCATTGTTGGGAATAAATCTTTAAAAATCGAGTATAGGGCTAAACACAGACTTCTCAACCAAGGAATATCTAATGACTAAGAAGTACCTAAAAAAATATTCAACATCCTTATTCATCAGGACAGTGAAAATCAAACAACCCTAAGATTCTACCTCACACCAGTCAGAATGGCTAAGATCAAAAACTCAGGTGATAGAAGATGCTAGCCAGAATGTGGAGAAAGAGGAACACTTCTACATTGTTGGTGGGGTTGCAAGCTAGTATAACCACTGTGAAAACCACTCCTGGATTCCTCAGAAAATTGGACATAGTACTACCTGAACACCCAGGTATACCATTCTTGGGCTCTAACATCTAACAAGGACACATGTTCCATGATGTTCGTAGCAGCTTTTTGTATAATAGCTAGAAGCTGGAAGGAACAAAGATATCTTTCCATGGAGGAATTGACATATAAAAAGTTGCACATTTACACAATGAAATACTACCTAGCTATTGAAAACAGTGACTTTATGAAATTCTTAAGCAGATAGATAGAATTAGAAAAGATCATGCTGAGTGAGAAAGAATACATATGGTATATAATCACAGAAATGTGGGTATTATGCAAAAAGACTGGAATACCTATGATACAACTCATAAACCATATAAGTCTCAAGAAAAAGGAAGACCAAACTGTGGATATATCAGTGCTTCATAGAAGGGAGAATAAAATACTCTTAAGGGGTAGAAGGTGGGAAGGACTTTAGAGGAACATAAGAAAAAAAGGGGAAAGATGGTGAGGGAGAAGTCAAGTATGATATAGAGAGGAATAGAGGTATATAGCAATGTTAGGAGTGGGTGGGTGTGGGGTGAGCTCCTTCATAGACAGAGGTGAAGAGAAGTTTACATAAAGGGTTTGTGGAGGGAAAGCTAGGAAAAAAGATAGCATTTGAACTGTAAATAAATAAAATATTTAACAAAAAAATCTTGTTTTAAAGTGTGCTTTGTAATTTTCATTGTAGGCTTTAACAAATGTTGGAAAATATTTTAATAGAAAAGGAAAAAAAGAGTACCATTGGTTTTCTGCTCACAGAAAGAGACAGAGTAAGGTAAGAACCCAAAATTGTTTGCTTGTGAAGCGTTGGTAAACTTCAGTGCCAACATTTCCTAACTGGTCTTCTTTGGGTCAATTAAAATCTCTGTACATCTATTTCCATAATGCTGGGTTCTGTCACATCAGATCTTCTTGATTTAAAAGCATAATATTGGGTGTTTTTGGCAGACAGTTTCTGGTCCAAAGTGTGCTCGGAATATCACTTCCCATACTGATGGATTCATCAAACATTTTTACTTACCTAAAACTGAGTATTAAACAATGATATCCACTCTGACAAGTTTCTGTTGAAACGTAAGGGATGGGTAGGCCTTTAGAAGGTGAAAAGAAATTAACAGGGATGCTTTCTAATAGATCAGCTTACAATTAAAGAGAACTCTCTCTTACCTTTAGCTTAATCTGCCTTGTGAACACAGTCTCTGTTAACCTCACAGGATACAACACCAATACACCATCTTGAGATACAGACTGAATGCATAACTCCAATCAAAGCTTCCAGCACTACATGCTTAGACTCATGGACTTCTGAGATGTGAGAAATGAATATTTGTTCTCACAGCAGCACAAATGGATAAAAAAGCCTCATAAAATGATGTAGAATTTCTTCTGACTCCTTCTGATGGAATATCTTAACACTGGACATGATTTTTGTTCTCCAAGCTATTCGAGCTATTACTTACAGGGGTAGTCATAAAGTAAAGAAACCAGTCAATATTTTTTTGCAAAAGACTGGCAAAGTTCTGCCCACAGGTAGATGAATCAATTAGGGAGTATTGAACAGGGAAGTTATTCTGTATCTAAAGCATTTTACTACACAAACAAGTTAAATAAAAAATCAAGTGCAGGGCAATTGGCCTCAGCTCACTAAGGCTGAAACTGAATGGAGAGGCACAATTGCTAGTGGAACTTGTGTAATCCTTTGGTATACTGTCATAAAGAAAGAGCAGAATATATGATGAAGAGCAGATAGGAGTTCTAGTAGGGGGCTTCCAACCATTGTGACTTGTAATCTTGGCTTGAAAAGTTTAGATCATGAGGTCTATTATTTTTTTTGTTTTTAGTGAAACAGAAGGACTTTTACCAAGAGTAGATTTAGTCCAGTGGATTTATAGGAAAGCTCATGCAACTAGCAAATATATTATTGTCTAACTTCATATAATCTTAATATACTCTTATTCACCAGAGATGAATATTGGTGTCTTTGCTTAAACCCTCAATGTTATCTGCAACCATCCATGGGCTAATCATTAATGACCTCTTAGCATATCAAACACTATTTTCCTTTTTTAATATTTACTCCTTTGTCCATATGTTTATATAGACTGAATATACTGTAGACATTTATTGATACAATCATTTCATTGCTCTCCTTTGTTCTCTACCCACTCTATAAAAGAATATGAACAGTCAAACAAATGCATCTCTAATATTCTCCTTACTGGCTCTGGAAATTTTACTTAAGTCTGTGTCTCTGTGAGGTTTGAGAGAGGGATTAAAGAGTTTTGGGTAAGGCATTTATTATAAAAAAATATGTGGTTGAGCCAAAAGGTAGCTAATGTTTTTCCTTATTAGACATTCATAACATGTAAGGTGGTGAGACCATGCCAAATGAGTTTATTGAAAAAATGAACATTATCCAACTTTTAACTATCTTCTTGAGACTCAAATTATTCCTCAAATAGAAAATGTTTCAAATCCATTGGGACATCAACTCAAGCTTGAGCACTGGATTGGAAAGCAATTCTGTGTACCATTATTAGTCAAAGATCTATGACCTATATTGTCTTATTATGAATAGAATCTTTATTTGCAGATTGTCTGGGATATAGGAATATAGATCAGTTAATAAATGCCTACTCCATGAAACTTTATTAAGGCACACCCAGAATAATTAATATAGAAAAATGATACACAAAGTCCAAAAGGGTCTGAAGAGGGCCCTTCCAGATCAGTGGGAGCTACTGAGAGCCTTAGGTCAGGAGGCATGTGAAAACCATGCAAGAGGAACAATGTCCACCCATCTGGGTCAGAAAGAACAGAGCACAGTGGCTTAAAAGCTCAGGACAAATCACCCAATTCTCTTTTCTGAATTGTTCATCTTCTGTGAGGCATGATGAATGCTGACTTTAGACTCGCTCCTTCGGTTCTGCCAGCAATTCCATAGCTTAATCTTTTTCCAATCTCAGCTGTTGCCTAATAATCGGTTCCAGGCACAGAAATTTCATTAACTCCTCAATGATGTCCAAAGGCTTTGACCACGGATTTCATCTGTTAAGCTGCTATATTTCCACTGCTTTACAAATTGCCCTCTGTCCGAGAAAGAAACAAAGAGAGAGAGAGGGAGAGAAGGACAGGTGGAGATAGGGGAAAATTCTGTGAAGTCCATCCATATTTCTCAAACAACTTTTCTTTCTTTAGTGAAAATAGATTTCTGAAGGACAAAATTGAATTCTAAAAGCAACGACTCCATTCTGGAGTAACTCACAATTTTCTCACTGGTAGCTTAAAAGCAAGTCCTTGTCCATGGTTATTGTCTTATTGTCTTCTGCAAACTGCATTATATTTCATGGAAAAGGAATGGTACCCCATGTTATAAATGTGGTAACGGAACACTGTCCTTTTTTAAAGTCTGAGATGTGGTGAGCCTCATCTCACACAAAGAATCTGTTGCTTAAGAACCACTGTATTGAGCGGGAAGTTGAAAATAGGACTAAGGTCAATTCCGAAAATATTTCCTCTGGACAGTTTTGTCTAACCAGAAAAAATAGCTGTCACTTCTCTTGTCTCTCCATGTCATACCAAGCCATAAACACTCATTTTATATTATTATTGATCATTTTATTCATTTACATCTCAAATAATATTCCACTTCCAGTTACCCATTCAACCAACTCCCATTCCATAATATCCCATTTCCTGGTTAACCCTCCACTATCCCCAAATACCACATCTGCCCTCCCTCTACCCTATTCCTTTATTAGAGTGCTCCACCACATAGTGTGGCAGTCCTAAGGAAGTCTGGCCAGCAACTGATCAATGCAGATGTAGATGCTTGGAGCCCATCAGGCTGAGGTCAGAGAACTTGGTTGGGGAGCAGACATAAAGACTGGAGGAGCAGAAGGAGATTACAATCCCATTAAAAGAATAACAGGCTGGCCTGACCACCCAGTTCTACATAGTCTAGACCACCAACCAAGGAGTGCACATGGAGGGATCCATGGCTTCAGATACATATGTAGCATAGGATGGCCTTTCCTGACATCAGTGGGAGGGAAGGCTCTTGGTCTGTGGAGGCTTGGTATCGAAGCATAGAGGGAGGCTGGAGCCATAAGGCAGGAGAGTATGGACAGATGGCGAGCACTCTCAAACAGGCCATATGTTTTTATATCCTCTAGGAAAATCGATTATACATCCCATTAAAATTTTTCTTTTTATTGTCTTTTGAGTTCTGAAGTAACAAAATTTAAATTATATAAGACTCATACCAGTGCTTACAGTCCAAAAATCTCAGTATGCACCAGCCGTAACATGATTAATGGCAGAATTTCCTATTTGTAAGTCATGGAAACATGTAAAAATTAATGGCAGAGCCAATTAATATAAAAGTGAGGAAGGCACATGAAATGGACTATCCATGTGTTTAGTAACTGCTGGTGTTGTCGGTGGCATAAGTGGGCAGACCTCCAGACACTCAGTGTACACATATATGTGTAATGATTTTCACATTTTAGGATTTTCACTAGGCATTATGAAACTTCTGGGAGTAGAGTAAACAGCTTAGACTGAAGTAATAGCTCATTTAACGCTTCTTATTTGTTAATTTGCATTTTTTAAATTAGAGACTATAGACTGGAGTTTTCTCTTTTCCCTCACCCCTCTCCCCCTCCTCCCCTCTTGTCTATTCCTTGTTTTTTCTGCTATCTCCTTTCTATCCACATGATAAGCATATTTCTAATTCATAAGAAAAGATGGAAGGTTAATAGTACCGAAAAAAGAATTTGGGGTTCATTCTTAATCTGGTTGGTGTTTCCGCAAAGACATTTAGAATAGAGTGGATTAGGCATGTGTTGATTTCAGTATTGCTAAGGCAATTTCAAAATACTTCTCACAAATGACAATGAGACTGCCATTTTTGGTTGAAATGGAATGGCAGCTTCAGAGAACTTCCAGATAGATGGATTTTAATAAATGTCTCAAAAATTCTTGCATAGAGAAGGTTTAGGTATAATATAGCATACAGAAATGAGGCTGACACTCTGATTATATCAAACTAAGGCAATCTTTCAACCATTGAATAAAACTTTTACTAATAAATGGCTATAAAACAGTGATGAATAATTTAACTTGCTAAGATTAGATTAATTTAACTGGATTAGATTAAAAAATGCTTACCCAGAAAAATTAATGGCCAATCAGGAATATTGAAACAAAGGCTCACGAACACGTGCAGCCCAACCTAAAAACAGTCATGAAGTCATTTAAAATATTAATAGACTTTTTTATTTTTATTTTTCCCAAATTTGGAGGACCATTTCAGCCTTCATGGACTTGTTTTCTTGCAAATGACATCATGCTTCATGGTCAGAAGCCACACTTGCCTACATTAGTGGGAGACACCTCATCTGTGTTATCCAAGGTAATCCAGAGGAATTATGTGGGAGAAGATTATACACCCTGACTGGGCATGACACCAGCCAAAGGGTTGGATTCAAATTATAAAGCAAAATAAAAAAAAAAAAAAACACATTTCTTCTTCTCTGTTTTTTCTGATATTCTGGTACAAAAGAAAATTTTTCTTGATTTATAATTGCTTTTTCTGCAACCATTCCTTCATAATCACATTGGATAGAATATATGTACCCTTAAATCATGAACCAAAATGATACCTTCCTCTATTTAGTTCTTTCTGGTAAACTAAGATTTTAGGCTGCATCAATAAGAAAAGTATAGTGTTCAGATAATTTTCTATAATTTGAAGGTCCTCAAATCCAGGAGAATTATGTTTATTTCTATTTCAATTGTTATCCATCTATCCATCTATCTATCTATCTATCTATCTATCTATCTATCTATCTATCTATCATCTATTTATTTATCTATCTATATTTGTTGGTGTGTATATTAGAAGAAAGTAGTAACCAACTCGAATAATCCTATTCTTCTGCCTCACTTTCTCATGAAGCTGCAACTATAGGAACATACATCATCAAGTTTTTAATTCATTTTTCTCTGAATCATGCCCTGCACATCCCCACTCTCTCTCTCAGTTCAAGTCTACTATCTGCACACTATCTATTGCCCTCTGCATCTTTATTATATAAAATCAGATACAATTCTAGGTTTCCTCTAGGCTAAATAAGATGAAACAATACCAAGATTATGCCAGAATTTAACTCTCTTCTTTAAAAAAAATGCACGAAATGTAGGAATGGATATACAGACATGGACCTTCACACAATGTACCCCAACAACATAAATAGCACATATGAATCAACCTATCTCTTCTCCTTGTCTGTAGCCAATTCTTTATCAATGACCATTAAACTATTTTGGAAAATGAAAAATAAAGAGGTACTCTGGATGAGGAAGAAGGTCACTTCAAGAAATTTGTTTTTGTTTAATCTAATGGAGACTATGTTATAATCTTATTCATGAATCATATTATTCTTCCAAGATTGAATCTCAGTGGTCATCTGAATTTAACTAATTGTTCAAAAGTGAGTATATTTATTCCTTTTTCATTGTTAGTGTGGTTATATTATTTGTTTGAAATACACTAAGAGTATTTAGTGCATCTAGATAAATGACTAAAGGTCTTTTATCTCCCTAGTATTATAGAATGTTTTTCATCTTTGTTTATTTTTATTTGGTTAAATACATTGATGCAGGATTAAAAGAAAAGTTGCACAGAGAACATTCCAGGACAATACATAGCTACATATGTCCAGAGTTCACCAAATGCCTATACATTTAGTACATTTATTCACAGTAGTGTGTACTAAACTTGAGCCACACATCCTTCTGTCTCTACCTGAGCCACAAGTCCTTTTGTCTCTATCGGCAGGATGTACATCCTATTGGTGTTTAATTCCATGTACCCCTGAAATTTGCTTTAATTGATATGCAATGTAGAAGAACTATATATGTGTCCTTATTTCTTTATCTTACAATCCAAGGTATCTGTAGATGTAGGGTTCTTTGCCTTTTCTTTTCTCTATAAACAATATACTCTGAGAACCTCATTAATCCATTGCCATCTCAGTCATCTCAATTAGCCTGTGTCTAAGTCCACCACATATATATGTAGCACAGGTTATTCAAGAACTCCATTATTATAAGGGTTTAATTTGTTATATTCAGTGATTAAAATTTTGTAGTTTTCAGTGAGTATTTCTTTGTATTGAAGAAAAAGTGGTAATTCTGTTCTAGAAGAATTATTGTTTTGGAAAAATAAAACCTATTAGCAGATCCGTTGGAATGCAGAAATGTATGATGTTTAGTATAGTTACCAAAGTGGTGAAAAGGAGACTAACATCACAAATATGGAGATGTTCTAAAAGCATGGCAGCTGGAGTACTGTGGCAAATGTTAGTTAGTATCTTGCCTCTGGCACACTGTCAAAGAAGTCTCACCAAAGCTATGCTCAGTGTTCAGAATTTAATCATACTTTTAAGCTTAATATATTAATAAACACCTCACCATGCCTTAAACCTTTCAGAGAAATGCCTGGTATAGTACTGTCTATTTGCAGAAATAAAGTCAAATACAGCACATATAAATCAGTACAGAACAATCGTAGGGGCTGTGTCTACAAATAGAAGCAGTAAAGTATCTGATGAATTTAATAAAACCAGGTCATATGTGGGCTGATTCATAAAAAAGGTGACCTCCATTTCCCCATACCCATGGGTGACACTGGAATCTCTGGACATACAAGAACATACATCTGGAGCTATATTTTTAAACCAGTTTTATTGAGTTATAAATTATAGGAAGTAAAAGGCATTTATTGTTCAGTTAGATGATCCTTAAAAACTTATAAATCTATGTCAGTATTATCAGAATTAAGACAAGCAATATTTTTACTCACTTCAGAGTCATTCCTTGTGCACTTGCTAATCAATAATCCTATCCCCTGTCCCTAAGGCACTATGCAGTTAGTAGTTTACATTGTGTCATTATAGATTATTTGTTTTTTTTTTTTTTTTTTACATTTGAATTTTTAAGCACCTGTCAGTTTTGGGAGTAGATTGTGCCACATAAAATTCTTTCAGCATGTATAAAATTTCTAATTGCTCTGCAAATTCATCAATATTTGTTATTATTATTTTTTTTAATTTTAGCTTCTCTGGTGGGTGCATGTCTTTGTGTATTAAATTCTACTGTGTTCTATAAATTTAGTAAATTATCCCAAGTTGCTAAAAGAATTGATCCCATTCTGCAGATGCTTGAACCTTCCTTCCCCATATAAGGTGTCCACTCTGAGTCATTTCTTCCCCTCCATTTATTCAGGATTCTGATTAGAACCGATTTTGCCTGTAAAGTATAGCTGAAGTTTCCTGGGGTCTTTGAGGGTAAAGGTTAAACTGATTGGAAACCTATGCTATCTTTTTCTAGAAGCACTGTGTTGAATCATTTTAGGCCAGGCTCACATGTGATTGTTTCCTGCAAAACCTAGACAATTTGTGTAACAGCCCTAGTTCAGCTCTGAAAGAGTTAGCAGCCAGCAACAAGAGCGCCAGATACCTCAGGTAGTTCAGGTTTTGCAATCATCATCTAACTGGTTAAAACCTAGAAAATCTATTCAATGTGCAAATTAGGGAGATAGTGAGATGGCGAAAAGAAGAAATTGAGCATTGTTTGTGATGAAGTTACAGCAAACTATGGTGTATGCAAGAAACGGTTTTAATAAATGTCCATTGAATAAGAATATTAACCTATTCAACAAGTATTTTGTGTGCACTTAGCACTACATTAAATATCCTATCATTATCATATATCTTAATAATTATAAAAGACTAACACTTCAGTTTGGGGGTTATATGGTACTATTTAGTAATAATGTTTAGGAATCAGTTGACCAAGAATAAAATAGTTTTAAATTGTCTGATAACTAGGGTCTGTATTCCAATCAGAAGCAATGGATAAAGTTAATTTTTTCCCTAGATTTAAGTACTGTGGCCTAATCATATCCTCTCTTTTATTGCATCCGGTATGGGGATTAAGAAGCAAACCCTACTTGCTTCTTGAATAACAGTGGGAGCATGACCTACTTTCATCAGGACAGCAAAGGTTTTGTCTAGCAACAGTTTATCCTTTGAGCAAATGAGGTGCAGTCTTCAATAGGTAGAGGATAGTAAATTGACCGCTGATCGAGCTCAGTCAAGCAGCTCCCATCGCCCAGCACTCAGTTGGAGTTTACAGGCAGCTGTGATAGATTAAGTCCAAAAAGAGCAGAGCAATTGATGCCCAGAGCACAGGATGCCCTTTCTGTCACTTTTGAGAATGGGAAAGAGTGAGTGGATCACTATCTTGCACTCTGCCAGGAATATCTTTCTTTCCTTCCTATCCCCACAACAAGGGACACTGGAGACCTATTGATCATTTGAAATTGATAGAGCCTCCTGTAGCCCAAACTCCTCATGTATCTGATGAGGAAAGGAAGTCTTGAGAGGTTAAGAAATGTAAATCAAAACAACCCTGAGATTCCACCTCACACCAGTCAGATTGGCCAAGACCCAAAACTCAGATGACAACAGATGCTGGAGAGGCTGCAGAGAAAGAGGAACACTTCTCCACTGTTGGTGGGGTTGCAAACTAATACAACCACTTTGGAAATCAGTCTGGCGATACCTCAGAAAAATGGACATAATACTACCTGAATACCCAGCTATTCCACTTCTGGGCATATAGCCCAAAGAAACCTTAGTACACAACAAAGATATATGCACCACAATGTTCATAGCGGCTCTATTTATAATAGCCAGAAGCTGGAAGGATCCCAGATGTCCTTCAGAAGACGAATGGATACAAAAATTGTGGTACATATACACAATGGAATACTACTCAGCCACCAGAAACAATGACTTGACCAAATTCTTAAGAAAATGGCTGCATCTAGAGAATATCATTCTGAGTGAGATAACCCAGTCACAAAAGAACAGACATAATATACAGTCACTGATAGTGGAATGATAACCCCCAGAGGCTCGCACTGCCCCAGAAACAACTCACAGACTGTAGGAAGTCCAAGAAATAAAGAAAACAAAACAAAAAAAATCTTTACACAACAAGAAAACTTTGACTATTTTCATGTTACATTTTGTTTTGCATCTACTTTGTGCTCATTGTAACTATTGGGTTTTCGATGCATACTGTCAAACCTTTAAAAAGATCAAGTACTGACCATTCATATAGATGTATGTAAAAATTATTCTAAAATCTGAAAAAAAGTACTGAAAAAATGTATTGTATAATTTTATGCAAAAAATGCTTGAAATCTGTACATTTTTCTTTGTTTTGTAAAATAAAGATGTTAAAAAACGAAAAAAGAAATGTACCACCAATCATACAGGAAGAACTGTTAGTACCAGATATTGCAACAGTGAAATCATAATCATATTCTTCTTTTTTATTTTAATGTGCTCTCTCTCTCTCTCTCTCTCTCTCTCTCTCTCTCTCTCTCTCTCTCTCTCCTCCTCCTCCTCCTCCTCCTCTCTGCTACTTTTGTATTTGTGAGTTATTTTAATACAGTCTCTTATTTCAGAAAATCCGAAGCTGGTTTCAGAAGATAGACCATGGATTGGGGAAGAGTGTGAGAACTACCTCAGTGTTTCATTATGTTTATTACCAATAAATTCCTTACATATCTAACCTTGTATTTTATTCATTAAACAAAGTTATTCATATAATTTGTATATAGAATATCTTTATGAGGTATTTTGAGAGATATAAATTTATACAACAGCTATGCATGGACACAAATAAATAAGCTTACATTCTTGAAAAAAAGGATAATCAGGGAAAAGATACCCATCACAATAGTCACAAAAACTATGAAATAACTTTGTGTGACTCTAACTAAGCAAGTGAAGGACCTATATGACAAGAACATCAAACCTCTAAAGAAGGAAATCAAGGAAAATCTCAGAAAATGGAAAGATCTCCCATGCTCATGGATTGAAAGGTTCAACATTTTAAAAATGGCCATCCTACCAAAAGCAATCTACAGATTCAATGCAATCCCCATCAATATTCCAACCCAATTCTTCATTGAGTTGGAAATATCAATGTGCAATTCCATCTGGAATAACGAAAGACCTAGAATAGAAAATCCATCCTCAACAACAAGAAAACATCTGCGGAAATCACTATCCCTGACCTCAAGCTATATTACAAAGCAATTGTGCTGAAAACTGCATGGTACTGGTACAGAAATAGGCACGTGGATCAATGGAATAGAATAGAAGATACAGAAATGAGCCCTCACCTATATGGTAACCTGCTTTTTGACAAAGGAGCTGTAAACATCCAATGGAAATAAGGACAGCATATGAAACAAATGGTGTTGGTCCAACTGATACTCAGCACACAGAAGAATGAAAATAGACCCTTTCTTATCTCCTTGTACAAAGCTCAAGTGTAAGTGGATCAAAGATCTCCAAATTAAACCAGATACACTGAAACTATTAGATGAGAAAGTAGGAAAAAACTTAGAACACATAGGCACAGGAGAAAATTTTCTGAACAAAACGCCAGTGGCTCAAGTTCTAAGGTCAAAGATTAGCAAATGGGTCTTAATAAGATTGCAAAGTTTCTGTAAGGCTAAGGACATTGTCAAGAAAACAAAACAGCAGCCAACAAAATGGGAAAAGATATTTACCAAATCCACATCAGATAGAGGCCCAATATACAAGGTATACAGAGAACTCAAAAAGCTACACAATAGAGAATCAAACAACCCTATTAAAAAATGGGGTACAGAGCTAAACAAAACTTTCTCAATTGAGGAATATAGAATGGCTGTGAAACATCTAAGGAAGTCCTCCACATCTTTAGTCATCAGGGAAATGAAAATCAAAACAACCCTGAGATTCCACCTCACACTAGTCAGATTGGCAAATATCCAAAACTCAGATGACAGCAGATGCTGGCAATGTTGTGGAGAAAGAACACTTCTCCACTCTTGGTGGGGTTGTAAACTGATACAACCACTCTGGAAATCAGTCTGGCAATTCCTCAGAAAATTGGACATAGTACTACCTGAAGATCCAGCTATTACACTTCTGGGCATATACCCCAGAGACACTCCAATGTACAACAAAGATACATGCACCACAATGTTCATAGCAGCTCTATTTATAATAACCAGAAGCTGGAAAGAACCCAGATGTTCTTAGGTAGATGAATGGATAAAAACAATTGTGGTACATTTACACAATGAAGTACTTCTCAGCTATCAGAAACAATGACTTAATCAAATTCTGAAGACAATGTTTGTGTCTAGAAAATATCATCCTGAGTGAGATAACCCAGTCACAAAAGAACAGACATAATATGCAGTCACTGATAGTGGAATGCTAATTCCAGAGGCTTGGACTGCCCCAGAAAAAACTCACAAACTGTGTAAAGTTCAAGAAAAAAAAAAAGAAAAAAAACATTAGGCTTAATCCTTACACACTAAGAAAATGTTGACTAATTCCGGTTTACATCCTGTTTTGCATGTACTTTTTGCTCATTCTAACTAGTAAGATCTTAATGCAGAGTATCAAACCTTAAATAAATGCTTAAAGTTTGTATACTTTTCTTTGTTTTTTTTTTAAAAATAAAATTCTTCAATAAAAATAATAATAGTGCATTTTAAATAAAATTATTTTTAATAAAATGATTAATATAGGATGATTTTATAAGTATGTTCATTTAGTTAATTTATTTAATAACTTCATTTAGTCAACCTTTTATTTTTTTCCACAAAACCATTGATATCAGTAAATATTATGGGCAGTTCACAGATGAACTTGTATAGTTGTGTGTGGATCTACTGCTTGATGTGTAGATTCTGTACCAGCTTTATAAACACTGCCTAACAGACTATTAATACTTTATGTTGACACTATTTATACTGGATCAACCAGAATCAGGAATATCACAAGACCTTTGAGGGGTTTGCAACTATAGTTGCCATTGAGGAAATTAGAACACTCCAAAGAAGAATACATTAAGATCAAGATTTTGTTTTTTTCTGGAGTAATTAAGTGAATCTCCACATTAGAATATAACAGATTAAAATGTTTATCAAAAATTTTGTGTTTAGCCAGGAGAACATGGGAACCTAAATTATATGTCATTATTCATATGGCAAGCATGTTATAAAAACCTGCTTCTTACGGTACATGAAAATATTAAAATATGGATTTCAAGTGGTACTATGAATAAAATTTTGACATAGGGAGGAAGGATATTAGAATAACATTCACAATGTTGAAGCAATTGGCATTTCAGAGAGATAGCTTTGTGTTTAATATAGTCCAGGATGTTAATTAAAATAATAATTCTATTACTAGAAAAAGCAGAAACACTGAGGAAATATGGTTTCATAGGGTTGAAAAAGACAATGTGGATGGTGAGAGTGAAGGCCATATTTCAGATCCTCTCCTTGAGCTTCACGATCTTTTGTGTCTTTTGATTCAAAATTTGTACAGTGCATCGTGAAAATGAATCTATGTTCTTTTTCTCAACTTCAAACTTGCACTATTCTCTTCTGGGATCTTTTAATTATCCCTTGAAATAGATCACCACTTTTTAAGTGTATTATAAAAAGTTTCCCTAAATTCCGCTTGATTTTAAATTTTACCTAGTAGTTTGGTTTATGCACATCACCATGTAATGTTAAGGACAATGCTGAGTTGATAATATACAGCCCGGAGGCAGAACTACAAGGAGTGTCCATAAGAAGTTTACTCTTCAGTGTGCTCTGGAGAGCTTGCATTTATTCCCAAATCAAGAAGCAATAAATATTCCTCTCCTGATGACACCAGGAGGAACTGCCTCTGATTTCTCATACTGAAGGTTTGTTTGCTCCTGCCAACATACCCAAAAAATCAGTTCATGTTCCAGACTAGACTTGAAAGTCATAGCCAAATGAAGGGCATTCCTGTTTCAATGAAGGAACTGACTTCAGATTGAAATATCATTTTTCAGAGTCTTTTTTCCCCAGTAGTTTTGCAAAGTTATTCCTTTGTGTTAGGTATTATTTTAATGTTCCTCTTTAACTAAATCCCCTTCCTTTTCTACTCCAGTCTCTGTCTTTCCCTTTTCATGACTTTATTAATGGCTATTATTGGTTTTGAATGAAGACAAGTAAAACAGCAAATCATGTCAGTTTTCAATAATAGACATCCATGGGAAGTGACTCTGTGACTGATAATCAGTAATCTACTTGTGGCCTTGCATAACACTTTCTTGCGTTTAATATTTTTGTGTCATAGTAACATATCATACACTTCAAAGGAACCATGCAAAATGCATCTAAATCAGAACATTATCTCAAACAAAGGCACAGCTGACGCAGGTGAGGGAAGCTGGCACTTACAAATTTTTCAAGTTTTTTGCAGCCCAAAGAGTTCAGTTCTCTGAGAAAGTTGTCTCACTAAATTTAGCAACTCCAAGCTGTTAACTTGAAGAGTAACGGAAGATAAGGTAAGCTTTTTATAAACTTGAAAATTACATGTGTGAGCTCTGAGTTCAGCATCTTCTTTTCCATTCCCTCATAATTGGCTCTTCCATTAGAGCTTGGTGTGGCCCAGAGAAGAGCAGAAAGCAACAGGTACAGTGGAGACTGTGAGGAATTTTTTACAAAGTAGATCCAATTGCTGTGCATGTCCTACTCTAATGGAGGCTTTATTGAACTTATTATCTTGTTGATAACACACAATTATATTGCTCCAAGTTACCTCTTATTCTAGGCCAGCATGTTCTGATCTTCATGGAAAAATGTCGTGACCCAAAGAGGATGATGAAAAAGACAGTTTTAGTGTGTTACAGTAACAAATTTTTATCCACTTCTACTCAATAAGGAGGATGTTTGCAATTCCTAACATCTGATAGAAATATGGTTTAAATCACTCCCCTTTGCTCTTGATTTTCAATAGACTTAGAATTATTCCTTAAGGATTATGGTGTAATACAGGTTTAGTTTTCCTTTACCATTTTGTTGAAGAAGAAAACAACAGGATGATAAGTTAAAAGATTACTTAAAGTTTGGTAAAGTAAATAATGGAATATACTTTCTACATTAGTATCTTGACTTTTAAATATGCTTCATGAAAATATAAAATGTATATTCTATGAATTCTATTTAGCTTACTAGTAAGGGAACTAAATATAAAGAAAAACTCAGAATATCTCACATCTACACTCAAATAATTGCTACTATGAATTTATGAGTCACATTTCAAAGAGAAGGGAATGTGTTTACTGTGTATGAGTAAAGACATTAACAAATTAATACATTTTTACCATAGGACTTTGTTCAGCTAAACAAACATCTGAAACAAATGTTATAAATGTAATTTTTATTTGCATATTGTAACTGTCTCCTCAGAGGCTTACTGCTGAATAAACCTACTCTTCCTAGCTTTTTCTGAACTCTGACTGGTTGGTTTAACTTAGCTGTTCTGGCGTTCTGGCACAAATTGTTCTTCTAGCTGACCTTTTCAAACTGTCTTCTCTTGGCTTCTTTTTTAGTTGTTTTGATTAGTCTCAAACTGATTCTGCCTTTCTATTATAATCTTCTGGCTCTTCATTTCTGTCTCACTCTGCCTACCTGTAACCTATCATAGCAAAAATATCACAGTAACACTTATTCTTCTCTTAAATTTTTGCTTTTCTATGCTGTCCTCCAAAAAAAGAGAAAGAAACAAAACAAAACACAACAGCAACAAAAATTATTTTCTATGCTGTTTTAGTGAGATGTTTCTGATTTTTATCTTTGACTGATTCTTCAAAATCTTCCTCCGATTCATCATTTTATCTGTTTCTCAATTGGATTTTACTTTCAAAACACACTAGCTTTCTTCTACAAACTAGCTTTAGCTGTATTGTTTGGGATTAAAGATGTATACTGGAGGAGTGCCTGTATTCAAGCTAGAGTTGCATCCTTTCAGCCAGATAAAACATACACTGAAGGTCTTTGGGTTCACATATTTGAGAGAGCCTGCTAGATTAAAAGTTCTCACAAAAAGGACAGATTGTCCAGCAAAATATTAACAAGCATGGTAACATGTTATTCATTTGAAAATAGAAGACATTTAGGAAAAGAGGAATTCACAAATTAGACACAGAGATCTAGTTTCCTCATCATTGTTCATAAGAACAAACATGTAGATGTTTGTAAAAGCATGAATGCAAAGCAGAATAGTGAGTCTACATTAAGAGCAAAGTAGAAAAAGAGCAATTGTAGATAAGAGACTGATTAGTAAAAGGTATTCATGAAAGTAAGAGCTAGTTAGGAAATCTTGTGTATGAACAATAATGCTATTTAACAAAGTTTGCTCATGTAGATAAAGCAATTAATAGAAATTGTTCATGGATATAATAACTAGTTAGTAAAGCTTGTTTGTGTAGGAAATGCTGATTAGTAAAGTTGCTCAAGAAGAAAAAAAATCTAGTTAATAAAGCTTGTTCAAAAAGATAAAGCTAATTCCTAAACTTTATTATTATTATTATTTTTTACATGAAGATGACTTGGCATTCCCCTACCCTGGGAAAGTGAGTCTTCGCTGGACAAAAGGCCTCTCCTTTCATTGATGCCAGAGAATGCTATCTGCTGTACATGGGTCTCTCCATGCCAAATCATTATTTGGTATTGTATTCCCAGGGAGTTCTGGTGGATTTGGTTAGTTAATAATTGTTCTAACCATGGGGTTACAGACCCTTTCAACTCCTTCAGTTTTTTTTTTCTCTAGCTTCTTCATTGTGGTCACCTTGTTCAATCCAAAGATTAGCTGCAAGCCTCTACCTCTGTATAAGTATGGCGCTGGCAGAACCTCTGAGAAAGCATCCACATCAGATTCCTGCCAATAACCACTACTTGGTATCAGCATTAATGTGTAGGCTTAGTGGCTGCATATGGTATGGATCCCCAAGTGAGGAAGTCTCTCAAAGAGTTTTTTTCCAATCCCAGCTCCTGTATTGGTCCCATTATTTCCTTCCATGATTGTTTTGTTTTTTTGTTTTTTTTTTTTTTTTTTTTCTTCACTTTGAGATTCAAAATTTCTGTGAATTGTTTCTTGGATATTCCCGGCTTTTGGGACTAGTATCTGATTATCAGTGATAACATACCATGAGTTTTCTTTTGTTACTGGGCTACCTCATTTGGGATGATAGCTTCAAGTTCCATCGAATTGCCTAGGAATTTCATGAAGTCATTATTTTTAATAGCTGAGTAGTACTCCATTGTGTAAATGTACCAAAATTTATTTATCCATTCCTCTGTTGATGGACATCTGGGTTCTTTCCAGCTTCTGGCTTTTATAAGGCTGCTATAAACATGGTGGAGCATGTATTATTATTAGATGTTGGTACTTCATTGGGGTATATGCCCAGTAGTGGAATAACTGGGTCTTCAGGTAGTACTATGTCCAATTTTCTGAGGAACCACCAGACTGATTTAAAGAGTGGATGTACCAGCTTACAACCCCACCAGCAGAGAAGGAATGTTCCCCTTTCTCCTTATCCTTGCTAGCACCTTCTGTTACCTGAGGTTTTGTTCTTGGTCATTTTGATTGGTGTGAGGTAAAATCTCAGTGTTGTTTTGATTTGATTTGTTGTCATGATTAAAAATAGTGAGCATTTATTTGATTGCTTCTCTGACATTTGATATTCCTCAGTTGAGAATTTTTTGTTTAGCTCCATACCCCATTTTACTAAAATTATTTTTCTCTAGAATCTAACTTCTTGAGTTCTTTGTATATGTTGGGTACTAGCACTTCATCAGATGTAGTATTCATAAATGTCTTTTCTCAATCTGGTTTTGCCATTTTTTATTCTTGACAGTGTTCTTTGCCTTAGAGAAACTTTGCAATTTCATGAGGTCTCAATTCTTGATTCTTGATCTTAGAGGATATGACATTGGTGCTCTGTTAGGAAGTTTTCACCTGTGCCTAAGCTTTTCCTCCTCCACTTCTATGGATTTCACTGTGCCTAGTTTTATGTGAAGGTGAGACTTTGTTTTTAATATGATGACCACAGAGGTATGGATAGGTCTTTGAGCTTTCACATAGAGTATGAGAAGACTGAACCTCATTGACTCTATGTCTTTTTCTCAATAGTTTGCATACCTATGAGTTTTCTTTAAAATAAATTTGTCAAGCAATTATTATTTTTTTTCTCCTCCCTTCAAAATTAGTTCTATTGTAGTGAGTCTAGAGGTTTATGTTTGCTTTTATTTGAAGGTTTTATTAAGCATGTGACACTTATTACATTAATAGTGTTTCAGTAAATGATTCATCATCATATACCAAGGTACCAATGGAATTATGAAATACTGAACATAAATATGATCTAGGAAGATACAAGGGTTTTACAAACAATGCAGAAATTTTCAGTGAAATTTTATCTACATCCATTTACTGTGGAAACCTGGAATTTAGTTTGGCATCTAATACTAACATGCCATATACCATCAAATATCTTCTCATTTCTGCTGATCTTTTAAAATATTCTATTGTTAAACTTGTGTTTCATTTTTATTAAAAAAAATTAATCACTAAAAGTTTACTTGATGTTATTCTTAACTGTCAATATTGAATGTGAAAATGAAAGAGTGTAAATCAATGGTGCTCATGTTAATGGGGTTGGGATTGTGTGGGATTGTAAAGAACACACAGCATTATTGATTAGAGATGACCTTCATGGGCTACTGACTAAAGTGCAGAAAATGTTATATACAAAAGCAGTGGATTCAGTGCTTTGATGAAAATCCTCTAAGGAGGCCTCTAAGCAAAAACTGCTCTTAGCATCTCTTAGGCTGTGAATACCAGAAATCAGTTGTTTTTGGCCAGATTCCAAATCAAGGCATTGAAACAATCCAAACTATACTAATGGGGTCCTAAGATCTAAGAAGTAACCTTTGATGGCCGTATGGGATGCAGGCTATAAAGGTTGTGGGTCCTAAGCCATCAAAAGTGTGAGTTAGCCAAAAGGATATAGCAGAAGCTAGACTTGGAAAACTGCTCACTCTGAGCTGAATTGTGCTGCTCTGGTACACATCTCTGCTGTGGCTGTCACTTACCAGGTACACATGTGCTGGGCATAGCCTGAGGGTAAAATGACAAGGTAAGAGTGATTTTTAGATAAGGTGCACCAGTACCACATGGAGAGAAAACGATGGCTTTCCGTCTGCTTTTAAATTGCTCCCCTCGCCGTCTTGAACTTCCTGACCTGGACCAGCAAATTCACCCTGAGCATCCACAGTAAATAACACATGTCATGCTGACCCATGAGAGTGGACACAGAGCACCTGCCTATTTTCGTACAACACCCTGCCAGTGCTTATTTCTACCTCTCGGAGGAAGGTTTGTTAGGGGGACAATTAACTCATCAGCTACTATTAGCAGAGTCTAATGACTGCCAGGATTTTTTTTTTTCTGGGAAATTGAAAACCTCTCATTGCCCTTCCCAGAAAGGCCTTCCCCTGCCAGGAGGCTGTTTAATCATAACCACAAACAATTGTGAATAAGGGGAAGGTCATCATATTAAGCTATATTTCATCTGTAGGGAATCCAGTCATTGCAGAAGAGGCACATAGCACAAAGCCTGCTTGCAGCAGCTTGGGTTGTGGAAACAAACCTTCCTGCGTCTCCCAGTGTGAGAACAAGTTGTCCTCCCAGTCTTCCTGGGACCTCTCTTCCTCATACTAATCTCGGTTCTTATTGTGCATTCTCCGAGTCCTCTGCAACCAGGCTGCCTTTGTAACTGTATTTTGTGCATTTATTTAGAATAGAGTGTGCATTTGCTCCAGAAATGTGTTATTCTTTTCTTCCATTGAGGATGCTGTCTCCAAGGCTACTTTGGTTACCTTTCACTGGATGTACCACAGCTTGCAATCCATACACCACAAAAATGTACCTTTACTTTGAAAAGTAAAAACAACACAAAATGCCAAAAATAACAGCCACAGCAAAAGCATCATCGGATCACATTAGCCAAGTCTGTACTTTCTTTTTTGAATCATTTCTCAGTAGGTTTGGAATTGTTTATTAATTTCTGAGCATTATGTCCAGTGCCGCCTAAAATCTATGCACTGTACACTCCTTAAAATTATCCCATATTGCTCTTTGCTGAAATTAATTTTCTCAAATTTTATTTTAATCCCAAGGAAATATACAATTTCCCTTCTCTGTGAATTTGCCCATCCTTATCATTTCATTGCAAATATTTCTTTTCCTTTTTTATTTAACTTAATTCTCTTATATGTTAAAATCTTAGCTAAGTGTTGTTCCTTCAGTCATGTATTTCCTGAATGATACAGATAATTCTTTATTTGTTTCTTCTGTTCTTAGTGATTTTTCATGTTTAAGTAAGCCTTTATTTTTCTTTTACAACATATATTTACTTACTTGATTATAAACTCTATTAAAATGATATCATTGGCCCCCTTTATTTACTATGCCATTATATATGTGTGTATATATATATATAAATATATATATATATATATATATATATATATATGAGTTTTTTGTACACAGCAGATACTTTAATTGCTGTATTTAAAAAATAATAATTGGACCCTTGATTCAGTGGACAAGGCTAGGCTTGTTCTTTAATCAATCCACATAGTCCCCCTTTTTTTTTCTTATAGACGAGTTTGCCACTTTTATTTCTTGAATTCAAAATAACCCTCTCTTTGTCAAGCAAAGGAGAAGAAAGTAGAGACACACATCATTTTTATACCATAGAATGTTTAGTAATGATTTAGTGTCGAAGACAACTACAAAAGGAGTAGAGCTTACACAGATTAAAATGATAACAGGATAAATGTTGAAGATATCCCTCAAATATTAAAGAAAAAAATGAAGAATTACAAATTTGGAACTGAAGAATCTGAAGATTGGTAGCTTTATATTTGTAACATATCTTTGATTAAAAGAATATACCACAGGTCTGGATAGAAGTGTATTGTACTACAAATGTGAGGAACAGAGAATGAATTCCTAGAATCTATTTAGGATCCAATCAGGCATGCTGGCTCACCACAGGCGACAGACAGAAGTAGAGAGCTCCAGTATAAGGAGCCCAACCAGAGTAGCCTGAGTCTGTGAGTGCTGGATTCATCTAAAGGCTTTGTTTTATCAGCCAAAATGAAAAACATTGAGGGCAAAACTTGATTCTACTGTGGGAAAAGTCTCTCCTGTAGGGAACCTACCAATTGCAGAGAAAATATACAGATAAAGACATGCTTGTATATCCTTGTACTGTATTATACTCCCTACACACACACACACACACACACACACATGGGTAGGCATGACTACCCAAGCAAGCATGCATAAACACATAAACACAAGCTGGAAAACATCAACCAGGGATGATAATAGAAATAGGTCTGCTTATATCTATGATACAGAATAATTTTAAATTAAATTATTCTGTGATCAAAAACTTAAGGGTAAAAGAATTACAGTGGGATCTAGATAAATGTATCAATATGAACAATTAGTAATCATAATAATTCTATCATTTATAAGATGTTACAATGTGGGATCTAGTAACTAAATACCTAAATTAAAGTAAGTTAATTAGAAGAGATTGTGCCATGTAGCAAAATCTTTAGTATAAATAGAAGATCATTCTTTAAAGGGGATCAATACATTAAGATAGGACAGATTTAAAAATAAATTTCTCCTGAGAAATCTTCATCGTACAGGTTTGTTCTATTAAATAGTACCCTCTCTGAACTAAACATAACCAAGTGCTTATGAACCTTTTTTTTCCTCTTGCGGAAGACTCACATCTGAATTCCAGCATGTACATGCAAGCAGAGAACTATGTATGAGTTCAGATACAGAGGGTTTGATACCTCAGCAGACACTGGATTCATATTATACATATGTATACATGTAGACAAGACATAGACAAGACACTCATGCGTACAGAAAATAAAAGTAAATCTTTCAAAAATTGTCCTTCATGAACTAGGCATAATAATACATGTCTGCAATTCCCATTCTCTGGCTCCCAAAGAAAAAGTAATAATTTCATAGTCAGCTCATAATACATAATGAGACCCTGCATTAAAAATAACTTCCCACACAAACACATTAGTCTGCATTGTTTGGAGAAGTAGTTATGACTTTGTAAGCTCAAATTCAAGAATATATTTTAATGAAGCAATTCACTTATTTGTTTCTGATGAGTTTTGGATTGACTTTTGTTTTTGCTGTTGTTATTGTTTGTTTGTTTGTGTTGTTTGTTTTAAATTCAAGGTGCTATCATGTACCCGTGTTCTTTAGAACTTCTCAGAGCTGCTGTTTTAATCACAGAGTTTGGGTTGTAGGGCTGCCCCTCAGAGCAATATGTTTCTTTCAGAAAGTAAGGAATTGAATTCAAAACAAACCTCTCCAGCAGTTCTTATTGAATGGATTTAACCAAGAAGGTATTGTATATAAATGATGACTATCATAGGGAATAAGACAAGTATAACAGATAAACTTCATCAAAATTCTTCAGGAAAGAAGAGAAGCACACATGCATTTTCTACAACCCAAAATGATTGAATTTTCAGTGTGAAGGTTTCTTAAGAAGTTGGAAATCAGTCTACCTGAAGATCTAGCCATATCATTCTTGAGCAAATACCCACAGGGTGCTTCATCCTGATAGAGACACTTGCTCAGACATGTTCTTTGCTGCTTTAATAATAGTCATAATAGTCAAATACTGAAAAGATACATATCCATCAATGGATGAATGATAATCAAAAATTGTACGTTTGCAAAATGTAATATTAATTGGCCATCAAGGAGAATGAAATCGGGAGAGCTACAAGTAAATGCATGGAATAAGAAAAAAAAATTTGAGTAAGGTTACCCAGACACAAAAAGACAAATATTGTATGTTTGTTTATGGACCATATTTATAGAGATGCTATCTGTAACATATTTGATGAGCAGGCTAAGTTTGGGATTGAATAAAGGAATACAGGAA
Organism: Micromys minutus; assembly: GCF_963924665.1. Taxonomy (NCBI): domain Eukaryota; kingdom Metazoa; phylum Chordata; class Mammalia; order Rodentia; family Muridae; genus Micromys; species Micromys minutus. The sequence goes on along the minus strand of NC_137963.1, from coordinate 11,658,455 downwards.
GGGATAATTCTCTCTAGGAATGAGAAATGCATAGCTAGAGATAAAAATGTAGGGGGTTTCTGGAATGGGAGGATCAAATGAAGGAGAGTATATACAAAGGCAATGGGAGTCCATGAGGAAGGAGAACTAAAACTGAAGACCATCTGAGGCACTGTATAGAAAAGTAAGAGTGTATACAATAGTGTATGTATACGATTTTTATGTTGGAAATGGGTTGTATCTAATCAAAATATTGTCTGAAGAGTTTTCATAGAATGCCTCAAACATCCCAGCCTATTGCCAAGGGTATTGATTGCTCTCAACACACTGAAAAGTAAGGCATGTTGTTTAAGACAACTTGTACATAAGTCACTGAAAATGGAGAAACTGAGCTGATGACTGTCTAGAGACTATAGCCCTAAAAAAGTGTAAAGCCCTACAGACTGGTGTACCTGGCACCAGGATGTACTTTGCATGCTACCAATGGAAAAATGTATGACCTGTCAAGTTCAGCACTTGCCTAGCATACACAAAAATTTTGGTTTGTACCTTAGTGCCAAAAGAATGTGGGGGAGAGGAATGGAAGAAAAATTCAAAGAAAAGAAAAATGGAAGAAAATATTCCTTATTATATAATTAAAAATATGATATTTGATAAAATCGGATTCCAAAACCTAGAGACTAATAAAATTATGTCTTCTATTAAATTATTAATGATAAAACTTATGTGAAAATTCTATAAAGTTTTTGAATATTAAACCCCCACATGATTATCTGCTATCATTTCATATGCTAACAACAATCAAACAGAAATAAAATAAAAATATAATCTTATTGATATCACTATGAGAAAGATCACTGAATTCAAAATAAGTCTCCCTAAGGATGGAGTATACTTGCAAACCGCATCAATGTGAGAAGAGGCCTTTGGTCCAGGGATGGCATGTTTTCCCAGTGTAGTGGAATGTCAAAGTAATTGGGGGAGAGGGAGATTAGGAGGAAGTGCACCTTCATGAAGTCAAATGGGGGAGTGGGGATAGGAGCAGGGCTGGGGACAGGGATAAGGGCTCAAATGTTAATACAGAGTAACTAATAACAAATAAGAAAAAAATTAAAAAAACACTTCAGAGACAAAATTACAAATGAATAATCATTGATTAAACGATTTTATAACTTTCATAATATTTTTAGATATGTTGAATACTCAAAGAGATGATTTTGGCCAAATGTCTTTTATATGTGACAAAATACCTGGCAGACATTGCTTATTAATGTGTTTTAATGATTTATATCTTTTAGAAATAAAGCCCATCATTGCAAACAAGTTATGTTGTTAGGAGCTACTAGATGCTGGTAGAATGTGCAACCATGGTCTCTCATATTATAATCAGCTATGAAGCAGAGATCCCAGGACAGAAGCAAAAATCAATAACTTTCAAAACCCAAGCACAAGTGATTTATATCTTCTAGCTATGTAAGAAATACTAAAAATCTTCCAAAGTAACACTACCAATATGAATTGGGTGCCCAGTCGTGATTTTCATAAGGACATAGGTAATTCAAGCCTAAAGCAAATCTAAAATTTCATTTGACCTAATAAAATGTCAAATATGTTAATTGCAGAAAGTGAAAACATTTCCCCAAATCTTGAAGCTCATTGGTTCACAATTGATAAAAATCATTTTCTTTTGTTTGTGATTGGATCTTCTCTGTATTTATATTTCAGATGGTATTCCCTTTACACCAATCCCTTCCCGCTTCCCCTCACATTGTCTTCAAGGAGGTGCTCTCTCTCCTAACCTGTCTCTTCCACAGCAGCGCCTTGGCATTCCACTACAGAGAAAAAACGATCCTCCTCTGGACTAAAGTCCTCTCCTTTCACTGATGCCAGAAAATGCCATCCTCTGCTACATATGCACCTGAAGCCATGGGTCTCTTCAGGTGAACTGATTATTTGATGTTTAGTCTCTGGAAGCTGTGGTAAGTTCGGTTAGTTAGTAATTTTGTTCTTCCCATGAGGTTGCAGACCCTTTCACCTCCTTCACTTCTTTCTCTAACTCCTTCATTGGGGTCCCAGGATTCAGTTTGAAGGTTAGCTGCAAGCATCCTCCTATGTATCAGTATGGCTCTGGCAGAACCTCTGAGGAGGCATCTATATCAGATTCTTGCCAGTAAGCACTACTTGGCATCAGCAATAGTGCATGGGTTTAGTGGCTGCATATGGGATGGATCCCCAGGTAAGTCAGTCTCTGGATGATCTTTTCTCCAATCCCCGCTCCTTTATTTGATGCATTATTTTGTCCCAAGTCTGTTTTGTTCTCCCTTCTAAGAAGGACTGAGACATTTATCTTCTAGCCTTCCTTCTCTTTGAGCCTCATAATTTCTGAGAGTAGTTCTTGGGTATTCTAAGCTTTTTGGGATAGTAATCACTAATCAGATTGTATATACCATGAGTGTTCATTTGTGACTGAATTACCTCACAAAAGTTGACAGCTTCATGTTACATCCATTTGCTTAGGAATTTCATGAAGTCATTGTATTCAATAACTGAGTAGTACTCCATTGTGTATATGTACCACAATGTCTGTATCCATTCATCTACTGAAGGACATCTGGATTCTTTCCAACTTCTGGCTATTATAAATAAGGCTTCTATGAATATGGTGGAACATGTGTTCTTGTTAGATGTTGGAGCTTTTTTTAGGTATATGCTCAGGAGTGGTATAGCTGGGTCATCAGGTAGTACTATGTTAAATTTTCTGAGAAACCACCAGACTAAATTAAAGACTGATTGTTCCAGCATACAACCCCACCGACAGAGGAGGAGTGTTTCTCTTTCTCTACTTCCTTTCCAGCATCTGCTGTCACCTGAGTTTTTGTTTTTAGCCATTCTGTCTGGTGTGAGGTAGAATCTCAGGGTAGTTTTGATATGTATTTCACTGATGCCTAGGGAGGTTGAGCATTTTTTTGATTGCTTCTCTACCCTTTGATATTCCTCAATTTAGAATTCTTTATTTAGCTCTGTACCCCAATTTTAAATAGGATTATTTGATTCTCTAGTGTTAACTTCTTGTATTCAATGTATATAATGGATACTATACCTCTATCAGATGTAGGATTGGTAAAGAACTTTCTACAATTTGTTGATTGCCATTTCTATCTATTTTTAATAAAACAATTGGGGGAACTTGGGGGCTAGAGAGTTGGTTCAGTGGTTTGGAAAACTGTACTTCCAGAAGACCTGAGTCTGTTTCCCAGCAAACAAATAACAGCTCATGACTGTCTTTGGCTCCAGTTCATTTGAAATGATATCCTTATGCCAATAAACATAAAATAAAATTAAATAAGGTATTATAGAAAACAATTCCAAAATCACAGATGTGTGTTTTATAACACAATAAAATACTGGTAATTAAGAAATTTGTAGATAGACTAATGGAATAGAATTAAACAACCCAGCACAAAACAATGTATTTGTATTATCACATAAGATTTGAAGAGAAATTATAATACTACACAACAAAAATACAAAGTCTCTTCAACAAATGGTGATAAGAAATAGTAAATGAATTCACAATTTGTATTTTAACTCAAATCATTTCTGAAAACTAATCCAAAGTATATTCAAAATATGAATGTAAAACAGTAAGATTCATATAACAACAGGGATCATCTTTAAGACATTGTATTTAAAAGATAATATATTACATGTGATATCATAAATATACAAATACTAAAATGGGATCATGTTAAAAAAAGCTTTTACCATGAAACCACATGAATAGATATAGAAGGTAACTTGCAAAACTATAGAAACTATTTGTAGTTATATATTTGTTAAATGATAATGTGTTAAACATGCAACATCTAGTAAAGAACAGAAGCAAATAGCAACCAATTACTTTAATAGACTTTTATCCAAAAAATAAATAAAGAAAGAAATGTGGCATGAGGAAATGAAATAGGAGATTTTTTTTAAACTTTATTTTAAAAAACAAAGATAAATGTACAAATTTTTAAACATTCTTACACAAAAATATATGAATACATTTTTAAGGTTGTAATTAAGTATTTGTGGGTACATATACATACATATATAATAACAATAATATAGTAAAAGAGGTTATTAATTTGAGGGGATAGGAGAGAAACTGGGAGGGGCTCTAGGAAGAAAAGGGGGATGTGATACAGTTCTATTTTAATTAAAATATATTCTTTTTTTTTTCTTGAACTTCACACAGTCAGTGAGTTGTTTCTGGGATGTTCAGAGCTTTCTGAGGTTAGTATCCATTATCAGTGACTGCATATTACATCTGTTCTTTTGTTACTGGGTTATCTCACTCAGGATGATATTCCCTAGATGTATCCATTTTCTTAAGAATTTTATTAAGTCATTGTTTCTGATAGCTGAGTAGTACTCAATTGTGTAAATGTACCACAATTTTTGTATCCATTCATCTACCTAAGAACATCTGGGTGCTTTCCAGCTACTGAGTGCTTTCCAGCTTCTGCCTACTATAAAGAGAGCTGCAATGTACATTGCGGTGCAAGTATCTTTAGAATAGAAGATCCAGAAATGAGCCCTCACGTATATGGTCAACTGATTTTTGACAAAGGAGCTGTAAACATCCAATGGAAAAAGGACAGCCTATTCAACAAATGGTGTTGGTCCAACTGGCACTCAACATGCAGAAGAATGAAAATAAACCCTTTCTTATCTCCTTGTACAAAGCTCAAGTGCAAGTGGATCAAAGATCTGCACATTAAAACAAGTTCACTAAAACTATTAGATAAGAAAGTAGGGAAAACCTTAGAACTCATAGGCACAGGAGAAAATTTCCTGAACAGAACACCAATAGCTTGAGCTCTAAGGTCAAATATTGACAAATGAGGCTTAATGAGATTGCAAAATTTCTGTAAGGCTAAAGACACTATCATAATAACAAAATGGCAGGCAACAGAGTGGGTAAAGATATTTACCAATTCCACATCAGATAAAGGCCTAATATCCAAGGTATACAAAGAACTCAAAAACCAAGATACCAGAGAATCAAACAACCCTATTAAAAATGGGGTACAGACTTAAACAAAAAGTTCTCAATTGAGGAATATAGAATGTCTGAAAAACATCTAAGGAAGTGCTGAACATCCTTAGCCATCAGGGAAATGCAAGTCAAAACAACCCTGAGATTCCACCTCACACCAGTCAGATTGGTCAAGATCCAAAACTCAGATGACAACAGATGCTGGCAAGGATGTGGACAAAGAGGAATACTTCTCCACTGTTGGTGGGATTGTAAACTGATACAACCACTCTGGAAATCAGTCTGGTGGTTCCTCAGAAAATTGCATATAGTACTACCTGAAGACCCAGTTATTCCACTTCTGGGCATTTACCCCAGAGACACTCCAACATACAACAAAGGAATAGATGATTATAAGTCTTAAGATGCAATTGTGAGAATTTGCATCTTCAGAAGTTATGGCAAGTGGTCCTATGTTTATAACCTCAGTATTTCTAGAGGAAGGTGGAGAGCAGAGATGGGGAAGCTTAAAAGGCTAATAGTTTAGTTGATATACATATTTGTGAATAGCAAGGAAAATTCTCTTTCGAATAAAGATAAAGTTAAAAGTGACAATTGGGATTGTCTCAGACCTCCAAATGTGTACTGTGACAAGCATGATCACAGACATACCAAAACACACCCATGCATTATTCAAAAATTAATATCCCACATACAAATATAAACATACATTCAAACACAAGGATATCTTAAACAAATCTCTAAAACTAATCAATTATCACAGGATAGTGAATTGAAAATTATAAGTTACTAAGAAATTAGCAAATGGGTAACCTCTGGAGGAAGTAGGTGGGGGTAACCTCCACAAAATACCAGAGACTTTGGAGGTAAGAAACTCCCTCAAGACTCAAAGAGAGGGACCTTAGATGAAATGCCCTACTGGGGAGAGGGAACTTGTAGAGTCACATCCTGTAGAAAGACAGGGAATCAAGTGGAGTCATGGGGTTGCCATCCTCCAGTGAAAAGCTCTGATTCAGAATGTTCCTGTCTGAAAGAACTGCAGGGTCAAAAATGAATAAGAGCCTTGGTGAAAAGTGGTCCAATAACAGGGCCAAAATGGGATGCAGCTCAAGGGGAAGTTCCGTTGCTGACACTAATATTGATACTATGGTGTCTTTACAAACAGGAGCCTAGCATGACTCTCCCTGAAAGGCTCAACAGGCAGCTGGAAGAGTCAGATGCAGATATATAACCCCAATCAATGGACAGAATCAGGTTACCACTGTGGTAGAATTAGGGAATTGCTGGAAGACACTGCGGAGGAATACAACCTTATAAGAAGACCAGCAGTCTAAATTAACCTGAACTCCTGAGATTGCAAATCTGAGCCTCCAAACAGGCAGCCTACACCACCTGATAAGACACATTATACAGCAGAGGACTGCCGGGTCTTAACTCAGTGAGAGAAGATGTACATAACTTTCAAGAGACTTGAGGCCCCAGTTAATGGGGAGGTCGGGTAGGGTATCTGCTAGGGAGTGGGGGAGGGGGTTGGGACATTCTCTTAGAGAAGGGAATGGAGCAGGAGTTATAAGATGTGGGACAGTCAGAGGGCAGAACAGGAGGGTAGATAAAGACTTTTCTGTAAAAATCAAATAAATAATTTAAAAAAGAGTACTTTTAAAAAGAAAAGAGACATCTAATATGTCAGTGAGAATAGGAATTCAGATATGAGGGAGGTAAGAGTCATCAACAGGTATGAGATCGTGAAATAGAATTTCTTAAAAACTAATTTAATTAATAAAAATGTAAAATAGCTTGGACTTTTGAATCCCAAATAAGTGCTATGGATAATGCTGAGAAAATAGAACACAGGTTGTTATGGAGAAAATTGAAAATGGTTCAGCCATTATGAAAAACAGTAAGGAAATAGCTAAGCATTTTGAATATAATTAGTATATAATCTAAAACCCACATGTTTGTATGTATTCCAGTGAACTCTGAACAATATCTTGCAGAGACATTTATGTATCCTGGCTTCCTGAAACATTATCACAATAACCAATAGGGAAGAGCAAAATAAATATCAACCAACACTTGAATAGAGATAGAAAACGGGACATATACACAAAGTACAGCTATCTAGCCTTTAAAAGAAAGAAAACACTACCACGCACAAAGCATAAGTGAACCATGGATACTTGATGCTAATGAAGTAAGCAAGTCATAGTAGCATCAATAGCCTAATGGTTGTGTTCATAAGAAGTATCTAAAGTAATCAAATAGGAAGTGGAAAGTTAAAAGGTGTTTTACAGGGACTACAAATTAGGAGTGGACAGGATTATATATGTGTAATGTAAATAGAGTATATACTTACATAGAGATCAATTCCTCAACAATGTGATTATAGTTATTCATTCTAAAGTACATACAGAAAAATCACAGGTGCATTATGCTTAATGCTATGTTTTGTCTAATAAATATTACAAAGAAAACATGGTTATAATTTTGCCATATAGGATTTGAGTTCAGATGCATAAAAAAATTGTGAGCATTTAAAAGAAGTTTCTAAGCATTAAATCATTAAGCAGGAAGCATTCATCTTTGTTGTATACAAAATAAACTTTCTATAATTTAATGACTTCCTTAAATTTTCTGATAAATTATGTAGAGGCCTAAAGAGTAGACTTTCCTTACATAAGACAGAAATGTGGTATTATCTGAACAAGTACTTTTTGCATACAAGATTAAACTATCAAATATGTAGCAAGATTATTTTTAATCCTGAGTAGAATGACCAAGGGCAGATAGAAACTTATTGGAAACATTAAGAATTAGAAAAGTGGTCCATGAAGTGATGAACACAGACATAAGGAATCTGCCTTCACAAATAAAGAAAGCCAACATTTTCCAGGAGTCAGGAAACCCAAGCATGAAGCATGAAACATCTCCTTTGGAGACAACAGAGATACAAAAGCATGGAGAACATACTTTATGACTTGTGGTCCCCAGAACTATGATGATATAGATTTCTCTTTTCTTATATACTCATAAAGTTTATAATGATTTGTTGCAGCAATCCTGGGAACAGATAAACTGGCTTAATAATCTAATAGGTATGGGAAAAGTCTATATTCTCAGAAAATTACTATCGTAATACTAGAAAGTGATAAATCTCGTGGTTCTTTTTTTTAATGGTTGGGTGCTGGCCAGTATTTTTTTTTTAGTATATTTTATGTCTATTTCTTGAGATTGGCCTCTATTAAGCTGAGTAGTGAACATGAGTTAAGAATTCATATCTAAAGCCTCTCCTTTTAACAATGTCTTCAATGAGGAATGAGTGATGTCCTATCAAAAGTCAGAAAAGGACAGAGTTTAAAGAATCATAAACAGGGTAAGATGAAGCTATTTATCACTTCAAAAATATATAAAAATACTGGTTTTAGGAAGGAGCACATATATAAAACAGTTTGTATTATGTATTAAAGACTATGGTCTTTGCCTCTGAATTTGTAGGTATTCATCCAAAACTGTGATATGATACTTGCACATTCATGTTTATTGCTAATCTAGTCACAATTCTTAGGAAGTAAAATCAGTCTAGATTCATATCAGGTACTGAATAGATAATGAAACTGTGTTATATATACGCAATGGAATTACCTGCAACAGTAAAATATAACATATTTGTGGTTAAAGGAATACAACTGGAAAGATTCATACTAGGTGGGAAGTGAGGTTTAGAAAAATAAGCATCACATGTTTTCTCTCATATTTGTAGTCAAGCTTTGAATCTGAAGATTTATATAGAAACGAAGAAACTAAATCAGCCATTCAAAGAATGCTTTAAGGAAGGACTGAGCCTAGAGCATGCATAAAATAAAGGGAGGGTTGTGGAATACTGGGAGTGGAAAGGATTAAATTGTGAAGATATGATCAAGGGTTAACTAAAATGAAAAAAAAAGTGAAAGCCCTATGAAAATGTACAATTTTGTAATTTAATTATTTTTTAACATAACTTTAGCTAGGGTCATTCTCATAGATGCCTCGGACTTTCCATTGTCCTCAGTTCACAGCTTGTCCCAAAGATGTTTCTTCCAATCCAGTTGTCAATCCCAGGACATTCCCTTCCATTCTTCTCCACCTCATCACTCCTGTTTCTATGCCCACACCCTCCCAAACTCAGTCTTTCCTCCATTCACCTTCAATATCTAATCCATTTCCCTTCTTAGTGAGATTCAGATGACACCTCTTGGACCCTCCTTGTTGCTTAGCTTCTTTGTGTTTGTGGTTTGTATTCCCTGACTCATACCCATTTATAAGTGAGCACATACCATGAACGTCTTTCCAGGTCTGAGTTATGTCACTCAGAATGATCTTTTCTAGTTCCACCCAGTTGCCTAAGAATTTCCTTATGTCATTTTTTTCTTACTTTAATTATACTTTCTTTATAAATTTTTTTCCTTTTAAATATCCAAGGCCTTTCCCCTCATGTTTAATATTCATTTTTTTATTTATTGGATATTTTTCTTTAAATTTCAGAGATTATCTTCTTTCCTGGTTTCCCCTCCAGAAACCTCTTCTCCCATCCCCCTGCCCCTTCTTCTATGAAGTTGATCACACCCACCCACCCACGCCTTCCTGCCTCCTCATCCTGGTATCCCCCTACATTGGGATATTAAGCCTTCATGGGACCAATGACCTCCCCTCTTGTTGATGCCCTGCTAGGCCATCCTTTGTTACATAAGGGGCTGGAGACACATGTGTGTACTTAGTCCCTGGAGACTCTAGAGGGTCTGGTTATTTGATAATTTTTATTCTTCCTATGGGCTTGAAAACACCTTCAGCTCCTTCAAAGAAATGGATACATAAAATGTGGTACATTTACCCAATGTAGTTCTACTCAGCTGTTCAAAACAATGACTTCATGGAATTCTGAGTCAAATGGAAGGAACTAGAAACTATTATGCTGAGTAAGGTAACCCAATTACTAAGGAACACACATGGTATGCACACACTAAGTGGATATTAGCCCAAAAGCCCAGAATACCCAAGATACAATTCACAGACTACATAAAGCTCAAGAAGAAGAAAGAACAAGGTGTGGATGCTTCAGTCCTTCTTATAAATGAGAACAAAATACTCACAGGAGGAAATACAGAGACAAAGAAGAATGGAACAGAGATTGAAGGAAAGGTCATCAACTGCCCCATCTGGGATTCATTCCATATATATGTCATTGATTAAAATGGCTGAGTAATGCTCTATTTTGTAAGTTATCTATTCTATTTTTGAGAGACATCTAGGTTATTTCCAGTTTCTGACTATTATGATTAAAGCTGCTATGAACATATTTGCACAAGAAAGTGTACCTGTAGTATAGTAGAGCTTCTTTTGGATATATGTTCAGGAGTGGTATAGATGGTTCTTGTGGTAGATTTATTACCACTTTTCTGCAGAACCACTAAATTAATTTCCAAAGTGGTCTTACAAGTTCGCACTCCCACTAGCAAGGGAGGAGTGTTCTATTTCTTCTGCATAGATGAGTTGTCCCTTGAGTATTTGGTTTTAGCCATTCAGAAAGTGTAAGATGGTCTCTCAGGGTTATTCTCTAATCACTAAGGGTTTTTTTTCTTTATTTTCTTATTGGGTTGTTAGGTTTATCTATGTCTAATTCCTTTAGTTCTTTATGTATTTTGGATATCAGTCTCCTCTCAGATGGAAAGTTGCTGAAAATATTTAATGATTCTGTAGGATGCTGTTTATTCTTTTTACTGTGTTCTTTGCCTTACAGAGGAGGTTTTTCAGTTTTATCAAGTGCCATTTATTAATTGTTGATCTTAGAACATGAGCTGTTTGTATTCTAGTAGTGTGGAATATCAAGTCTGTAACATGTCCTGGAATAGGCAATATTCCCATTGAAGGGACTGGGGCACAAATCCAACCACAAACCTTAAACCTACAATTTATTCTATTTACAAGATGTGTAGGGATAAAAGAGAGAATAGGATTCGAGGAAAGTGCCAAGTGGTGACTGACCCAACTTCAGACCCATTCCATAAGAGAGAACCCCTCCCTGACATTACTAATAATATTCTGCTATACTTCAGACAGAAGCCAAGCAAACCTGTTATCAAAGAGGCTTTATCTAATAGCTGATGGAAAGGGATGCAGAGACCCACAGCCAACCATCAAGTGCATCTTGGGGAATACTTCTGAAGATGTCATGACAGGATTTGTATAGCTAAACTCATGTGAACCTACAAAATCAGCTATCCTAGGTCCACAATTGTATCAAGTAGAATGAACAGCTAATCAGAGAACATGTATGGAATGGACCCATGCCCTCTCTGCATATCTAACAATTGAGCACCTGGGTCTTCATGTGGGACTCATAAAGCAGGGGCAAGAACAGTCTCTGAGTACATTGTCTGACACTGGACCACTTTCCCCTAAATTTGCTCCCTTGTCTAGTCTCAGTTGAAGAAGATTTACTTAGTTTTATGGAAACTTTATATGCCAAGGCCCCCTCTCTTTTGTAGAGGGGAGAGGAATGAACTGGAAGAAAATGATGGAGGGGAAGTTGAAATTAAAATGTAAAGAAAATAAATAATAACTGAATTCATAAAATCATATATATTTCTTTCAACATATTACTAAACCAAAACCTCAAACCAGATTGAGATACCTCCTTACGGTTTCTTGGTTAGTGAGACCACATGACCTCCAAAGCAACACATGCTCACATACTTCATACTTCCTTTGGTTTGCCCATCATAGTTGATGATAAAACCCTATTGCTTCAGAAATCACACATATTATAAGATGTAGTGAGAACAAGTAAGATCTTATGTATAAGTTATTCTCTTGTAGCTAAGTTTTATAGGGTAGAAAGTTGATTGTGTGGGTGGCTTAGAATAAAGAGAAAAAAATTATACTCAACCACAAAGTCTACATATATTAATACCAATGGAACAAAGTTGTATCTGGTATTGCAAGCACAATAAAAACAAATGGCTCAGAGAGTCAAAGGCTTTATCAGGGAACTTAACTACAGCTGGTATAGAAAACAACATAGTAACAAATTCCCTTCTAAATATCTGCACACATACGTAGTTCCTACTCTCTCAAACCTAATCAGATATGCTATTCTTCAATATTTGGACTATAGACAAAACTCGCAGCTATTCATTTCCTGAGAATAGGTATCAGCTCAGTATAAGGCCCCAAAGTAGATATTTAGCAGCTCTATGTATGATTATGGGGTTATACCACTTTCTCCTGATCTATCAACTATTGATAGATTCTACAATGCAGAAGTCATCACATTCACTTATGCACTCACTGGAAAATGCACCAGGAACCAATGGGAAGTTTCCAACTCATGACCTCAGAAGCAAACCTGGTTAAAGTTGGTAGACCAAAAATTAATTAAAATGCATTGGCAAATGTCAGACAGGTAAGAAAATAAGATGATAGAGAGAGAAAGAGAGAGAGAAATCAGAATGTATTTGTACATTATACAGAATTATTATACATGTCTACAAAACAATCAAAAATCTAATTAATGAAAATTAGAAATAAAAATTTAAAAAAAATCAACAAAAACTAAAAAGAAATCTTTTCATTCATGAATTACTACAGGAAACTAATCTATGCCAGGGTAAGAAAAGCAATTACATTACAGGAAGTTCAATTGAAAAGGGACAGGATTTAGATTAGTTTTCAGAATATAATGTAGACATATGAGCTACATAATCCAAGCTGTCACAATTTGCAGCCTGGTTTCATCCTGATGATGGCCAGGGGGCCTTTCTTCCAAACATATATAGCATTACTGATGACACTCTGATCTCTAATGATCAAATTATGGTAACATATATTTCCAATTGTTTCTTTGCTTAGGAGAGGTGTTTTTCATCCCATATGTCCCAGTGAAATGTAACAACAGCATACACAACAGGCATTTCTTTGTGTATATAAATATGGATATGAGAATATGAGAGAGAGAGAGAGCTAGAGAGCGAGAGAAAGAGAGAGAGAGAGAGAGAGAGAGAGAGAGAGAGAGAGAGAGAGAGAGAGAGAGAGAGAGAGAGAGAGAGAGAGAGAGAGAGAGAGAGAGAGAAATCATTTCCAGGTACATTTGTCCTCTTTGAAAGAATAAAGCTAATTTGTGTGCATTAATTTTGTATCTAGCTACTTTGCTGAAAGTCTTTATCAGATGCTGTAGGAGTTTTATGGTGGAGTTTAAAGGTGTCCCTTATGTATAATATTATATCATCAGCAAATAAAAATACTTTGAGCTCTCCAAAAAAGAAAGAAAGGAAGGAAGGAAGGAAGGAAGGAAGGATGGAAGAAAAAAAAGAAAAGATTAAAGTGTGGAATTCCAAAGAATTTTTAAGGGATGAACAAAATAAAACAGAAAATGTATATTAATCCTAAGAAGAAGTGTATAATATTGAAAATTCAAAGAGTTGTCATTAGTGGTAATGACTTAGAGTTTTGGAGAAGAAGTAAATAACAAATAGTCTCAATGTGTTATTTATTGTATATTTTTACTAGGTTCTGTAAAGTATCAGAACATTGGTCAATATTTAAAATGAAGAAAGCAGCCATTTTCTCAAGATGACAATTATATATGCCACAGAAATCTGTTGCTACTGATATTTGCTTAGAAAGTATTAAATCCTTTTCATTTATATAGAGAAATGGGAATGAGGTAAGATTAGAGAGAGAAAAATGAATACAGTGCTTGTGTGGGATGTCCTTACATTCAATTACATATTTTGTGCTTAGGAATGACTTATCTTTTTTAGTATTATGAACTTTTAAAGTTGATACAGATTCTCTGTAGGCATGCAGTCACTAGTTTAAAATAAAATGTTATGTTAAACCAGTAATTGTCTATAGGGTTTATTTTCTCTACCTAAGTAAGAGGAAAATAGCTCCTTGTGGCTGAAAATATTTCAATCAAACTCATCCTCATTCCAAATAGACCACATCTAAACTCAGCATTGAAAATGTACATTAATTCATATACATTTAAAAATAGGTTTTCATGTCTTTTTGCCTATGCCAGGGTACACTTCATTGTTAAAATGGTATACAAGTGAGTCTTACTGTTTATATTTAGCATATATCATGCATTGAACAATGCAAATAATTTAACATTTTAATGTTCAGGAGAAGGAAGTAAAATTACTCTCTAAACCTATCAAAAGGAGAATGGGATCAAACTATCCTTTCAGTGTATGCATCCCTATATTATTGACCATCACAACTGAGGACACAGAATATGCATATACCTTGTTTAATAGGTCAAAATCCATTTTTCAAATTAAAAGTTAGTATAAACAAATGTAATAAAATGCCTTTTCATCTTATGGGATCTTGAAAGTACTTTTGAGAGTTAGATCCTATGGAGTTGGTGTGAATTCTGTCTGTGACAGCTATCAAAGGACCTCTGTACCTTGATCTGTTCTCTAGATGACATTCATACATGATACCACAGCATACTAAAATTATTCCCCATATTTGTAGAGACAGTTACAAGGCCTATGTTTAAGCCTTGTTCTGAAGGTCAGACAAAATTTTGATGTAAAATTCTCAGTGGTCTGTGATAAAAAGTACTCTGTTATTAAGATTATATTAACAATTGTGGGTTATCCTGAAACTTCAATATTAGTTAATATCTTATATGAAAATGCCTTTTGATGAATTTTAAGGCACTGTAAGGAGGTCTGATGTCTATAAATATCCAGAGGGAGTGGACACTATACACCCTAGACTCAGGACAATCATGGAGTAAGAAACATGCCCTATTGTAATCTGACCAACATGTGTGACATATTTTGAGAGTAGAGACAGCTAAGTAGAGACACATGGCAATACATGTATTGTTTAATGATATCATTTAAAGGGTATTTCATGGCAGATGAAACAAAATGATAGAATGGGAAGCCTTGGCTTAGATTTGGATAATAGTGCTGTCTAATGTTAGGAACATTACAATCTATCTTTGAGCTATGCTATTTTATTGAAATTAATCCATTAACACCAAATTTGCAAGATTTCTTTATGTTCAAATATAAAGATATTTAAAATAATGAGTTCACAGTGACATGAGGAATATCTATTTTAAATGTACTTTAATCACTCAGTTGTACTTGAGAAAAAAGCTCCCTCCATTCTTTCTCCTTTCTTTCCTTTTAAGTTCCTTTATTTATTTACATTTCAAATGGTACCTCTCCCTTCTCACTTCCCCTTCCCCCCACCACTTTCCTCACTTCATCCCTTCCCAATTTGCTTCTAAGGGGATCCTCCTCCACCCGTCACACATATATCTGCATATCACCCTTGACAGCAGACCTCCTTTACTGGGTCATCAAGTTTCTACAGGATTAGTGATTAGGCACATATTCTCCCACTAAGGTGACACGGTCCATGGATCATGCATGCTCCTTGTTCAGTGGCTTAATCTCTGGAAGCTGTGAGGCGTTCTGGTTAGGGGATACTGATGTTTTTCCTATGTAGTTACAATTTTCTTCAGATCCACAGTCCTTCCTTTAATTCATTCATAGTCGGTCCCAGACATCAGTCCAATGGTTGAATGTAATTTTAACTGTCTCAATCATATGCTAGAAGTACCTCTCAAAGGACTAGCCGCACTCTCTGCAAGCACAATATAACACCAGTAATAGAGTCAGGGTTTGTATAGCGCTAATAAAGAGTTTTTTTTTTTTTTTTTTTTTTTTTTTTTTTCCAAATTGGGCCTCTGACTGAATGCCTTTCCTTTAATTTCTGCTTTATTTTTATTTTTTTTATTTTTTGTCTCTGTATTTTTTTTACATGGGGACAATTCTGGGTCAGAACTTTTGAGTATGGGTGGGTAGTCCCAAGCCTCAACTAGAGAGGCCTCTATCTACAGGAGTAGTAGGTTCTGTCTCTCCACTGCTGGGAATTTTGGCTAAGGTTATCTCCACTGAGTCTTGGGATCCTCTCACCAAGAGCATTTTCAAATTAGTTATTACTCAAAACAAATTTATACAGGGGTTCTTTGAGTTGAGAAACAAAAAGCCATCAGTCTGGCTGTTATGAGAGCTGCATAACCCAAACCCACACCATACCTACTCACTAGCTGGTAATTGCTTTTTTATTTTCTGTCTTGCTTTCCAGAAACTAGCCTTGAATACTTGGCCTCATTAAACAGTTCTGCAATTTTAAACAGAATAATCATAGAAGAGCAGAATGTTCAATATGAGATCTACTGTCAAGATAATGTTATCTAAGTTTTCTCCATAACTTTCATTTATCCACATATGAGCATTTAATTGTTTATACAAAAAATACCTGTTTTGTGCAAAATATAAAAGAGCAGAAAACACAGAATTGAACATTTGTGATTTCTATGTATATATCTTTCCAATTGCTCATTTATCACACTACCGGGCTAAATTTATAGTTTCCCATAATTACTATATTTTAAATTGCCAATCTTTTTTTTGTGTCCATACATTTTTATTTTATTGTTAATTTTGTTTTGATATAATGTCTCATGTAGACCATGCAGTCTTGATTTCAAGATGTAATTTAGAAAAATTTTGAACTTTCATGCTCTTGCCTTTGCCTTTTAGGTTCTGAGATTGTGAGTAATCATGAGACATGTGCCTAACTAGATACTCATATCTTATATGTGTGGTGCTGGTGTGATTAATCATATGGTGAAGGATAAGCTTCCACCAGAGAAGACATTTGTAAGACCATTTTGTAAGCTCTTTGGCTCCTATTTCTGTATTATAAAGATAATCACATCATGAAAAGACTTTAAGATTCAGAGGTTGGGTTACATTTTCTAGAATTTCTTAGATTTTATATGTGTCTTCTATATCCTTATGATAGAATACATATGACATAGAAATATGCTTTAAAACATTGAATTGTCCTGCCTCCATTTCTGCAGTTCATTTGCTCATAGGACCAGGAAAAGTAACTAAGATGTAGTCTTTCACATAGTCATTTTTCAATTTGATTATATTGTGGCAATTGCACAATATATTGGCCATAGTCACTGAGGTCATATATAAGAACTATTATTAGAATGGAGTAGGTATCCAACAGTGATCTTGTTAAAGTATATATGAAACAGACACCATAGCCTTAAATGAGAGAAGTATGAAACTCATGAACAATGCTATTAACAGTGCAATACCCAAAGATGTCACAGAGCTTCCTTCTAAAGGATTAGAATTCAGATGGCTCTATATTCCTTATTTTTGCCCATTTATCTCTTGTAAATAGTCTTCCGTCCTTCCATTCTCCTCAGTGTGCTCATCAACCTTCACTCTGCCAGAGATTCATTTCTCCTTTATTTTCCTTCAGAGATGTTCACTGCCCGGATGTCATTCAATATCATAACAACTAACTATAAGACAATGCACAAATCCTCAAATCAAGGCTGAGCAAGGCAACCCTGTAGAAGCAAAAAGATGACAAAACCAGGAGAAAGACCTGATGACATCACACTCCCAGTTAGGCTTTCCACAAGAAGCTCTACAATCTTAAACATGACCAAATGAAGATAAATCCTTACATCGGCTTGGAACAACACAGAATGGCAAGCCATTACACCCCACTATTAAATCAGAAAATCTAGAATTTGACATAGAAATCTGTTTCCCTAAGTCTTCTGTGTGATTCTGAATCATGTGCAGACTTACTTGACATTCTTATAAAGTATGAAGTACTAATACACACGCATGTACTTACCTAAAATATAGTGACATAAATACTACATCAAGTCATTATTTTTAAACCTTTAAAAAAAAAACTGTCAAGCAGAGTTTTGTGGATTCACACTGTGACAGTTGACTGAAATGTGTTATGGAGAAAATTTATTCAACATAAACACAACGGAAACAAGAGGGAGCCTATATAATTTTGCAGCCTGGAAAGTTGTTAAGTGTTCTCAGCTCAGAGACAAAAGAGATAGAGAGACTCGGGGAGATTTTTAAGTAATAGCATAAACAGACATGGTAAGGAACATCTTGTCAATAGAAAAATAATTGAAAATTTTCAGTATAACTGGGTAGGATGGTTCATTGCTGCAGAGCTAGCACTGAGGAAGCTAAGTCAGAAGGCTTATGTCAAGTACAAGACCAGATTCATCTGCACAATATTTTCTAGGCCATCCAGTAACACAAAGCAAGACCATGACCAAAGCAATGGAATTTATAACAACAAAATTTTTATTGAGAAAAAAAGTACTGATATTGTCAGTTTTAGGATGATTTATGCAGCAGTATAGCTGGTATTCTCTCTGTGTACATATATACATGCATACATTCTGTATAGATTAAATGGTACTAATGCCCAATATGGTCCTCCATTTTTTTCTGTTGACCATTGTGGGAAGATTTATATAATGTTTAAGAAGAACATGTGTTGTTATGAGTCAGATGATATAGTTATCCAAGATGTCAGAGTAAATATCAGATTACATGAGACTGTTATCTGAAAGATAACATGTAAGAGTATATAAACAGAAAGCTACACCTTGGGAGGAAGAGCTCAAGGAAAGGGGACCAATAGAAATGAGAGAGCAGAAAGCAGTATAAATGACATGTATATTCATGAATTCAAAAATTCATGAATATTTGGAACAGAAGGAGCCAGAAAATATATTATAACCTCAAAAATTCACTGTGTTTTACTTCAACACACAAGTGAGGTTCCATCTCTTAGTGTACACCAATTCCATACAATGACAATGATCACCTCCAGAAAACTATGATCACCTCCCCCATGGAAGTTATTTTCATAAGAGGAAACTGCTACTGGAGTAAACTAAATTTCCCTTTGCATACTTACCTGTTTATATTATATTGTGTTTGACATCTGGATGTACATAACATGCTACATTTTCTTATTGAAGTATATTAATTTTAAAATTTATTTGCATAACATAAAATTATTTACTTTCTTTCATATATATCACTTAGCTTTTTAATTTATTTGTCCTCATTACCACATCAGCTGCTTTCCTTTACCTACTTTGTATTTTTGCTAGTTAGCCCACAACCAGTCTTGAAGTATACAAACATATTCCATATATTAATTTTGCTTGTACAAAAAATGGAGTGATAACAGGCTGGCATGATCCTGACACTGTATTGCTATTAAAGATTTCAGACCCAAAGTTTTGGCTGATGACCAGAGTGAGATCTTTATTACCCAAAGCTGGGTATAACTTCCTCAAAGGCAATTGAAGCACTTCAGATGTGTTGAAGACTTTTCCTGGGGCTGAATAATTATAGTTTGAAAATGCCTTCAATTTCCCATGACAATTTTGGAGAATCTAATGATGGCAACGTGAAGGAGATTAATAGATTATTGATTGAAATGGTTTGTAATGCCTTAGTGAATTAGATTTGGTTTCTTCATTGAGATCAGGTTATTGCCATACATCTTCTAGAAAATCAATAAAACAAACAATGCCATGAGCTAGTCTCATGGATACTTCTCTCTGACTTTGTCAAGTCTAGGCATATGTAACTCTAGCAATGGAGAATAGAAAGGACAGAGCACTGATCAGAGAAATCACTCTAATTGGGCATAGGACTAAAGTATGGCAATTATTATATGTTTTAAGAGAGATATAAAATTTGGTAGCACATGATTTGCCCTCTGGAATAAGTGACCTTACAGAATTCTCTTCACTTTGAGCCCTCCAAATGCTAGAATGATGGTATTGCCAGACACAATCTAATGACTCTCTACTTCACATCAACTTTCCTAAGCAGTTCAGAACACTTAGCTTCTTGACCAACTCCATCACTTAGAATTGTCAGATGGTGTATCACTGTTTTTTTAAAGTTAAAATCTAGGAATAAACTGACTACTGTTCATGCTGTCTTCACCAATTAATTGTTATAACTATATGATCAGCTTCTAAAATATTCTATCTATCCATTTTACAAAACAGTTGACTTTAATCCTAATTTATATCCTATAGTAAAATAAAATGAGCAGTCTTTGGTAGTCATTCATATCATGATAATAGTTATTTATTATTTCTGTAGCAGAACATGAATGATAATAAAGCCAAATCATTATTCCAGCAAGGTCATAAACAATAACATAGAGATTTATTGTGCATCTTGTGATGTTGAAGTGTTAATTTGTAATCCATTTTTATTTCTCACTAGTGTTTGATTCCTTTTCTAATACCATAATCAAAACCTTTGATTGGCACACTCCTAATCGAAAACTCAACAATTATTCTCTTTTGATCTTAGAATTCATCCAGTGTCCTTTTATTTAAAAAATGATATGAGGAATGGAAATGATTGGCTATACACTTCAAGTACTAAGTTCTTTCTAAGGAAATATTTGGTTTTGTTTCTGTTTTTTTATTTTTTATTTTTTTTACTTTTAATAATTCAGAGCCCTAAATAAGAAATTGTTCTCAGTTACAATTGGCTGTTCAATGGGTTTATCTGATACTCGGCCTTCTGCCTAAAAAGTACCTTTTCCTACCTCCTTCTCTATTAGTCTTCACCCCTTCCCATCTGCAGGCCCCTGTCATGTGTTTGACTCATGTTACTAGTAAGTCAAGCGAGGCAATGCCTGAGGATTTAAGTCCATGTTTCTTTTACACATGTCTTTAACTTTAAATTATTACACTGGATTCTATGTCTGCTCGAAGACTTCTTGAATAGATAGGAACCAGTATGAATAACCACTGACATGAGCTCAGATCTAGAACTTGCTTCACATAGATGTATGGGAAAGGATAAATGGTGCTTGATGTGCTACCCCAGCACAGAATGTCCTTACTTCATCCTTTTTCCTATTCTTCACATACTGTTGCTTATAACATCACCAAGTCCCTCCCATTTTGTACACCATTCCCCCTCCTTCACAGGAAAATCCAAGACAACCACTCTAACAAATGACTCCAAAATTAGATTACTTGAAACCTTAGTGTTTAGCTGTCACTCATAAAAATATTACTAAGTGAGCTTTGCCTCTTAGCGACGCTTCTCTGAGTAATTCAGATTCAGGTGCCCAAATTTCATATTATATAACTGTGCTGTTACAAAGACCCTTAGCACATAATGCTTCCAATCTTAACTGACTGAAGCCAATGTGCACTGAATTTAGAGTAAAAATCAGGGCATGAGTATTTTGCTGAATAACAGCTACAAACACATTGAGAAAAGTACATAGTAGTCTCTACGATAAGCTCATCATTGCCACATTTATAAAAATCCATAAAACCTTTGAAGTTGATTATATTCACATATAAAACAACCACATTGTATTGTCTAAAGCTTCAACTATGCTGCTGTGAAAGCTATGCAAGAGCCTGAAAAAACTGGGCCATCAAAAGGGTAAGTCAAGATGCAAAGAGAAAAATAGCAAAGGTATCTGAACAGATGCACTGCAAATGATTGTGAGACATCTTGAGAAATTCTTCTTGAAATGTTTCATTTGTCTTTTAGCATATTCCCCTCCATTATTTTATCTTACAGAAATGTATCACTATATAAAGCCTTTTAAAAACATAGTTGGTGCATGGAAAGGAATCAAAAGCCATTGTTAGAGGACAGACATAAACATAACTTGGCATTGAAAAATGGTGAATGAAATAAAGCAGTAGATAAAAGTATAACACCATAGATTGGTTAACAACTGATATTCTTACATGGAAGGTTTTTCGCATAATCATAAAGAGTACATACTAAAGGTACAACCCACTTTTTTTAAAGGATTAAAATTTTTGTAATTATAGGTATACCATTTTCAGTTTTCATATTCTCTATCCAAACTGTCCCACAATCTTTTCTTCCTTTCTTTTAAATTCATTGCATCATTTGGTATTGTTTTTTATATACATACATGCCTATTTATATACATTCATAGTTCTTTAACACTCAGTTTTATAAGCTACTTAGTCTATATAATGTTACATATGTATGCATACATATATTTTTAAGAGCTTACTATTTAGTATTGGATAACCAGTTGACATGTTCTTCCCAGGGGAAAACTATTTCTACAGCTTTCAGCATCGCATAGCTTGCCTGTGCTTCTTCTTGTGGGTTTCAGGCTTCCTGAATGTTCTCTGTTCACTCTATCATGTTTACTGTTGTCCTTGTTAGTTCATCTGTAGAAAATCATACTGATGAACCTCAGTGGTTGTATCATCTGACATTTCAATGAACCACAATCTCACAGCAAACTACCTGATCTTAAAATCATCCCATCTCCTTTTATGAAATGATCCCAGAGGTTTCTCCTTTAGACAGATAGTGTAGATATATCAGTTGGAACTGAACTCCACAACTCTGTATGTTGATAAGTTTTGGTCTTTTTGTCATGATTTCTATCTTTTGCAAAAATAACTGCATCATCATTTCAGTGGATTAATAGTAGAAATAACAAAACCTTTATTAGTTTTTTTTTTTCATAATGATCAAATTTGCAAGTTCTTTGCCAGTGGATCAGTAACTGCATTCTTAGTCATTCCAGGATGGTATTAGGTTTCATTATTTGTGCAGCCAACTCTCAGAAACTTGATACCTTGTGGGGATGATATTTGTTAGATTAATCTCTGATGCATAGAGATATAGGTTATCAGGGATGCTCTCTTTTTATGAAGGAACTTAATGAATTGCTAGGGCACTATATAGAAACTATATATATTTGGTGTTTGATTTATTAGCCTGTAAGACTCTCATTCTTACAAATTTCTACTATTGTTTTACACTTCTGTTTTTTCCCCTTCTACCTTTAAGGATTCATGTGAATTCCTTGGGCTTTCTCAGATAAAACAGTATTATTTCTTTGCCTCCATTATGTTTATTTATCTACATCTGTTAATTCCCGACCCCATGGAGAGCAATTCATTATTTGATGCCAGAGGTTAAGATGTGAACTTCTCTACTTCTCGATGTAAAGCATTCTTCATAAAATCACAGCTAAATGAGACTTATAAACCACAACAACATATTTCTAATATAACCTAAGGTATCATCACACAAATGGAAGGGGAAATAAAAAATTATTTCATCAAAGAATAGTTTGGCAAAAGAAATATATAATATGTGTGTTAACTTTTGCTTTCCTTTTTCAGGGAATATTGCAAACTCCAACCTTTATGTTCTAGCCATAGTGGAAAAATCAAGATAGCCTGAAAGACGAGAACAGCAAAGGAAGGATAAACATGGGAAATGGAGAGAAAGCAATGTCAGCATTGTGCGTCAGAACAAGAGGAGAATGTGATGTGACTGGAGTTTTCCCTTTCCACTGTTTGCAAGGGTAGCTGAGTTTTCCACTGCTTGCCCTCCTCTCAAAATAGATTATGAGTACCCTAGAGCTCGTCTGCAGTGAGAATTGGTTAGTGACACATGAAAACCATACCCTGAAATGTACTCAGCTTTCCAGTGGCTGAGTGATGAGAATGTGTGCCTTGAAAATGGCTGTTCCCCTTTTCAGAACCCGCCATGATCAGTTTGCAAATATATTATGGGCATACTTTAGTACTCACTTCTTTTATTTTAATTTTAATTTTTTATCAACTTTATTTTTTTAAAAAAGGAGATAAATCTACAGATTTTTTAAAAGCATTTTTGCATAAAACTATATGAAGATATATTCGTCAGTATTGATTTTTGAAAGGTTTGATAGTATGCATTGAAATCTTACTAGTTAAAATGAGCCTAAAATACATGTAAAACAAAACATAACATGTACTAACTTCTTAAGAAGCATCATTTCTGTTATACTCCTAATACCTAAAAACATACCCATAGAAGACTTCAGTACCATGAAATGTTCCTGAGCATGATAGAATCCTAATCTCAAATCATTCCTATTCATTTAGTCTTTTTTTTAAACGACTTTATTTTACAAAACAAAGATAAATGTACAGATTTTAAATATTTTCTGCTTGAAAATATACTTTTTTGTGAGTACTGTTTTTTCAGACATTAAAATAATTTTTCACATAAAACCATGTGAATATATTTTTTTTTAGTCAGTACTTGATTTTTTTCAAGGGCCCAACAGTACGCATTGAAAACCCAATAGTTACAATAAGCATAAAGTACATGCAAAACAAAACGAAACATGGAAACAGTCAAAGTCTTCTTGTTTGTAAATATATGTATATTTTTTTTGTTTTCTTTATTTCTTGGACTTCATACAGTCTGTGAGTTGTTTCTGGGGGAGTGCAAGCCTCTGGGGTTAGCATCCCACTATCAGTGACTGCATATTATGTCTGTTCTTTAGTGACTGGGTTATCCAACTCAGGATGATATTCTCTAGATGCAGCCATTTTCTTAAAAATTTGGTTAAGTCATTGTTTCTGGTGGCTGAGTAGTATTCCATTGTGTATATGTACCACAATTTTTGTATCCATTCGTCTTCTGAAGGACATCTGGGTTCCTTCCAGCTTCTGGCTATTATAAATAGAGCCGCTATGAACATTGTGGTGCATATATCTTAGTTGTGTATTAAAGTGTCTCTGGGGTATATGCCCAGAAGTGGAATAGCTGGGTCTTCAGGTAGTACTATATCCAATTTTCTGAGGTATCGCCAGACAGATTTCCAAAGTGGTTATATTAGCTTGAAACCCCACCAACAGTGGAGAAGTGTTCCTCTTTCTCGGCAGCCTCGCCAGCATCTGCTGTCATCTGAGTTTTTGATCTTGGCCAATCTGACTGGTGTGAGGTGGAATCTCAGGGTTGTTTTGATTTGCATTTCCCTGATGGCTAAGGATGTTGAGCACTTCCTCAGATGTTTCTCGGCCATTCGGTGTTCCTCAACTGAAAATGTTTTGTTTAGCTCTGTACCTGATTTTTTAATAGGGTTATTTGATTCTCTGGTGTCTAGCTTTTTGAGTTCCTTGTACACCTTGGATATTAGGCCTCTATCTGATGTGGTGTTGGTAAAGATCTTTTCCCATTCTGTTGGTTGCCGTTTTGTTTTCTTGACAATGTCTTTAGCCTTACAGAAACTTTGCAATCTCATTAAGTCCCATTTGTTAATCTTTGACCTTAGAGCTTGAGCCATTGGTGTTTTGTTCAGGAAATTTTCTCCTGTACCTATGTGTTCTAAGGTTTTCCCTACTTTCTCATCTAATAGTTTCAGTGTATTTGTTTTAATGTGGAGATCTTTGATCCACTTACACTTGAGCTTTGTACAAGGAGATAAGAAAGGGTCTATTTTCATTCTTTTGCATGCTGAGTGCCAGTTGGACCAGCACCATTTGTTGAATAGCCTGTCCTTTTTCCATTGAATGTTTACTGCTCCTTTGTCAAAAATCAGGTTACCATATACATGAGGGCTCATTTCTGGATCTTCTATTCTATTCCATTGATCCACATGCCTATTTCTGTACCAGTACCATGCAGTTTTCACCACAATTGCCTTGTAATATAGCTTGAGGTCAGGGATAGTGATTCCCACAGATGTTTTTTTGTTGTTTAGGATTGATTTCGCTATTCTATGTCTTTTGTTATTCCATATGAAATTGCACATTGATCTTTTCAATTCCATGGAGAACTGGGTTGCAATTTTGATGGGGATTGCATTGAATCTGTAGATTGCTTTTGGTAGGATGGCCATTTTTAAGATGTTGATTTTTCCAATCCATGAGCATGGGAGATCTTTCCATTTTCTGAGGTCCTCCTCAATATCTTTCCTAAGTGGTTTAAAGTTCTTGTCATACAGGTTTTTCACTTGCTTAGTTAGAGTCACACCAAGGTATTTCATAGTTTCTGTAACGATTGTGAAGGGTACGTTTTCCCTAATTTCTTTCTCCACATGTTTGTCCTTTGAGTACAGGAAGGCTACTGATTTGTTTGAGTTAATTTTGTATCCAGCCACTTTGCTGAACTTGTTTATCAGCTGTAGGAGTTATACATGGTTGAGTATATATTTTTAGAATAAATTCTACTCCTTGCTTCTTTATCTTTTCTAGGTATTATCTTTTGTATCTTCTCTTATAATGTAGCTTGTCAGAAAATTAATATAGACAAATCAAATATCTACTTCTTTTTCAACATATGAACATTTTTTATTACTTTATCCTCTAAGTTCTTTGATTCTGAACATAATTATAAATTGACTCACAACCCTCTTCTACTATAACCCAAACAAAAACTTCTGTATCTTTTGTTTTAAACACATTTAATCATTTATTATTTAAATTATTTAATTTTACACTTGTAAACAATGCATTTTGTTTTTTTCAAACCCTATTGACTATGTGTGGATGACTGTTGTGACATCATTGGGTATGGGAAAACCTCCAGTGGCCACACATCTCCAAACAAAGGTGACTCCCATGGCAGCCATTAATGACAACTAGATGTTCAGCTAGGAGAGAGGAGTTTGGGATCCTACCTCTTTATATGTTGTGATTTTGGTTGTCTTGGGTTTGAATTGGAAACCATAACTATTGTGAATTGATTTTGGGCTCAGTTATGTCATGTACAGTAAAAAAAAAAATATAATCACCATCTCATTCTTTCTACACAGGCTTCCATGACGTAAGTTCATCTTCTATTCTCTGATACCTGAAAGGAAAGAAGCTAAATATATGAATCAACTATAGCTAAACACTCACTATCACTTTTTCTCAGAACTTTGAACATTATCCACAATCAACTGCAAAATAAGCCTCTCTGACAAAGATTGAGTTGAAAATGTACTAACGGACACATGTCCAAACATGAAATGTTAACTAGACCATTAGTCTGTATATATATATATGTGTGTGTGTGTGTGTGTGTGTGTGTGTGTGTGTGTGTGTATGTATGTGTGTGTGAGCATGTGTGTGTGTGTTTGTATAAATATAATTATAATAATTGAAGATCAACATTAATTTAGAAGGAAGGTCTTATATGAAGTGCTGGAGATGGAGAAGAGGACATTATTGACACAGATGCAGTGTTCTTGTATAAAGGTATTAAAATAACTTACGTTTAAAAGGTAGTTTGATAATATAAGCTCTCTTTTAAGGTTCCATATTCAAACAGAAAAAGAGTTGGTTTCTTCCATCATGGTCAAGCCTCCATTTCACCAGGGCTACAATTTAATTGGGTCAGGGCTATAATATACAGAGTATGGCACAAGGTAAGTAAACAGGTGTCATTTCTTCGGAAGGTTCTCAGATCATAGGTTCCAGCACTATGAAAACTAACCAGCAGAGAGAACTTTTGGGAGAACTGGATTGACCACTCTTTCAACCTTCCTCTCATATAATTTATTATATATTTAACATTACATTTTACTATATTATATTATATCATATTATATATGGTGTATTGTTTTACAAGAAGAAAAGGAGTGCAGGGACCTCTACATCTGGTAACTATGACAAAGAACTTGCCTTTCTAATTCAACACAGGATTATTCTAATCTTAGGCAACTTTTAAAAAATAATACAAACACAGAGTAGAAGGTTGGGTATTTTCCATCAGAAATTATTATTTGAATTAAATAAATTTCATTTCATTTTTAGTAAGATGATATAGACCCATTTCTTAATGTTTATGTATTCATATAGAGAAATAAGTGTTTTCAGTATTTTATTTATACATTTATAAGTTGGAAAAGACATTTGAATAACAAAAACAAAAGTAACATATGATCCTTTGTACTGATTTTTTTTTCTATTTCTAACAGGTTTGACTTAAAATTGTAAATAAACTAAACAAATTCAGATGGTATGAATTAATCAGAAATGTACATGACAGGAAAATGTAAAAATTAAGCCAGAAGACACAAGCATTGGGTATAAAAATGCCTGTAGTTAGGCAGAGAGTCGCCTCTAATAAAACTAAGTCATATAGACAGTGGGCATCTGCAGGTTACCACATGCTTTATAGGAAGGACCTGGGGAATGATAGAATACAATAGCAGTCAAGGCAGGACTAATGCTTTTTGGGATATAACACTAATTAAATAAAATTATATCACATATATCTGAGATATTAGACCTCTTTCAAATACTGTTTTTATTTTTATTTTTTACATTTCCACAAACTGAAGACTCAGTGGAAAAATTCTCCTTGACTACAAAAATTTTGCTCTTTGTTCCTATCATCCTTCACCAGCATATGATTTCTAGTTACATAGAACTAACATGAACAGTTTAATAATGTTTATATGTGTTTTATTGGATGTTTCATGTATTTATATTTCAAATGGTATCTCCATTATCCCCTCTCCCATCTGCCCTCAGACTCTTCTCCTCCTTATATGAAGATGCTCCCACTCCCACCCACCCACTCACACCTCAACACCCTGGCACATCCCTACACTGTGGAAATAAACTGTCACAGGACCACAGGCTTTTCCTCCTATTTGTGGTAGACAATGCCTTTTTCTGCTACAATGCAACTGGAGCATGGTCCCTTTGTGTGTACTCTTAAATGTTGGGTTAGTCCAGGGAAGCTCTGGGGGTCTGGTTAGTTGATATTGTTGTTATTTCTATTGTGTTGCAAACCCTTTAGCTCTTCATTCCTTTCCCTATCTCTTCCACTGAGGTCCCCATGTTCAGACTGATGGATAACCGCAAGCATCTTAATCTTGTCAGAAAGACTCTAGTAAAGCCACTCAGAAGACATCCATAACTGACTCCTGTTATCAAGCACTTCTTGATATCAGCAATAGAGACTGGGTTTGATGGCTCCATATTGCATGGATCTCAATATGAGGCAGTTTCTGGATGACCTTTCCTGATAAGAGGATCCTAGCCCAAAAGCTTGGAATACCCAAGAAACTATTCACAGATCATATAAAGATAAAAAAAAAAAAAGAAAAAAAAGAAAGAAAGAAAGAAAGAAAAAAGAAAACAGAAAGAAAGAAAGAAAAAAGGAGAAGACCAAATTGTGGATGTTTTAGTTCTTAGGAAGGGAGAAGAAAATACTCACAGGAGAAAATAAAAGGACAAAGCGTGGAGCAAGGAATGAAGAATGGGTCATCCAGGGACTGCCTCATCTGAGGATCCATCCCATATGCTGCCACCAAAACCAGTCACTATTGCTGATGCCAAAAAGTGTTTACTGACAGAAGCCTTGACATGAATATCTCCCCAGAGGCTCTGCCAGAGCCATACTGATACAGCTGATAATTCTTACAGCAAACCATGGAAGTGAGCACTGAGACCCCAACAGAAGAGCTAGAGAAAGGACTGAAGTCCTGAGAAAGGTTTTGTCACCTCATGGGAAGAACATCAATCTCAGCAAACCAAACTACCAGAGCTCCAAGGGAGGAAAACATAACTAGCGATTATACATGGAAAGACCTATGGCTATGGTTACATATGTAGCAGATGAGTTTTGTCTGGGATAAATGGGAGGAGAGGCCTTTGGTCCAGTGAAGGGGAATGCCAGGACAATAAGGTGGGAGTGGCTAGTTAAGATTGGGAGCATCTTTAGGGAAGCAAGGGGAGGGGGCAAGGGAAAGGAGAGAACAGAAAGGGGATAACATTTGAAAAGTAAATATTTAGAATATACAATAAGAATAATAAAAGGAGACGTCATTATCATCCTGAGTGAGGTAACCCAGTCACAAAAGATTACACAAGGTGTGGACTCACTGGTAAGTGCATATTAGCCTCAAATCTCAGAATACCCAAGAAGCAATTAACAGACTATATGAAGCTCTAGAAGAAGGAAGACCAAAATATGGATGCTTCAGTTCTTTTTAGAAGCAGTTACAAAATTTTCATGGATGGAAATAAAGGGACAAAAAATGGAACAGGGACCAAGGAAAACATCTAGTGATTTTTAATGCTATGAATTAGAATGAACACTATAATATCACATACATATAATATGTATAATATACATAAAATATTATGTATATGATCATGTGTGAGAAAGATTATGTTCAAAAATAATATTTCACAATTTAATACACTTAATCTTTTTGCCAATTTTTTTTCTCCATTTACATGTGAGGAAGAGGAGGCAAGATTTTTATAACCAGCAAAACAAAACCACATTACTTCCCATGCAATACCCATGATCACAAAATATTTGAACTTTTACCCATATTAAAGTCAAATAATAGTATTGATACTTAGAAATTTGTGCATGTGTGAATGTGTGCATGTAACATTTATATCATATAACCTTATATTCACATATATATTTATCATATGTATGCTTGTAAATAGTTTAAAAATTAAGTTCACAAATGTAATAGATTTCATAAAAATTCACACAATTACAGACTCAGTTTTTTAATGTAAACTTCTTGAATTCTCAGAGATGTCACCGATAGGACCAGCAATTATTAGATGTTAAGTATCTGGAGTTAATAAAGATTGGTTTTCAGGATTATGTAATAGTTTGATTTGTAAATTGTATGTCATCCTGCCTAGGAGGCAAATATGTTCCATATGAAAGACAAGGAAATGAATCATCCTACAAATAATATCAGGGGATGCTACAAATTACAGAAAAATAAGAGAGCAAAAATTACAGAAAAGATAATGAAGATAACCTAA
Source organism: Micromys minutus (assembly GCF_963924665.1). Taxonomy (NCBI): domain Eukaryota; kingdom Metazoa; phylum Chordata; class Mammalia; order Rodentia; family Muridae; genus Micromys; species Micromys minutus. The sequence continues at coordinate 11,627,925 of NC_137963.1, read as the reverse complement.
AAAACAGTGACAACAAATAAATATGAAGGGAGAATGTTGGTTAATGCAGAAATGAAAGTCAACTAAGGGTGGGAAGGATTCTCCTCACGGCAGTACTGAAGCTGTTCAGGATGAATTTTCCATTTTTCTGAATAAAACTTTCGTGATTACAACTTGACAATAATACAAGTTAGGTAATTACAGTCCCGGGCAAGAAGGATAACCCAGGGATGAAAAGATACAAAGAGCAAACAAAGAATAAAAAGCAGATGATCTGACTATCCTGGAAAAAAATTGTTTCTACAAAAAATATGAGGAGAATTACAGAAAGGCAGAAATATAAACAAAGTGTCACAAAGCCTGTTCTTACCACCAGCCAAAAAACATAACACGTTGATTGAATGACAGCTTATTAAATAATTTATTGTGTTAAATAGGAGATACTTTTGAGGAAACATAATAAACAGTTGCCTGGTTTTTAAAATAATATGAAAATATTTGAGCAATTTAAATTAAAATAGAATTCACAATATATTTTTTTTTTCAATTTTTGAGACCTGGTCTCAATAAAATGCTTATCATGGCTTAAGACTACTCTTTAGCTAAAACAGACATCTCTTGAAAGTATATATAATTCTCTATATTAGTGAGGAATATAGGATCATATTTTATACTTTAATTCAATTTGCTGCAAATTTCATGTTGCCATTGTTCCTACTTGCTGTGTAATAGCCCATTGTGTAAATTTAGCACATATTCTTTGCCTATTATTTGGTTGAGGGACATCCATTTTGTTTAGATTTTCCAATTTTGAGAAGTATAGATTTCTGAATTGAGAGCTAATGATTCTTTGGATTTCCTCAGTGTCCGTTGTTAGGTTCTCCCTTTCTTTTTTGATTTTGTTAATCTTAATGTCCTCTCTCTGCCTTTAAATGACAACCACTAAGATTTTGCGTCTCTTGTTGATATTATCAAAGAACTAACCCCTCTCTATCTTTCTGTCTTCCATCTAGAGTAATTTGTCTGTAGAGAACTAAATTAGATGTCTAGTATGATTAATTTCAGAGAAAAAAAATCTGAGAATGATATACATGTGTTAGTGTGTGTGTGTGTACATGTGTGTGTACGTGTGTGTGTACATGTGTGTGTGTGTTATATGCCAAGTATATGTATGTTTGGGTATAGATATATGTAAGTACACATGTACGCTTGCATGCATAGAGGTAATTAAGGTTGTTTTGTATCTTAGTCCATTATTCTACAACAAATTTCTTTGAGGTGGTATTTATAATTGAACTTACATCTGAGAATACTCGTTATGTGTTCTACCATAAAGATATTTGTAACACCAAGTTTATTGTGACTGTATGTACTACAACAAGAAGATGAAATACTCCTGAGTCAGCAGCTGAGAGATGGGTAATGAATATCTTTTACATACACACAGTAGAATAATATTGTTCAGGCTTAAAGAAAAAATAAATCTTATTTTTTTTAAAAAAATGTACTTAGCATGTACAATATTGAGTGTGTTCACCCAATGTCATAAAAAATAAAATATACAAATATTTCCTATGATAATCTATATGGTGATGTATGTATTTATGTAAACAAACGTGTATATGGGAATACAATAATATTTAGAAGAGAGAATAAGCAAGTGTAATAAAAAGGCAAAATACTTATGGGAGTAATATAAATTAAGATAATTTCTAATCTCAGTGAATTGTCTCTCAAGATATTAGACATTTTCAATGCAAAATGGGTCCTAAAATGAGTAGTGTCAGCCTGGGATTCCTTAAGTGGCTTACCTTACTGGACTCATCAAAGACATCTGAATTTTAAATGATGTTTCCCTTGAACCCACAGATGAAATATTTTAAGTACCATTAAACCTACTGTACTTTATTGTAAAGCAAGAATTTTAATTAGTCAAACTAGAGCATATGAAGATGGTTAAAAGCATTTCTTAGTTATCACAATTTTGAAAATATTTATACTTAAGAAAATCAATATTTTTGTCTAAAACTTCTCTCTCTGGGTTTGTATCCCTGAATCTCTGAAAGTAACATACCAGGTATGTTAACTTATGTATTATTAAATTATAACTATTATGTGATTCTAAATTGTTTCATTATTAACAGATAAATGCACTTTGTCCAACATTTTTAAAAAATGAAAAGGTTTATCTTAAGTTTCTCCACTTACTAGTAAATTCCATTTATTTCTCTCTTTCTCTCCTGCCCTCTCTCAAATATTCCAGCAGTGCCTTTGTGTAGTTTATTTTCTCCCTATGGATTACTGCCAGAGTAACTAAACATACCAATGCCTGAAAGATACAGAGTTTCTTGATGGCTCTTGGGGAATTACCAAAGAAACTTATAATCAAGACAAAAGGTGTTTGCATTCTAAGATATTTTTCACCACTTTCTGTGCTGTGCACTGTCTGCCTCAGGGCCACAGAGGAATTTAGCTCCAAATTTGAGTTTGTCTTTGTCCCTACACTTGACAGTTTAATAATTCAAGCTGTTTACATTCTCCCAAACACATGAGCCAGGATTGTTATGATATTCCTTATTTTTATGTCTTTTTCTTTAATCTATTACATACTATAGACCTTGATGTTATATCAATGTCTTATGATAACAGAAAGATTGGTTTTCATTTCCTGGGCATTTTCATCTCTCAGAACAATTTGTGAACATGGCAGGTGTCTTTCTAATGCATCTTACCACTTCTTACTACATTGATGCATTCACACCCTTCTTCAGTCATAGGAGGTCAACTCTTTTCTGTAAATGTTATTCATTATTTTTCTACTAGACAACTTTGCTCTTAGCTCCTAAACTCTACTGGCATTTTCACAGTGCTCCTTTATACAAATCTAGATTAGAGAAATTGTCTAAGGATATACATGATGCCACTTGACAGATGTAAAAAGTGAGACCCCACAAAGACAGTGATTTTCCCCAAAATAAGTTACCTACCCATAAATAGTAGCAATTAAAACTAAAACTTTAGTCCTATAAATTTCATTACACAAATATTCTTTACTATGTGCTGTCTTGAGAATTCTAGTTTTATGTGTTACATTATTGATTCATCTGTTTTCATCTATTGCCTGTTCATAATCCACTATAAACTCCATCTGGATTAGTTCATTTATGACATTAGGAGTACATTAAGTCAGCATTTATACTGTTAGACTTTGGATTTCAGATGACCCTTATCTTCCTATGACAAAAATGCACAATGTTCCTTGAAGAAGAAGAAGAAAAAAAAGAGGTCGATGTGTGAATTTGCTAGGATTGGGATTAGAGTACATTCCGTCATGACAGTGTCTGATGCGGACATAAATGCAGAAGAAACTGCTGTAACTTTTCGCAGCTTCAAAAATACCTCAAATAAAACATATCATTTTGACATTTTCTACTGGTTTGACACCAGCAAGACTGATGACTTGAAATAAAGAAGAAAGACACTTTGACCCCTTCATCTTCTCAGTCACTAGCAATATTTTGACAAATATTTTTTGTCATTATAACTTCACAGAGAAAACAAACCCTGTTTTTTTATATTTACGTTTCTTCAATATCAAAATTATTGCCTCCTGTGAATAATAAATTCAATATAGTCTCTTCTTGAATAAAGCCTTTAGACAACCTTCTCTTACATTTAATTCGAATGTTAATTCGAATTAAACATTCGAATCCATCTAGTACTAGCCTATCATTCAAGGTTTTATAAACTTTGAGGCTTTGCCATTTCCTCCACTGGAATCATTACTATTTAAAGGAGATGTTGCTTCTAATATGATCCCCTGTGAAATTTAGCCAATCAAAATTTTTTTCATTTAAAACCAGATCTAGGCAAGACTAATAACATCCAAGAAAGGAGAGTAGTTCAAAAGCAATCAACACCTGGCATGAGCTACAGCTCAGACTTCAAACTGAAGTAGTGTTGAATTCACTCTTTTTAAATCTCAAATGATAAAAGAAGTTTCTGGAGCATAACAACGGTAAAATTTGTTTAAGCTGGGGTTGTATGGAAGGCAGGTTAAGGTGTGCACAATAAACCCAGAAACCTAGCAGAGTAACTCCAACCATTTTAAACACTGGAAAAAGGGTAAGGGCTATAACTTCACTCAGTAAAATGCCTTCTCCACAAGGATAAGGGCCAAATTTCTAATCACAAAAACAACATAACAAAATTAGATGTTGTGATGGCCACTTATAAACCCAGGACCAAAGGAACACTAATGGCGGGTCTCTGAGTTTCCCCTGGCCCCTGGACCTATCATATTCAGAGAGATCCAGGTGGTTATGAGTCTTGGTTCAGAAAAAAAAATAAGTAGACAGTATCTAAAGTATAATGCCTTTAGATAGACTTTTGGCCTCCACATGCATGCACACATATCAGCATTGACATAAATGAACAACACACAACAAAACAATACAAAATAAAAGAGACAACAATGGTACAATTATCTTTATTTCAATTTCTTAAATCCTACTTGTGATTATTTTTCTTTAAATAATAACTTATGCACATTAATTGTGTCTAGAGGGAGACCCCAAACTTTCCCACTTGAACTCCTACCTTGGCTCTTTAAAAGAATATCCACTGACCTTTCATCAGTGCCTCCAAGTCATTGCTTTCTATTACTAAATGCAAGTAATTTCCTATATCTAATCAAACCTCAAAAATATACATTCATTTCTATATCTTCTTGGAAGTTGCTTCATTCCCTTTATCTCCCACTACATTCAACAGTTCTTCCTGTTATTTATGTCTACCTTATCTATGCCTGTGTCATGACTCCATCCTCAAAAAAAAAAAAAAAAGGAAAAGAAAAGAAAAGAAAAAAGAAAAAAAGAAAAAATAAAAACAGATATGTCATCATGAAATGTTATTCACTGGACATGTCACATTTACAGTTAACTGCAAACTTATGAAATCATTTTACTTATATTTACCTTTAATTGCACTGTAAACATCATGGAAAAATCAAAATATTTAATATATTCTACATTTGACCATAAAATTATCAGTATTTAATATAATAAATATAAATATATTGTTTATTCCCTGTAAGTCTCTATGTTTACTTTTGGGGGGAACAATCCAAAGTAATTTTATATGATAGCTAAAGCTATGGATGCTTATAAAAGTATGAATTAGTCATTTCTGCTTTTGAAAACTAGAAAGAAAGGGGTGAGAAACAGAATAAGAATCATGGAGGTGAATTGCAAATTTCATAAGTAATGCATCGAAAAATATATAGTATTGCAAATTTTCTAAACCAAGAAATGTCAGCATATGTTTTTAATTTTACTTTTAATATTCATAGAATATATATCTACTAGACATATTAAATGTATGTTATGTGTCTTTAGTTCCATGCTCAAAACTGTGAACATTATAGATATGCTGAATACGTAGTTTATCGTGTTGTGGAACTAGAATGCTGAAAAAACCACAACAACAACAACAAAAAACCTTCTTCTATACACATATGAAACCAAAAACTAATTAAAGCATTAGTGCTCAGAATATTCACTGAGCAGATAAGATTCTTCTAAATCAAAATTTTCATCAGACTCTTGTTTTTTTTTTTTTCTTTTTGTTTTTGTTTTTTCTGTTGTTGTTGTCGTTTTGTTTTTTTCTGGCACAAAAGGATGTATTGTGGAAATGTTTATTTTAGTCCATGGTTTCACAGATTTCAGTACATGGTCCTCTGATTCCACAGTTTCTGAACTTGTAAATGGAGTATCAGATCAGAAGGGTGTGGTGGAACAATAAACTGACCACAACTTAGTGGCCAGGAAGCAGAGAGATCAACAAGGTCCAGTTTATCAGTGGCCAAGCCTCTGATTGGAAACATGCACAATTATGATGCAGACAGCTCTCCTTATGGTAAGGCCTGAGGATTGGGTCGTGACACATAATGTGTGTGTGTGTGTGTGTGTATGTGTGTCTTTGTGCTTGTGTGTGTCTATATATATATATATCAGCAAAATATAATATATTATCATATAATTTTTACAGAGATATATACTATAAAATAAAAATGGACTGAATTGTCAAAAAAGAGAGAAAGTTAGTATTAACTTCTCTACACCATTTTTATTTGGGTCATGTTTTGATACATAAGGATTTGTTGTTGTGTTTTATTATACCTTCCAGATACTATTTGTCTGTCAACATTGTAGATACCAAATGCTCTCTTCTTTTGTAGACTACCTCCTCACCATATTGACAGTTTTCTTTGTGGGAATAGAAGTTTTTAGTTGAATGAGCTCACATGCATGCACACAGGAAAGATGGATTTAACTCAATAATTTACATCATAAAAGAAGACAAAAGGCTGTATGGATATTGTTTAGGAGGAACAGAGACAGAAGAAAAGAAAAAAAATGTAAAAAAGAAAAATAAATTATATGCCTCTACTAAACTTTGAAAAAGTAACATTTAACAATTTATTTACAAATTTAGTTTGGGTAATTAGGGATGTAGTACTGCCTAAATTTAATATAATTTTTTTTCACAATTAAAATGATTTTTTTTCTGGGTGGGAATATTCGAAACTATTGAGGAAGCAGCAAGGAGATTCATAATAGGAGAATAAAAGTAGGTGTGGGTATATGAACTCACTATAAAAATCTTAATGTTTACAAGATAAATTTTGGGTGGACAGTTTTGAAAGTAGATTGGTGTCCCTATGACTCTACTGGGATTTCTGCTTGGCTATAGGAGGTAGCATTTTTTCGTTCCATATTCACAATGCTGTGAGTCACAGCTAAGATCACCCCATGGATTTCTGGACACTTTCTTTATCCCAGGCCTCTGTCTCTTCCTAGAGATGACCCCCACCTCGCCACACCTGTCAGGTGCAGATATCCATTCTCTGATCATCTTTATTTGGGTCTATGGAGTGTAGTATTTGTATTTTTTGGCTAATATCAACATATAAGTGAGTATAGATTGTACATGCCCTTTTGGGTCAGAGACACCAATCCACCCACAAAATTGTTGTCCCAAATGTGTCTTGTCTACAGGAAATGCAAAAGCAGGGAATGAAGCAGAGACAGAAAGAGTGGCCAAGCAATAAACTACCTAAAAGACACTCATCCTATGTGAAAGCACCAATCCCTGACACTATTAATGATACTGTTATGCTTGCAGACAGGAATCTAGCATGGTTTTTCTCTCAGAGGGCCAACACAGCAACTTACTCAGACAGATACAGACACCCACAGCTAAGCAGTGATTGTAGATTTAGGACTTATTGAAAGCCATGTAGTAGGATTGACACATATTTTTAGAATTCATGGAATGTGGCCCACCAGTTACCAAGGTCACATCATTGTACCTCAGTATAGCAAGACATTGAGGACCATGTGTCCCAAGGGCTTCATGCTGTTATGGAGTTCTGTTCTACTTGATACACTCACACCCTACTTAATCATTAAAAGTCTCCCAACCCCAAAGACCCTGGAAAAGATTGTTTTAGTGTAGGGTATTAAGAGGCTTTCAAAGAAGATATAAAATCAACACTCTACAAACTATGCCACAAAATAGAATTGGAAGGAGCACTGCTAAGCTAATATTATGAGGCTGCAATTACCATGATATCCTAAAGCATACAAACTAAACAAAGAAAGAGAATTTTGGACCTAATTCTCTTATGAACATTCATTTAAAAATACTTAATAATATACTTGAAGACCAAATCCAGGAATATACCAAAGACATCATCTATCAAGATCAACTAGGTTGCATCCTAAGGATTCAAGGATGGTTCAATATATGAAAACCCATCCACTAAATTCACCATGTAAACAAATGGAATCTCTGTAGATCCTGAAAAACATTGGTGATAAAATTCAATATCCCCTCATGTTAAAGGTATTACAGGATTCATGAATGGAGAGTACATACCTGAACATAATCAGAACAATATACAGCAAGCCAATAGCCAACATGCAATTAAATGGAGAGAATCTTAAAGCAATTCTGCTAAAATCAGGGACCAGACAAGACCACACACTTGCTCCCTGTCTATTCAATACAGTACTTGAAGTTCTCACCAGAGCAATAAGACAACTAAAAAAGATCAAGGGGAAACAAATTAGAAAGGAAGAAGTCAAATTATTGTTTCTTTCAGATGTTATGATTGTATGCATAAGTAACTCAACAAATTCTAGCAAATAATTCCTATAGCTGATAAACATCTTCAACAAAGTGACAGTGTCAGAATACAAAATTAACTCAAATAAATCAATATCCCTCCTTTATATACATGATAAATAAGACAAAAAATAGAGAAACATAACCCTTTAAAATTTCCATGAATAATATAAAATATCTTGAAGTTACTCTAACCAAGCAAGTGAAAGTTCTGTATGACATGAAATTTAAGCGCCCGAAGAAATAGAAAATATCAGAAGATGGAAAGGTTCCTCAGGTTCTTGGAAAGGTAGGATTAACCTAGAGAAAATGACCATCTTACCAAAAGATATCTCTAGGTTCAATGAAATTCCCATCAATAGTAAATAATATCTTAATAGTCCTTGTAAAAGTCATTCTCAACTGCATATGAACAATAAAGGGATAGACAATCATTATCCCTGACGTCAAGCTCTTCTATACTGCAATAGTGATAAAAAGAAAGGAAAAAAAGCTGTTCTTCACAGCAATAGTGATGAAACTTCCATGGTATTAGGACAATAACAAACATGTTGATCAATGAATTCAAATCAAAGACCCAGAAGTAAACCCTCATACCTGAACACTTACGTTTGGATAATGAAGCCAAAACCACACAATGGAAAATAAAAACATCTTTAACAAATGATGATGAATTGGATGTCTACATGTACAATAATGAAAATAGATTCATATTTATCACCCTGCCTAAAACTCGGGTCCAAGTCATTCAGTAATTTCAGAGAAAAGAACATGGACAATAGTCTTGAATACATTGTTATAAGAGACAATGTCCTAAACAGAACATCAATGGCTCAGCACTGAGATAAATAATTGATAATTGAGGCCTCATGAAACTGCAAAGATTCTGTAAGGCAGAGGACACTGTCAGTAGGGAAAATAATAAGATTGAGAAAGAGTCTTCACTAACCATACAACTGAGAGAGGGCTCACATGCAAAATTTACAAACAACTCAATAAGTTTGACACAAACATCCAAAGTATCCAATTTAATGTCGTACAGAGATAAACAGAGAAATCTAAATAGAGGAATGCTGAGTGACTGAGAGGCACTTTATGATATGTTCAAAGTCCTCAGTCATCATGGAAATGCACATCAAAACAACTCTGAAGTTTCTTCTTACTCATATCACAATGACTAAAATCTAAACCTCAAAAGATAGCAGACCTGGCAAATGGGGAGCAAGGAGGACGGCTTCTTTACTGCTGGTGGGAGTGCAAACATGGGAAAACACTTTGGAAATCAATTTGGTCATTTCTCAGAAAACTGGGAATAGTTTCAGCTAAAAACCCATCTATATACCTCCTGGGCATATACCTGAAAGGTGCTCTAAAATCCCACAAAGACACTTGCTCGGTTATATTCACAGCAGCTTTATTCATAATACCCTGGAACTGGAAACAATCCAAACGTCCCTCAACTGAAGAACTTACAAAAAAACATTGTGGTACATCTACACAATGGAATACAGTTCAGATATTATAAACAAAGATGGCATGAAGTTTTCAGGAAAATGGATGGAATGTGAGAGCTTCTTCCTGAGTGAAGTAACCTGGTCCTCAAAGACATGCATGATATTTACTCACTTATAAGTATATGTACTCAGTATATTTTATTAGCCATAAAATACCGGTACTATGCTAGAGCCTATAGACCAAAATACCCTAATTGAGAAGGAAGGCACAAACAGATACTTTAATTTTACTCAGAATTAGAAATAAAGATAGTCATAAGAAGCAGATGGACAGAGGAGAGAGAACTAGGACAGAGGGTGATATGGATGAAAATGACTGCTTCAAAACTGGTTGTGGGAAAGGACAGGAGCAATGGCTATGTGGTCATGAAAATGAATGGAAATATGCAATTGAAAGGGAAAGGAGGTAGCAAGCAACTTCAGGTCAACACAGAGTCCTGCCATAAGGGAGTTAACCAAGAATCAATGGGGGTGAAATTAGCTGTGAATCAGATCACTGGGAATATTTAACCTGAAGAGGCTACCTACTATAGCTAGATAGAAACTCAAGTGGGGTGATAGAGACACTAAACCACCCACAAAATTTTCAACCCAAATTTCACCATGTCTACAAGAAGTAGAGTCATGGAGGTTGGAGCAAAGACAGAGGGAATGATCAAACAATAACCCTCCCAACTTGAGAGCCATTTCATGTGTATACAGCAATCCGTGAGGCTGTAAATAATTGCAGACAGAAGCACGGTGTCATCTTAAAGGGTCTATCTAGCAGCTGCCTCCGAAAAATATCTACATTCACACCCAAAATCTGGATAGAACTTGGGGACTTATAGAAGAATAGAAAGGATTGTGGCCTCAAAGGGGATTGGAACTCAGCAGAAAGACCTACAGAGTCAACTAACCTGGGCCCCTGTGGGTCCTAGAATCTGAAACACCAACCAATGAACATACATGGGCTGGACCTAGTCTTCCCTTCAGGTGTGCAGTGTGGGCTTCATGTGGGCTTTGACCAACTACAGTGGTAGCTATCCTAAAAACTGTTGCCTATGTGTGGGATGTGCTCTTCTAACTGGCCTGCCTTGTCTGGCCTTGGTGTGAGAGGGAACACCTAACTTTTTATGACTTGAAATGCCAGGATAAGTGGATTTCCAATGTGTATCCTAACAAGTCAGAGGGAAAGGGAAGGGATAAAGAACTGTGGGACAGGGTGACCTTGAAGAGAACAGTGAGCATGACATAATGTGAATAAACTATAATCTCAAATTTAAAATTTTTTGTCTTCATTAAAGTCCCTTAAATTTTCTTTTTCCTTTTGTTTGGAATATCAAGCAGGATCAGTGCATCTAAATAATATTTCCTACATGAATCAATAAATCATGCATGTTTGTACTTGTGGGAGTGTATGTAAAAATACCTACTTCATATACCAAAATATTAATCACTCAATAGTCATGTCCACCAAACCAGTAATTTTTTATTATAAATGAAACATAAAATTGCCATTTTTTGCTGCTGATATTTAAGGATTTGTGGTCAAATTAAAAATAAAATAAAAAAAACAAATTGTGGAATTATTTAATGTAGACTACATGCACAGAAAGACAAAGTGGAAGGATGTGTTCATATTGAGTCCATCTGTATGCTAAACCTTCTTGCTTCCTCATCACACATGCCTTGTGAAGAAAGGTCACTGGTGATTGACAACCACTCCCAACTTGTCTCACAGAGATGTAGAAGTTTTTATGAATAATGGAGCTAAGTAACTTCTGAGTTGGCCAAAGTACTATTCTGTGATCCTTCTCCTGGTGTCTATTACTTTATAGAATAGATGCATCTCATCGATGTGTTTTCTCCATCGGTTCTTCCTCGATATCTAGTATCCATGTACATTTCCCTGGGGTGCTGATAGGAATAAGCATTCTGAAGCAGGGAGCTCAGTGACACGGTGGTAAATATAAATCTCAGGAGCCAACCAGCTATGAGAAAACAGTAAGAAAGTGAGAATTAAAAGAATAATTGCTACCATTTTATATAACAACTGTAGGTTTTTTTTTTTCAAACTCACTTCGTAGTTCTGAAATGGTACTGTGTAGAATCACCATTCCTTAGAGTCTGGCTGCACTACAGCTTCTCCTTCAGCTGCACATCCTTCTCTTCAGCCATTCATATGCCCCATGCATCACAGACCACTTCATGAGGTGTTCTGATGCAACAGGTTACAGAGACAATATTTTTCTTTATCATAAGCTAGGTTAAATAAAGATGTACACACTTCTTTTTTGAAACAGATACTGTGTTGTCTTTTGTATGTGAACACGCACAAGGACCAACTACTCTAAGCAAAGTTTTTATTGTTGTTGTTTGTTTCAGGATTTTTAAACTTGTCCTTGAGAAGCTTTCTTTAAACCCTGTTGTTCTAGGCTTCTTAGACTATGAATTTTCCTCCACCTTATTCAGAACAAATTCTGTTTCAGGCAGATAAGAAAACTGGCTTGGGATACCTCTACTTCCTAGATTGAAGCTGGTATGGAAATAAGAACTCTAGGGATTCCGATATAAATCCATCAAGACTGGAACCTCTTGTTGGGGCTGTGTGGCAGTCCTACAGAAAAGTTGTTTACATACATATGCTCATATGGTGGAAAACGTTCCTTAGAGGCTTCTTTTACTATCTCGTTCTGAACTGTGAAAAGTTCAGCACCTTATTTTAATTCTGAATTCTTCACTCACTTTCTCATTCCCCCTTCATTTTCTTTTAATTCCAGGACATACACACATATGCACGTGTGAGATATGAGATAAAGTCCATAGATAATCTTTGAGATCCAACTTATTTAGTATAATTTAATGACAGTTTTTCCCTCCTTTTTTTTTCTTCGAACTCTTCCATATACCCTTCCCTGCCTTTTAAATTCATGGCATCTTTTATTCTCACTAATTATTATTGCATTTCTATATGTATATTCTTTTAAAATCTATCAATGAACTTTATTCTCTATAGAACATACATTTAGTAGAACTATCTAAAGTATTCGTCAGATCTGTTATGACCCTATTATAATTGTAATAGAAGTTGACCTCTATGGTTAGAACTCCTTAAGCCAAGGATACCGCTTAGTTCTCTTTGTCTGGAAATTTATTCTCCTAAATTTTTAAGTGAACTGGCTTAAGTGTTTACTAATTTGTCAGGGGATCTTTCAAACCCTTATAAAAATTATTTAATTCAAACCAAATGAGGAATATTCCTGTCTGTTATGATTTTTAACAATAGAAAGAAGTATTCAGTGAACTTGTGTGATTTCTGCGAGGTCTATACCTACTAAGGAGAAGAAATGGATGCTCAGCTTGGTTTATCTTATTCTAAAACCTTGGCAATTTTATCAAACTATGTCTTATTAATTAGTTATAATATGCATTCCTCCTTCTATCTATCTTTCTATGGGTCTCATACCTTTTCAAATGCCTATATCTTTGTTTTCTTATCTTTTTACCTCATTTTCTTTTTGTGTTCTTTGCTATCTATTCTCTCCTTGCTTTCTAGAACTAAATACTTTACAGGCTGTCCTAAATAGCCTTCAAAATATTTGGGAGCTGTCTCTTATTTTGGTCTTTGTTCCTTCACCATTTCAGTCCTATTCTGACTTGGCATGCCTTGCCTTGTCTGCCTAGCCAGTGAGAAGGCCTTTACAGTGTTCATTTTCCCAGTACTTTCTGAGGAAATGCACATTCCCATAAGGCTCCATTTAACTTTTATCACCAACACCACTAAAATAACTGCTCTCAGTACATCTATTCCCAGCATTCGCAGCCAGCAACTCAACATTCCGGGGCTTCCTCTGCCTTTTCAAAGCTGTCAGAGAAAGGTGTTCAGAAATATTTCATTTTGTTGCTGCTCAGAACAGCGAGTTTTTATCCTTCCCTTTTCAGGGACTGTGAGTCAGTGCTGAGAACTGACTCTTGATTTCTTCAGATTTTCACAGGCTGGGAAATGCACGCAGCTCTGGTTCTGTCCCTGATCTCAAATAAAACATTCCCAGCATTTGATTCAGTTACTGTAACTGTGCCTTCCTTCCAACCTAACCCCTTCAGATGAGTTGTTTGAAATATCTCTGGAAACTTCCAAACACCTGAGAACAGTACACTATCAAAAGCTTACATTAAACTCTCAAGAACATGACAAATGATTCAGTCTGCCACCCGTGCTGAACTTGTGAACTTAGAAGCTGTTTGTCTTCTGTCTGGTTCCATGAACTTTTCCAGTTCTAAGATAATAACTAAAGGACTCCGAACATGTGCCATTCTATCCCAGGGATTCTCAGATTTCATGTGTGTCATAATTACTTGACTATGGGAGAAGTATGAATTCTTCTTTGTAAAATGGAGAGTCCCAGCAGAGGTAAGAAAAAGAGAAAATTGACAAAGAAATGAAAGGAGTGCTGGAGAGATGACTCAGTGGATAAGAGTGCTCACTTGGTGCTCTTTCATAGGACTACATTCTGATGCCCATGCCAAGCTTCTCACAGTAGCATGTAACCCAAGCTCCAAGAAATATTATGTGATCTGCTAGCCTCTACATGTTTTAATAAACACACATACATGGACACACACATAGCTATATGTACACATGCACACTAGCATGCACAAGTATGCACAGGCATGCCCACATATACACTCTAAGCAAAAGTAAAGATACAACTCTAGAAAAAAATAAAATGATAGAAAGAAAGATTTGAAAGGAATATTATAAGTAAAACAAGTTTGGAAAATCCTGCATTAAATAAAATCAAATATTTCTGTATTTTTGAATATTTTAAAGGATAAAAATATTACATTAGGAATTGTTCAAATTTTAGAATGTCAGGAAATTTATGGCTTATTTTTTCACGTATCATTGTTAAATTAGATCTGATACACATTCAATTCCTTAGGGAAGTATAGATATATCTGCATTATTCATACATTAATTAATTTATTCATATAAATGAATGCATGCACCTATGTATTTAAAAGTCACTTAAACAATAACAAAACGTGTTGACTGTTGTTCAGTTTTGAGCTAAGGACTGTAAAAGCAAAAAAGAGGGGTTTCTAGAAGACTGTTGGTGTAGTTCTTTGTTGTCTGTCAGAGGTTGCAGCTGAAACAAAAAATAGGACATGGAGATCCAACCATGAGATATAAGACTTGAAGGCATCTTTTCTTTGGTCTACCAATATGGTACCAATATATATAGAGAGAAGCAATAAAATGAGGCCATCTAACTGTCATGCCTCCAAACCATTAATATAACCAGCAGAGGAAGTTAGTACAATATATAATAGTTGAACATTGATGATAATGAGATAACCAACAGCGTTCATTTGGACCTAAATCCCACTCAACAAGATGTAAACTATTTCTGGTACTGCTCACTGTCTTGGGACTTGGTGTGGTCATGGACTTCAGAACAATCTACTACCAACACTTGGCCAGATGAATATAACTGCTTTTTATTTTCTTGAGCATTAGATGTGTGTGGCTACCAGCTTTCGCCAAAGAAAACTCTTTTCTTTTTAGAGCAAACGGAAGCAGTCACAGACACAGAAAATCATAGCCAGACACAATACAAATATTAACAGATAAACAGGAGGCTAGATCAAAAACATGCTTCTACTTACAGTTATCAAACCATGGCTTGAAGAATGTCAAGAAAGTACCTAAAAGAATCAAGGAACCAGAATACCGGAAACTCTGCTATGAAATGGTTGCACTTGGAGATATCTGTATAAACTGTGGCAATATTCATGAACATGTCAACATGAACAGGCAAAACGTTTGGGAGTTACCACTTCTGGACAAAAATATGACTAGGAAGTAATGAAAGCTTGGAGAAAAATTATACTTTTCTAAAACATGGCCCCTACTACTCATGGCCCAATGAAGAGTGAAGAGCCTTGAATCATAGATACAACGTCAGTAAAAATGAATGCAGATATTTGTATTTTATATGCTTGTATACTGATGTGGAGATCTGTGCATATATGTGTGTATCAATTGTAGCAATATCAATAATAGAGAAAAAGAGGCTATCAACTTGTGAGGGGAGTATACACGGGGCAGATACTTGGGAGATTTGACAAGCAGGAAAGAAAAAAGGAAAATAGTCTTTTTCCGTTAAAAATATATTTTGAAAATACTCAAATCTTCAACACGTCACTGTTTTAGAAGACAGACATTAAGAAGCATTCTATAAAACAAAGTCTTAAGTGGCATAACGTGGACTCAGAACTATGAGAGTACACAGTAAGGAGAAGCAATTTTCTCATTTAACTTAAAGTGTACTAATTGTTCTGTGCAGGCGGCTATCATTGCCTGTGCAGGCTACTTTATTGGATATTGTTCACTACAGGAAAGTGGCTTGGCTAGTCTATTCTTGTTAGTTATGTTTTGTGAACTTGGTTGCACAGAATGTATTCAAAGGAACCCATGACAAATTTTCAGCATGAGAAACTTCTATGAGAGTCGTCTTGACTCAATGTTTGAGAGAACAGAAAGAGCCCAGCACGCATTAAGAAGAGCTGAACTATTTTGTTCCAGCTAGAGGTGTTTCCAAGTTAAAGACAAAAATATACCACAAAGCGGCTGATTTTGAATCTCTGATAAATTCAGGCCCATCGGTGTGTCTTAAGCTATATCCACAGCAGGTTTCTCTGCTACTGTTTGGATCTTTTTTTAATTTCTCCATAGCTAAATTTTTTTGCTCTGGTTGGTTCTTTGGCTCTTTTCACCATGTGCACCTTCTGTGAAGTGACTGCCCTTTTTTAAGCTTTTTCTACATTGCCTGCTTCATACAAACACACCACTGGCTCCTAGTAACAGAAAGTATGTTGATAAGAGACCAGCAAGAAGCATTGCCTACTTCTCAGAGGTGCTGGTCGCCTGCTGTACTCTCCACAAGCAAGCATCTAACATGTTGCTATGTGATGTTCTTTTGAAAACGCAGAGGATAAGGTATACCATAAAAAACCAACTTCCCACTTCTTATAAAATTGGCTTTGAAAAAAAAAATTCTTTATGTCTCAGAGGGAGGCTGAAGTTGAAATAAACTCCAGAATAGGTTTGCTAACTTTCATGACAAAGCCAATACACATGTAAAGTTTTTGATATATTTTAACATAATTCAGGGGACTTTATTATTTCTTCAGAAAAACCTTTTGTGTGTTTAGTTCCTTTCTTATGATTTCTATGTGACCTGAGAATTGAAATAAATGAAGAAAATGTTAGTAACTGCAGTGGAAATTTCTTTCAGCATTTGTTGTAAATTATATTAGCTAAATTAGCAATCCAGGAGGCAGCTACCTAATAAAATTATGAAGCCTGTCCTTGGCTCTGAAGACTAGGGAAGGTTAGTTGGAAAACAATAAAACTGAGAAATTTTTTTCACAGAGCACAACTAATCTCTTAGAATTACATCAAATTTTCTTATTGAAAAATGTTTTTCATGTTCTTTCACATGTCTTAATAAGATTCATTTCACTGATGAAGAAGTTGTAGATCAGAAATTATTCACTCATATCCCAAATAAAATATGGTTCAATTACAACATTTCCAATGAAAAATAAGAATTTTTCTTGAATTATGAATTGTGCAGGTAAATGGGCAGAACAACCAAATATCATCCTGGGTGTGGTAACCAGGCCTAAAAGGATATGCATGGTGTATATTCCCTTATAAGTGGATATTAGCCAGAAAGT
Organism: Micromys minutus; assembly: GCF_963924665.1. Lineage (NCBI taxonomy): Eukaryota > Metazoa > Chordata > Mammalia > Rodentia > Muridae > Micromys > Micromys minutus. Next base: position 11,610,514 of record NC_137963.1, on the reverse strand, counting down.
ACAGGATAACCACACTACAATCCACAGACCAAAAGAATCCCAAATAATGGGGAGCAAAGGACGATAGTTTAAACTCTCTCAGATGGGGAAATAAAATAGATATCAGGGGTGGATAAAGGGAGGGAAGTATTAGGAGAGGATATGAACTGGGCATTATATGTGGGAAGACCATAGTGAGAGAACAAAAATTGCCATTTGGAAGGGGTGGTGGGACAACTGAAGGAAATGCCAGAGACCTGAGAAAAGGGAGAGTCTGCAGAATATCTATGGGACAACTGGAGCTGAGATGCCTAGCCATGGAAAATATGCCTCCTGAATTGGCCAATCCTGTAGCCAGGCAGGACTCTCAGTTTAGGGATAAAGACAACAAGCCACCCACAAATCTTTGACCCAAAGTTTCTTCTGACTGAAAGATGTGCAGGGACAAAGATGGCGCATAGATGGAGGGTATGGACAGCCAGTGACTTGCCCAAATTGAGACCCATGACCATGGCAAGAAACAATCCCTGACACTATTAATGATACTGCTATGCTTGCCGACAGGAGCCTAGCATAGCTGTTCCCTGAGAGGTACCACACAGCAGCCAGTAGAAACAGATCAAAAGACCCACATCCAAACATCCAAACTTCACAAAAAGACCAACAGTGTCAAGTAACCTGGACCCTTGAGAGGTCCCAAAGACTGAACTATCAAACAAAGATCAAGAATGGGCTGGACCTAGGACCTCTGTGCATGTGTAGGATATGTGCCCCTTGGCTTTCATACAGGTCTCTCAGCAACAGGAGCAGGACTGTTCCTGAATCCATTCCCTGCCAATGAATCCTGTTTATCTAACTGGTTTGCCTTGACTGGACTCAGTGAGGGAGGATGCACCTAGTCCTGCAGTGACTTGATATACTGTAAGAGGGGTGTGAGAGTGATACCCAGGTGAGGGGTCTTTTCCTTTCCAAAGGAGAAATGGAAAGGGAAATTGAGGTGTAGTCTTCACCCCTCATCAGTTAAGTGTTACTGTGAAGAGAGGGGCTGATATTATGGTGTAAAATTAACTAAACATTAATTAATCAATTAATTAATGAAAATAATTTATATGCACATGTCTTGGTTAGGGTTTCACTGCTGTAAAAAGACACTCTGAAAAGTCGAACTTTTATAAAAACAACACATAATTGGGTCTGGCTTACAAGTTCAGAAGTTCAGTACATTATCATCAAGACAGGAAAATGGCAGCATCAAGACAGGCATGGTACAAAAAAGCTGAGAGTACTACAGCATTATTTTTAGCAGAATACTGGCTTCCAAGCAGCTATGATGAGAGCCTTAAAGTCCACACCCAGAGTGACACACCTACTCCAAGAAGACCATACCTGCTAAAATATTTTTAAAATGCTATATAAACTATATCATTCTATGCCCTGGACCCCATAGGCTTGTGTAAAAGTATTTGGTCCAACTTCCAGAGTCCCCATAGTCTACAGCAGTCTCAACAATGTTAAAAGTCAAAAGTTTAAGGTTTCTTTTGAGATTTCTCCAAACTTTTAAGTGTAATATATAGAGCAAGACAGGAAACAATCTAGAAAAACTCCAAACTCTGATCTCTATTTCTGATGTATAAGCAGTCTTCAGATCTCCAACTCCTTTTATATCTTAATGGATTGTAATATCTCTTTTTTATCCTTTTGAAATAGTTGGACTCCCCATTAGCAGCTTTCTTTCCCAGGTAGCCCACCATTCTGGCATCTGGAATATGCCAGAGTCTACAAGGCAACTTCAATGTGAAAACTTCTTGTTTTAATACCTTGGCTCCACACATGATTTTCTGGGATTCTTGGATGGGCTGATTCACTTCTCCAGTTCTGTCCTTTGTAGCATTGTAATCTCAGGTTGATCCACACCACTGCTGATGCTGTTCTTGGTGATCATCCTATGGTACTGGCATCTCCAAAATATTGGGGTCTTCTTCCACCATTAATATTCACCTATAGCCTCTCATGAGCTCTCTTCATGGTGTCAAGCCTCAATTCTTTTGTATGACCCATTCAGTTCTTGGCCATCAACTGCAACTGAGGCTCCAGTTTTATTACTGTCCTTCTATGGTGTCTTATAGTTTTAAGTCTCAGCTCTTCTTATGAACCCTTTGTGCCTTTAAGACCAGTAACACCTCTTATACTACCAAGTAGAGCTGCAGCACAAGGTCCAAGAGAAGAAGAGAGGCTATCTCTGGAACATAGATTTTTGTACGCTCAGAAATCATTTGCACATAGATTTCACCTCAGTGATGTTGGCCTCTTCTTAAACACTATTAATTTCCTAGCTTCAGCTAACCAGCATAAATTTCCCCAGTGTTTTAAACTCTAAATCCAGAGCCACGTGGCTAAAGCTGCAAAGTTCTGCTGCTTGTTGTAGCAGGATCGTGTCTAGTGTCTAGCCTCATGCTCTAATGCATTATCACTAGTTTATTTATTTATTTATTTATTTATTTATTTATTTGTAAACTCCTTTTCTGCCTAAACTTGCATGCCCGAGAACTTGCTCTGTAGACTGACTCAGAACTCAGAGATATGTATATCTGCCTCTGAAGCACCTAGAACTTACTATGTTATGGGTTGTCTTTGAATTCAGAGATCTTATTGTTTTTGCCTCTTAGGATTAAAGGATCATATTACTATGCTTGGACCTAAATTTAGCTGGGTGGGATCTTGTACCAAGGTAAAAACTCTCTTACTTCAACTCAATAGGGTTAAGCTCCATTGCAATTCCTGGAATTAATATTCAAACAATATACTCTATATCTTCCTTTATCTGCTTGTTATGCTTGTTTAAAATGTTCTTTGTAAGACTGAACCAGAGAACAAAGTCTATAATATGCATTTCTGAGACTTCCTTGGTCAATGTAATTTATTTGAGCCTATTTACCTTAGCATCAGTCAATCACTTCAGACAAGACAAGTAGCCAGGTTCTTCAACAAATTATCACAAAAAAAGTCTCTCGGGTCCTCAAAATTCAAATTACTCCCAGAAACAAACTCTTGCATATTCCTACTAGTACAACCCATTAAGCTTCATTTAAATCATTCCACTGCTTTCCAAATCCAATGTCCCCAAACCTACATTAGTCTAAACAAAAGCATGGTCAGGACTGCCATTGCAATGCCCCAGTCCCTGGCACCAGCTTCTGTCTTAGAGTCATGTTGCTGTGAAAATACATCATCACCAACTCTTCTAAGAACAACATTTAATTGGGGCTGTCTTACAGATTCAGAGATTTAGTCCATTATTATCAAGGCAGGAACATGGCAGCATCCAGATGTGTATGGCGCACGAGGAGCTGAGAGTTCTACATCTTTACTTGAAGGATGCTAGCAGAATACTGCTTCAATGTAGCTAGGATGAGGGTCTTAAAGCCCACATTCAGAATCACACACCAACTCCAACAAGGCAATACCTTCTGATAGTGGCACCTCCTATATCAGGATATACAATCCATAACAATACATATCTGAAGAACAAGGACACTATGGCTAGCATATTATAATAATAAACCCCTGATAACAATTGGCATCTACCTTCAAGTGTTTAGATTTTTATGCTGTAACAACTTAAAATTTTCACTTATTTTTATTAATTTAGCCATTCAGTCATTCAAAGATTTAATATTAAAAATGTACTTCTTGAAAAAAAAAATCAGTATTTAAAATGTCCTTGCAGAATTAAGGTTAATTTCACAGTTAAGGAAATAAGGTTTAAAAATAATAGGTGTTTTTGTTGCTGTTGCTGTGGTTGTGTTTTATTTTAGAAATATAAACATATTGTTGATGGAGGGGGCACTAAACCTAAGGTGCTCTGCTAATAAAATAGAAAATAAAATTGGTGCATACAAATCAAAATAGCATAAACGGAATCCTATGCACTATTGATATCCATTAAGATGGGCGAATGTTTTATCTTTATTTCTGATTGATTTCCAATGGCTAGCAGCCCTGAACATTTTTAATGTTTCTTGTTTTGAGCAGAATCATCTTTCAGCCAGACACCCTTTCCAGCAGATGATCTTTAAACAAACTCATCTGTTAAAAGAAACTCAGGATTTCAAACACAAACAGAGTAGAATAAATATATTTCTTTTATTTATGGAAGAATATGTCTTTATCTGCCTTTGTATTTAGATGTCAGGAGTGGAATATTTGTAATTACATGTAAAGTAGTTGGCCTGAAACTTTATGAAATATTTTAATGTTTTTAATTCAAATAGACTTATGTTTGATTCACTCTTCCCTTCCCACCCTCAAGTTCCTCCCAGCTACCCTGCCTTGAAACCATCCCAGATACACTCGCTCATTCAAAGTGATAGTCTTCTTTGTCTATTATTTTTAGATGCATATATATATATATATTTGAATGCACATTGAGAAACAAATAAAGCCTCCAGAATATGTATCTACTATTTCTATGAAGATGGTTTCTAGGATAGCCATTCTACCCTGGACAAACAATAAAGAGGTTCATATCTGGAAACATCCGGTCACATTTTTGTTAAGCAGTCTTTAGTTCTGGTAGATCTTTGTCTCATGGTCGGATCTGAGACACATTTTTCTCATTTCATATTAATGTACTAATTGATATGGCCATTGTTCCAGTCTTGTTTGCAGGCATTTCCAAGAGAATTTCATAGCACACTTTTGCCTCCTACCTTTTTTCTACTCCTTTTCATGATGTTTCCTAAGTCATGGGCGCCTGAACTGTGATGTATGGATGAAGGATGACATGCATAAAATCTGTTGATATCTATATGCTGTCCAGGTGTGGCTTCCTATGATGGTCTTTATTTGCTATAAAAAGAGGTTTCATGGATTTATTTTTTTCATGGGCTTAAATAATTAGGATGTAGTTAGAGATCCTGTTATTTTAGTAAAGTAGAAGGTACAGTTTTTCTTCCATGATCAATGAGTTTGCTAGTTCTGGGTAGCTGGTTACAAATCCAGTACCAGGAAATATCCTCTTGTTTACCTGGTCTTAAACCTGTCAGCAACTTTTTGCTTACCACCAAGTTATTAGTACCTCACCTGCACACTTATGTGTATCATACTTTGCTCGTAGTTGTCCTCATTTTCTAGCATACTATCTAGATTGAACTGTTGATTCTTTGTTTCCTTTAGGTTCCTTTGACTGGCGTCTTCTAGAACCAATAAAGCTAGTCCTTAGGGAGGAGACTTTAAGGTTGGATGCGACTTGTGGTGTGACTAGATGCTGTGGTCACTAACATACCTGGTTTCTTCGAAATAAGGAGTTCCTTTACAGCTGTGCAGTTGACAATTCAGGGCAATACTAATGGCAGAACCAAGGAAAGTAAAAGGGGAGCATTGTGGGGAAGGCAGAGGAGAAGAAGTAGGAGGCAAATTAGAAATTTTAGTGAATTAAGGAGAAAATTGGAAAAATAAGGGACTCTAGTGAAAAGCAGGAGGAAGGTAAAATAAGAATAAGGGTATTCAAAAGCTTTATTTGGGGCAACTTAATGATGTTACCAAACAGAAGAACTAGTACAGTTGAGTGAGCTCAAATTTCATGGAACTCAGAATTGAGTATGGTTGAAGGGGAGCTAGCTCCAAGGCAAACTGAAATTGCTCTGCCACAACACCCTACTTAGTGGAGCATAACCATCAGTCAGTTGAGAAAACACCTGAAGTTCTTTCACATGGTAACAAAGCACCACCAGCATCTCAAACTGTGCCAGTGGAAACCATCTACTCCTGGATGTGAACCCACCCCTCAATGTTTCTAAAATCTGTCCACATGAAATAAAGTACACAGGTCATTTCACTGGAATCTTCTGAGACTGGGTATTTTACTGATATATAACACTTGATGGAAGGGTTTTCTATAGTGAGCATTCATCACTAGACCCTATGTCCACTCAGAAGGCCAAGGTCATAACCCTCCCTTTCCTGCTGCATTGGCTCCCACAGTCAACTTGCCACCCTTTGCATGTACCAACTGTGGCTCACTGGCACTGCCCCTGTCACTAGCATTGGCATAGCCACACTAGCAGGCAAGATCTAGGACCTCTGCTACTACCCTGTGCTTGCTTTCCTTCTGTAATACTTTGTCCATTTCCAACCAGACCAGACAACCCCCAGAAACCCAGGTTCTGCAGAGGACAACAAAATTACCAGGAACCATACTACTATTTGCCCAAGAGTACTTACCATACATACTAAGTCTATATAAACAGACATAAACAATTCAGATGATCCTGAGTCCACAAGTCAGAGATAATCTAACAAAAACTCCAATTCCAATTCTGAAAACCCCTCCTTTTGATTTATTTATCAGAGTTGTTCAAGAGACTCCCAGATAAGTATAATGTATTGCTATTGCTTGTGATTGTACCCTAAGGGTGTTAGGTTGGTCCCTATTGTATAAACCTTTTTAATTATTTATATAAGCAACTGAAATTGCTTAATAAATCCAATTACCTTAACCAAGTTGTCAAAAATGCAAACAAAAGAACTGATTTATAGTTTGTAAAATGATAAGAAAAAAAGATCCATTGAGTAATGTTTTTGTTATATAACCATAAAAATATTCATATTTTGAATATCAATCCAATAATGTCACCCAGGCTTCTGTAATAATATTGATTAGTGCTTATTTCATCAATTTGAAGTTATTCTGCAAAGGGTCATGACAATATATATGGTAGATATCTTGGTGTCACATCTCCATTTTTGGCCAATTCTATTGGCAACATACTATGTCCACTTCCACGATGAGATTGTTCCCTTCCTTCCAAGAAGGCTAGTGTTGGCTCAATCCATCCAGTGTCATCTGGATTATGATGTGGACCACCGACTTCACTGGAACATTTCCTCTTCTTCACTTCTATGTCAGCACTGATTTTCAATGATTCGGTGCACTGGATTTCCACTTCTTCAGATGATCCTTCAAAGTCTATTTGGCCTCACCTCTAAGGCATATTTCCTAAGAGTTACACTAATTTCAAGTCTGCATTCTAGTCTATAATGCCTATTTAAATGCTTTGGGGAAATGTCAGCAGGCTTCCTCTCTGTGTGTACGTGGTTTTCAAATATTTATGTAGTTAGTATTTCCCTCCTTAGCTATGCTTCATCTATATAGACATTACCTAGTTCTTTTCATCTTTCCCCATAAATCAATCCCTCTACTTATTTAATCATGCTCCCTGAGGTTCTTTGAATCTCTTCCAATTCCTTGACAGCTCTCTCATGTCGAGATGCCCAGAACTGTTTACGCTCTTCTAGGTGCTGCCTCATCAGTCTCACACTGAGCAGTTTTCTCTCCGTGATGCAGTTGACAGCCCACCTCACTGTCTGTGGTTCAAGGGATGCTATTTTGATTCCCCATTCACCATTTGAACTGAGAGTACATTCTTTCATCATTAACTTCAGTTACATTCTAGTCTCTATCATCATCCTGAGAAATCATTATAGGATGTTAATGTTTTAGAAACAGTAAGGAAGGAGTTGGGGACTCAGGACTGAGTGATCCTTTTAAAAGGGCTTGGTGATAACAGAGATGTGAACATTCTGCCTTCCATCGTAAGACTAACTTAGAACTGATCATCAGCTCTAGAGTATTTCTGTTGTTTGACCTTGAAAAGGTTTCTGGAGACATGCCATAAAATACAAAAGAATACCCTCAAAATTGCTCTAAGTAAGCAGCATGATTTCTACAAGTGCTCAGAATATTCGGTTGGCATATTAGACACAGCCAAAAAAAAAAAAAAATCAGTGTTAACCATTTTGTTTAGATCATTGAGTAGAGGGAAATTTACAAAATGTTCACACACACACACACACACACACACACACACACACATATACATATATATATATATATATATATATATATACTCATGTAACCAATTCTTAAATCACATTACATATATATGTTTATGCACATTTTTATGTTCATCTTTCACTTCTTGATCTCCTGAATGGTAACATGCAACTCATTTTTTTCAGCAAGTCTTTATTTTGCAAAATAATTTTAATGGAATCATGTACTACTGACTATATGTGTGTACGTGCATGTATATAAAGATTAATAGGGCAATATTAGAAGGCTTCACCTTCTATACATTTTTCAGAATATATATGGGAAGAAAGGGAGGGAGAAAGGGAGAAAAAGATGGGGGGGGAGGTAGGGAGGGAGAGAAGGAAGGAGGGGGAAAAAGAGGGAGGGATTCTTCTGAATAACTTCCCATTGTATTAGTAATTTAAAGAATTTTTTTCTCAATTTTCTCATCTTCTGTTCTTGGAGGCTGAGCTTTTTTCAGTTCCCACTATTATAAATCATACTAGCATGGCAATAGTGATTCCTTACAACACAGTAAAGAGTCTCCAATCCCACGACCAGATGTTCAACAGAACTGTACTTGATAGGAAAGGAAAAATACAACAAACAAAAACCAAGTAATTTCAAAGTTTAACAGGAAGACATGGATGTGTTATGAGAGCTGTAAGTTGGGGATAGGTGTGGGTTAATACAGTCAAACCTATACAATTTTCACGAATCAATGAAAATATGTTACCACCATTATCTGAAAATTAAATAATTGTTTTTGCGGCTGTTTTTATTTCCTCCTATTAATCTGTAATTGATGGGTTATAGCAATTAGATATGTAATTTCCTTTTTCCAACGAGTCCAGCCTTGTTGCAAAAATAGCCCATGTTTTTTTTTTTTTTTAATTCTTACCAGTGGTGTCTGCTTATTCCAGTTGTTCAAAGTGTTCGTTGATAATTGGTGTTGTGAGACTTTCTACGCTCTTCTTTAGGCATCCTTTCCACTGGATATAAACACAATGGTAGATTCAATGATAATTTTGAATGGCAAATTCAGGACCTTCATTATGCTTTTTATACATGCCTACTCATTTGATGTCTGCTCAAATAATATATCCATTAAAATTAGAGTTGGGTTTGCTATACCATGTGTGTATTCTAATTATACAGTTCTTTATAATATATACATAACATAATTTATCCAAGCCTTTGCTTTTCTCTGACATATGTACCACTATCTATGAAAACGCACATACTCATTTTAGATGAAATTAAATTTGTGTTAATTATGCTCACCTTATTGAAAATTTTTGTAACATTAAGATTTTTCTCATGCTTACAATTGAAATTTTCATATGTTTGATCTTCTTATTTAGTTTTTATACAAATATTAAGATAAACTTATATGCTATTGAAGGATTATTTGTACATGTGTGCCATGGATATAAAAATACATTGGGACCCATTTCTTAAAACATTTAGTGCTGAAAGAAATTATTTCCCACTATATTTCCTTGATTATATTTTACAAAAATAACTTGACACTATGTATATAAGTCTGCTTGTTAATTTATACTTTGATACTGCTGGGAGTTTCCAAAGAATTACAAGGGAAATTGATCAATTTGGAGAAAGAAGAGGTAAGTTAACATTATTTAATCATTCCTTGAAATCAAGGGAAGTCTTTCATTTCCTCATTTCTTGTTTTTCTTCTGAAATGTTATATTGCTTTATTATTCACTGTAAATTGATTTGCATTGCTTAAATATTCACTGATTTACAAACCTTTTGGTGTTTCAAAGGGCATTATTTCATGTCAACTCCATTTTATAGTTTATTTTTTTATTTTTCACAGGTTTATATATTATTTCATTTTTCTTTACAACTTTATTTAAAAAAACAAAGATGCATGTACAGATTATTAAAAGCATTTTAGCATAATACTAAATGAATATATTTTTGTCACTACTTGATTTCTTTAAAGGTTTGATAGTATGCATTGAAATCTTACTATTTAAGATGACCATAAAGCATATGCAAAACAAAGCGTAACATGGAAATAGTCAGTTTTTTTTTGTGTGTGTAATGATTACACATAATATTAATGAAGATAATTTTTGAACATTTATTCTGGTCCCTGGAACAATAATAATTTCACTTGTTATTTAAAATGTGTTTGTGATCTGTAAATTTTCCAGGTTTCCTGTGTCATTTTAGAGAATAAAATATACTGCTTTACCCTCTTTTCTGACATTCATTTTTTGCTGTCTTCCATCTTACCATAACTGCAAAATGGAAAAGGTAAGGATGTCAAGAATGTATGTGTGTGTGTGTGTGTGTGTGTGTATGTGTGTGTGTGTTTGTCTGTGTTACTTTTCATATTGTAAAAACACATCAAATACCTTATTATAAACAAAAATCTAGGTATGAACTGCTATCTATGATATCTATGAACTGCTGTCTACTCAAGACATTTTCTTTGTGTAAACTTCATTGATAATTTCCACAGATTTTGATGACTTCCTCAAATATTTAATCCTATTGTTAATAAAACTATGCTCATTAATCTGATATCTTAATAATATTGAGCAATCTATTTTTCAGTTGCATAGTTTTGTGAATAGAGAACAATACTTAGGATTGAGCCTTAGGCTCTTTTTTATTTGTTTGTTTTTGTTTCTTTTTTTTTCTGATAGAAAGTGTTCTGCCACTTCGTTATATTCCAAAAGCTCTTTTCCCCGTTTTATTTCCCCCCCTCGAAACCTATTAAGATGTAAGATAATATTTCTCGGTGATAAATTCTTACTGGATTGCAGTTTTTCCATTAATTAGTGAGAAGAATGTTAAGAAATCTTTAAGGTTAGAATTTAATTGAGGCTTCTTTGGCATGGTATTTGAAATCATGTTCGTAGTGTTTTTGTACATTAAAAAAGTCCACACATTGGAACAAAATGAACTTTTTCGCTCTAAAATAACATCATGTTTGATGATTCTCCTAGAATTCAGTTCCATTTTACATGTTATTAATGCAGGCCCATCTGCTTGTACAGATATATGATTTTTTTCCAGGAAATTGATATTTTGTCATTTACCTTGAACCTTATCTGTGTCTTTGAAATGTTTGCCTTTTGCAAATAGGTTGTGATTAGTATTAAAATGCCCAGTTTCTGAAAGTCTCCAAATGCATCCTTGTTTATAGTCATTTGATAGGACTATGTAGTCCATTTTTGGAATTAACATAAATTAATGGCCTAGCCTCCCAGGATTTATTTCTCTATGCTTCTTCCCTCCCTCTTTCTTTTCTTTCTCCTTCTTTACTTCCTCTTCATACTTGCTGCTTAAATTCTTTGATTCCCTTGGAACTATTTGTGTATGTTGAGTCCTATCTATTTAGAAATAATTGTTTATATTTTTCCTCTGAAAGGTGTCCAAAAGATTGACGTATTTACTCTAAAACCTTTAAAGTTTGTATTCATGGATGCCTAGCATATGATCACAGAAACTTTTATGTTAAATTTGAGACCTAAAACAGCTCAAGCATCCATCCTCTCATGCCAATGCATATATGTGTACATGATGCAAATTCTACCCTATATCTGGGATTCTTTTCCTTTTAAGCCTTCAAGACACTTTTGGAGATTTAAAAGATGGGAAATAAGTACTGTCTATATTTACCACATGTGTGTTATTACCCATATCCTCACTTCTTGGTGATTCAAACCTCCAGATGGCATTATTTTCTTATGAGCAAGAGAACTGCTTTTAGTTTTCATGTTCAAATTGGCTGGCAATAAATTATCTCAGATTTGGTTTACAAAAGAAGTGTGTATTTGATTTGATTTGAAAAATGTTTTCACTGGAGAGAAAATACTTGGATAAAAGTTGTGAATTTTTTTTAAAAAAATGTTTTGTTTTACTGTTGCACTAAAAATATGTTTTTGTGGGCCTTCATTAAGATTGTCTTTTTTGTTAATCAATGCTTTCTGTTCTAAGAAATTTGAAGAACGGAGTTGTCTTCATTAAAGTTTGAACAGAGCTAAACAGAGACTTCTCAACTGAGGACAGTCAAATGGTAAAGAAGCACCTAATAAAACCTTCCACATCCTTAGTTACCATAGAAATGCAAATCAAAACAACCCTGAAATTCCTCCTCACACCAGTCTGATTGTAAAAGAATAAAAATTCAGGTAACAGCAGATGCTCCCACAGGTTTGGAGAAAGAGGAACATTCCTCCATTGCTAGTGGGATTGCAAGCCGGTACAACCACTCTGGAAATCAGTCTGGTGGTTTCTCAGAATATTGGAAATGATACTACCTGAAGATGAAGCTATACCACTCTTTGGCACATACAGAAAACACATTTGTGGTGCATTTGCACAGTGGAGTATTACTCAGCTATTTAAAACAATGGTTTCAAGAAATTTTTAGTCAGATGAATGAGACTAAAAAATGTTATACTGGTTGAGGTACCCAATCACAAAAGAACACACATGGTATGCACTCACTGATAAGTGGATATTAGCACAAAACTTCGAAATACCCAAGATACAATTCACTGAACACATGAAGCTCAACAAGAAGGAACACCAAGGAGTGAATACTTCAGTCTTGTTAGAAGGGAAAACAAAATACTCACCGAAGGAATTACTGAGGTATATTGTGTGGAGCAAAGCCTAAAGAAAAGGCCATCCACAGAATGCCCCACCTGGGGATCCATCCCATATAGTCACCAAACACAAACAATATTGAGGATGCTAAAAAGTGCTTGCTGACAAGAACCTGATATAGGTGTCTCCTGTGAAGCTTTGCCTGAGCCTGACAATTATACAGACAGATGATCATAGCCAATCATTGGACTAAGAACAGGGTCCAAAATGCAGGAATTACAGAAAGGACAGAAGGAGATGAAGAGGTTTTCAAGCCCATAGGAGCAAGAATATCAACCAACTAGACCCCTAGAAACCCGAGGGACTAAACTACCAACCAACAAGTGCACAGGAGACCCATGGCTCCAGGCACATATGTAGAAATGGGTGACCTTGTTGGTCATCAGTGTGAAGAAATGCCAATGGTCCTATAAAAGATAGGTACCCCATTGTCAGGAATGCCAGGGAGTACATGGATGGGTGGGAGGTGTGGGGCAGCACTCTCATAGAAACATGGTGGGGGGGAGATATGATAGATGGTTTTCAGAGGAAAAACTGGAAGAAGGGATAGCATTTGAAATGTAAATATAAAAATCCAATAAAAGGAAAACAATAGATACATGTTATTTTATAGGTGATATAATTCTTAGAAATGCAATTAATTGTTGATATTCTTTGTAAATCATAGTGTAAACTTTTGTTTACATGTTCTTGGAATTAAAGATTACCTCTGGTTAGGTTTGTGACAATATATCTACCTTTGTCAAGACCCATCAAGATTCATCTGAGTGAGTTAAACAGGACTATGTTAAGTTCACACGGCAGCCTATAACTGTTTTTGACTGACATTAATAATTAGAATTTCTGATAAATATTGAATTAACTTTTGAGTTACCCTCTTAACCATCAGTGGTGGATGATTTTCAGAAGCTTTTCCTTGATCATCCATCGCCTAAGAAATATTGTTCAATTGGAAAGCTTTAACCATGTGACAAGGTTGGAATACATTAGTTCACAGACTTTAAAGTTTGGACACTTTTTCCCCAGTATAAGTGCGTTGAGACGCTAATATAGTTAAGAAGCAATTAATTTACAAGGGCATTGTCTACCAGAATGGGAATAATAACATTACAGCAAAAGTTCATTAGGAGTCACCAGAATGTTAATAAAGCGATGAGTTTGTGCTTTTCTTTCTGTGCCCCACTTAGTATGCCTTCATTCCATCCTCTCTTCTGTCACTGTTTATTACAGCAAGAAACTTCTCCTTTACTAAAACCACTTTTATTACTCAAAATCAAAGAGTGAGGCTTTGTTTTGTCAACAGGTATCATCTTTGGGATGCAATATTATGAAGCATTGCTGTTTGGATTCTGTAAACCCCACCCCACAGTTACCTAGCAACAGCTTTGTATGTTCCTCCTCAGTTACTTGACACTATAAAAAGGGTTTCTTGCCCCCTCCTCTTCTCTTGTTCTCTGGCTCTCTCTTGGTCTCTTGCTCTCTTCCTCCTCTTTTACTTCCTTTCCTTATTTTACTACCCCATCTCTCCACCTGCTCAAGGCCAACCTCAACTTCTCTATGCCTCTTTTCTCTTCTCTTTCTCTGCCCCTAGTACCCACTTAACTCCCCTCTCTATGCACTGAATAAACTGTATATTATACTGTCCTGTGGATGGTCCCTCAGGGGAAAGGGATCAGAAGAATGAGCTAGGAAGTGATAAATAAAAAAGGAAAGAAAGAAAATCTCTTAACTCATTAGTATTTCTGTAGAATATGCCTCAAAGATGTCACACCAAAGTACATCAAATGTTGGGCATTCCTCCAACTATATCTCTTCTCAGTCATTGGTAGTTCCCCCAAAGGTATTGCCTCTACAGTGAGAAAAACCTTGGAAGTCTCATTAGAGAGACTCAAGTAACAGAAAGGTACCAGTACTTAAGAGAATGAGCTTTTTACCTGTAATACATCCACCTGATACTCAGATAAAATTACTTGGGATAAATAGAGTGTGGAAGAGACACATGTCTGCATCAAAGATTAAATGAGAAGATGCATGCTAAATATCAAATTAATCTGAAAGACCTACTGATGCTATTATCTTTATCATAAACCTAATCTCATTATTTCTCCCATTACCTGAGCTATTGGACATCATCTTCTTTATTGATTGATTAGTACAATAGTATTGATAATGATTTTCTTACTTTACCAATACAAATGTCTGCCAAAAGTATTTCTCTAAACATATATCAGGGACTTAGTGTGTCAACAGTCAGAATCAGAAGAATCCAGTGACAACTGATTTCTTGAAGGATGCTAATCAGGCTTGTGATATATATATATCCAATATTGAGGAGGAAAAAATAGTAAAACTATTTTATTAAATTTCTTGCTTTGCTTTTATAGCCCCATTATTAAGCATATGAATATGAACAGTGGCTTCAAACAATAACTTTCTCACTTATTGTAATTCCTGGAAGTTGGAGAGATGGCTCTGTGGTTAAGATCATTGACTATTCTTCCTAGAGAAAAGTCTGCCCACAAACAGGCTATATGGACTACTTTTTTTAAAAGTCTGCTGGGAAAATAGTCAATATTTTAACCCAAATTTCCATTGTTAGAAACCTCTTTTTTATTCAATATTATTTTCCACTTGAGATTTTATTCCCCTCACATTACACCCTCCTACTGTTCCACATACCATACCTCTTATCTGCTTCCCTGTCTACACCAGGATGTCACCATCCCACTCACCTGTGCCAGACCTTTAAACTCCCTGGAGCTTCCAGTCTCTTGAGAGTTAATTACATAACCTCTTTTGAGTGTTCTGTCAAAAGTATTGCATAGTTGTTGATTTTGTGCAGCTATATTTCAGTATCTTCATAACCAGATGTCTAGAGTAAAAGTCTAAGGATCAGGGAGTCATGGACTTCCATCACAGACTTAACACATGCTTGGATGGATCCATTCTGAAGCCTTTTTCTTTTAACCTTTAAACCAGTACTGATATTGTCTACCTCACTGAAAGATTCAGTGAGATTCAGTGTAGCATTCCCCCGAAGTATTGCCATGTTGTACATACTTTATAAATACTTTCTATTATACCATGTCAGATTTCTCTTAAAGTTTCTAGGCATCCTAAAGATCTTAACTTGACCAAGCATAAAAAGTTTAGGCTGGTCTTAACTATGTAAGACCATAAATCAAAAAACATGAACAATAGAAAAGAATGTGTCTTGTTAACTGGTAAATAGAAACATTTCCACTCCCTGCTATAATCCCAGACCCAGCCTGTCTATACTACTAGTATGGATGTGAGTATGTCTTCTATTGTTTTGTTTGTAATAAAAGTTTTAAACCATAGAAACAATAAAGAAAAAAAAGAAAAGGAAAGAAAAGAAGAATGTTGTTCAATTATGTAAGGCACACCTATATCTTCTAAGCACTCCAAACGAACATGATTAAGGACGGTGAGTTCAAGATAGCCTTAGTTTATTATCAACTCTTTTTATATTAATCACATACAAGCATGAAATAAAAGTATATAGTTCCTTTTCTAACATGAAATATAATTCCTAAGTATTGGTGTAAGTATTCAGAAAAACATATTTCATTCTTGTTATAAAATATGTGTATCTTTGACCGATAAACTTGTAATCCAATCATAAAGGTCCTGATTTCTATTCCAATAGGCTGGATTCAATGTTAAAAGATATTTTCTTTATTTTTGACATTATCATCAATGAAAATATTTTCCAAATAAATAAAAGGGTGTGAAGAATTATCAAAGATCATGGAGAAAAACTTTGTGGCATATGTTCCTCAATGTACATAGAATGTAAGAAAAAGTTATGATGAAAAAATATTTAATTCAACTCTGTAGACCTTTCTTTCCACGATTCAAAACACAGATTTCTGTAACTTTGGAACCCTTAAGCAGCGCAATTCTGAGCTATATTAGGACCAATTAAATTAATGCCTGCTCTAGCAAGTAAGCTTCATAAGTCAATTTGCTGACTCTTTAGAAAAAGTGTTAATCACAAAGATAAATTTTGATCAAAAGAGTCTTTCTATATGTAAAAATTGTCTTTATCTCATTTGCTTTAACAAATAGCAGTGTCTGTCCCCAATACTTACTGGGCGATGTGCTTACAGTTGAGTTGTTCTTCTGGTGATTAAAATAAATGATTTCAACTACCTATTTTAAATATTGCACTAACTTGATAGACCCACAATATAAGAGGTTAGGAAGAGGAGCCTTAGTTGGTAAAATACTCACTGTAGAAGAGACATAAATTTGGGTTCCAAGCACCTATCCAATATACATATATATGATAGACAGATAGGTAGATAACAGAGAGACTGACTGACAGATAGATAAACCTTGAGTAGAGCATCAAGTCTAATATCCAAGCACTGGGGAGGTGGAAACACTCGTATGCCTGGAGCTTTGCAACTAGCCAGCCAAGTTAGTAAACTTCTGCTTCAGTAAAAGAGCCTAAACTAAATCTTTGGTTCCTAAATACACACACACACATGCACCACAAACTCATGGAGGCATTCTCACACAAAAACACATCATACTATAGTCAGAAAATGATATGAAATATAATATGATAGCAAGTAATTGAAATAAAAGCAACATGCTTATGCAATGTGTGTTGAAACTGCTGTGCCACAAACCTTGATGCAAGAAACTGAAATCATACTAAAACAAAAGGATGAGCTGAGTTACCCTTCTCAAATACTTGAATGACTGAAATTAGAATGTGTATGTATGTATGCTACATATCTATTCATTGTACGTTGTATTGTGCATGTAACATGCATGTAAATATGCATGTGTTCACACACATATGATATTTATACAAATTTATATTTACACATACATGCATCGATATTTACAGTAATTAAACAATTAGTATTTATAAATAAATTGTTGTTTTATGGTAAGACACAAATAACAAAAAACTGAAATATTCTCCTACATAATTACATATATATATATATATATATATATATATATATATATATATATATATATATATATATGACAAAAAGTCAGTATATGTGTGCATTCATAATGGAAAGACAGCGGTTTACCTCACTATTTTTTTTTCTATTCCACAGATACTGATTTTGTTACTGATATGGAGGGGAACAGTGATGGTGAAAGCAAGGAACAGCCCCATCATCCTGTTCTTGGCTGCTGCATTGCCACTAGATAGAACCTTTATCAAGTGTCAGCAAGGCAACCTGGCATTTATCAGGGTGGGTACTGCACTGTGCTGTGCTGACAGGGCAGATTCAATACTTGTCATCCCCACTGTGCTGAGATGGTTTAATGGCTTTCTCTTCACTGCCATCACCCAGACAATTTCTTCCCATTTCAGCCTTTTTTTTTTTTTTATACCAACCCCTATAGTTCTTCACACATGCTTCATATGTGCATAACTCTGAAGAAATCAGTAACTGTTTTTCATAACCAAGTATGAAATGTGAGAATCCACTAAATTTTCTTTGATGTTTGAACTAGCACTTTAGTTATAACATTCTATAATTTTTGGTACTCTACATTACATTACATCTTGCAAAATCAGTCTGATGGAATGGTTTTTTATGGAAGTCGTTAATTTTCAATCTTTTGACATAGCATGTGAGTAGTAGTTGTGAAAACTGATCAAGAAAAAAAGGAAACCTACAGGGTTGAAGGCTTTCCTCAGTTTGTGTAAGACCTAGAATAGGTGGACAGATTTCTGTAGGGAATTAATAATTACAGAAAATGGTGTTTAGGAGAAAAGGAAAATAAAAAAACTATGCAAGCAGCTGAACTAAGCTGTTAGGCTACATCTGACTTTGTCTGGTTGCTATAGCAAAGATCAGAGACAACATTATGGGCTCAGATAATATGAAATGAAAGGGAAAGTGGGTACTCAACACAGAATCACAGAACCCGTTGCCTGTCCCATGTTGTTTGAGAACTGATGTCAGAAACTTTTAGTAAGACATAATGATGCATCCATTTTATTCTAATTCTCAGAAGAAAAAAAGCTCTAGAACTACAGACAACAAAGGTAGCCTGTAATTTCTCAGGTTGGTACCAGCTGAGCAATGAAACCTGTATTAAACTTTTAGAAGACAGTGAACTGAATGTCTCTACCCATATCTCTGTGTACATAGGATTGAATGTGGTCTTCTTTTCTGATAGTTCTTGTCTGGTTTTATTTTAGCACTGATATTAAGCATCTATACTATGTCTGGAATTATATTAAGGTGTTTGATGTGCACTGCACCTTCTCTACTCAAAAGAATTATAGCAGGGTCCTGTACACACTCTTATTTTACAAATTAGAGAGATAAAGATTTTGGAATGGGAAATTAATTGTCTCGTGTTTATCACTGATAAGAGCCTAAACTGGAATTAAAATTAATATATCAAAGCTTAAGCCATTCATAGTAGTTGGAACTTCCTCTGTAAACACTCAGACAGAGAGCTAGTGATATCTCTCAAGTCCCTAGCTGAAATTCCTGCTAAAAATAGGAGTCACCTTGAATTTCTCTGTACATGGCTAGGAATTTTGTTCTCTTGATTAGTCACTTATCTGACCTATTCTTTCTGTCCCTCATATGTATTCACTAGCTCAGAAGGG
The DNA here is from genome assembly GCF_963924665.1 of Micromys minutus. Classification (NCBI taxonomy): domain Eukaryota; kingdom Metazoa; phylum Chordata; class Mammalia; order Rodentia; family Muridae; genus Micromys; species Micromys minutus. Next base: position 11,591,399 of record NC_137963.1, on the reverse strand, counting down.
TTTTGCTACTCTTTATGGTTCTTCTAATTGTTCTTATTGGAGGGCATTCAACAATTGAATTAATACCCCCAAATAACCTTTGCATATTTATACATTTCTGCTGTGCCTTTTAACCTTTTAAAGTTGTTGTTTATCTACATTCTATTTTGTCTGTATAAGTGCATAATCCAATTTTGGATAATTTCACATTTAATGAAAAAGGAAAACAGGAAAGCTTAGAACAGAGGAGATTTAATATCCAGTTAAGAATCTAAAAGTTTGATACTCAAAGAGAAGGTAGGCAGTGTTGCTCTTTCATTCTGCCTTTTTGCATTATTAGTAAGAGACTCATTATACTGATAAGTCTTGAGCAATAGAAACTAATTTCTCCCAATACACAAGGCAGAATGTTTAACATCAAGGCATTAGCAGATCAGGTGTCTGTTATGTTTTTCTCTGGTGTTATTTCCATATGCCAGAAGAGAAATATAAGTTTCTTGAAATCAATAAGGATATGGTTTGCATTCACCAAATCCAATCCCTGGTGACTTCATAGTCTCTTCAAAGCATTTCTTCATTTCAACACCTCATTAGGTCTTAGACATTGGCGTCACTGTTGAAGAGATATTATCATTCTTTTGTGCATGTATTTTCATCTCCCTGGCCTTTCTATCCTTGTCACCCCACTTTACATAAGTGGTTCTCAACTTTTAAAATCCAAATATAACTCTTCATGTTGTGTTGACCAAAACCATAAAATTCTTTTGTTGCTATGTCATAACTGTAATTTTGCTACTGTTTACTTTCCAAATAGTTTCCAGGGAGGAGGCATCTTTATATTATAATTCTTCCTCTGCTAGTCATTGTTGGTTGTACCAAGTATCAGGTCTTTTGAATAACTCATCCACCCTTGGTAAAGAAACAGTAAAGAGACAGAAAATTAGCTAAATGTCAAATGGATGTTTTGTGGACCTAAAAGAGTTCCTGCCTCTTCATGTAGCCAATTCATCAACATAGGTTGAAAAATAAAACATATGCCTAAAATAGAGATTAAGGAAAAACTAATGCTAGTGTGCCAAGGATAGAAAGCAGATTCTAAACCTTAAAATGACGATTAGAGAAATTAATTTATTATGCTCCTTAATATTTTGAACAAATATTTTTTTCAGGATTCTTGACTACCACCTGCCGGATTTAGTTATTAAAGAACTCCTGAGAGTTCTCCTATCTCAGCTCACTCTTTGCTTTTGTTTACTTTCTGAGACAGAATTGTTATGACAGACGCACCTAGGCTATGCTTTTGATGGCAAAAAATCCTCTCTCCTCTGAGATTCTTTCATTTCCCCTGAGATCCAATCATTATAATGTGCTTCTTTACATTGAGTGGAAAGCAGGTCCCATATAACTTCCATCTGTTACTCAGTTTCTGTCTACGGGGACCAAATAAAAACAGTAAGCTCTTTTACTGAATGTTTGCCCCTTCAATATTTGCAGAAAGTATCTCTTTCTCACTAGTGCACCAGAAGTTTTAAATCCTCCACAAACAGGCCTCTGATTCACACTTTTTCAACAGATGCCATATTTTCCCATACCTCTGTGCATGCTGGTTACTTCCCTCAGGTTATTATATATATATATATATATATATATATATATATATATATATATATATATATATATATATATATATAAAATTTTCTTCCTCATAGATGTATCAGCTAGACTTTCCAACTTTGATCTCTTCACTCTACCCAATTGTGTCTTTCTGTGATGGTTACCTTCTGCTGTGAATACATGATACATATAAGATTTTGAACAAAGAATGGAATTAGGTTAATCTATCAAAGTGGCAGTAGTAGTTTCTTTTATCATATCCATGACCTCAGTCACCTCAAGGAAATTTGTAAATATACACATGCACACACACACACACACACACACACACACACACACGCACACACACACACATACCATACACACTTATTAATTGAACAGTTATTTCTAGGGCCATCAGGGGTATTTGAAGCATTTTATTCAGAAAGGGCTAGTGGAAGGAAAAGAAAAGGTGATGCAATTCAACTTGGGTTAAAATATAATTTAAAAATACTTTTTTTCTCCATATTTGCCCAGTCCAATATTCAGAGGATTTATTTTTCAGGCTCTGCATAATACTTTCATTGTTTTTATCTAAATTTTGTTACCCTATTTATGTGAGATCATGGCTATGTGTGTGAATATGTACCTGAATGTTTTTCAGCAATAGACAATAATATTCTATGATGTTTAGGTTAATGATGTGCATGATATAATCACTTTCTTCTGATGCCAAATTCAAGGAGTAGGGAATCCACACTGTGATGCTATATTAGACATCAGACATGAGCCAAGAACACAGTAGAATATGCCTCAACAGCTAGATAATTATGTTAATACAAACTGGGATTTATTATTATGACTTTCTCCTTTAGGACTGCATTTGACATGATTGCTACCTCTGCTGCTGCTCCAGTATAAGGCATTGGAGACTGAAGTGTATTTGCAGAAGATCCACAGGGGGCTGGCATCTGGGATTGACAGAGAGAGTCACTGGGTGTCACTGTTGAGTCACAGAAAATCAACCATCTGCTTGCTTCTAAGTATTGTCTCTAAAGAACACAGAAGCAGGAAGTTGAAGGTGGCTGGTTGTCTCCTCCTAAGCTGTGTGTCTTCATTAGGGTCAGGGTAGGTCATCTTTCTCCTGGCTTCCCTGCAAGAAGTGTCTAGTCAAATGAGTGTATGTCAGTGTGGACCTCAACTTCATCTGCTATTGCTTAATGAGCTGATCTGTCCTCGATCTGCCTTGTGGTACGGTGACAGGGCTTTCTGCATTTATGCATCTGTGCAGGAAGTGATCACACTCCTACCAGCAGTCAAGCCCAGGACTTGCTGAGCCTAACTGCTCTTTTCATGGCAGATAAATCATTCCATTCCTCAGCTAGGGTTTAGATTAACACTGAATCCAATGGTGGTCAAGCATCAGTGGTGCATTTTCATTTCGTGTTGAATAAGATTAGTGATTTTAATGGAAATAATTTAAAAAGCAGGTAGAATTGAATTGCAGACAACTAGTCCTTTGAGGGGCAAAGGAAACAAATGTACAAGAGAAAAAAAAAGAATCAGAAGACCAAAAGGTGGGATCAATGACATCTGTCTAAACCCGAACTTGTCAGTAACCTCAAATAATTATCTTGGAGAATAAGGGGACTTTGAAGACAAGATGGTACTCTGTAATTGAGACTCCAGATAAAAATCCTGCTGACTCGTATTCTCTCATGCCTGCAACCGTTAGTTACACCTGTGGAGTGAGTGGCCTCTTAAATTTTACCAGGTTTCTGGGCAAGTTTTTCAACATCAATGAGAGACATCTCTAAGACTGAAAATCCTAATGTTCCAGAACCAAAAGTTGGAGGATCAGCACACACAGAATTGACACATATTCTTGAAGAATAGTTCGCAAGTTTTTCCTCAAGATGAATCAATTTATTGACTATGTGTTTTCCAAATATTGTGTCGACTTCTTTACTTCTGCAATTCAGTACTGGGTTGTTAAAAAAGATCTTTTAAAGCATAACTATTCTTCTCTTTTCCTGGAGGTCGTCAAGGACATGTTCCCATATTCAACGTGAGTATTCATTTCATTACCCTGCTACCAAAGCCTGACCATTACCCCTGTTAGAATATGGCTGCTTTCTATCCACATAGTACTTGAACTACAACATTTCATACCAAGGAATCTATACCAGTTTTTACAAGGAAATAATGAAGGGAGCCTTAAGAACACAAAGATCATGGTAAAGAAAGTGATGGAAAAATTGGAGGAAAGAATATCAGCTTGGGAGAAGGGAGGGAAGGTAGTACAGATGGGAAGGAAGGAAGGAGAGAAAAATAATAAATAATAAGAAGATTTTAAATCTCTGAAGCAAAACATTTTATGTTTATTCAAAACCACATATATAATACATATATATGTGTATATATGTATATATATACATATATTAAATAGAATTATCCTAAACAGCAATGCATTTCTTCCTCTCAAAACTATAGACTATCTAACAAAGAATTCCAGTACCAAGTATGGAAAAACTCCTTTGAGGCTGGGCTGGGGCACAAGCTTAAGTCTGCTCAAATAGCATAGACTAATATTGTCTTCCTCTGTTTTTTTTTTCTTTTTTCTTTTTTTCTGTAACTTGAAGGCAAATGCTATTTACAAAGATAACACACAGAAAGCTCTGAACATCCCAGAAACAACTCACAGACTGTGTGAAGTTCAAGAAAAAAAAAAAAGAAAAGAAAAGAAAAGAAAAGGAAAGGAAAGAAAATAAAAAACCATTATGCTCAATCCTTATACACCAAGAAAACTTTGACTAATTCCGCGTTACATCCTGTTTTACATGTACTTTTTGTTCTTTGTAACTAGTAAGACCTTAATGGACACTATCAAACCTTTGGAAAAAAAAGCCAAGCACTGACAAAAATGCATTCATATACTTTTATGCAAAAATGCTTAAAATTTGTTCATTTATCTTTGTTTTTTAAAATAAATTTATTGAAAAAAAGAAGATAACACACAAGTTGAACAAAAAAGGGGGGGACGGAGAAGAAATCAGAATAAAACAGACTTGACCTAGAAGCCTACCCAATAGTGAATAGCTCTCATCATATTGCAAGGTGCTATGTAAGCTGCCAAGAGAGAAGAGCCAGCTGGAAAGTCTATGAATAATTACAGTGCCTTGATAGCATCTTCTAGGAAAACTGTACCCACAAAATCTCAGCAATAAGATTGTCTAATGCCTAATTATTTTAAATCAGTGTGACAATACAAATTTTCATTCTAACTGGGCTGCTAGAAATTTCTCAAATTTAGTAGTACAAATGGAGATCTTTCATCAATACCTGTTGAGAGAGAACCAGTTTTGTTCAAGGACAAGCTCCTGGATAGGATTATCCAATAACAAGTTAGCTCTAAATACATCTATGCATGATCAATACTAAATAGTCTCTGTAAGATTCCTATAACACTATGTGCAGTGTATATGTAATAATCATATTTAAATCATAAATTTGAGATAAAATGGGGATCAGAAAAAGAGAAAGTTGGTAAAACAGGGTGAATAGAGTGGATATAAATTAATTAAAAAGAAACAAAACAAACCAGAAACACCAAAGTTTGGGTCCCTTGCCTAAAACTTGTTTTCTTATTGACATGGGAAGGGTCTTGGGAATTAAGGTTTGTCATAGCTTCATGGGTGACTCTCTAATAGAATACAAATCTATTATGCCATAGTCCTTTTTTAGATGAATCAGACACACTCATTCAACTGTAGGTGCTCCTCTACATAGCTTCAAAAATAGGAATGATTAACTTATTTGAATCCTAAATTATTAAATTTACAACATCTATATGTCTATTTTTTTAATCCTAGAGTAAAAGCTTATGAGGAACTGAATGAATAAAACAATAATTGCTAGGAGCCTAGTTCCCATCCCTAGAACCTCATCCTTGACAAAGACATCTCTTGTAGGACAAAACTCCTGATTGTAGCGGGTGTGGAGGAGCTAAGGAACCAATCAATGACACTCTAAAAGTATGTTTTTCTTTACCTTGCATACATTACAAGGGCATCACCTTATTTCACACTCACAGAAACACTGTTGGAATGATCTCCAGGAAGCACAAAAAGTCAGTACTGGGAACATTAAGCAGATGGCAAAGTCAGAGTTTCCATCTGACCCTTGTGCTATATAGAGATCATCCCCAAAACAATAGAGAGGAAAATGATCAACCTGGTTTGCTCCTTATAGTTCTTTGCATGCTTTTTGGAATGGGTGGGCCACACATCTCTCTTAAATACTTTATTCTCTTTTCTTGGATTGCTGGAACTTAACAATGTTGCTAGTTATTTATTTTTCAGTAATAATATAAACATTCTGTTGCTACACAAATTTTTATTTGTTAGGTAATTTTACTTTTTTGTTGTACATTTTCATCCATATGTAGCAATTTCATTTATATTATGCTTTTGATCACTCCTATGGACTTCTGTTATTTCCCTTGCTTTCCTTCCAACGTTTTCTTTTCAACTAGGCTCCCGATGGCTATATGGCTGAGATAAATGAATGTTTTTCTTGTAGCAACTTAAAATCGTTCCTAGGGAGGGACATGGTCTCAAGACATATTCTATACACATGACTGTTGATGAGCCCAGGCTTGAGCAGGCATTCATAGTGGTTGTGCATTCATGACTACCAAAGTTCAATTACATCCGAAAGACAATGTTTCAGGACACTCCTCACTATCATCTAGCTACCATCTACTATTTTGTTTCTTTGTATATTATTTTTGTTTTTGTTGTGGTGGTTGCTGTTGTTGGTTTGGGGTATTGTTCCCCCTGAATTAAAGACATGCTTCAGTGGTCAAGAGCTCTTGCTGCTCTTCCAAAATACTGCAGATAAGTTCCCAGCACCCTGCATACAAATGACATGTACATAAAAACCTATAATAAATAAATAAATTAACTTCTTAATATTTTAGTTTAATCTCTTCTATGACATTCTGTGTCTTCTGAAGAGTTATATTCATATTCCCTTTAGCACTGAACAATTGACAGTCACTTCTCAGTAGTTTAAAAAGATATTGCTCCAACTGTTGCCATCTGCAGGATCTTCCCATCCCTAGGCAAGAGAGGTAACGGGTTTCATTTAGCTGATACAGAAATTAAGAAGCAAAATTGTAAACCACAGTTGGATGGCAAGGATGTTAGAAATGAATGAGAAAAATCTTAAGTCTCAAGGGTTTTCCAGCTTTGGTGTCTGGAAGTACTCATGTTACTGTCAAATAACACATAAGGAACAAAGGAGGCAAGAACATGGCTTGTAAGCTTGATTTCGTACATGTATTAGACACACAGATAAAGTATTTTGATTAGAAGAAAACACTTCAAAGACAGATTTGTCTCAGTCCCTCAGTACTTTCTACAGAATGGGTCAATAGGGCAAAAGGTTAACAAGTTTTTCTTTTGAGGAGAGTGGCCATTTATTCTAAACTTGAGAAGAAAATGTACAATGTAACTACATTATGTTCCAAACCCTTGGAACACTTTCTTTAGGTACTTCAAAAAAAATGTTAAATCCAGAAATTTTGATTCTTCTTTCAACAAGCTTTATATGTGTGTGATATACTTCACTGAAAATATATTTATGTATAGCATTATTTGTTTTGATCTTTTTAGTCCTTTGAAAATTACATACAAGATTTATATAGATTCTGATTATTTCTTTTGGCCCGTTTTCTCTTATCTCTCTTCCATCCCTATAAAAATCCATGGGTTTTCTCTTTGTAGAGTACTCTTCCTGACTGGCATACAGATAAAGCACTTACATTGTCTATCACTAGACTATAACAAGGCCATTTGCTCTGTGGGGTCTTAAGTAGGAGCAAGCAGGAAGCAAAAGTAAGGTAGAGATTGCTTCATTGATGTGAACAGATGGTTTAAATGGGGAGGTAGATCCTCACTGGAAACAAATGTTAATTATTGTTAGCCTGCTGGGTACCAGTGGCAATGGTGTTGAAAATGTCAGTGGGTGAAAACAGCATCAAGAGACTTCAGGACCCTCCTTCTTGATCTAATCACTGGAGAAGATTCAGGTTGGCAATCTGGTAATGTCTCTGACTTCCATGAGCTGAACCTTGAGGAAGCCTGAGCCAGATATTGTTTGTTTCCTAAGAAAAATGAGAGTTGCATTTTTTTGATGGTTGATAAGCGTGTTAGAAGGTGGTATACACATTTTTTTTCACGACTCAGATCTGCTCTTCCTCATTCCACTGACTGTTACTATACATCTCAAGCCCTAATGCTGCATTTTGATAATTTTTCACAAACTTCACAGCAGGAAGTAATTCTTTATCATCACCCCTAGGGTTTTCATATGCTATTGCTGTGATTCTTACTTTAGCCGACTCTTAGATGTGATTAACACTCATTGCACACACCTTCTCTACTCAAAACTTCTAAATTGCAAACTTCTGGGCAAGAACTCTGTTTTGATTGTTCCTATTTCTTCCAGCCTAATCACACAATTTGTTTTGCATAACGTTCTTATTCAACATTGGCTGAATCAATTTAAATTGTGAGGCTAAACACCACATGTGTTCCCTCAGACATGAAGTCTAAAGCATGAGAGGGACTATTTCTACATTAGTTACTGACTTCAAAAATCTTTGGAAATTTAACACATTTTTACCACGGAGATGAAAGCTGTAGTCTTAAATATGAGGTTCTTTTCAGAAGATGGCAATTCCCTTTTCTAGACAGCATTGATCTCATCTATATATTGGAGATGATTGTAACTGTGTTACCTTCATGGTACCTTTTTAAAAAATGAATTGAAAATTATTTTTAAAGATTTTATTAAAATCAGATAACACTATGGAAAATATAGGCTGAGTAATGTTTAATTAATTATGTTTATTAAGATGGTGTTGCACATGGTATGCAGTGTCTGAAAATTAGGTACTAGTGCCAGAAAGCCCGGAACACCCATTACCCAAAAAACAATTCACAGACATTATGAAGCTCAAAAAGAAGAAAGGACAAAATGAGGAGGCCTCAGTTTTTCTTAGAAAGGAGAACAAAACTCTCATGGAAGGAAATGCAAGGTTAAATAGAGGAACAGAGATGGAATTAAAGATCACACAGAAGCCATCTCACCTGGGGATACACCACATATGCAGTCAGAAAATACATGCACTAGAGCTGATCCCAAGAAGTACATATTGGCAGGATCTAGACAGAGATGCCTCCTCAGAAACTATGCTAGAGTCATATAGGTACAGCTGAACATGTTTGCAGCTAACCATTGAACTCTCAGGGATCCTCATGAGGGTGATAAAGAAAGAACCTAAGGAGCTGAAAGGGGCTGCAAACTTAAGGGAAGATAACAACATTTTCAACCAACCAAACCTTCCAAAACTCTCATGGAGTAAAACACTAACTGCTGTGCTCACTTTGAGAGACCTATTGATCCAGTTGCATATGTACCTGTAGATAGCAATGTCTGGCATCAATGTGAGAAAAGACTTTTGGTCCAGGAAGGACATGTTTTTCCAATGTAGGGAATGCCAAGATAATGGGGAGTAGAGGGTGATTAGGAAGGAATTCACCTTTGTGAAGGCAAATGGAGGGGGAGGGGGATAGGAGGTGGGTGAGTAAAAGGAATAACATCTCAAATGTAAAAACAGAGTATCTAATAAAAGAGAAGAAAAGCAAAACTGATAAAGAAAGAAAGACTTGGGGGAAGAATTTTGAGACTGGGAGTCTTCCATGAAACACTCTCTCCCAGAAATAACTGCATAAACAAGACCAAAACACTGCCAATACCAATGCACATGTTATTGTGGGAAGAACCCACCATGGGACAAAGAACTTCGGGCAACAAAGACTGCTGGGAGAATCATTAACCTCTCAGAGAGGTAAGCCTGCTGTTGGTGGTCCAGTGCACAGTGCTCAGTCCTATCAGAGTATACACATACACAATAATAACAGACTCATCATATATATATATATATATATATATATATATATATATATATATATATATATATATATGTATATATATATATATATATATATACATGTATAGACATATGTAGCATTAATAAAAAGAGGTTATTAATTTGGGAGTCAGGGAGCAAGGGAAGGTCTCAAGAAAGGATAACTATGAGGAGATACGGGGAAGAAAGTAGGGGTAAGTGAGGTCTATTTCAACTAAATAGCCTTTAAATAAAAGGATGGTGTTGCTATCCAAATTCTCCCATGGAATAAGTAAGCATAGCTCCTGAGTGAACACTGTTCTATGCAAATTGTAAAAGAGAATCACATGAAGTCTTAACCACGTAGTTACATGAACAATACCAGCATAATGCCAACACCAGCTGATTATTCTAATGTGGACATGGAAAATCTCACAAAGCCTGACTCTTGAATAAAGAGCTACAGGCAGTTCCTACCAGCTGAGAGAAGGAAAATAAATCTTTCCCAAAGATAAGCACCTTTAAGAATTAACTAATTTTAAGCTTTCAGCCTAAAAAAAAGGAATACACAGGAGAAGCACTGAAAGGAATAAGTGTGCACACACACATACACATACACACAACATTAATAACAAATTTGAGTGTCACTAGGAGGGAAATAGGAAGAGCATAAAGTAAAATCAATGACAAAGATGTAAATACTAATATAAAGGGTTGAGGTCTGAGGAGAAAGATCCATGTGTAAAATATGTTCCCTAATGCATGAAAACCCAAATGCCATTATGAAACTTCTCAATTTAAAATGCCAGACAGTATAGCATGTGTGAATAAATCCAACATGGAGGAACTGGTAAAGGGAGATCCCAGGTGTTCATTAACAATCTATAGAGATAGACTTTGTTTTCAAAGGCAAGCTGAATTGTGCCTCAAGAACAGACATGACAAACTCTGTGTCCTTTACATACATGAACACACAAACAATAAAGATTAATAACCCTGGGTGAAGGAAGTAACTGTTCTTTCTTGGTCCCACTTGATATTTTCCATTTTGACAAGAATTCAAGTCTTAAAGCATTATCCTACTATCATAGACTGGAATAATATATGTTTGCTAATCCAGATGTTACCTTGTATATAAAGAGATAGAATATGGTGGGACTTGCAGAATATAGAACACTCTCTTGAATTTATATGACTCTTCAAATTCATATAACAACGTGAACTCAGAAACCTTCGTTGTTGCCTTTAATTTTCAAAAGTTGAACCCTGCTTCTTTAATTACTATTTTGAACAATACAAACTTATTTTTTCTCATCTGTATAGTGAAAGTACACGATTTAATGATACTCATTATTGTCATCCATATCATAGACTTGTATTCCAATTTCAAGTACATTAATCAGTGCCTCTAACAGTTGAGGGCCTTGATGCTTAGTGCTGAAGAAACTTCTGCTTTTGGATATTCCCTTAGCATAAAGATAGAATAATAGATCCAGACTGTGAATCACATGAAGATGGCTAGTACAAAAATATAGACAAAGGTTTGGTAGAAACAAAAGCACTTAGTAGATCTTATCTACATAACATAACCCAAACATCAGTTGTCACTGCTACTGGTTATACAATTAGATAGTGTTGAGGTCATAAAATAGAAAATAATGTTTACTTGGTTTGTTTTCCATGTGACTGCAGGTACATTCCAAATGGGTGTGTAGAAAACAGAGGAGACAGAAAGTGCCCTCAGCACATTATGAGACTAAAGAGACAAAGTGAAAAGAAAAACTTTGGAGCAGGAGACATACCCTCACCATGGCAGCTAATCTTTGCACACGATTCTTTCTACATTTTAAATTTTGATGAATGGCTTCGCTACAGTTCATATTTTCATTCCTGTAATACATATAGTCCATGAAACATATTCTACTTCTACCTACTTAGTAAAAGTAATGTGAGGCAGAAAAGAAGGTGGAATGCTGAGTAATATAGATGTTATGTATTTTTGCCTAGGTGAGTCCTTACCCTATAAAGACGTTCATATGCACATTATGGTCACACTGGAACAAAGATAAGGAAAACCCATGCTGAATGCATTATCAAGCATTCAATAGGTTTTCTTATTAAAAATTGAAAATAAAAACATTTTTGTAGATCCCTAAAAGGGCTATTGTACCTCAGGTGCCTAATGGAAACACTGACCCTGGGTGAAGAGCCTAAGAAACATAATGTCCCAGAATATGAATTTGCATTCAGATATTTCAAACGGGTGACCTTGAATAAATAAAAAGAACTCACTGTTCCTTTTTTTTCTCTGAAAACTTGAGAATTATAATGCCCAACTTGGATTCATTGTAAAGACAGCTGCTAATGTAGAGCATGTGATGAAATACATTATAGGTTCTCCTTAATTTCTATGTCCAGAGATACCGGTGATCCTATTTACCACAGTGAGTATTTTTGTTTAATGACAGAAATAGAATTGAAGGAGTTGACAGTTGTTCTCAGAATCAAATTAGATGAAAGGACAGGTGTTTCTCCATTGAAAATATTCATGTATTTGGGAACTGCAGGTACTCTTTCTGAATAATAAGAAGTAAAGCAGAATTAATACTTATTAAAGCCATGACCACAATTGTGAGGGTAAATTGCAGAGAGAAAGATGAATTTTGTCTATACCTTCTCCCAAGCAATAAAACTGGAAATTTCTTTTCACATTTATATGAATTCATTTGGAAAAATTATTCAACCAGTCATTAGTTCCCCTAATTAGACTAGCCCTTTCCACATGGATATAAGTGAAGACATTTGATAAATGTCTTGCTCTGGTCCAGACACATCTTATCTACTACCTTTTTCTGGTCTAGTAAACCTAATATAGGAGAAAATGAGGTTTCCTTAATACAGAAGCTGTTCTAAAATATCTAGATGAAATTCAGCAATTAATTTTGAGGGCTCAATAGAATAATAGACTTCTCTCAAGCATATTTAATAGGAAATTTCTTAGCATTCCATAAATAACTGGGAGGATGTGTTTTCATTGCTTTTCTTGATCAAGGGAATGAAACCTAGACTCAACATGAAGATGACTTTTGGTAAGGATTATAGGACCCTACAGAAAATACTACTGGTTAGGTCAATTGAGTTAAGAGAGTACCTCAGACTGTAATAGTCAGGTTCCTTTATCTGGTATCCTGGACTTTATAGAAGGTATAAAGTAAGATGAACACATACATCCATTGCTCTCTCAGCTTCTTGACTGAAGAACATGGCCTGCTGCATTAAGATTGTGGGCCATGATTGTCCAATCATGATGGGTATCACCCTGGAATGGTGAGCCAACATAAACTCCTTGCACTAAACTTTATCCGTGTAGGATGTTCATTATAGCAGAGGTGAGTTCCTAATAAAGGTCTGATAATGATTGAAACTGAGAAATTATCAGCAGATACTGCAACTCTTCCTCATCTAAAACACTCTAAGGATTTGTAATTAGTGTAATTATTAAAATGCCTTTAACCATTACACAGACAACAAAAGATTGATTTAAAAAGTTGAAGAGCTCATCCTACCTCTCTCATGAATTTCAAAATCTTTATATTAAATTGTTTGTTCTCATAATGTACTTAGGGTATGTGTCTAAAGTATAAGGCTATAATTTGGCAGCTTTTTTACCTGTTTAAATTAATCAGGCTACCTGTCTCTGAAGCTTTATTCTCTCTACAGGTCTTTTGGTGTATTTTTCCTCTTTTTAATATATTTTTATTTATTTATTTTTTAATATTTTTACTAGATATTCTTTGGACATTTGAAATGTTATCCTCCTTGCCCAACCTGCTTCCATCCCCACTCCTCTTCTACTTGTCTTCACAATGGTGAACTTTCTCCCTAATCACCCTCTCCAACTCAGTGTCTTGGCATTCATCTATATTGGAAAATCTTGCCCTCACTGGACCAAAGACCTCTTCTCACATTGATGCTGGCAAGGATGTGGAGAAAGGAGAACACTCCTCCATGTTGGTAGCATTGTAGCTGGTACAACCATTCTGAAAATCAATCTGGTAGTTCCTCAGAAAATTGGACATACTGCTACCCGAGGACCCAGCTATACCATTCCTGAGCTTATACCCAAATGAAGCTCAAACATCTAACAAGGACACATGTTCTATCATGTTTATAGCAGCCTTATTTATAATAGCCAGACGCTGGAAAGAACCCAGATGTTCCTGAGTAGAAGAATGGATACAGAAAATGTGGTACATTTATACAATGGAATACTATTCAGCTATTACAATGACTTCCTGAAATTCCTAGGCAAATGGATTGAACTTCAAGCTATCATCCTGAATGAGGTAACCCAGTCACAAAGGAACACTCATGGTATAGCTGGGTCCTCAGGTAGCACTATGTCCAATTTTCTGAAGAACCACCACCAGACTAATTTTTTGTGCATAAACCCAAAAGCAACTCCAACATCTAACAAGGACACATGCTCAACAATGCTCATAGAAGCATTATTTATAATAGCCAGAGGTGGAAAGAACCTAGATGTCCTTCAACAAAGGAATGGATACAGAAAATGTGGTACATATACACAATGGCGTACTACTCTGCTATTAAAAATGAGTTTTTAAAATTTCTTGGCAAATAGAAGGAACTTGAAGCTATTATACTGAGTAGTGTAACCCAGTCACAAAAGAGTACTCATGGTATGCACTCACTTATAAATGGATACTACCCTCCACACAAAACAAATAAACAAAAACAAAATAAAACAAAACAAACAAAAAACCCTCTGAATACCCAAGAAACCATTCATAGACAATACCACACTCAAAAAGAAACACACCAAAATGTGGATGTCTCAGTCCTTCTTAGAAGTAAGAACATATCAGGAGAGGAAATAAGTCAAACTGAGGAGATGGGATTGAAGAAAATATACACAGAGAATGCTTCACCTGGAGAACCAGTCCATATGTATCCACCAAACCCAAGCACTATTGCTGATGCTTAGATGTGTTTACTGGCAGGAAGCAGATATAGATGCTTTCTCAGAGGATCTCCCAGAGTCATATAGATACAGAAAAGGACACTTGCAGCTAAATATCAGACTGAACACAAGGACCCCAATGAAAGAGCTAGAGAAAGAACTGACATAGCTGAAAGGTTTGCACCCTCATGGGAAGAAAAACATCATCAAACAGCCAAGGAACTGAGGCAGAGACAGTGATTGAGAGAGGGAGCACCTTCATGGAAGCAAGTTGAAGGGAAGTTGGGAAAGGAGTGAGGAGAAAGGGTGTAACATTTTAAATGTAAATAAAGAGAATTTCTAATACATTTGAAAAAAAAAAACACTCATGGTATGTACTCACTGATAAATGGATAGATACTAGTCCCCAGATTTGCAGAATAACCAAGAAACAATTCACAAATCTTATGAAGCTCAGAGATAAAAAAAAAAAAAAAACAGAAGGTGGATGCCTTAGTCCTTCTTAGAAGGTAAAACAAAGCACTCATGGGAGGAAATAATGTAACAAATAGAAGAGCAGGGATTGGAGCAAAGATCATTCAAACATGGCCTCACCTTGGAATCCATCCCACAAGCACCCACTGAACCCAAGCACTATTGCTGATACCAAGTAGTGCTTCCTGGTAGGAATTTGACATGGATGCTTTCTCAGAGACCTGCCAGAGCTATACTGATACAGAGGAGGATGCTTGCAGTTAACCATGTGACTGAACATGGGGACCCCAAGGAAGGAGCTAGAGAAAGGACTGACAGAGCTGAAAGGGTTTGTAACCCCATGGGAAGAACAAAACCATCAACTATGCAAACCCAGCACATCTCCCAAAGACTTAAACAGCAACCAATAAGTTGTCATGGAGAGACCCATGGCTCCAGGTGCATATGCAGCAGAGGATATCTTTGTCATTAATGAGAGGAGAGGACTTTTGTCCAGGCAAGAATAATTTTCCCAATGTAGAGGAATGCTGAGGTAGGAGAGGGAGACTGAGAGAGGGAGCATCTTCATGGAGGCAATGGGTGGGGGAGGGCAGGATAGAATTTGTAAAAAGAAGATAACACCTGAATTGTAAGTACAGAGAATATCCAATAAAAAAATTAAAATAAAAAGGCATGTTTACTGAACAGGCTTTGTATGTTCTAAATAGTATTTATTCATGGGTGTGCAGACTTAAGGGGTTCCATAAAACATAGGAAACAATAATCATTGTTACTGGGACTTTATGCCTTTTATCTCTCCAGAGCCAAAATTGTACCAGAACTCTAATCTGTCACACCCTCCACAGGATTAATCTTCTGAGAACATTTGTATCTCATGAAGAGGGTCTTCGGTGATTTCCTTTATTAATACTTGTTTGTACAAGGGATCTACTTCCTGGGGTAGGAACTAAGAAGTTAACTCTTTCTCTGCTACTTTCACACCTGTACCTGCTGCATTTTCTCTTTCTTCTAGTATCCCCCACCTTCCTTTCTTTTCTGCCTTTTTTTTAACCTGTGCACTACTGATGAGTCTTTGGAATCCCAGAGTAGTCTTACTAAACATGTTCTACCACAGAAGTGCTGCCGCCAGTAATAACTGCTAAATACTCAATCCCAGAGATAGATAGCTAAGTTGTGTGGAATGTAGGAGGGGAGTGAGAAAAGGGAAATATTTAGATCAGTAAATGTTCATTTTCTCTCCGTCTCTTTCATTAGAATTTGAGGAAAGATGTCAAACTAAAAGCCTATGAAATTAAAGAGACAGTAGCTTTAAGGAGAAGTAGTAAATGGAGCTTGTGTTGGAAATTGGTGAGGAGGAGCAGAACTCATCTTTTAAAGCTTCAAAGGCTGTTTCTAAAGTGGTCTTAAAATATTTCTACTGACATTCTTTCCTTTCTTCCTTTTACAAGTGAAAAATTACATTTGAAGTCATTTTCGATATTGTTATAAAACTGGCTCCTACACATTTTTTTTAATGAGAAGACTCAAGGGAAAAGGGACAAAAGAAAACAAGTTTCAAATTTTTTTAAAAAATATGTTTATAGTCACAAGTGAAATCATGCAATTAACGGAATGATAGAAGCTAGGGTTATTATACAGACGCAGAAGTTTATTATTAATAAATTGATTATTAATTTCAATTGAGTATTAATTGAGTTGATTATTAATCTGTGGAGGCTCTTACATGCTTTAAAACCAGCAAATGTAAAGTACTGTTGATAGAGAATAAACTTCAATTAAGTAAATACTAATTTTTTTCTCCACTTTATGAGATTTTGGATTTGCTTAAAGTTTGTCTTTAAAATAAACATGTATTAGAGAAAAGGAGTCTGTGCACTGCACTGTTGCCAGGTAGTTTTATTAAATATATTCTGAATTGAGGTCCTAATAGTTGGCTGCATAATCTCGGCACTGTAAACAGGTTTTACTCATTTATATTTCTGGCATGAGGTACCAAAGATCTTAAAACTGCATTTCTTCCCTTTTGTTTCCAGTAGTTTCACATTTTTGAATCAAGCAAGATGGTTTGGTACTCCTAGAATGCAAATTTTCCATGTAATCAGATGAACAATAATGGAAGCAGACAGAGACAGGAAGCTAAAATGGGGGCTAAGTGATGGGAGGACAGAGAAGTCATAAGACAAGCCTTAGGAGAAGGCAAAATGAATATAGAGTCTAATCCTGTGTGTGTGTGTGTGTTTCATATATGTATTAAAGAGCTGTAATGCAATATATTATTTCATATGCTAACAGTTATTTTTAGAGAATCTGTAATACTGTATTAAAGAGTAAATGTTCGTATAGTCAGAGAAAGGGTTATTGACTCTTAGAAGTGTTCCCTATGTTTATTACCTCAGTTGGAGTAATAGTTTCTCAGGTGTAAGAACAGGATGAGGATCACCAACAATGTGTGCAATGAATAAATATTTAGTATTTAATGTGTGCAGTGAGTATTTAATGTATCAAATGAACTACAATACATTTTTAAGATTCTTTTTATTTTTTATTGATTATTTTATTTACTTACATTTCCAGTGTTATTTTCCTTCCCAGTTTCTCCTCAAAAAACCCCTAGCCCACCCTACTCCCTGCTATTTCTGTGAGGATCCTCCCTCTCCCACCCATCCACTCCTGCGACACTGTGCTAGCATTCCCCTACTCTGGGAGATCAACCCTTGACAGGACCAAGGACTTCCCCTTCCACTGATGCCCAATAAAGTCATCCTCTACTACATAAGTGGATGGAGCTATCTGTCCCTCCACTGCTATTCCTTGGTTTGTAGTTTAGTCTCTGAAATCTCTGCAGTGTCTGGTTGTTTGATATTGTTTTTCTTCCTATGGGGATGCAAAGCCCCTAGGCTCCTTAAGTACTTCCACTAACTTCTCCTTTGGGGTCCTTTTTTTGGTCCAGTGCTTGGCTGCAAGCATCAGTATCTTTATGAGCAAGGCTCTGGTAGAGCCTCTCAGGAGACCTCAATATCAGGCTCCTGTCAACAAGCAATTTTTCGCATCAGAAATAGTGTCTGGGTTTGCTGTCTGCAGATGGGATGGATCCCTAGAAGGGACAGTTTCTGGATGACCTTTCCTTAAGAATCTGCTCCACTTTGTCCCTGTATTTTATTATTAAACAGGAACAATTCTGGGTTAAAATTTTCAGAAGGGTGGGTGACCTCACCCATCCACCAGGGTCCATGCCTAACCTCTGTATATGGACTCTAAAAGTTTTTTCTCTCCTTTTTTTTTTGTGTGTGGGGGGGTAAGGGGTATTTCATATAATGTCACCCCAGTTGTTTCCCTGGAGTCTCGTACTTTACTGACATTTGGGACATTCTGTTTGATAAACCCAGTTTCCTGTACCCCATTGCTACAAAACTCTGTTCAATTTCCAAACCCTCTACAACTTCCCCACACCTGATCCTGCTCCCTTTATTCCCTCTCCTCCTCTTCTCTTCCTTTTAAGTCACTCCCACCCTCTACCTCCCAAAATTATTTTGCTTCCCCTTCTAACTAGGACAGAAGCATCCAAACTTTGTCTTTTCTTCTTTTTGAGCTGTATATGATCTTTAAGTTGTATCATGGTTATTCTGAGCTTTTTTTTCCCTAATATTCTTTTATCACTGAGTACATATCATGTGCGTTCTTTTGTGACTGGGTTACATTACTCAGGAAGATATTTCTAGTTCCATCTGTTTGCCTAGGAATTTTATGAAGTCATTGTTTTTAATAGCTGAGTAATACTCCGTTGTGCAAATGTACAACGTTTACTGTATCCATTCCTCTGTTGAAGGACATCTGGGTTATTTCTGGCTTCTGCCTGTTTTAAATAGGGCTGCTATGAACATAGAGGAACATGTTTTCTTATAATATGTTGGAACTTGTTTTGGGTATATGTCCAGGAGTGGTTTACCTGAGTTCTCAGTACTATGTCCAATTTTCTGAGGAACCTACAGGCTGATTTCCAGAGTGGTCATACCAGCTACAATGGCACCAAAAATGGAGAAGTGTTCTTCTTTCTCCACATTCTTGACAACATCTGCTGTTACCTGAGTTGTCTATTAGCCATTCTGACTGGTGTAAATGGAATCTAAGTAGTACTCCATTGTGTAAATATACCACATTTTCTGTATCCATACCTGTTTTGATAGATATCTGGGTTATTTTTGGCCCCTATTATAATTAAGGCTGCTATGAACACAGTAGAGCATGAGTCCGTGTTATATGTTGGGGTATTTTTTAAGTATGTGCCCAGGAGATGTATTGCTGGGTCATCAGGTAGAATTATGTTAAATTTTTTGAGGAACTGCCAGACTAATGTCCAGAGTGGTTGTACCAGCTTACAATCCCACCAGCAATGGAGGAGTGTTCCTCTTTCTTTACATCCTCAACAACATCAGCTGTCCCTTGTGTTTTTGGTCTTAGCCATTTTGATTGGTATAAGGTATAATCTCAGGGTTTTTTCAATCTGCATTTCCCCGATGACTAAGGATGTTGAACATTTTTTTAGGTGCTCCTCAGCCATTTGTTATTCCTTAGTTGAGAATTCTTTGTTTAGTTCTGTCCCTCATTCTTAATAGGGTTATCTAGAGTACAATTTTAAATAGAGAAATTAATGTTATTTCTAAGAGTGGAATTGCAAGATGGAAATTGCTGATAATTTTATTAACAGGAGACTAAAATATTTCATGCAGTAATTTAAACATTGAGAAATCACAGTATGAAAATGAAAGTCTTATGAGATCTCATTACTGAGTTATAGAAATGTTAATGTGTTGTTATGTGTAGTGCCGAAAGACCACCAATTTTTTTTATGATTTCTCTCTTCAACCTTTTTGTATTATGTTTGTTTCCTAAATTATCTCTAAAATATGCTGTACTAAGAGTGAATTGTGGGGTTTGTCAACTTCATTCTGTTTCCCTTTAAAGTGAACCATGCAAGAGTGATTGGTGATGTCTTCGGCACTGCACTGTGGTATGATGAACTGGAATCAGTGTTTATTGTCTTTCTTCACATTACTAGTGGATTTTAAGCTGGGTAAGAGCAAAAAGCTGAAATCTTCATTGTGCCTTTTAAGTAACAAGGCTTATCATAATGCTTATAATATGTTTTTAAAAAAACATTTAAGATTGAATAATAATTAATCATGAGATTCCATTAATTTGGGTCATCAATTCTCAAGAGATAACTCCCCACATGTTCTTTCTTTTCCTCTTTCTCCTACTCTTAATCATCAACACAATTATGCAAAGCGAAAAACTAATGGAAAAAAAGAAGTTATATACATACAATCATTTTAAATTTCTATTCTAAAGTTTATGTTCATTTTACTTTAGAGGAGAGAAACCATTAATATTGGCCATACTGTTGTTTTAGTAATTGTGAGTATAAGTGGAGAAAACAAAGAGAAAGAAGAGGGAAATCATTGAGTGATTAGTAATTACACTTGAGCTGCTAAGAGAGAATAGGTAGATCACAGAAGCGAAAATGGTCATAAGACAACGAATGTGGAAAGACATTGGAGATTCAGTTAACAGGCAGATAATTACAATCACTCTGATAACCTAAACAGTCTCCTCAGAAGATAGTTTGAGGTTTGTTTTCCTTAGAGAAGTGAAATAAATTACAGCAATTGATCTAAACCAGATCTGAAGAGTCAGGGGCATGTTGGCCAACTATACTCATACTGATCTTGGATTTTATGTAAATAAGAGGAGTTTGACAGTCAGGTGGATACTGACTATGCAATTAGCTTCTCTGTTGACATTCTGATATCACTGTGAACTGAAGCATTAGCACAGGAGATCTGTAGAGGTTTATTAAAGCAACAACATGGCAACTCCAAATGGAATAAAAACATGGAATAAAAATTCTTCTCAGACAACTTCAAAGGTATACAGTTGAAAGTCTACTTTCTAGCTGTAAACTTTCTCTCTGATATTACCACCACTGTTATCTTTTTACAAATGCCTTAGATTAATAACTTTGTTTGTTCAGTTATCATAAAATGACTAGAAGCTTTTTCTGAGTTGAACATTGGTGCCTAGGATAACTTAACTCCATGTATGGAGGACTATTCTGGTTGTGGTCTTTGATACTGTGATCAAGAATGCATTATCTTATATTCTCTTTGAGTGGAGAGCTGTATGTAGTCAATTAAACCTGTGGAATGTTTTTTCTTCAACAATTAAAAATTAGTTATTTTATCTAACATGTCCAACGCATGATTTTAACATGATAATTCTTGACACTAGATATTTTTCAGCATTATGGGAATATTAGTCATTTTAGCTACCAGAAGCAAAATGATCAACGAATTACAGCAAAGGCAGAGGTGATAACCAGCATCATAAATCAGGTAAATATGATTCTTGTTTAAAGTCAGAGATTTGGGAATTTGGTGGTATCACAGCTAAAAGTAACACCAATTGTATGCATAATTAACTTTATTAAATGATATCAAGTTGGTATTCAGTATTCCTGACACAGGAAAAATGATATGATGAAATATTCTCTTTTCACAAGAGGCAGAATCATGTGTTAAATTTTCTTGATGTCATATTTTAGGAATAACAAAACTTTTATCTTCATAAAGGCATAAAAATCTTGACACAGAAATAATACTACATCCATTCTAATTGATTTTTTGCAGACAAATATATTATTTTTTATTACTTCTTTTTTCTTTTTCAGGAGGAGTGTTACCCCTATACTTAGAATGTCTTGTGATACTTTTGTTTTATTTATTTAATCACTTATTTTTGTATTTAAGCTTCTA
The DNA here is from genome assembly GCF_963924665.1 of Micromys minutus. Taxonomy (NCBI): domain Eukaryota; kingdom Metazoa; phylum Chordata; class Mammalia; order Rodentia; family Muridae; genus Micromys; species Micromys minutus. Next base: position 11,569,579 of record NC_137963.1, on the reverse strand, counting down.
AACCATCTGGAATTTATTTTTTCTCTGATTGAGACAGGCTCCAACTTAATTTTCTTCCAGATGGGTAGCCAGTTGCTCCAGCTTCATTTAGTTTAACCATCCTTTTTTTTTTTCCAACATTGAAATGATGCCTTTGTTCCATTTTAAATCCTCGTATAAATATTGTGACTTATTTTAGGATTTTTGAATGTATATTGTGTGCCATGAAATTTAAGTTCTGCAGTTATAAGGCAGAGCAAAACAATAAATATTCCCATTCTCATTGAGTTTTACATTTATGAAAAAAGCAAAATAAATAAATAAAAATAACATTGGCTAAGTAACTACATAAATAAATATACAAAGAATGTTTGATTAGAATAAAAACTTCAGAGTGTTGAGTTTGCATTTTCTGTTGATGACTTCTGTTATAAACTAACACTCAAATACACACCTGAATGCGGAAGTGTAAGGTAAGGCACACACATATTTGATAGGGCAGAGTTTAAGTTAGCTGGAATAAATAAGAGGGTATTTGCAAAATGTGGGCATGAGAGGCCAACCCATAAATAGGAATGTTAGTGTGATTTGATGATGTGGTGCTCACATACTAATTATTAATTTCCACAAGCTGATTTTTTTCAGTTTTATTTTAATACTACATTGATCTGAATGAAGATGTCTATAATATTTTCTTATGAGAATTTTCCATAATGATTTATAATTATGCTTTATATATTTATATATTTATATATTTATATATTTACATATTTATATGCATATATTCATATATTTATATATTCATATTTTGCATGTTTTTATATTATATATTACAAATATATAATACATTTATATATTATGTTTTATGGTTTTTATTTGAAAATTGAACTTTTTCAGTACTATATATTCCTACCAAAGGCATGAAAATGAACATAGCAAATTTCAGTTTTGTTTTGTTTATATAAGTCAGTGTTATTTTATGAGATTTTCACCTATACATCTTTTCCTTTTAAGTTAAGTCATTTAACATCTATTTATATCTTTGTGATACTTTTATAGTTTCTATATTGTTTTCTTCTCTATGATAACAATAGTAATATTGTATGCATATTAGTACATATTATATAATATTTCTTTTTTAACATGTTTCTTTTATAATTATCATTATACTACAAATATTAGTGTGTAACTGAGGAAGATTGGAGTATTTTAAATCATCTGTTTTCAAGTATTTAATGAAAAAATAATTTTCAGGCAAAATGTTCATAGTTGTTATTACATTCATTTTCTTGATATACTGTATAATCTCATTATTATTCAACTATATTATCTTAAGACTAGTTGACAGATTATGAACTGAAACCTGGGTTTCAAGGTTTTCATGGAGATATATGAAATTATGTTGTCATATTTTAATGAGTGTCTATTTAAAAACACATATATTTGACAGCTGTTTTCCAAAATTTCTATCATTTATCTGTTTTTTGTTTTCAGGCTTTGACATGAGGTTTTTGTGCACTAATTGCTACATTTTTTAAAAATAACATTGCTTATAACTGCCTTTTCAAATTTCTTTCTTTCTTATATTGTGTTCTGATATATTACATTGACTTATTACATGATGGAAAATGGCACTTGATAGCATTATATTTACCAGTGAAGGGAAAGTTCTTTTGTGTGCCATTCAATTAGACTTTGAAGATATATATGTTGACATGAACGTATATTTTACAACATGTTAGTCACTTAGAGTGAGGATTTATTTTCTCCTCCTCTCTTTTGTTATCTGGTTTTGTTCTCTATTTAACCTCAAGAACCATTTTTGCCGTTGATGATTTCATTTCATAGAGGGCTTTCTGTTTTTAGAGAAAGCTTGAATAGGTCTTTCTCTTGAGAGAAAGGAGGTAAAAAAATAAATAAATTGCTCAAAGAACAATCTATATGCCCAACTTGGACAAATGGCATATTCTATATATTATATATTCTCTTGACCTTGTCTTCTTATTTTATATCTTTATCTTATTTTATATCCAGAATGTACACAGTGATAGAGGACACTCACTTGTTTCCTACATAACCCATGATAAGTCAATTATTCAATAATATGGTTTCCTAGAATTTTATTAACTCAAGCTGAATTCTGCTCAAGTATTCATTTCCATTGTTAATGGTTACAAAACCTTGGTTTATATTCCTCAGATTCTGAATATATGCATTTGCTGGTTCTACACAGCAAAGTGGTGTGTCTAATCCATTCTTGCCTAAATATTTTTGATTTGCAGGAGTACAAATAATGAGTCATAATAGAATCCATATACTTTCCAGTTATGTGTGTGTGTGTGTGTGTGTGTGTGTGTGTGTGTGTATACACACATACAGACATAACCAGAGAGTTCATATATATATATATATATACATATATATATATATGTTATCAGGAGATACTGGGACACAGGCATGGTGAGAAGGTATTCTGAGTAAATGGGGAGCAGAGGGGACGAAAGTGCGCTGAACCACCCCCCCCCCCGCAAGGCTTGATTTAGGGAAACAGGTAACCTGCTTCAGAGTTGTGTTTCCAGACAGGGGCCCTTGCATGCAGAACAGGCACTCGGGCCATTCTGCTAACAAATAACATAGATTTTCAACAGAAAGTTATCATAAAAGATAAGGAAGGACACATTTTACTAATTACAGGGGAAAATTGTCAGGAGGAACTATCAATCCTTAACATATGTGCTCCAAATACAAAAGCACCCATATTCATTAAAGAAACCCTACTAAAGCTCAAAAAATGCGTTGCACCCCAAACAATAAATATTGGGAGAACTCAATACCCCACTCTCACCAATAGACAGATCATGGAAACAGAAACTGAACAAGGACACAGTGAAACTAGCAGAGTTTTTGAACCAACTGGAATTAATAGATAACTACAGAACATATCATTCTAAAAAGAAAAAAGATTACACCTTCTTCTCAGCACCTCAATAGATATAAAAAGATTGAAATACTACCATGCATCCTTTCAGATCACCATGGTCTAAGGCTGGTCTTTAATAACAACGAAGACAACAAAAAGCCCATATACACATAGAAACTAAACAATGCTCTATTAAATGATAGCAGGGTCAAAGAAGAAATAAATAAAGAAATTAAGGATTTTCTAGAATTCAATGAAAATGAAAATAAGACATGCCCAAACCTATGGTAAGCAATAAAAGCAGTACTGAAAGGAAAACTCATAGCTCTGAGTGCTTCCAAAAAGTAACTGGAAAGAGCATACACTAGCAACTTGACAGCACAGCTGAATGCTCTAGAACAAAAAAAAAAAAAAAAAAAAAAAAAGCAGATACACCCAAGAGGAGTTGATGCCAAGAAATAATCAATCTTAGGGCAGAAATAGACCAAATAGAAACAAAAAGAACAATTTAAAGAATCAGCAAAACCAAGAGCTGGTTATTTGAGAAAATTAACAAAATTGATAAACCCTTAGCCAGACTAACTAGAGGACAAAGAGAAAGTGTCCAAGTCAAGAAAATCAGAAATGAAAGTGGAGACATAATAACGGAAACTGAGAAAATTCAAGAAATCATCACATGCTACTATAAAAGCCTATATTCAATAAACCTGGAAAATCTGGAGGAAATGGATGAATTTCTATACAGATACCAGATACTAAAGTTAAACCAGGACCAGGTAAACAATCTAAATAATACCATAATACTTAAAAAAATAGAAGGAATCATCAAAATACTCCCAACTAAAAAAAAAAAAAAAAAAGAGTCCAGGTCCAGATGTGTTCAGTACAGAACTCTATCAGACATTTATTGATGACTTAATACCAATACTCTACAAACTATTCCACAAAGTAGAATCAGATGGAACACTACATAACTCATTTTTGAGGCTACAATAACCCACTTTCCTAAACCACAGAAAGACCCCACAAGGAAGAGAACTTCAGACCAATTTCATTTATGAACATTAATGCAAAAATACTCAATAAAATCCTTGCAAACCTAATCCTAGAACTCATCAAAATGATCATTCACCATGATCAAGTAGGCTGAAATCCATAATGTAATCTACTATATAAACAAACTCAGAGAAAAAAAAAAACCACACATGGTCATCTTACTAGATGCTGATAAAGCATTTGTCAAAATTCAACACCCCTTCATGTAAAAGTCTTAGAAAGAACAGAAATCCAAGGCCCGTACATAAACATAATAAAACAATATACAGGAAACCAACAGCCAACATCAAACTTAACTTTGAAAAATTTGAAGCAATGCCACTAAAATCAGGAACTTGACAAGGCTGCACCCGCTGCCCCTACCTATTCAACATAGTACTGGAAACCCTGAACAGATGAATTAGACAGTAAAAGGGAAATAAAGGGATACAAATTGGAAAGGAAGAAATAAAAACATCACTGTTTGCAAATGACATGATATTGTATTTAAGTGACCCTGAAAATTCCACTAGAGAACTCCTACAGCTGATAAAAAAGTTCAGCAAAGTGGCTGGGTTTAAAATTAATTCAAACAAATCAGTAACCTTCCTCTACTCAAAGAACAAACATATGGAGAAAGAAATTAGAGAAAAGATACCCTTCACAATAGTCAGAAAAAATATGAAATAATTTGGAGTGACTTTAACTAAGCAAGTGAAGGACTGGTATGACAAGAACTTAAAACCTCTAAAGCAGGAAATCGAGGAAGATATGAGAAAATAAAAAGTTCTCCCATGCTAATGGATTGGAAGGATCAAAACTGTAAAAATGGACATCCTACCAAAAGCAATCTACAGATTCAATGAAATCCTCATCAAAATACCTCCCCAATTCTTCATAGAGTTGGTTACAGCAATATACAATTTCATCTGGAATAACAAAAGACCTAGAAGAACAAAATCCATCCTCAGCAACAAGGAAACATCTACAGGAATCATTATCCCTGACCTCAAGCTCTATTACAAGGCAATTGTGTATAAAACTGCATGGTACTGGTCCAGAGATAGGCATGTAGATCAATAGAATAGAAGATCCAGCAATGAGCCCTCATATATATGGTCAACTTATTTTTGACAAAGGAAATTTAATCATTCAATGGAAAAATGACAGCCTATTCAACAAATGGTGTTGGTTCAACTGGCACTCAGCATGCAAAAGAATGAACATAGATACTTTCTTTTCTCCTTGTACAAAGCTTAATTTGCAAGTGGATCAAAGATCTCCACATTAAACCAAGTACACTGAAACTCTTAGGTGAGAAAGTAGGGAAAACCTTAGAACACATAGGCACAAGAGAAAATTTTGTGAACGAAACAGCAATGGTTTGTGCTTGAAAGTCAAAGATTGACAAATGGGACTAAATGAGATTGCAAAGTTTCTGTAAGGCTAAGGACACTGTTAAGAAAACAAAATGACAGCCAACAGAGTGGGAAAAGATATTTACCAACCTCACATCAGATAGAGGCCTAATATCCAAGTTATACAAAGAACTCAAGAAGCTAGACACCAGAGAATCAAGCTACCCTATTAAAAATGGGGTACAGATCTAAACAAAACGTTCACAATTGAGGAATATCGAATGGCTGGGAAGCATCTAAGGAAGTGTTCGACATCATTAGCCATCAGGGAAATGCAAATCAAAACAACCCTGAGATTCCACCTCACACCAGTCAGATTGGCCAAGATCAAAAATTCAGATATCAGCAGATGCTAGGGAGGATGTGGAGAAAGAGGAACACTTCTTCTCCACTCCTCCTGTGGTTGTAAATTGGTACAACCACTCTGGAAATCAGTCTGTGAATTCCTTAGAAAATTGGGCATAGTACTACCTGAAGACCTGGTTATTTCACTTCTGGGAATATACCCCAGAGAAGCTCCAACATACAACAAAGACACATGTACCAAAATCTACATATCAACTCTACTTATAATAGCCTGAAACTGGAAAGAACCCAGATGTCCTTCAGTAGATGAATGGATACAAAAACTGTAGTACATTTACACAATGGGTACTACTCAGCTACCAGAAACAATGACTTTATGAAATTCTTAAGCAAATGGATGCATCTAGAGAATATAATCCTGAGTGAGATAACCCAGTCACAAACAAACAAACATATTATGTAGTCACTGATAATTGGATACTAACTCCAGAAATCTCTGAACACCCTAGAAACAACCCACAGAATATGTGAAGTTCAAGAAAAGAACAAAAAAAAAAAAAAAAAGAAAAAAGAAAATAAAAAACCATTATGTTTAATCCTTACACACCAAGAAAACTTTGACTAATTCCAGGTTACATACTGTTTTACATGTACTTTATGGTCATTGTAACTAGTAAGATTTTAATGGACACTATCAAACCTTTAAAAGAAAAACCCAAGTACTGACAAAAATGCATTTATATCCTTTTAAGCAAAAATACTTAAAATTTGTACATTTATTCTTGTTTTTTAAAATAAAGTTGTTCAATTAAAAAATGTTATCAAGTTCTATTTTCTGTTATGCAATAAGTCAGAAGAATATATCAGAACAATATAGGAAATAAATATGTAACTAGAAAGTAGCATATATATAGTGTGTGTGTGTGTTTGTGTGTTCTCTACATAGTATATCCTTTTTCAATCATGAGATACAGAAGAGATGAATTACTGTTTCATATGCTTGCAGTATGTATTCTTATACTATTATTCACAGTTCAAAGCATCTTTACTGATTTTGAATGTTATCTCCTTATAATTGTTTTTTTTTGGGGGGGGGAAACATTTCAATTAAAAAAGATTTCATTAAGAAAGATTTAATTTCTCTTAAAAAAAATAAGATGTGTTAAGCTGAGAAGTAAACCCTTTGGTATACACTAATATTGAGATATACAAGGAAACCATGCATAAAAAAGAAATAGACTCCAAAATATATAAAATATTCAATTATGGAACACATATAATATTTCATTTACAATTATATATTTTCATACATTATAGTGTTTATCACTTCCATGTTTTCTTATGTAAAACATCCTGTTTGATCCTTATTGTAACACAATATAAAACTGTGTCGTTATTTAAAATATTTAAAATGAGTTATGTAACACATTCCTTAGTAAGCATTATAAAAATAGGTATTATATTCAAATGTAGAGTCTATTAAATATAGTACTATTATTATTTTTATTAAAATATAAACACATTCATCTAATTTGAATAAAAAGAAAAATTTAGAAATTTAAAATATGATTTTAGAGTGTGTGTGTATTCTTAACTACTGTAAAATTATAGAATATAATTGACATCACCTTAATCTATAAAGATATAAACACTAGTGAAGCAGGTTAACATCTTTGCACACAGTCCCCGATAATTAAAACATAGCCTAATTTTATTTTTAATTTTAATTTTATTTTTTATTTTAATTTAACTGTTAAATTTTACACACTCATCCTTCTCCAAAGTATAACATGTAACTAATTAAACCTATTGTGTTGCAAAATATATGAGTATTAAATAGCATTAACCCATTTTTGTCAAGATGATTATCATATGCAGTAATTTAGCAATTCTTAAATATGAGAACCTAATATGCATTTCAATATATAAAACTATTATTTGGTGGTATTTCTGCTGTATACATAGATTAATCTTATTACGACAATTACCCTTCAATTTCATTTTAAAATTTTGTCCTTTCTTATTTCCCCCATATAGATTTTGACAACTATGAAATAGAAAATCCAATTGCAAAGCTTCTCCGAACTGCTGGCAGAATTCTAGCGTTATATAGCAAATGTCAACAGAAAAGAAACTGAAATAATTTCTTGCATCTAAATTGAGCAAAGCTGTAGAAATGTGAGTTCATTGGAGTCAATGAATATTCACTAAGTCCTTATGCCATGCTGGGCACAATGCTAGGCGCAGTAGGAGATAAGAAGATGTAAGAGCAGCCAATGCCTTTAGGGGATTCATATTGAATGGAAGAGGCAGACGCGTATGAACAATCTTAATATTAGCCTGACTGTTATAAGTGCTATAGCAAAGGGACTGAGAACATGGAATAAGGCCATAAAGTAAAGATATTAACTCCAACTGGGCAAACTTGAACAAACAAATAAACTCCACAGCTGGTGCAATGAAATGTTATTTCAAGAAAATATACTTTAGTTTTAATTGCTTCCAAGTTTATTAGGCGTGGTGCCAAGAAGTCTTCCCTTCAATATCAAGTTATATCTGAGAAATATAATTTTTTAGAAGTTTGGCTACTCATTTAGATGTCTTGAAATAAACATTTTGACTCTTACCTGCTTGGTTAATTTTGGCAGCCTACTTCTTCTATAGGGCAAACCAAACATCTGGGCAGTAGAAATAGCCCTGCAAAATTCAAGATTGTTTGTGAAGATCTCATGACTCAAACTGATTTTCTGTTTTTACTAACATCCTCAGCAATAATGATTATTCTTACTTCTATTCATGTTTTCACTTGACGAATACTCATTAGTTTGTTCTCTATGCTGTGTTCTATATTGTTACAATGATAATGTCAAAGTGGGCATTCTTTTCTAAAATAATGAAGGGACACATAGAAGTGCAGTCAGTTTTCACACCAAAGACAATAATTTACTGTCTTTGTGCATTAATTCTATGTCTTGTGGAAGTTACCATGTGATGTGATACTAGAATGCTATCAACTCAGATGGTCTAAATTCAAATCTCTGACACATCACTAGTAAGCATTAAACTCTCTAGATTTCCATTTCAATCAGCAAAACAGAGTGAGGAATAATACCTACATTGTGTTTGTTCTAAGGTTGGTCTTAGATATAGAAAATAACTGAGAATATCATCTGAAATCAACTTTCATAGACTCAGAGTAAACTGTAAATCAGTATAGTCAGTGTCATCCATCTAATGGACAAATTACCAGATGTGACAGAAGACAATGAAGAAGCAATCATAGGGACAAAAAGTTCCTGCTTAAATGACAATACTAAAATTAATGCAAAAATATAAGAGCTTGATCAGTAACTAGCACTTAACTCTTAAGCACACCGAGATGCTGGGGCTCAACTATATGTACAGCTTATGCAGAAATATGAACAGTAAGTCTCAGGGTTATTTGTTCAGTACTTGAGCCAAAACAATTATGTGTTGTCATGTATTTTGTCACTTCAGGGTTTAAAAATTATTTGAGTTACTAAATTAGCAAATTCAGACACTAACATTTACTTTAGTGACCTCTGGAAACACAGTCACTAAAAAGGCAAGTTGGATAAAATGAGCCGAACATAATTTATAAATGTAAATGATAGAAGCATGTATTTTTCATTTCCCCACTGTATAGGTCAAAATATTGCTTTTTCTCATTTTCTAAATTTTACCTACACCAATTTGTTTTTTGATACTTGAATACATCATAGTATGTTTTAGTTACAGCTTTTGCACTTGTTTTTCCTCTGTCCCTTACAGACTTAACCACCCTTTCCAGCATGCTAAACCTATAAAAAAATTCCCTTTTACTCTTCCAGTATGTAATTAAGAAGACAAGATATTTTGCCTACACGTTGTTCAGGGATTGCCTCACCTGGGAATTCACCACATGTGTAGCCACTAGGCCCAAGCACTATCTCTGATGCTGGGAGGTGCTTGCTGGCAAGAACCAGATAGGGGTGCTTCCTCAGGGGCTCTGCCAGAGTCATGCAGCTGAGCATACATGCAGCTAACAACCAGAGTGAGCATGAGGACCCTGGTGAAGGTGCTGGGTGAGGGGGTGGCAGGCCTGAAGGAGCTGAAGGGGGTTGTGGCCTCATGGGAAGAACAACATTGTTGACCAACTAAATCATCCACAGCTCCCATGGACTAAAACAACAACCATTGAGCACGCGTTGAGAGGCCCATGGCTCCAGTTGAATATGTAGCAGAGAATAGCAGTGTCTAGCATCAATGTGAAAACAGACCTTTGGTCCAATGAGGGCACATTTTCCCAGTTTAGAGGAATGTCAAGGCACTGAGTTGGAGAGGGTGATTGGGAGCCAGTGCACCTTCGTGAAGAAAGTAGAAAGGGATGGGGATGGGATTGGGGTGAGCGAAGTGGATACTATTTCAAATGTAAATACAGAGAGTATCTAATAAAAAATTTTAAAAATTAAAAATTAAAAAAGAAGAAGAGAATCTGTTTACTTTAAGCATGTGACCCCCTAAGAGGGTTGACTATAGCAAGCCACATATTCAAGAATATTTGGGAAGAACCAATTGAATCTGATGGGGTAAAAGAGAACAAAATGAAACAGAATAGAACACAAAGTTGGATGGATGTCAGAGGAGTTGGAGTGAATGAGATCAAACTATATTGTATAGAACTCTCAAATGAATTAATAAAATGTTGTCTTAAAATATTCACAAAAGAAGAAGAAATTTACCCTCCAAATTCCTACCGCTTATTCTTTATTTTCTCAGTCAGTTTTCTGATGTTTTCTTAGTATTTCTCCAAAGATGTTGATATACCTTTCTGTTTTCTTTATTTGTCTTCTGTATCATTAATAACTGACATATACTTGCCCAACTATCATATCTCTTAGTGATTCTGAGAAGCTCTTTGAGAGCCAGGAGCAAGTATATTGTAAATATCATTTCAATTCCATGTTTCTCTCCTTGAATTTTGGATTATTCTTCAATAATATTTGATGAGTAAAAGAATGAGTGAATGAATTAATGAATGAGAAGTTATGTTTGTTATTAAACTGCAATGAGAAAAAAAAACTATACCAACACATCATAATCTTTTAGAGAGAGAAACTAAAATTGATATAAAGAATTAAGTGGCTATGAATTTAAAATGTTTTAAAGTAATAAATGGCATATATCTCACTCACCCCTAAGAAGTCTAGAAGCAACTGTGATTCCAGTTGTGAATTGCCATATTCATTCCCCTGCATTTGCTTACCCTGAACTAGATCGGCCTCAAAACAACATGACTAGGACATAGCTTGTGTTCAGAGCCTTGTACATAATTCATAGTTTAAGTTTTACAAGTTTGCATAATAAATAGTTTAAATACTGCAGCAATAGAGCTGGAGAGGAAATTAGGATTCTGAATGAAAAAGTTAATTATAGCTCTAAGGATCCTGGGCTTTCTGCAATACATTAAAAACAAGCTTAGACGATGATAATTTAGGCTAAAACGAGATGAAAATGCAGAAGATTATGGGAGTGGTGATAACTGACAAGTGATCTTATTAAGTGGGGATAATTAGACTAAATTAATTTTGAAATTGTAGTAGTAGATTCTAGATCAACAATGGGGTAAATGATTTCCGGGGCTGATGATCTTGCAGCTGGAGACATTTCTGAGATGGCCTGTTAACATTAATGACCATTTTCTCTGCTCCAGCCATTCTATTCCGAGAACCCAGTGGGTTAGAGCTGAAAAGTTGAATCCCAATCCTTTCAGCTTGGCTGCCAAAGTAAATCAAAGAACAGGAAATCCTCATCAAGGAGAGCGATTTTTAGCAAGATAAAGATGGAAAAGATTTTACAGATTATTCCTTTAACTACTTTTGTGACCATGCATTGCTCACTCAGCCTAGGAATATTAAAATGAATAATCAGTATTAATGCACATTTAGAAAATTTATTGTGTTATGTAGTATGCCAAACATGAAACATAATCAAATGTCCTTAAGTGACAAGCCTGAGAAACATGCACAAATATGAACACAGTCTAAAGGAATTCATTTCTGCGGTCTACTGTCCATTTCATGCAATGAATTGACTAGCCCAAGAGTATACACTCAGTAATCATTACTTATTTGCTCTGAATCATATCAAAAGGCTCAGAAGCTATGTTAAACGATACAACACATTCTTGTTGTTTAATCATTTGTTCTAGATCTTCTGTTAGCATCAAGGCCAAAGCCATTACTTAGGTTATAGATTCTCCACCTATATCTCTCCACCCCATATCAAAACTCTATCTCCAAAAATATTTATATTATGATTCATAACAGTAGCAGAATTATAATTATGAAGTAACAACAAAAATAATTTTATGGATGGGAATGGTATTAAATGATCACGGCATTAAAGACTGGGAATCCCTGGATTAGGTATTTTGTAATCAAAGGTAAAGTTCAATGTCTACTTAGTAAAAAGGCACAATATATACAACCTCTTTTTATTAAGCTTAATGAACACACTCTGATAATGAGTATTTCTGGTAGATGGAGAGGATAGATTCCATGCTCAAATATCCCTAAAATATGCCTGGACATACAGTGGACAATGTGATGCATACACAGGGGCAATCAGTTCTCAGAGGAGAAAGAAAATTAGGAAAGAGGAGAAGGATATGTGTGAGAGGATACTTGAAGGAGAGGAGGGATGATTCTAGGGTATAAAATGAATAAATAAACATTAAAAAAGAGATACCCTCTGTCTTCCATGTATATGCAATCTCATATACACACATTCAACTAAATAAATATTTAGATAAATCAAGGAATTTTAATATAAATGTAAGAGTGGATTGATGTATCTTCAAGTAAAATAACTACCAAGCCTGGAGAGCTCAGTTTTATTTTTAAGACCTGAATGACAAAAAGAGGGAAATTACTTCCACAAGTTTTTCTCTGACATTTACACTACACACAAAAAATATGAATAACAACTCATAAACATGCACTCACATCTACACACACACACACACACACACACACACACACACACACACACACACACACTTTCCTAAATTTAGCAAAATGGAAAATTTAAAAAATCATGATCTAATTTCATTTCAATTACTGGGTTGTTGTTTTAAAAAGACAAATAAAGAAACATAGAAGGTAGGACCCATTATATTTCAATTAGTGTATGCATTTTTCAGCTTGAACTTGCTTTGAAAATACTAGTGGCTGTGTGGCCACTGAGACAATTAGAAAAATTTAAATCATTTGAAAGACACATTAGAAATAGTGGTAACATAGCTTTTCAGTAGTAGTTCCCATGTTATATCTACAGAAAGCTATTTCTGATAGACACCATAACTTTGAACTACAGTATGGAGCAGGCACACTTCACTGAACATGTGCTTGGATGCTACAGTTTCTCTTCAATAAACAGCTGTTTGTACAAAAACATGTGAGGTGCAAGATAGCTGAGTGGGGAAAATATACTCAATCAAATTCAAACTCTTAGTACTATATTGTAGTAATTTAAATAGGATAGCTGATACCATGGTCTTTCTATCAGCTTGTACTCAACTCAATAACTACTGACATTTCACTCACTGATGGCTATTATGTATAGTGTAGCCATCAGTATCTCTTATGAACAGTAACATTTGTCTATTTCCGTCTCAAATATGTGCATTTTAAACATAGCATCTGAGACAAGAGTGCAAGTACTTTCACAAAACTTAAAGTGCATCAAGGCACTTAATACTTACAAGGTCCCCATCACATGTATCCCATACAAGTTCTTTAAGTGTATCTCCTATTGTTTCTTAACCTGAGCATCTGATTTCAGACATATTTTGTTTCTTTTTTCCCTCAAGCATCCCAAACTTGTGTCTGTACAAAGACCCTGACATTATTTTCACATTAGTTCTTCAATTCATGCATTTTCTCTCTGATGATTGTCTTATTCCTTCACCTGATCAAAGATTTTCACCAGTCCTCTTCCTCTTAATGAGGCCTTCTCTGAGCCTTCCTTAAAACTGAAATTGTCAAATCTCTACCTATGGCAAGGCTCATGAGCTGCTGCTATTTGCTTTGTCTCCTTTGTAAAGATTAACTTCTAACCAGTAGGTTCATTTCTATGTATATTTCAAAGAAACCAAGAATTTATTCTTGGTACCCTTTTGCTTATCTACAAAGTAACTATTATTGCTAAACAATGAAAATGAACTGAATATTGGGTGACTACACAAGGAAGTCAATGGACAAAAAGCATAGTTGGAGATCAAATGTTCATCCATGAGAGACAACTATCAACCTTTGGATGCCAGTAAGTAAAGTACATGTAGCTTTCACACAAATACAAATAGAAACAACTCCATATTCTCTAGTGGGAGAATCACAGATTATGGCTCTGAGCTAGAAAAGCAGGATGGTTTTAGCACGACGACCCCCATGCTGTGCTTCCTATACTGAGAGGCTATGAAAAGTTCAGCCCTTTCTTAGTGTTAAAACCCATAACCTATCTCAAGAATTTGTCTTATAGTCAGTCTTTACTCTTCATAAACAGAAGTCTCGAATAAAGCATTACTTCTTTGTATTGCTGACTCTTTTATATATAGCTAATGCTTAATTCTGTACTCCCTCATATATTATCTCATTGGCTCTTTCTATAAATTCTTTATGATAGACATTTCTATTACCATTTTGTAAGAATAAGAATCTCTATGAAGTCATTTACCAGAGTCACCCAGGAAAGCCTAGAATTAAAAGGCAGACACTATTAGACCAAAAGCATGACTCCTTTCTTGCTCAATGGTTTCTTATCAGGATTATTTAAATAGTCTTTTGTTTTCAGGAGGACAAGTGCACAATTACTAATTTACATCCTGGTGATGATTCTTTTTTTTTTTTTTTTAACGACTTTATTTTGCAAAACAAAGATAAATGTAAAGATTTTAAACATTTTTTGCTTAAAATTATACATTTTTGTCAGTACTGTCTTTTCAGACATTAAAATAAATTTTACATAAAACCATGTGAATATGTTTTTTAGTCAGTACTTGATTTTTTTCAAGGGCTTGACAGTATGCATTGAAAATATTTTAGTTGCAATAAGCGTAAAGTACATGCAAAACAAAATGCAACATGGAAATAGTCAAAGTCTTCTTGTTTTGTGAATATATGTATATTTTTTGTTTTCTTTATTTCTTGGACTTCATACAGTCTGTGAGTTGTTTCTGGGGGAGTGCAAGCCTCTGGGGTTAGCATCCCACTATCAGTGACTGCATATTATGTCTGTTCTTTTGTGACTGGGTTATCTCACTCAGGATGATCTTCTCTAGATGCAGCCATTTTCTTGAGAATTTGGTTAAGTCATTGTTTCTGGTGGCTGAGTAGTATTCCATTGTGTATATGTACCACAATTTTTGTATCCATTTGTCTTCTGAAGGACATCTGGGTTCCTTCCAGCTTCTGGCTATTATAAATAGAGCCACTATGAACATTGTGGTGCATATATCTTTGTTGTGTATTAAAGTGTCTCTGGGGTATATGCCCAGAAGTGGAATAGCTGGGTCTTCAGGTAGTACTATATCCAATTTTCTGAGGTATCGCCAGACAGATTTCCAGAGTGGTTGTATTAGCTTGCAACCCCACCAACAGTGGAGAAGTGTTCCTCTTTCTCCGCAGCCTCGCCAGCATCTGCTGTCATCTGGGTTTTGGATCTTGGCCAATCTGACTGGTGTGAGGTGGAATCTTAGGGTTGTTTTGATTTGCATTTCCCTGATGGCTAAGGATGTCGAGCACTTCCTCAGATGTTTTTCGGCCATTCGGTGTTCCTCAACTGAAAATGATTTGTTTAGCTCTGTACCCCATTTTTTAATAGGGTTATTTGATTCTTAAACTCATATGATGTATATTCCTTTACCTTATAGTAGGTCCTAACATACTTGATTTTCTGCCATCGTTTTCAATGAAACCACAAAGTTAGAAAATGATAAATACCATTGTTCTCTTTTCTGTGAAAGAATACCACTTTGATTGTCTGCACCTATCCCATCCTTTCTTGTAAGTAACTAGCTGGTCATGGCTGCCAATACAACAAAATGTTCAGTAGCCAATTACAAAGAGATGAAGCAGACATTTGACAGGAAAGAACATCCTTTGGCCCTTGATGGACAGTTGATCTGCAATTAAAGGAATGATTTATGGCTTAAAGGAAAGAGCAGCTACCTATGTCATGAGCAAATACACATCTGTACATACACAATGCATTGTAAGACAAAAATTATCATACTATTTCACACCAAAATTCCTCATTCTCAGTACTCACACATATATTGTAAAAGGACTGTTCAAAGTCACACAGACCATCAGAATTGTATGTCTCCTACTGTATTTTACTTGTTCTTTATTGGGGAATGTGTAGGGTATATCATTGAAATTAAAACTCAAAAATTTAGCTTCCTTTCTAATATTCTTGGTCACTTGAATATCTCCTAAGCCATACATACTATGATAATGCTCAACTTAAAAGTTACTCTTCTATTAATATTAAACTCCCTTCAGCAATTAATTCTTCTCCTTTGCTAGTTTCTTAAAAAATGAAATACCTCTTATAAGCCATCTTCACTATCTGGGAAGTTGTAGTTAAGATTTTGTTTCCCTGAGTTGTGTATTTGTAGATGGAAAATGTCAAAGCTGTTCGTGATCAGTAAATAGGAAGAGGTGGCTTTGTCTTTCTAGATGGCATTATCATTATCTAAGTTTCTAGGAGTTTGAGCCCCCAGGATAGAGGTCAGCTGTAATAAAAATCACCATTAGCAATGATTTTCACTAGGATATCCAATGAAATTGAATGAAAGTAGAGCCTTTTATATCAAACAGAAACAAAACTCCCCTCATAAACTTTAGAATGTTCAATCCACCAACCCCCAGAGGCATTGCTGCTTCATTTGTCAATAGGGAGATATTAAACCAACCAACCAACCAACAAACAAACTACTACAAGAAAATTCAGAAACAATAATTCCCACTTGAAAGCAGTCTTTCTAGTTAAGTTTAATTAGAAGACTCAGTGTGTTTCACTGGTGTGACTTTCTGTCTCTGGCTTTAATGTACCTCTAGTCTTCAAATCTACTCAAGAGTAAGGGCCCAATGAGCTATACACTGATACGTTTTTTTTCTTAAAGTAATTAAAGACTACAGTGTCAGTATTGAAGTGGAAAAGTTAGTGTTGCCTAAACTCCTGTCTCTAGTTAAGAAGGGTTAAAAACAAAAGAATATCTAAAATCTTCTCAGTAGATAAATGTTTATGCTTTCTCTCCTTTTCCTTCGCCTGTTATATTCACAAAAATATGTGAAAATCATGTGTGAAGCTGTGATCTGTATTATTTCACTTATTCCCATTTGAGTGAGCCAGGAAATTTTGTTGAAATTGTTAAGCTTGACCTGTGAGCCAGGGTCTTGGCCAGTAGAGTCGAAACTCTTGCTCATCATAATCATTAGATTAGAGTCGCGGTCTTGTACTGCCAAGACTCAATCCGTTGCTTCGTTTTAAGCCTAATGAGCATTCTTTTCTTTTTTTTCTTTCTTTATTTTTTTTCTCTCTTTCTTTTTTTTTTTTTTTGCTTTTTTTTTCTCATAAGGCAAGGAACTACAACTGAGTCACAACTCCCAAAAAATTAAAAAAAAAAAAAAGCTTATACAGAATTTTGGTATTTCTAGCTTCCTTTGCTAATAAATAAGGTCTCTATCTCTTTAGAGAAAAAGAAAAGTATCACTAAATTGCAAATAATTTAAAGAGACATGACTTGTAGTGTTCTTTGCAGCCCTTTGGCTTGGTTTTAAATTGTATATCCATCCAAATCAGTACTGGGTTGCAGGTCATATCATAGCATCCCTGTCTACTATTGGTACAATTTTATATCACCAAGAATAGGTCTTGAAAACAAACTTGACAGTCTGAGAAAGGTACACAGGATAGTCCCTTTATTTTTGAATGATCTTATGTACCTTTCTCTTCATACGGTGAAAGCTTGTCAAGAATGAGCAAAGGAATAGGATTGGTCTCCCTAAGTATATTAAAGGTTTGTCAAAGTGAAAGACAGAAGAAGCCATAAGGAGTCATATGGCATAAGGAGTCATAAGTTAGTATTTATTGCAGTGATATGTGAGTGCTAATGAACATAGAGTGTAGATTCAGATGACTATTCAATAAATATAAAGACTTTTCATATTATTGCCTACTTTAATCTGTAATAGCATCAGCTTCACCATTAGAACATCTTGTGGGCAGCCTCTGATCTTTGTCTTTTTGTAGGAACTGTTATTAGTAATATTTTGTTCAGAATTTCTTTATTCACTATTAGGATTTACTGGCACACCATATGAACCCAAACCTTAAACTTATTTGTGGGGATATGAATGTGGTTGGTCCATGGGGATTGTTACTATTAGGAGGTGAGACCTTGATGAGGAAAGTGTATTTCTGGTGGGCTTTGAAGCTCTGCCCACTGTGAAAATGTCAGTAGGCTATTTAGCTTCCTTTGTATGAAGACATAGATTTGTCCACTTCTCAAAACCCATGTCTGCCTGGATGCTGCCATGTTCTTGACTTGATTGTAATACATTGAACCTCTGAACCTATAAACCAGCCCCAATTAAACATTGTTATTTATAGAGTTACCATGGTTATGATATATGTTCACAAAGGTAAAACCCAAACTAAGACAACAATACATAGTATTTTTCTTATTGTTAAGTTTCTTTGCAAAATGCTATGTATTGTGGAAAGTACTTTGATACCTCATTTATCTATTTTTGTTTATGTGGATTATTTAAGTTCATTGAACTCTTCATTGAAAAGCATTAATTTCCTCTTCTATATAATATTTATGTAGCACCATGTAAAATAATGTTCACTGTAAAGCTTTTCAGAACATAGGTGTAGATTCAAGTTCACATTCATCAGTTTTTTTTCAGTGACTTGTATTTTCATTTTATTTATTCCATATCTCTTTATGCCCAAACAAACTAGCATGACTGAGTAAAAGATTTTTTTTTTATTGAGTATGTATCAGAATATTGTAGTAACAACTTTTAATTTAGTGTCTTGTTGTTGTTCGTACTGCTGCTGTTATTGTTGGTGATAATGTTGACATTTTGGGTTGTAATATGAAATTTAATCTTACTCTCAGGTCCATCATTGCAGTAGATCAACATTTCTCTCTAGTCTATTCTCTCTCTGCCATTTTTCTCTACTACTTCCTATAATCAGTGTTTTCTTAGTGTTAACACCAAGAACTATACCATTTTCCAAGAACATCTAAATGAATTTTGGACTCTATAAAATTTGGTGTATTTTAAATATGATCTCTCTCTTGCTGTGTACCACTGGCTGTCTCTGTCTCTCTCTTTCTCCCTCCTTCCCTCCATCCCTCTCTCCTTCCCTCCATCCCTCCCTCCCTCCCTCCATCCATCCATCCCTCCCTCCATCTCTCTCTGTGTGTGTGTGTGTGTTCCTATGATTTTATCTTGTTATATCAAAGAAGTACTAGGTATCTTTTAAGATTTAGATTTAAAGTCAGGTAAACTGGGACTGGAGAAATTGTCCATTTGTTAAGAGACGTGGTTTTTCCTCCTGAGGTCTCAGATTTGATTCTTATCACTCACCTGGCAGCTCTCAACTATCTCTAACCTTAGTTCATAGCATAAACTCCTGGCATTCAGAGACATAGCCTGCACATGGCATGAAGGCATGCTTGCAGGCAAAACCTTCACAGATAAGATAGAAATAACACAGCTCTCAGGGACTAAACCACCAACCATAGAATCCACATGGAGGAACCCATAATTCCAGCCACATATGTAGCAAAGGATGTCATTGTCTGGCATCATTGGGAGGAGAGCTCCTCAGTCCTGAAAAGGGTCATTTCCTCAGGGTAGGGGAATGCCTGGGTGTTGGAAAGGTGGGAAAGGGTAGGTGGAAAAGGAGCATCTTCCTAGACGAAGCAGGAGGGAAGGCTGGAGAGAGGGAAAAATGGAAAAAAAATGGCATTTTAAACGTAAATACATGAAATAACCAATAAAAAACAAAATAAGAGGTAAAATTTAATTAATTAATTAATGAAAGAAACTAATAAAGTCAAGTAGACTTCTGGTGATTGGGGACTAAACCCTATATTGTATTCCATAATATCTTGTGAACTGATGTATTTATTAGTTTTCACTTTTTCATTGTATTAAGAGAAGCCTGATTTCTTGTCCATATCCCACCAGGTCAAAGTCCAGATCTTTTTCTTGTTGAAACCTCAGGTCTCTACATTATCATTCATATCAATCCCTCTGTCTACTTGTACATTAAAATAGGCCTAGTGACAATTGCAAAAGAGAGCAGAGCTAGGAGACTTTAAACTCTTTTACAGTGGCTCCCTTTAGAAATCACTATGATCTTTGCTGATGACTGCATAGCAAATTGGATTTACCTTTTCAATTTTGCATTATTCTTGTGTTATTGAGATTATGATGAATAATAAGATAATAACAGCAATTAGCCTCTGATGACTAATGGTCTCTTAAATTGATTTTGAACAATCAATTTGAACATCTTCCCATGGACAAATTAGAATAGGGAGGGATAGAGAGTTTCCATACACAATACTGAGAAAGAAAATGATAAAATCTTATCGAAGACTGACAATGGCATAGAAGTTCCCTCAGGTTTGGAAATGAAGACAGCAGATACAGCTGTTCATGTTTTTCTTTTGAAAATAACAAATTTAACACTGGCTGGAAATTTTAATTCATTGTTCGTTATTTCAAGGTTAATGATACTTTTAACACAGAAAACATATGCTACATTATAATTTTAGTGCCTCTCAGTATGCCAGCTTCTATTGAACCTTCAGTAAGCTGGAGTGTAATATTCAGCCTTGACCATAGATTACTAGTCTTACATTTTATACAAGCGAATGCTGACCCTCCCCCATACCTGGTCTTCTATTCTGACTTCATTAGCTTAAGATGAAGTCTCAAAATCTAATGGTAACTATGAGTTTGGCTTATATATGGATTCCCAGAAGATTTGGTAGGATGAGGGGATTTTGAAAGAAATGGAAAAAAGAAAAGAAACTGTCTTATAGGTGTATAGAAAATGAATGGAGGAACTGGCTACATGGCAGTAAAACTCCTATTTCTTTTTAAATATTCATCCCTTTCTTTATTCTGATTTTTTCTAGTAACATTTATTATTTCTGAACAGTTTTGAGAATCCCAGCACTCCTTGAAGTTTCTAACCAGATTTGCTTCTTTTTTCAAATATTGAACCAATATATAGAAGTGCAGCCAGTATTTTAATAAGCAAATATGTTACTATATAAAAAATAAATTCATCATGGAAGACATTGAAACAATTTTTTTTCTAAGAAAAATGCACCTGTAGTAGAAGTTGTGTTGAAGTACAGGTTGGATCTTGGCCAATCTGACTAGTGTGAGGTGGAATCTCAGGGTTGTTTTGATTTGCATTTCCCTGATGGCTAAGGATGTCTAGCACTTCCTCAGATATTTCTCAGCCATTCCATATTCCTCAACTGAGAACGTTTTGTTTAGCTCTGTACCCCATTTTTAATAGGGTTATTTGATTCTCTGGTGTCTAGCTTTTTGAGTTCTTTGTATAACTTAGATATTAGGCCTCTATCTGATGTGGAATTGGTAAAAATCTTTTCCCATTCTGTTGGCTGCCATTTTGTTTTCTTGACAATGTCCTTAGCCTTACAGAAACTTTACAATCTCATTAAGTCCCATTTGTTAATCTTTGACCTTAGAGCTTGAGCCATTGGTGTTTTGTTCAGAAAATTTTCTCCTGTGCATATGTTCTAAAGTTTTCCCTACTTTCTCATCTAATAGTTTCAGTGTATCTGGTTTAATGTGGAGATCTTTGATCCACTTACACTTGAGCTTTGTACAAGGAGATAAGAAAGGGTCTATTTTCATTCTTTTGCATGTTGATCCAAAACTCAGAGGACAACAGATGCTGGCGAGGTTGCAGAGAAAGAGGAACACTTCTCCACTGTTGGTGGGGTTGCAAACTAATACAACCACTCTGGAAGTCATTCTGGCGATACCTCAGAAGATTGGACATAATACTACCTGAAGACCCAGCTATTCCACTTCTGGGCATATACCCCAGAGACACCTTAGTACACAACAAAGATATATGCACCACAATGTTCATAGCAGCTCTATTTATAATAGCCAGAAGCTGGAAAGAACCCAGACGTCCTTCAGAAGATGAATGGATACAAAAATTGTGGTACATTTACACAATGGAATACTACTCAGCCACCAAAAACAATGACTTGACCAAATTCTTAAGAAAATGGCTGCATCTAGAGAATATCATTCTGAGTGAGATAACCCAGTCACAAAAGAACAGACATAATATGCAGTCACTGATAGTGGGATGCTAACCCCAGAGGCTTGCACTGCCCCAGAAACAACTCACAGACTGTATGAAGTCCAAGAAAGAAAGTAACCAAACCAAAACAAAACAATAAAATCTTTATACAACAAGAAAACTTTGACTATTTCCATGTTACATTTTGTTTTACATGTACTTTATGCTCATTGTAACTATTAAGTTTTCAATGCATATTATCAAACCTTTAAAAAATCAAGTACTGACTAAAAAATATATTCATACAGTTTTATGTAAAAATTATTTTAAAACCTGAAATAAAGTACTGACAAAAATGTATTGTATAATTTTATGCAAAAAATGCTTAAAATCTGTACATTTATCTTTGTTTTGTAAAATAAAGTTGTTAAAAAAAAAGAAGTACAGGTTGGTAGAAAAGATAGGTTTTAGCATTAAAACCCATGGAAAGTTCAACAGCTGATTTATATTACTACTATTAATTACAGATAGCTATTATCTTGCATGGAATTTGAAGCTCCCTTCACAGAAGAAAAGGCATTTTAGTTAAAGACTGTTAGGAATGTTAAATTCAGATGTTTGATGAAACTACTCAGATCCAACAGATATTTGCAATGTAAATCTGGGTCTCCAAATTTTGCAGCTTCCGGAGTTCAAAACTGTTATGAAATTTCTTCAAGCTCACAATGAGCTTTCAGTTATATTTTTTAATCTCCTCATTTACAAATTTTTGTCTATTATCTCTCTGGTGCCTTACATCTGGTGAATATACCACACTGTGTAAGCTGAACATAATTCTCTCTAAATTTCTTTCACAAACATATACGTGTGCATATGTTTATGTAGTCTCTCTCTCTCTCTCTCTCTCTCTCTCTCTCTCTCTCTCTCTCTCTCTCACACACACACACACACACACACACACACACACACACACACCACAATCAAATACACAGGCATGTTATTACTATGCATTATTTTTAGTTTACTTTACATGTACTTTTTTTACTATTGTTTTACATTTGTGTAATTATACCACATAAAATATTAAATATAAATAATTATGAACTTACTTCATGGGGCTTAAAAATAAAAAAAAAAATATGTGTTGAGATATTTTTTTCCAGAAAACTTGAGTGTTGTTATTAGTAAGGTTGTCTTAAAACTGCATGTAATTCTAATTTCAAAGGATCCAATGCCTCCTTCCTTTGGAAGTTACACCCATGTGTACATATCTTGTACACACTATTAAACGATTAAGGAATATAAGTTAGTTTTAAAAAAAATAGCATGTGGTTATTGGCAATAACCTATTGTTATGGCTGAGGGGATGGTTCAGTGGGCCCCTCCTAATAACATGAACCACATAAAATCAGGAAGAATAGATCAATACTTCCAGATAACATGAGAAGCAGAAAGGAGAGATTCAGCACCTAGAACTGACCTGGTGCCAGAGCACCCTGTACCTAGACTTCGCTGGAAAAGAGCCAGAATCACAGGAATACTGTCACACCTGAGAGCACAGGAGGGACTTCTACCATAGGCCTAAGAGGAACCCTGCCAGGAGCACTCAGGAAACAGGACCTTAGGAGTACTCTGGGACAGGATTCTTCTGGTTTCTCTATGTGCCCTATGCTGGCCCTGTGCCACAGCAAACTCTACCGAAACATCTGAGAGAGAACTGGATCCCATAGTTGCAAGTGAAACTACATTCATAAATGAAACCTTACTAAAGGTCAAAGCACACATTAAACCTCACACAATAATAGTGAGAAACTTCATACCCCACTCTCATCAATAGACAGATCATGGGAACAACCTAAAAAGAGACACTGTAAAAATAACAAAAATTATGGACCAAATATATTGAACAGATATCAATGGAAAATTTTATCCTAAAACCAAAGAATATACCTCCTCAGAACCTCACCATCCCTGATGTCAAGCTGCAATACAGATAAATTGTCATAAAACTGTACAGTATTAGTTCAGGGACAGGAAGGTATATATACCACATAGAAATAAAGTCAAGAAATGAACTGTGACACCTATGGCCATTGACAAAGGAGCTAAAACCACCCAGTGGGGAAAGAAGAATAGCATTTTAATAAAAGGTGCAGGTCCAATTGGTAGTCACCATGTAGAAGAATACAAACTGATCCATACTTATCTCAAGTCCAAAGGGAATCAGGGATTCCACATAAATCTGATGCACTGAAAATAATAGAAAAAAAGTGGGGAAGAGGCTTGAACATATTGTACTGGGAAAATTTTCCTGAACAGAACACCAATGGCTTATACTATAAGATCACAAGTCAATAAATAGGACCTCATAAATTTGAAAAGTTTCTGTAAGGCAAAGAACACCGTCACTAGGACAAAATGTCAACCAACAGAATGGGAATAAATTTTTGCCAGCCCTACATCTGATAGACAGCTAATACACACTATTGCAAAAAACTCAAGAAGTTAGATGCCATAGAATCAAATAACCCTGTTAAAATGGGGGAGGGGCATTGGCAGAAGTAAACAATGTATTCTAAACTGAACAACATGGAATAGCTGAGAAGCATTTAAAAAATGTTCATCATCCTTTATTATCAAGGAACTGAAAGTGCAAACAATTCTGAGATTCTACCTCACACTAGTAAGAATGGCTAAGATAAACTCATGTATTACAGATGCTTGTAAGGATGTGGACAAAGAGGAATACTCCACCATTGTTAGTGGGATTGCAGACTGTTGCAACCACTCTGGAAATCAGTACTATGTCCTCAGATAATTGGACATTGTACTACACAAGGACCCAGGTGGTTATTCTTCTTGCCCTGTTGCTTCTGTCCCTGGTAGATATGCCTACCCCAACTTGTTTCTTTACCCTACACCCAACACAAACATGACTCCAAAGCACTGTAGCTTATAATTTTCTTCTTTTATTACCTTCTATATTTACATTTCAAATGTTTTTCCCTTCCCCCACCCTGCTCCCATACCCCCTTCCCCTCTACTTGTCTCCAGGAAGGAGTATGCTCTCCCAATCACTCTCTCCATCTCAGTGTGTTGGCCTATACCTACATTGGGAAAACACATGCTCTCACTGGAAAAAAAATGATCTTTTCTCACATTGATGCCAGACACTTACATCTTCTGCTATATATGGAGCTGGAGACATGGGTCTCTACATGTGTATTCATTGTTTGATGTTTTAGTCCCTCATAGTTGTGGATGGTATGGTTGGTTGATAATGTTGTTTTTTTCCATGAGTTTGCAACCCCTTTCAGCTCCTTCAGTCCTTTCTTTGGCACCTTCATTGGGGTCCCTGTGTAGAGTCTGATGGTTAGCTGCAAGAATGCTCAGATGTATCTGTATGACTCTCACAAAGGCCCTGAAGAGGCCTCCTTATCTGATTCCTGCCACTATGTACTTCTTGGCATCTGCAATAGTGCTTGGGATTGGTGGCAGAATATGGGGTGAATCACAAGTTGAGGAAGCCTGTGAATGATCTTTTCTTCAATTCCTGCTCCTATATTTGACTTTGTATTTCCTACTGTGAGTGTTTACTTTTTTTCTCCCTTCTAAGAAGAACTTTGGCATCCACATTTTGGCCTTTCTTCTATTTGAGCATCATAAGGTCTGTGAATTGATTTTTGGGTATTCATTCTGGGGCGAGTATGTGCATTTCAGTGTGTGCATACTGTGTGTGTTCTTTTGTAACTTGGTTACCTCACTCAGGATCATAGTTTTTAGTTCCATTCATTTGCCTAGGAATTTTATAAAGTCTAATAGCTGAGTAGTACTCTATTGCATAAATAAATGGACTGCAATTTCTATATCCATTCCACTGTTGAAGAACATCTCTGTTCTTTCTAGATTATGGCTATCATAAATTATGCTGCTATGAACATGGTGTAACATGTGTCCTTGTTATATGTTGGAGTGTCTTTTGTGTATATGCCCAGGAGTAGAATATCTGGGATTCAGGTAGTTTGTCAAATTTTCTGAAGAACCACTATACTGATTTTCCACAGTGGTTTTAACAGCTTGCAATCCCACCACCAATTGAGGAGTGTTACTCTTTTACAACATCCTTGCCATCATCTACTGTCATCTAAGTTTTGATCTTAGCCAGTCTGACTGGTGTGAGATGGAATCTCAGTGTTGTTTTGATTTGCATTTCCCTGAAACCAGGGATGTTGAACATTTCTTTAGGTGCTTCTCGGCTATTCGATATTCCAAAGTTGAAAAATCTTTATATATTTACCCAATTTTCAAATAAGACTGTATGATTCTCTGGAGTCTAATTTGTTGCGTTCTTTGTATATATTAAATATTATCCCTCTATCAGATACAGCATTGATAAAGAGCTTTTCTCAATCTGTTGGCTGCTATTATTTTGTTTTTTACATTCAATTGACAATGATAAAACCTGCCATTCTCTATGAGATAAAAAAAGACATATAGTATTTATTTAAAATATTCTTATCTACCTATTGCCAATTAATTAATCTAGATCTTTCTTTTCTAGCTCCATCTTGATTCTTCCTAGAATCTCACTCTCTGCCTTCTGCTTCAACTTCTGCTCCTCAACCTTTTGAAACCTCTCTCTCCTGTCCAATCATGCATAACAACGATCTACAGATATATCTAGACAGTATCATGCTGAGTGATGTAACTCAATCACAAAAATATACCAGTGGTATGCACTCATTAGTAAGTGACTATTAGCCCAAAATTTTAGATTACCCAGGATAAAATGCACAGACCAAATGAAGCTCAAGGAAATGTATGATCAACGTACAGATACTTCATTCCTTTTCAGAAAGGGGAAAAAAAATATTATCAGGAAGAATTATGGAGACAAAGCTTAGAGCAGAGACTGAAGGAAAGACCATCCAGAGACTGCCCCACCTCGGGGTCCAGCCCATATTAAGCCATCAAACCCAAACAATGTTACTGATACCAGAAGTACATGCTGACAGGAGCATGAAAAGTTTTTTCTCCTGAGAAGCTGTGCCAGAACATAACAAATACAGAAGAAGATATGTGCAACCAATAATAGAACTGAGAACAGGGTTTTTATTTGATTAGTTAGAGAAAGAAATGAAGGAGTTGAATGGGGTTTGAAACCCAAAACAACAATACAGACTACTCAGAGGTCCAAGGGATTAAACTACTATCCAAAGAGTATACTTGGAGGGACCTGTGACTCCAGTTGCACATGTAGTTGAGGATGGCCTTCCTGGGCATCAATGGGAGGAGAAGCTCTTGGTCCTATCAAGGTGTGATGCTGCAATGTAGTGGAATGTCAAAGCGGGGAGGTGGGTGGCTGGGTATATGCCCTCATAGAAGCAGGGTGAGAGGGGACAGGTAGGGGGTATGGAGGGAAATTCAGGAAAGGGTATAACACTTGAAATGTAAATAAAATATATTCAAAAAATTAAAAAGAAAAAGGAAGTTCTCAAACACTCCCCCTCATAAAAGAAAGAAAGAAAAGAAAGAAAAAAAAGAAAGATTCAATTTCCAAAAACCTATGAGCTAGTTAATATATGCAGGTGCAGAAAAAACTTTTTTTCAAAAATGTACAAAGTGATATTTGAAATCAAGATTATTCTCTTATTCCCATATATGAACTTTCACTTGTATTTGTCTTCATTCATACAGACATTCATACACTTAAACACACATGCCCATCATTCATTCATTAGTTCATGCTTTCTTTTTTTCTTTCTTTTATATATACATACATAATACATGTAAACAATGAAATTCCTTTATGAAATTTTCTTTATGACTATTTCATTTTCTAATCTGACATTTTATTGTAGGATTCTGACTTCTTTATGTTCTCCTATCTTTTCCATGCCTCATTTTTTTAAATGGCACTTGGGAATTTCCAGATCACACTTCTCTTATATTGCAATATGATGAGTGATCTCTGCCCAGAATCACCTTCTGACTCACCTTCATATCCTCCCTTTGCTTTCTCAATTTATTAAATAATATCTATCTTGCTTAGAATCAATTTATGAAGAATGAAGAGATTATTATTTCACAGGTTATAATGGGATTAAAATGTCACAGCAGAAATAACTGAAAATATTTTAAAGTATTTAATTAATGTGCTTTTTGCCTGGCTAGAAATCCATCAGTTTGTGCCTTAATGACTATTGTTTTAGTTAGAGTTTTATAGCTGTGAAGAGACACAATGACCAAAGGAACTCATATAAGGAAAACATTTATTGGGACTGACTTGTAGGTTCAGAGATTCAGTCTTTTATCATCAAGGTAGAAGTCTGGCAGTATCCAGGGCAGGCATGTTGGAAGAAGAGCTGAGCGTTCTACATCTTCATATGAAGGTTACTAGCTGAGTAGTACTTAATCCCAGATAGCTAAGACTGGGGTACTAAAGCCCATGTCCACAGTAACACACCTACTCTAACAAGAAAAAACCTCCTAACAATTCTAATCCATGGACCAAGCATATATAAACCATTTCATTTATATATATATATATATAAATATGTCAGGTCATATGATAATTCTAGAATAGTAAAAATAAATATACATTCATAATTACATGTTGCTCTTTTATATTTATATTCAAAACTACATATCAAACTATAGGTGGAGTAAAATGAGGTTCTAAGATATTAAAAATAAAATGTTGTGCATAGTGTAAAGTTCACCTCTCATGAGTATAGTAAATTATTTTGGCTAAAAACAAGTCAAATTCATGTCATTCAAATATAGACAACACTTCATATATGATGAGGGTGGTCATAACAGCAGAGATCCAGGGACACAGACCTGGTGAGACAGTGCTCCAAGTAGGCTGGGAGAAGAGAGGTCTGTGCTGAGAACTCTGAAAGTGCAGCCCAACACATTGATTGGTTCAGAGGAACAGGAACCCTGCCTTAGGGTGTCTGTTCCCACCCAGAGGGCTGTGTGTACAGAACAGGCGCTCAGGCCATCTACCACTAGGAACAACCAAGATCTAGGGACACAGGCCAGGCAAAAGGGAGAGACGAGAACCAATCACAGACAACAAGACCACATATAATCACAGACAACAAGATGGCAAGAAGAAAGCCAAAGAATGTACCCCAGGGAAACTGAAACAATCTGGCAACACCAAACTCAGCTCTCCCATCTCACAGAAGCAAACATTTCCAATAGATTACAAGAGATCGAAGAGAGAATCTCGGGGGCAGAAGACAACATTGCAAACATAGACAAAACAGCCAGTGAAGATGCAAAAAACAAAAAGCTCCTAACCCAAAATGTCCAGGAAATCCAAGACACAATGAGAAGACCGAAACTAAGGATAATAGGAATA
Source organism: Micromys minutus (assembly GCF_963924665.1). Taxonomy (NCBI): domain Eukaryota; kingdom Metazoa; phylum Chordata; class Mammalia; order Rodentia; family Muridae; genus Micromys; species Micromys minutus. The sequence goes on along the minus strand of NC_137963.1, from coordinate 11,540,157 downwards.
GAAAAGAGAGAAGAGTATCAACTAAGGGGCACAGTAAATATCTTCAACAAAATCATAGAAGAAAACTTCCCTACCCTCAAGAATGAGATGACCACGAGCATAAAAGAAGCCTTCAGAACTCCAAATAGGTTGGACCAGAAAAAATATACCTCCCGACACATAATAGTAAAAACATCAAGCGCCCAAAGTAAAGAAAGAATACTAAAAGCAGTAAGGGGAACAGGTCAGGTAACATATAAAGGCAGACCAATCAGACTCACACCTGATTTCTCAACAAAGACTATGAAAGCTAAAGAGTCTGACAGACATCATGCACTCCTTAAGAGAGCACAAGTGCCAGCCCAAGCTGCTATACCCAGCAAAACTATCAATCACCATCGATGGAGAGATGAAGATATTTCAAGACAAATCTAAATTCACACAATATCTGACCACAAACCCAGCACTACAACGAATTATAGGTGGAAAACCCAATACAATGAGGGAAAATACAGCCTAGTAAGAACAAGAAAATTCCTAAACAAGAAAACTAAAAGAAGAAAAAAACACAGACACAACTCAACCCAAAAAAGCAATAATGGCAGGAAACAGAAACAACTATTTCTTGATATCTATTAACATAAATGGTCTCAACTCCCCAATAAAGAAACATAGACTATCAGACTGGATACATAAACAAAATCCAGCCTTTTGCTGAATACAGGAAACTCATCTCAGAGACAAAGACAGACACTATCTCAGAGTAAAGGGGTGGGAAAAAAACTTCCAAGCAAACAGCTCCAAGAAGCAAGCTGGAGTGGCTATTCTAATATTGAATAAAGTAAATTTCCAACCAAAAGTTATCAAAAAAGATAAGGACACTTTTTACTCATTACTGGAAAAATCTGTCAGGAGGAACTCTCAATACTTAACATATATGCTGCAAATAAAAAATCACCCACATTCATAAAAGAAACCCTACTAAAGCTCAAAAAATACATTTCACCCCACACAATAATAGTGGGAGACTTTAATACCACACTCTCACCAATGGACAGATCAGGGAAACAGAAACTGAATAAGGACACTGCAAAACTAGCAGAGACTTTGAACCAACTAGAATTAATAGATATATACAGAACATACTATCCCAAAGTAAAAGAATACACCTTCTTCTCACCACCCCATGGCACCTTCTCGAAAATTGACCACATAATTGGACACAGAACGAGCCTCCATCGATATAAGAAGATTGAAATACTCCCATGAATCCTCTCAGATCACCATGGTCTAAGGCTGGTCTTTAACAACAACAAAGACAACAAAAAGCCCACATACACATGGAAACTAAACAATGCTCTGTTAAATGATAGCAGGGTCAAAGAAGAAATAAAGAAAGAAATTAAGGATTTTCTAGAATTCAACGAAAACGAAAACACAACATACCCAAACCTATGGGATGCAATGAAAGCAGTATTGAGCGGAAAACTCATAGCTTTAAGTGCTTCCAAAAAGAAACTGGAGAGAGCTCACATCAGCAACCTGACAGCACAGCTAAAAGCCCTAGAACAAAAGGAAGCAGATATACCCAAAAAGAGTAGAAGGCAAGAAATAATCAAAATTAGGGCAGAAATAGACCAAATAGAAACAAAAAGAACCATTGAAAAAATAAACAAAACCAAGAGTTGGTTCTTTGAGAAAATCAACAAGATTGATAAAGCCCTAGCCAGACTAACTAGAGGGCAAAGAGAGAGTATCCAAATTAACAAAATCAGAAAGGAAAGTGGGAACATAACAACTGAAACTGAGGAAATTCAAGAAATCATCAGATCCTACTACAAAAACTTATACTCCACAAAATTGGAAAATATGTAGGAAATGGATGAATTCCTAGACAGATACAAGGTCCCAAAGTTAAACCAAGACAAAGTAAACCATCTAAATAACCCTATAACACCTAAAGAAATAGAAGAATTCATCAAAAGCCTCCCAACCAAAAAAATGGCCAGGTCCAGACTGGTTCAGTGCAGAATTTTCTCAGACTTTTATTGAGGATATAACACCAATACTCGCCAAACTATTCCAAAAGATAGAATCAGATGGAATATTACCCAACTCATTTTTTGAGGCTACAATAACCCTCGTACCTAAACCACACAAAGACCCTACAAGGAAAGAGAACTTCAGACCAATCTCACTTATGAACATTGATGCCAAAATACTCAACAAAATCCTTGCAAACCGAATCCAAGAACACATCAAAACGATCATTCATCATGACCAAGAAGACTTCATCCCTGGGATGCAGGGATGGTTTAACATAAGGAAATACATCAACGTAATCCATCATATAAACAAACTCAAAGACCAAAATCACATGGTAATATCACTAGATGCTGAGAAAGCATTCAACAAAATCCAACACCCCTTCATGTTAAAAGTCCTGGAAAGAACAGGAAACCAAGGCCCATATTTAAACATAATAAAAGCAATATACAGCAAACCAACAGCCAACATCAAACTTAATGGCAAGAAACTTGAAGCAATCCCACTAAAAGCAGGGACTCAACAAGGCTGCCCACTCTCCCCCTACCTATTCAACATAGTAATGGAAGTCCTGGCTAAAGCAATTAGACAGCAAAAGGAGATCAAGTGGATACAAATCGGAAAGGAAGAGATAAAAACATCACTCTTTGCCGATGACATGATAGTGTACTTGAGTGACCCCAAAAATTCCACCAGAGAACTCCTACAGCTGATAAACAAGTTCAGCAAAGTGGCCGGATACAAAATTAACTCAAACAAATCAGTAGCCTTCCTGTACTCAAAGGACGAACATGTAGAGAAAGAAATTAGGGAATACGTACCCTTCACAATCGTTACAAAAACTATGAAATACCTTGGTGTGACTCTAACTAAGCAAGTGAAGGACCTGTATGACAAGAACTTCAAACCTCTAAAGAAAGAAATTGAGGAGGATCTCAGAAAATGGAAAGATCTCCCATGCTCATGGATTGGAAAAATCAACATCTTAAAAATGGCCATCCTACCAAAAGCAATCTACAGATTCAATGCAATCCCCATCAAAATTCCAACCCAGTTCTTCATGGAATTGGAAAGATCAATGTGCAATTTCATATGGAATAACAAAAGACCTAGAATAGCGAAATCCTTTCTCAACAACAAAAAAAACATCTTCAGGAATCACTATCCCTGACCTCAAGCTTTATTACAAGGCAATCGTGCTGAAAACTGCATGGTACTGGTACAGAAATAGACATGTGGATCAATGGAATAGAATAGAAGATCCAGAAATGAGCCCTCATGTATACGGTCACCTGATTTTTGACAAAGGAGCAGTAAACATTCAATGGAAAAAGGACAGCCTATTCAACAAATGATGCTGGTCCAACTGGCACTCAGCATGCAAAATAATGAAAATAGACCCGTTCTTATCTCCTTGTACAAAGCTCAAGTGTAAGTGGATCAAAGATCTTCACATTAAACCAGATATACTGAAACTATTAGATGAGAAAGTAGGGAAAACCTTAGAACACATAGGCACAGGAGAAAATTTCCTGAACAAAACACCAATAGCTCAAGCTCTAAGATCAAAGATTAACAAATGGGACTTTATGAGATTGCAAAGTTTTTGTAAGGCTAAAGACATCGTCAAGAAAACAAAACAGCAACCAACAGAATGGGAAAAAGATCTTTACCAACACCACATCAGATAGAGGCCTAATATCCAAGGTGTACAAGGAACTCAAAAAGCTAGACACCAGAGAATCAAATAACCCTATTAAAAATAGGGTACAGAGCTAAACAAAACGTTTTCAGTTGAGGAACACCTAATGGCCGAGAAACACTTGAGGAAGTGCTTGACATCCTTAGCCACCAGGGAAATGCAAATCAAAACAACCCTGAGATACCACCTTACACCAGTCACATTGGCTAAGATCCAAAACTCAGATGACAGCAGATGCTGGCAAGGCTGCGGAAAAAGAGGAACACTTCTCCACTGTTGGTGAGGTTGCAAGCTAATACAACCACTCTGGAAATCTGTCTGGCGATACCTCAGAAAATTGGATATAGTACTACCTGAGGACCCAGCTATTCCACTTCTGGGCATATACCCCAGAGACACTTTAATACACAACAAAGATATATGCACCACAATGTTCATAGGGGCTCTATTTATAATAGCCAGAAGCTGGAAGCATCCCAGATGTCCTTCAGAAGACGAATGGATACAAAAATTGTGGTACATATACACAATGGAAGACTACTCAGCCACCAGAAACAATGACTTAACCAAATTCTTAAGAAAATGGCTGCATCTAGAGAATATCATCCTGAGTGAGATAACCCAGTCACAAAAGAACAGACATAATGTGCAGTCATTGATAGTAGGATGCTAACCCCAGAGGCTTGCACTCCCCCAGAAATAACTTACAGACTGTATGAAGTCCAAGAAATAAAGAAAACAAAAAAAAATATACATATATTTACAAAACAAGAAGACCTTGACTATTTCCATGTTGCGTTTTGTTTTGCATGTAATTTACGCTTATTGTAACTATTAGGTTTTCAATGCATACTGTCAAGCCCTTGAAAAAAATCAAGTACTGACTAAAAAAATATATTCACATGGTTTTATGTAAAAATTATTTCAATGTCTGAAAAAACAATACTGACAAAAATGTATAATTTTAAGCAAAAAATTTTTAAAATCTGTACATTTATCTTTGTTTTGTAAACTAAAGTCGTTAAAAAAAATAAAAAAATAAAATAAAATAAGTTGTTCAATTAAAAAAATCATTTGTAATTTTAGCACCAGCGTATTTAATGTACCTACAATGTGTGCATATAACCAAGTTAAACATTTATTATATATAGAAAATAAAAAATAGTTTTTTTTACAAAAGAAAAACATTGACTTGCTTAATGTCACAGAAATAATAAACGTCAAAGCAAGAATTTAACCTTGTTTTCTGATTTTAGTTCATGATTCTTTCTATGAAAACAATATATTGCTAAAATATTAGATCCAAATTTTGTTAGAGATTATTTTATCCCAGAATTAAATATACATTTGAAACAATTTGCCAAATCTAATCATTCAGAGCTACTTAGTGCATGTGCTTCGAATGGAAAGATCCACTGTTGGATCTGAACAAAAAGCAGTGATTTAATATTAATGTCTGCCAAGGGCACATATGCCTGATACATTCCATTCTATTCCTATTTCTTTCCCTACAATGTTCCAATAGGATGAAATGAAACTGAGAGGTTTTAAATAATTTCCTAAGTACACTTACAACAGTGTTTGAAGAACCATGACTATGTATGTCATTAACTCACATGACTTCGTAACCACTGATCTCAACATGAACCAAGTTCTTTCCCTAGAGTTGTGGGAGACCTGCAAAATCAAATTGTTTTCCACTTCTTTTTCCCCATTTCTAATACGAGAGTATATTGATCTTTGTTTTCTTAAGGTCCTTAAAGTTTCTGAGGAAAAAAATGAATAATACCATATGACCAGTGATTAACAAGCTCTAGCTGATGATGTCTGAATGGATGAACAAACACAGATGGGTCAGATATGCTCAACTCATAGTAAGCAATGTGAGGTAATCTTTCATAGAGTGCTTTAATTTAGTCACCTCAGAAACATCATGCAATTTTTTTCATTGGTGTTTGGTAACCACAGAAGCTGGACTTTAAAATGAGGAGGTTCAGACTGAAGATTATTACTGTCACAGGAATGACTTCCACACAGAAATAGAGCAAAGGCACACAAAGTTAAAATAAGGTGGAAATTTGCAGTCTCTATCCAGATATTTCGTTCAGAAAATTATTCCATGGTAGCTCTTCACTCATGAGTTACTGGCAAATTAAATGAGACAATTCTCATAAATTACTTAGCCAGTGCCTGGAAAATGATAGTTTCTCTTAGAAAAATAAATAATAATCTTTTTAAAATGGGTGTAGATTCTGTGTTAATACATGTGTCCGTGGATGCATATTTTTACTCTGAATCACCTGCTTGACTGGCTTAATTGTATTTGCTTTGTAGGCATGCATTTTACAAATCTCTCCAGATGTGTAAATGGGGAACAACTTCAGCTTTAACTGGGAAACTCTTATTCTGCTTTTTGTTTCACTGAACAAGCACATCTCATTAAAGTTTCTATTTTCACAATTCTGATTAGGGAGAATTATCAGGTTAGAATTGCTATCCCTGAAAATGAGTTACAGAGAGGTTAAGTGTTTAGCTCCAAGTCACACTGATCACCAGTGTTGAGCAATGGAAATGAATGACAATTTTTTTTAACTAACTCCTAATACAGCATATAGATTATTTGCTCTGTATGTTAGTGTCAAAATGCTACTATTCCTCCTATCACTGTCACTTGTCCTTTTCTCTGTGCTCCTTTTATCATTTTCTCCTGTATCAGTTTCTGCTCCAAACTAATAACTGTTAAAGAAATCCTTTCATGCACCCTTGCTGATCATTACACAGTCTACCGCTGATCTTAGTTTAGTTCTAAGCAGATATTTTGCACAAATCATCAATTTGTGCTTAATGTAAAAGGATAGTGCTAACCTAAACTCGAAAAATAAATTCCGAACACCATTACATAACCATGCCTTTGATACAGATATACTTAACTAGTGTCATTGGGTCACACTCTGGACAGAGAAAGATGGTGCTCTACTTAGGTTTGTTCGCTACAAGGTTCCAGAACAGAGCTTCATTTTGTTGTATTGAGTAGTAATTAGACTTTCTGGCTATGAAGCTATGATGGCTAGTATTTATTGTTAACTTGGTAGAGTCTGGAATCCTCCAGCAAGTAACTATCTGAACACATCTATGACAAAGTCTCTAGATAAGGTTAATTAAAGTTGGAAATTCCACTCTTTTTTTTAACTTTATTTTAAAAAACAAATATAAAGGAAAAAAATTAAATATTTTTGCATAAATGTAAACAAATAAAATTGTGTCAGTGCTTGGCTTTTTTTTTTTTTTTAAAGGTTTGATACTCTGCATTAAGGTCTTACTAGCTACAATGAGAAAAAACTACATATAAAACAGGATGTAACCCGGAATTAGTCAACGTATTCTTGGTGTGTAGGGATTGAGCATAACCTTCTTTTTTTTTTTTTTTTTTTTTAATTTGTTAAATTTTTTCTTGAACTTTACACAGTGTGTGAGTTGTTTCTGGGGCAGTCCAAGCCTCTGGGGTTAATATCCCACTATCAGTGAAGGCATGTTATGTCTGTTCTTTTGTGACTGAGTTATCTCACTCAGGATGATATTCTCTAGAGGCAACCATTTTCTTAAGAATTTGGTTAAGTCATTGTTTCTGATGGCTGAGTAAAACTCTATTGTGTAAATGTACCACAATTTTTGTATCCATTCATCTACTGAAGGACATCTGGGTTTTTTCCTGCTTCTGGCTATTATAAATAGAGCTCCTATGAACATTGTGGTGCATGTATCTTTGTTGTATATTGGAGTGTCTCTGGGGTATATGTCCAGAAGTGGAAGAGCTGGGTCTTCAGGTAGTACTATGCCAATTTTCTGGGGAATCGCCAGACTGTTTTCCAGAGTGGTTGTATCAGTTTACAACAGCAACAAAAGTAAAGAAGTGTTCCTCTTTCTCCACAACCTCCCCAACATCTGCTGTCATCTGAGTTTTGGATCTTGGCCAATCTCACAGGTGTGAGGTGAAATCTCAGGGATGTTTTGATTTGCACTTCCCTGATAGATAAAGATGATGAGCACATTCTCAGATGTTTCTCAGCCATTCGATATTCCTCAACTGAGAATGTTTTGTTTAGCTCTGTACCCCATTTTTAATAGGGTTGTTTGATTCTCTGGTGTCTAGCTTTTTGAGTTCTTTGTATACCTTGGATATTAGGCCTCTATCTGATGTGGAGTTGGTAAAGATCTTTTTCCATTTTGTTGGCTGCCGTTTTGTTTTCTTGACAATGTCCTTAGCCTAACAGAAACTATGTAATCTCATTAAGTCCCATTTGTTAATCTTTGATCTTAGAGCTTGAGCCATTGGTATTTTGTTCAGAAAATTTTCTCCTGTGCCTATGTGTTCTAAGGTTTTCCCTACTTTCTCATCTAATAGTTTTAGTGTATCTGGTTTAATGTGGAGATCTTTGATCCACTTGCACTTGAGCTTTGTACAAGGAGATGAGAAAAAGTCTATTTTCATTCTTCTGCATGCTGAGTGCCAGATGGACCAACACCATTTGTTGAATAGGCTGTCTTTTTCCATTGGATATTTACAGCTCCTTTGTAAAATCAGGTGACCATATACATGAGGGCTCATTTCTGGATCTTCTATTCTATTCCGATGATCCACATGCCTATTTTTGTACCACTACCATGCAGTTTTCAGCACAATTGCCTTGTAATATAGCTTGAGGTCAGAGATCGTGATTCCCGCAGATGTTTTCTTGTTGTTGAGGATGGATTTCGCTATTCTAGGTCTTTTGTTATTCCATATGAAATTGAAATTTGATCTATCCGACTCAATGAAGATCTGGGTTGGAATTTTGATGGGGATTCCATTGACTCTGTAGATTGCTTTTGGTAGGATGGCCATTTTTAAAATTTTGATCATTCCAATCCATGAGCATGGGATATCTTTCCATTTTCTGAGATCTTCCTCTTTTTCCTTCTTTAGAAGTTTGAAGTTCTTGTCATACAGGTCCTTCACATGCTTAGTTAGAGTCACACCAAGGTATTTCATTGTTTTTGTGGCTATTGTGAAGGGTATCTTTTCCCTAATTTCTTTCTCCACATGTTTGTCGTTTTAATATAGGAAAGCTACTGATTTGTGTGAGTGAATTTTTATCTGACTTGTTTATCAGCTCTAGGAGTTCTTTTGCGGAATTTGTGGGGTACGTTAAGTACACTTTCATGTCATCTGAAACGAGTTATGTGTTTACTTCTAACTTTCTGATTTGTATCCCTTTGATTTCCTTTTGCTGTCCAATTGCTCTGGCCATGACTTCCAGTACTATGTTAAATAGGTAGGGCAAGAGTGGGCAACCTTGTTGAGTCCCTGATTTTAGTGGGATTGCATCAAGTTTCTCACCATTAAGTTTGATGTTGGCTGTTGGATTGCTGTATAATGCTTTTATTATGTTTAAGTATAAACCTTGGATTCCTGTTCTTTCCAGGACTTTTAACATGAAGGGGTGTTGGATTTTCTCAAATGCTTTTTCAATATCTAGTGAGATGAACATGTGATTATTTTTTCTTTGAGTTTGTTTATATGGTGGATTACATTGATGGATTTCCTTATATTAAACAATCCCTGAATCCCAGGGATGAAATCTACTTGGTCATGTTGAATGATCATTTTGATGTGGTCTTGGATTTATTTTCAAGAATTTTGTTGAATTATGTTCATAAGAAATTTTTGCAATTAATGTTCATAAGAAAGATTGTTCTGAAATTCTCTTTTCTTGTAGGGTCTTTGTGTGGTTTAGGAATGAGGGTTATTGTAACCTCAAAAATGAGTAAGGTAGTATTTCATCTGATTCTATCTGGTGGAATAGTTTAGGGAGTATTGGTGTTATGTGCACAATAAATGTCTGATAAAATTCTGCACTGAACCAGTCTGTACATGGGCTATTTTTGTTTGGGATGCTTTTGATGACTTCTTCCATTTCTTTTGGTGTTATTGTATTTTTTAGATGGTTTACTTGGTCCTGGTTTAACTTTAGGATCTTGTATCTGTCTAGGATTTTGTCCATTTCCTCCAGATTTTCGAACTTTGTGGAGTATAGGCTTTTGTAGTAGGATCTGATGATTTCTTGAATTTACTCAGTTTCAGTTGTTATGTCTCCACTTTCCTTTCTGATTTTGTTAATTTGTATACTCTCTCTTTGCCCTCTAGTTAGTCTGGCTAGGGGGTTATCAATCTTGTTGATTTTCTCAAAGATCCAGCTCTTGGTTTTGTTGATTCTTTTGATGGTTCTTTTTGTTTCTATATGTTCAATTTCTTTCCTAATTTTGATTATTTTTTGCATTCTACTCCTTTTGGGTGTATCTTCTTCCTTTTGTTCTAGAGCTTTTAGCTGTGCTGTCAATTTGCTGATGTATGATCTCTCCAGTTTCTTTTTTGAAGTGCTCAAGGCTATGAGTTTTCCTCTCAGTACTGCTTTCATTGCATCCCATTGGTTTGGGTATGTTGTGTGTTTGTTTCCATTGAATTCTAGGAAATCCTTAATTTCTTTCTTTTTTCTTCTTTGACCCTGCTATCATTTAACAGAGTGTTGTTTAGTTTCCATGTGTATGTGGGCTTTTTGTTTTCTTTGTTGTTGTTGAAGACCAGCCTTAAACCATTGTGATCTGAAGAGATATGTGGGATTATTTCAATCTTCTTATATCAATTGAGGCTCCTCTGTGTCCAATTATGTGGTCAATTCTTGAGAAGGTGCCATGAGGTTTTGAGAAGAAGGTGTATTCTTTAACTTTAGAATGGTATGTTCTATAGATGTCTATTAATTCCAGTTGGTTCATAGTCTCTGCTAGTTTTACAGTGCCCTTGTTCAGTTTCTGTTTCCATAATGTGTCCATTGGTGAGAGTGGGTTGTTAAAGTCTCCCACTATTATTTTGTGGGGTGAAAAGTTTTTTTTTTGAGCTTTATTAAGTTTTCTTTTATGAAGGTGGGTGCTTTTGTATTTGGGCCATATATGTTAAGGATTGAGAGTTCCTCTTGACAGATTTCTCCTGTAATGAATAAAAACGTCCTATTTTATTTATTTTTTGATGACTTTTGGTTGGAAATTTATTCGTTATTAGAATAGCCACTCCAGCTTGCTTCTTGGTGCTGTTTACTTGGAAGATTTTTCCCAATATTTTACTCTGAGATAGTGTCTGTCTTTGTCTCTGAGATGAGTTTCCAGTATGCAACATAATGCTGTATTTTGTTTATGTATCCAGTCTGATAGCCTATGTCTCTTCATTGGGGAGTTGAGACCATTTATGTTCATGGATATCAAGAATAGTGTTTTCTGTTTTCTGCTATTATTCCTTTTTTTAGGTTGAGTTTTGTTTGTGTCTCTTTTTTCTTTTGGTTTTTTTGCTTAGGAGTTCTCTTGTTTTTGCTAGGATGTCATTGCCCTCATTGTATTGGGTATTCCACCTATAATTTGTTGTAGTGCTGGGTTTGTGGTCAGATATTGTGTAAACTTAGATTTGTCTTGAAATATCTTCATCTCTCCATCTATGGTGATTGATAGTTTTGCTGGGTATAGCATTTGGGCTGGCACTTGTGCTCTCTTCGGGAGTGCATGATGTCTGTCCAGTCTCTTCTAGCTTTCATAGTCTCTGTTGAGAAATCAGGTTTGATTCTGATTGGTCTGCCTTTTTATGTTACCTAACCTTTTGCCCTTACTGCTTTTAGTATTCTTTCTTTGCTTTGGGCACTTGGTGTTTTGACTATTATGTGTCGGGTGGTATTTCTTTTCTGGTCCAACCTATTTGGATTTCTATAGGCTTCTATTATGCTCGTGGTCATCTCATTCTTAAGGGTAGAAAGATTTTCTTCTACAATTTTGTTGAAGATATTTACTGTGCCTCTTAGTTGATATTCTTCTTTCTCTTCTATTCCTATTATCTTTAGGTTTGGTCTTCTCATTGTTTGCTGCATCTCCTGGACATTTTGGGTTAGGAGCTTTTTGTTTTTTGCATCTTCTCTGGCTGTTTTGTCTATGTTTACAATGTTGTCTTCGGCCTCCAGATTCTCTCTTCCATTTCTTGTAGTCTGTTGGAAATGCTTGCTTCTGTGACTCCTGATTTCTTTTTTAGGTGTTCTACCTCTAGGGTTATGTCTTTAATGTTTTCTTTATTTTGTCAACTTTTGTTTTAAATTACTTCTTCCATTCCTTCATCTCTTTGGTTCTGTTTTCCTCTAGTTCTTTGAGTTCTTTGGGTGTTTTTCTTTTTTCCTCTTTAAAAGCTTCTGATTCTTTTTGCTTTTCCTCCAGTTCTTGTTTAAGGAAGTCTGTCAGCATCTTGAGGTATTATTTTAGTTCTGCATCTTCTTTTTCTGGAGTGTTTGGCATTCCAATGTTTGCTGTGATGAGAGAGCTTGGTACTGGTGTTGCCAGGTTGTCTTGGTTCCCTTGCGATATGCTCCTTCACTATCCTCTTGCCACCTTGTTGTCATTGATATGTTCTTGACTTTCTCTTGTACCTGGTCTTTGTCCCTGGATATCCACTGGTCCAAGTGGCAGATGGTCCGAGCCCTGTTCTGTGCCCCAAAGCTGGCGGGTGGCAAAAGATGTCCCAAAGCTGGGTTCCTGGTCCTGGATCAGGCAGGGCAGGGGCATGCTTTCTGTGTGCACTAGCAGAGATCTCTCTGCTCCCTGCCTGCTCAGATCTCCTTCTAACCAAGCTGTATCCTTTGGGAGTTGCTGGTCCAGGTGGCCGGAATTTCAGTCTTAATGCAGGCAGCAGAATTTCATGTGATGGGTCCTGGCCTGCACAGAAAGGTGAAAACAGCTAAACACTATTACTATTTATCTATGATACTGTTAACAGTAGACACTGTGTGCTCAGATGCAGGACAAGTTTCTTATCCTGATCTTTGTTGGTATAGAATACTAGGCAATAACTTGCTATTTTTTTACTCCATACCCATTAATTTATTCTTCTTTATATTTGTGACAGCACATATGATTCTTATGCAAAATTATACATTTTAGTACATATGCTTATCTTTATATATGTATAAACATACACATAAACATACATACAGCATTTGTTAATTTCTTAATATTTTATTGGATGTTTTATTTATTTACATTTCTCCTTTCCGATTTGTCCTCACAAAATCTCCTATCCCAATTCTGTTTTTCCTCTTTCTAAGAGGATGCTTCTCCAACCATCCAGCCACTCCTACCTCACCACCCTAGCATTGTCCTACACTGATAGACTGATAGATAAAACCTTCTCAGGACTAAGAGCCTCCCTCACATTAATGCCAGATAAGACTTTTCTCTGCTACAAATGCAGCTGGAGACATGGGTATATTCTCTTGTATTGATTTATTCCCTTGGAGCTCGGAAGGTTCTAGTTGGTTGATAATGTTGTTCTTCCTATGGGGTTGCACACTCCTTCAGTTCTTCCCCTTTCTCCTCCTTTGTGGTCCCATACTCAGTCTCATGGTTGGCTGTGAGCATCAACATCTGTATTGGTCAGGCTCTGGCAGAGTCTCCTAGGGAAAAGACATACCAGGCTCCTGTCAGCAACAGAGTCTGACTTTGGTGTCAGCAGATGAGATGAATCCTTAGGTGGGGTGCTCTCTGGATGGCCTTTCCTCCAGTTTCTCTTCAACCCTTTGTTCCAGCATTACTTTTGGACAGAAACAAATCTGTGTTAATGTTTCTTTGAGATGGGTGGCACTATTTTTCAATCAGGGAAAGTGCCTAAACTCTGGATATGGTTTCTAAAGGTTCTCTCCCTGTTTTGCGGGGTATTTCATCAAATACCATCCCTTTGGGTCCTGAGATCCTCTTGCTTTCCTGGCATCTTGGTCTTTGTAGGAATCACCCCACCCAGTTCCCCATCCCCCACTGTTATGTACCTCCATTCGATTTTCTAACACTCTCTACTTCTCCCTATTCTGCTCCCACACCTGAACCTGGCCACCACATTTTCCTTCCCCCCTCCCAGGTCCCTTTTTCCCTCTAATGCTCATGATTATTTTATTCCTTGTTCAAAGTCGGACAGAAGCATCGTACTTCATTCTTCTTTTTGAGTTTCATGTGGGCTGTGAGTTGTATCATGTGCCTTGTGAGATTTTTTTTTTTCCTAATACACCACAGATACAAATTTTTTATAGTGAAACATGTACATGTTTTCACATACATCCACATGTCTGCCATAGAAATTATTTGATTACAAAATAGAAACAGCCAGTGATTATAAGTATTGAGTGGTCAATTGCAATCTTTGACAGATATCTGGGAGAATTTCTCTAATATCTCGATTTCAGAACAGACTTAATTTTTTATCATTCTTATTGGATATTCTCTGTATTTACATCTCAAATGTTATCTCATTTACCCCCCTTCTCCCTTCCCCTTTCCCCCTCTACTTGCTTCCATGAAGATGCGCCCACACCCAACTACCCACTCCCACCTCAAAGGATTGGCTTTCTGCTACACTGGCAAAACAAGCCTTCACTGGACTAAAGACCTCTCTTCCCATTGCTCCCAGACAATGCCATCCTCTGTAACATATGCGAGTGAAGCCACGTGTCTCTCCATACATACTCATTGTTGTATTTAGTCCCTGGGAACACTGAAGGGTTTGATTGGTTGATACTGTTGTACTTCCCATGGGGTTTCAAACTCTTTCAACTCCTTCAGATTTACTCAACCATGCTCAGTCTGATAGTTAGCTTCAAGCATCTTTATCTGTATCAGTATGGCTCTGGTAGAGCCTTGGAAGAGGCATGCATATCAGGCTTCTGCCAATAATCACTTCTTGGCATCAGCAACAGTGATTGGGTTTGGTTGCTGCATATGGGATGGATCCCCAGGTAAGGCAATCTCTGGATTATCTTTTCTTCAGTCTCTACTCCACTCTTTGTCTCTGTATTTTTTCCCATGATTTTTTTGTTCTCCCCTCTAAGAAGGACTGAAGCATTCACATTTTGATGTCCCTTCTTTTTGAGCTTCATAAGGTCTATGAATTGTTTTTGTTGTTGTTTTTGTTGTTGTTGTTGTTGTTTTTGCTGGTTTGTCTCTCTCTCTCTCTCTCTCTCTCTCTCTGTGTGTGTGTGTGTGTGTGTGTGTGTGGGTGGGTGTGTGTGTTTGTGTGTGTGTGTGTATCCTGAACATTTGGGCTAGTATCTGCATATCAGGATTGCATACCATGTGTCTTCTTTTGTGACAGGGCTACCTCACTCAGAATGATAGCATTTAGTTCCATCCATTTACCTAAGAATTACATGAAGTCATTGTTTTTAATAGCTGAGTAGTACTCCATTGTGTAAATAAATTAAATTTTCTGGATCCATTCCTCTGTTGAAGGACATCTGGGTTCTTCCCACATTCTTGCTATTATAAATAAGGCTGTTATAAACATGGTGAAGCATGTTTCACTTTGGAGTGTCTTTTGGGTATATGTCCAGGAATGATATAGATGATTGCTCAGATAGTACTCTCAAATTTACTGAGGAACCACCAGACTGATTTCCAGAGTGATTGTATCAGCTTGAAATAACACCAACAGTGAAGAAGTGTCCCCCTTACTCCACATCCTAATCAGCATCTGCTGTCACCTGAGTTTTTGATCCTAGTCATTCTGACTTGTGTGAGGTGGAATCTCAGGGTTGTTTGGATTTGTATTTCCCTGATGGCTAAGCTTATTGAACACTTCCTTAGATGCTTCTCAGCTACTCCATATTCCTCAATTGAAAACTTTTTGTTTATCTCTGAACCCCATTTTTAAATGGGATTATTTGATTCTGTGAAGTTTATTTTCTTCAGTTCTTTGTATATTTCAAATATTAGCCCTCTATGGAATGTAAGAATGGCAAAGATCTTTTCCCCATCTGTTGGTTGCTGTTTTAACCTTTTGACAGTGTCCTTTGCCATACAGATGCTTTGGAATTTTATGACATCCCATTTGTTGATTCCTGATCTTAGAGCATAAGACATTTCTGTTCTTTTCAGGAAAATTTTCCCTATGCCTATGCATTCTAAGCTCTTCTCCACTTTCTCTTCTGTTAGTTTCAGTATACCTGGTTTTATGTGGAAGTCTTTTTGATCCATTGGACTTGAGCTTTGTACAAGGAGATAATAATTAATCAATTCACATTCTTATACATGCTGCCTTCCAGTTGAACTAGCACCATTTTTTGAAGATGCTGTCTTTTGTCCATTGAATGTTTTAACTCCTTTGTTATTTCAAATGACTATAGGTGTGTGGGTTTATTAAGGACCTCACAAGTGAATCAAAGGTTCATTCCAACAATAAAAAAGTGATGTTTGTATACTTTCTAAATATCTGTATATTACAAGTTTCATTACCCAGTACAAAAAAAAATCCACACTAAACTTACTGAGGAGAATTACAGTTTAGAAAAAATAGAATAGCATTGTATTAGAAAACAAAAGATGGCACTTAGAACATTGGATTCATGGAGTCACCAGGGAGTGAGTATAAACAGCCTAAAAGAGCCATGGCATAGATGGTGTTTCATAAAAAGAAATAGAAACTCAGAAAAAGAAGGTCTTTTTTTAGATTGCAACAGGCTGGAAGAAAAAGATGCACATCTTGAGATTGAGGAATGAAAACATTTTGCCACCAGGGTAAGTGGCACTTGAGGAAAAAAAAAAAGATTGTGTTGAGTCCATTAAAATGCGAGTTGTAGGTGGAAGGGTTTTTTGACAAAACTTCATGATGTTAATTAACAATAGTAATATTGGCATTATATGGTACAAAGTAATGTGAATAACCAGCACATATAAATAAAGGAAGGAGAAAAAAAAACATGAACACTTTTTAGATTGTGGTAAGAGATATAATGAATTTACCTTTACACTGTAGGACACAGTACATCTAATATCAATTTATTTTCATAAATTCAAATGTCATGAAATTTGGCAACTGCATTTATTGTCTCTATGTATTTTAGCACAATTCCAGTTTTATCTAATGCACACACACACACACAAACACACACAGGGATACATACACACAGAAATGATTTACACATAATTCACAGTAATACTAGAGACTGAACATATATCAAGAAGCCTTAGCTGGTTTAGAAGGTAAGCCAGGCTATTGAAGTTCTGCTGTTGCTGACATTACCAGATGGCATTAATTTCATTCCACTCAGTTATGCTTTCAAATTTGATTTGAAAAATGTGTCATAAAATGCTATTGAGAAGTGCAGTGCTGCATCTGTAAGCAGTCTGGAGTTCAGGAGCTTGTGTCTGCTCAGGGAATCCTTTAGGGAAAAAAAGTGGATTGAGATCATGTTGTGCCTGCATACTGTTACAGGGAGTTAGCGGTTCTTTGTTGACTCTAGTGACAGACATATACTGATCCTGGAATTCTCACTATTGAAAGACATCAGAAGCAAAGCACATATCTCTAGAGAACTGAGGAAGGGATTACAAAGAATAAATGTAGCCATATGAAAACTGTATTTTTAGCACATTACATAGAATTTTAAAATAATTCAAATATGTATGAAGCTGAATATATTTTAGTCTGTTACATGCCCTTACCTTACTGAGTGTTTGTATACACTCTTCTAATCCATTTCCTACCTGAATATCTTTAGAGATGATTTGTATGTAAGTCACTAAATCCATTGTCTCAAGAGAGAAATAAAGACACATTGTAGTGTAGAATATCTACTAAGTTATGAAAGAAAATCTGATGACATATTTTTTAAACAGTTTATTTATTTTAATATATTTATTTTTAAATATATAACATATTTATATAATAATATTTAATATATATATATTAATAATTAAATAAATAATATATTTATTTAAAAATGTATATAGGTATTTTGATCATATTTATTATCTCCTTGTTCTTCGTATACTATTTTACTGTTTTCCTTTTTCTGTCAGTTATATATTCCTATGTGTGTGTTTGTAATAAAGGAAATATGTCTAAGTTAGATATATATTCCCTGTCTTCCATATATTGCTCTTTCCTTTTGATTCATTGATTAGTTGATTGATGTATTTTGACAGAGACACAGAATCTCAATGATGTTGAGGGGATTGCCTGATGGATCTCATATAACATCTATAGTTCTATTTGTTTTAATGATTTTGTGTCCTTGGACTGGTTTATTTTAATCATTATGGTTATCAGTGAGAAGTAAAATAGAGGCTGTGCTTTCAAACACATTTCTCTGCTTTTGACTTTTTAATGAGGAAAGGAAAATTGTAATTCCTGTCTTACTAGGAATTTATAAGCCATTGTATGCTGTTTCTGTTTCTTCATTTCAAGACAACCTCATGTAATACCATGCAGGAAATTTCCAAAGAAAAGCAAAGGGTTTAGATCTTAGTTTAGAATGTGTGTACCATTGTCCTGGATTTAATATTTGCTGGCAGTGAAGGGCTGAATTGGCCACACTGGGCCTCTTGGTCTGGCATAATATATAAGCTTCAAATTCCCCTGAGGGAAAGTCGTGTTCTGTGAGGAATTCCTCAGCCAGCGGTTTCCTGAGTCTACTATGGGGGAATGTTCCTCTGTGTGCAACCCTGTCCTGTGCACTACATTTTTGTCTTCATACCTTACCATCACATGTTGTAATCACTTCCAACTGACTAGTGTTGCTGAAGCATCTTTTTCTTGTGTTCTCTAAAAAAAAAAAATGTTAATCCCATGGAAACCACTGGAAACGTAGGCAGATGTAGCAAAACCTTGTGAAGTGTTTGTTTCAGTAACTCACAAGGTTGCCTTAGTAATGTGGTCATGAGGTTATGACTTTTTCCTGGATTTTTAAATGGAAAATAGTCTATTATGTAGTATGTCAAGACTACAGTCTCTTTGCACCCTCCCTTCATTACACATTGCACTTTACTTAATGTCTATTGGTGTAGATATTTGGTGACCTAACTTAATGAGATTTTAGTTGGGTTGATAATACACAGGACTTGTGACAAGATTTTACATAGCTAAATTGCTATTATTAAAATCCCATAGGTAACGAAAGGCAGTGCTCCAGATCAAGAGGTGTAAGTTTGCCTCAACTTTAAATAATCCCAATTCTAGGCTTTGTACTTCTTATGGGTTTAGAGATAAGTCAAAAATGTTTCTTTCCAGTATTGAAGAGTAAGTTTACATCTTGTAATCCTTCTGCAAATATTTAACATGCATTTTCATCCTACAATGCCATCTTTGGAATGTTTCTGTTCTCCTAATATTTTCTGCACATTTTCATATAAGTATGAAATGTTTGCTAGGTGCATGCATATGTGTATAAATATTCAAGTGTGTGGAGACATGCATTTGTGTTTGCACACCTGACAAAGTGTGGGTTTTAGAAACAGGAAAAAATTGGAAACGAATGCTGGCTTTCTATTTTGTCTGATTTGGAATTTGCTGTTGTTACTTGCATCTCTTTAGATCATGCTCTCTATCTCAAAGTTTGTTGTCAGTCTCATACCTCATCTTTCTTTTTTGTAATTATAACACTAGGATTACAGACATGTGCTATGCCACTCATCTGGATGTAGATTCCAGGAATTCAAATTGGAGTTCTCATGTTTGCATTGTTAGTGCTTTAGATACAGAGACTTTGCTCAACTCTCATCACCTAGTATTGACTTCTCTGGTGAATCTGAATTCTTCCATTTATTCTTTAGCTTCTATACCTTTGAGTCTGTGCCATTATTACAAAAATTACCATGACCTGTAATATCCTTGTATATTCTTATTATCATCTTAGTTTGGTTTATCTTGTTATGTTAACAACAAAATATGCACAAAGAACAAGCGATCCTATTAACTTAGTGCTCAAAAATTGATTCAGCTTATACAAAAGTCATATTCAATGTATGCAAAAGAGACATTGGAATACCTGAGCAAACATATCTAAAAGTCTCATGAAATCTTACTGCTTCTTGGAAAACTTAGTACAGGCAAAAGTGACTCTGATTTTGTGAAACACACATCAGTGATAAATGTATAATTATTACATTCAATCACATATTACAAAACTTAGTAAAATGTTTTCAAATATTAAAAAATTGTATATTAAACAAAATTGAGTCACATTTTTACCAATATATAGAAAAATAGGAAATACCATCATATGCAGACATGGCATATCTGTAATACTGTAATAGTACTATATAGTCGGTGACAAACTAAAATGTTCATTTTGATGTTTGTAAATCATTTCTCAGTCTCTCTGTGTTGGTAACAAATAATCTTTACAATGTGCCATTTTAAATTTGAAATAGATTGTGTTCACTCTTTTTTAAATCGGTATTTTTCCTTAAGACTCTTTCTCAAATTCTGTTGTTTTATAGTGTCCACCAAACATAAACTCATCCAGCAGAAAACTTGAGGTTTTTTTTTTTTTTTTTTTTTTTTTTTTTTTTTTTTCCTAAAGCTTTTTACTCCTGGGTTTTAGAGTAAGGAAAAGACAAAACTTTCTTGGAAAAAAGAAATCACAGGATGTTCTTTCTCTTGAGAACCATATAGTAGAATCTTTGACCTTTATTTCTTCAAGGCCACTCGGAATTGCCCCAAGGATATCTGTTTCTGGTGAGGATAACAGAAACCACTTTAATAAGCACTGCAGTGCATTCACATGTCATATTCTAAGACTCTCTGAAGTAGATGCTATAGCTTCCATGGTGACCCCACGAGTATACAGATATCTTCTTTAGCATGCCTGAGCTTATTGGCTGAGGAGCAGGTCACACTTCTCTGTAGGTAGCACAACTCAAAGGTTGTAGTTTCCAACACTAAAGCATGTCACATATTTAAACCAACATCCCTATTGTTGAAGCTTCCCTTTTTCCAGTATGGGATGGAGCTTTTTTTTTTTTATATCAATCTTTTAAGTTAGAGACTTGGGTTGATGTGAGTCTTGTTTTCCTATATCAATGCACATCTTTCTCTACTAGTCTTGCTTCTTAAGGTAGTTCCCTAACTTATACCATTAGGAGTGAAGTCAGTCACTTCTAGTAACAAGAACAACAATAAAAAAAGCAAACCAAACACTCCTCAGATTATATATATATATATATATATATATATATATATATATATATATATATATATATTTCTTCATTTCTTAGAGAATAAGGTTTTAACTCTAAGAATGAAAGCCATATTTCTTGGTGATTTGGGATATCTATTCTGCTCCCGTTAATTGACAAACCACTGGTGTGAAGAATAACTCAATCATTGTCTCCACCAGCCTAGTATTTATGACTGCCAAACCTGAGTAATATTCGTCTCAAGTCTTATCTAGGACTTCCATATAATGAAGATTAGATGTATGTTCTCCTTTATTGACATCTTATAGAAATATAATGCTATTGTATCTTTCAAAGTAAAATAGAATTTTGTGTTACCAAAAAGGATTTGAAAAGGACATTTCTTCACAAGAAAACTGAGTCTGTTTTCAATTAGCCATAATCTTTATAGACTAACCCTGTCCAGTTAACAAGATAGTTTCTGTGCCTCTTGCATGGCTAAGCATAGGCTTTAAAAGATCACAAAAAGACAGGGGATGTTAATACTATATTGAAGATATGTTCTCACTTTGAATGTTTCCTAATCAAGATGAATTATATTCTAAAATCTATAAAATCACTTTATTAATGTACATTCATGTATATATCCCTTTGTGTCTATAAATGAAAGTTTGATATTTGTGTGTATGTGGTATGTGTGTAAGAGGATGTGTGTGTGTGTGTGTGTGTGTGTGTGTGTGTAGGTCATGAATAAAAGCCTGTTGTCTTCTCCTATAATTCTGTTTTAAAGAGTAAACCTGTTGTCTCATTGAACCTATTGACTAGACTGTTTAGACACTAAACACAATATCAATCTGTGTTCCAAAGACCCCGCCCCAAATCCCAGCATAGGTTGCACACTTGTGCTCACTCACATTAACATGAGTACAGTGAATCCTAATAATTCAGGCCCTCACACTTACACAGCAAATAAATCCCTCATGGAGCAATGTCCCCAGCTCATGTTCAACACCTTTAAGAATGATACCCTTTTATGGTATATTATCTGATTAATACAAGCTATTTTTAGTTGGAATAAATATTTTTTAAATGGACAAATAAAGCATTCCATTTCAAAAAGTTAGTAAGATCCAGAATCTGAACGGAAACAAGGGGATTTAGGACAGGAATGCCTTAAGACAGTCACATCTCATTCTCCACTTAACTTAGAAAATCAGAACAGCTTGTTAATAAGAATTATATTTATTGTTGAATTTCTCTTTTGTTGAAACTCCCCAATCTTTGAGTTCCTATACACCAGACACTCCCCCCATGATTCTCACTGAGAAATAATTAAGACTACTCTATAGTTAAATTTTATTTTCTCTCTGTTTTTGTCCACCTCCATATTCTGAGACCAATGAGTTACATCATCCATACAGCTTCCTAAGAAACTCAGACTAAAACTCTGAGGGACTAAGGCCACTAGCTGACCCTGATTGTGTCATAATGAATGACCTGCAGCCTCAGAACGCTTCTGGAATGTCAAATGTGCTCAGGTTGATGCCTCTAGAATGTCAATAGCCTTAACATTAGCCAGGTGACGGCAGCTGCATGTTATTGGGATGGCGAATAGGTTCTGGCTGCTAGAATGCCAAATGCCTGCTTGGGAGGAAGACAAGGTGAATGTAATGGATATTCCTTCCCAATGGGAAATTGATGGATGTGCAGCAGTGAGATGTCATCAGTTAATACTCATTTCAGCAAAGTCTAAGTCCCGACTTTCCTGAGAAATTCCAACTGACAAATATTCAGCTTGCCCCAATCACAGAAGCCATTCTTTTCTAGTGCCCGAAAAAGTCCCTGTATGAAAATGTCCTATGCTTTGCCTAGAAGAAGAAACATAAAGCATTTTTTAAAATTCATTTTCCAGTGCTTTAATTTTGACTTACAAAGTTTGTCATTGCCTTAGATGGGGTTGCCAACTACAAAGTCCTATTCAGAGTGTGTAACTCCCTCGTGACAAGCCTGAGCTATCATGGAGTTTGCTTGTGCAGGAATAAAGAAAGCTGTAAAGATTTTTCTATCTGTCATTCTTCATAACTTGAGTTAATGAGTCTCACTCCCTCTTTTAATTTTATCGTATTTATTTGATTTTTTTCAGTGTCATTCCTTCGTGATTATCTCATTTTTCTCTTAGCCGCCGTTGCATTTCAATATGTCAGGTTTAAAAGGAGGATTTGGAAACGGAGTATTAAAACTCCAGGGTACTACATCTCCAAAATCTATAAGACAATAAGAAGATAAGAGGCCAAACCTGCTGAAAGCTTCAGAACTTGGGAGCTTGTCTTTAATACCCTTAAGCCAAAGCAATCTGCCCACCTCTCCCAACCCTTTTGGCCTAACACAGGCAGACAAACTCAGCATTAAGATTCTTTACACTTTGGCAAGTGAGTCAACCAGGAGACTGCCTCAATCAGAGCTTGTTTTACTTACAGTGTAGTACAGAGAAAGACCATAAACTTCAGTCTGACAGATCTGTAATGCTCATTTCAGTATGCTTTCCCTGTGTGCAGGCTTGCTGATCAACTCTGAGATTGCGCTGACAAAATATAGCAAACATATTAACAACATGTGGTAAATTGCCACAGGATATAATGAGTCCCAATGATGCAAAGAGTAGTGGGTAAATGAAATTATCTGGCTGACTGATACCACTTTGAGGGCCAAGGATGATGTCCTATCCCAAGGTGATGACAGCAAGGAAAGAGGGACAAGCCAGTTACAGATCGTTTCTGATAGTCATACTCAGTGTGGGAAGCCTGGGAGAACCTAATGACAGATTTGGGGAGGAGTGGAGTAGAAAAAAGAAAAAGTAACCATTATCTTGTAACTCATGAATCTTTTGTATGTTAAAAGGAACTTATGGAGTGGGGATGTGCGAAAGACAATGTGAACCTACAAGTGAAAAGCCAGTGCTCTTCTATTCATGTGTTTATTTTTTCTGACAGTTGTCATAAGGTAGTACCTGGAAATAGAAAGACAGAACTATCCCACCTGATTCAGGCATCCAATATCCTTCTGCTCCTCAGCAACACCGGGCATTGCTGAGTGAGGCTTTCCCTCCTGTACTAGTGTTTGGTCCTTCTACTGAGGGCATTGAAGAAAAGCACATAGGAAACTATATGCACATGTGCAAGTTTTCTTTTCTAGAATCACAAAAGGACAAGAACATAAATGTGCCATTGCTTGGTAATGATTTATTAGCAATACAATATTCAAAGCTACTTCCTCCTACCATCTATGGCCAGTAAGATTAAACTTATTCAGACTCTGCTTTACCAATATAATCTAAGGAAATTGATAGCTTCTATCATCTGATCCCGTCTTGTCTTTATTTCTTCTCTCTTTTCCTTGACCTCTATATTCTTCCATACTCTGTCCCTCCTTCCTTCTCTCCTTCCTTCTTTTTTTCCTTTTCTGTCTTCCTGTCTCCCTACATTGCAGCCTATTTGTCTGTTTGTGTTTTGCCTTCCTTTCCACTATCTTTCATTTCATCCTTTTTCTTCAACCTCTGTGAGTGCCTAATGTATTAAAGCAGTTTTTTTTTTCCCTAACTTGATGTTCAGTGCACAAAATCAATTGTAACACGATATGAAATCCAATATTGAGAAAGTAAAAGTCATTATGTGATCTGTGAAGAAAATTTTGTATAGGACAAGTAGAAGACCAATTGTTGTAACTTCTTCCAATGCATGATTTCTATGCTAATTCTCAAAAGTACTGGTTAGAAGAAAGTATACTAAGGACACTGACAAAAGAAATTTCCACAAAGAAGATATTTAGATGAAAGATAAATTAAGCCCTGATAGCATCATATATACATTGTAATATAAATAACAACAAATCTGACATTATCATATATACATTGTGATATAAATAATAGCTAATGAGATAAGAGAGTTATAAGTGGACAAATTGTTAGGATAAGGTCAAAACCTATGAATAATTTAAAGTGTGTTCCAAGAACAGAGGCAATAGGGACATTGTAAGTGAATGTGACAACCCTTCTACCTTGAAAAAATGGGTTCATATGCAATCTTTCTGCACACTATTTTTTTTTATGAGTTTTAATATATATTAAGCTCAAGAATGTGTATGGGTTTGTGAATATATGCTTATACATGCAATAAAGTGTCTACTACCTTTTTTCCAGATGACTGTGCACCTTAGGTTTTTATTCTGTTTTATGTATTTATATGTATATATGTGTGTATGGAAAATATATATAAGTATGTGATGTACATATGCATCTGTGTGTATATATGTATAGAGGTCCATGTTCACATGTATACACATGCATGTAAAAATCTGATTTTGATGTCCTGAATCACCTTTCAAAGCCCTTTTAAATTATTTATGGAGGTTGAGGTCATAATCACACACAGAGCTTACCGATATGACTAATCACTAAACAGACTCTTCTGGGTATCCACTTTTCATGGCTGGAATTAGCACCATATGCTTGAGTTATAGGGATCTGCACACAGCTTTGTGCATTTGAAGAATAAACACAAACCAATGGGTTAGGCTCTTAGCCCCACATATGATTTTGGTTTTCTTTTGTTTGCTTGTTTGTTTTTGTTTTGCTGTAGTCAAGTCCTTCTCTGAAGATGGGGCTCAGTGATTCTGCTAGGCTTTCTAGTCAGTGAATGCCCTGTCTCCTTTTTACCCATGATTGAATTACAGAAGATGCAATTGGGCATTGTGCTATTGTTTTTCTTTCTTTCCTTTCTTCCCATCATTTTCACTTGAGTGATGAGGATCTGAGTCAGGTCCCCATGACTGCATAGCAAACAATTTAGCAACCGAGTCACAGAACCCCAATCACATTATCAAATTGGCAGCACAATACTATGTGTGTGGATAGTCAAATAGAGAATGTACATTTTGAGAACAATTCAAAGGCTTTTTAAAGGAGCTCACACAGTTTATCTTTAGGATCACTGACATTCACTTTACACCAATTAAGCATTAAATGTAGAACTTAGTGTTTGCCTCAGTTTCTTAATTCATACAGATTTCATCTGGCAGCAAAGAAATAATTAATAAGAACGGCAGAGAAAGAAGTGTAAATGATGTACACTTTTTCTTATTCAAAATGTCATTGAAATCTACAGAGACAAAGAGTATCCTATTAATATCTACAATGTGAATAATGGGAATCTTTAAAATAGCAAGAACTGTTTGGATGGATGTGAAATCTCAGGACAAAATGAAATAACCGGATCATTAACTGGCTAGAAAGTATCCACTACACACTTAAGTGCTAGAAACTAGTTATTTTTGGTGGTATTCATTTGGAAGTAAGCATTTTATAAATGTTACAACTTTCCCAAAGTTTACCATTAGACTGGCCTCATTGACTAGAATTAGTTGAGGTTTGAGTTTGCTCTAATACATGGGCAGAAATATGTAGAGTAGTATAGTAGTGTTGGATTGAACAAAGTTTAGGAAGGAAACATTACCAAGGGTGAGGAGATACTAAGGAGGGCTTCCACCCTCTCATAGCAGTGGAAGGGTAGTATAATAGGTAGGGATGAAGGAGGGGGAACCAAAAGAGGGGAACAATCGGAAAATAAAGTGAATAAATAGAAAAAGTAAAATTTTCAAACTACAAAATAATAGCATTAGTTTGACCCTGCTTTTTCATTATTCAAGATCTCCCATGTAACCACACTTGACCCTTCTACTCTCCTTCAAAATCATAGCATTTTGAATTTTGGGTACATATATATGTCTGTGTAAGTATGTATACATGCATGTATATGTATGTGTATACATACATGCATGCATGGATATGTATGTGCATTTAAACACACACCCATGTATATTCCTTAAAAGATTCATAAATATAGCCATCTTAGTGTATGTAATATTACCTGAATGTGTATATCTTCATGTATGTGCTGTTGGGTATCACTGAATATCCCTTTAAAAGTAGTGGGACTATGGAACAAAAGGATTGCTCAGTAGTTAAAGCATGTAATAACCCTTATAAAATATCCAAGTTTGGATTCTAGCACAAACATCAGGAAGCCCTCAACCACCTTTAATTGAACCTTCACAGAATCTGATGCTATGTTTTAATCCCTAAAGGCAACTCCAACCCTATGCATATAACCCTATTCTGCTACACATTCAGACACAAAATTTGAGAATTGAAATAAATAAACAATTTTAAAAGGTATGGTGCTACAATGTCATGATGTACTAAAGAATATATCTATAAGAAACATATGGAGGTTCATTTGGAAGCTGATTTGTTGGTTACTTTTCAAAACAATCATTGTGTAATAAGAATCATATTAATTCCTGACTGGATAGATTCAAAATTAAGTAATTTTATGTCTTTTATACATCAAATTTAAAGGTTTAGTATGATAGTGTTCTTACTACATAGAATTTTTGACACTGTTAGGTACACAAAAGCAAAAATGTACTCAAAATAGATCATTATAAACACTAGAATAAAGAAAATCAAATAGAGAAATTATACAGAGCCGATGCACGGACGTGTCTCCAACGTTCTTAGAAATATATTGCTTAGCTTTCAAATTAGCAAAGTTGTCACCTTCAGATGCTGTCACCTCATAAGTAACTAAACCACACTCCACGAGCTTTTCCTAGTTAGCCACTGAGTGTGACTATAAGCAAATACTGTTAATTGAATAGGACTGAATCCTTTGATATGCAACCTTGGCTCAAGCATTTGCCTATCACTATGCATTACTAGACTGTTCTACTTAGATTATTTTTACCGAATTTGTACCCTTCTACTTCATTCTAATTGAAAACTACATTGTTGTCTGAGAAACATCTAGTCCCCTCCCTATTTTCTTTCATGCTCAAATCCACTGATGGTTTTGTTTTTAATGTTTACTTTTATCTTAACATCTTTATCAAATAGATTATTTTAAATACAATAACTGTATCTTTAAGGGGTGATTTTCAAACAAAGAATTTACAATTAGCTATAAAGCTATACAAAGATTAAAGAGAAAATAGTCAAAAGAAGTAAAACATGAACATAAAATTTTCAGGAATATATACTAACAGATTGAATAGACAAGAGAAATGAAAAATGATAGGAATATTTGTAGTTAAGAGGCTGTGGCCAAGCTTGAGGTTGGAGCTTTTGAAAACAGCTGGAGCGAATCCAAGAATATTTTATATTCATCAGCTCTCTTCTGTCTACTCTCATTTCTCTCTTCACTAATTGCAAAGCACAGTCTCACCTTTGAGGTTATAATGCTGGAGTTGCAACCTGAGCTTAACTGTCTTCTATCTCCCTCAGTATTTCATTTATACAGCCTTTGATTAATACCAGGAACTGGGGCTGGCACAGTCCTAAAATGAAGCTATAGTTTAAGCAGTCAGAGTACGTCAAAATGTAGTAAAACAAGCTACAAGTCTCTTTCCTTTTATGCATCTTTCCTGTCTTAAATGATGTCACTAAAATGAATTGTAATGGGGCTTAAGTATACAAATTTATAGTTGCATACATACAGGTCTTTATATGTTTTTGATTAGAAGAACATCCTACATGTTTATATTCAGGACTTAATTTCTACTTCTGTAAAATAAGGCAGCCATGTAAGACATACATGTTTTACAACACAGCTATTGGCAAATCTGATGGAGCATAAATAAGAGATTAAATTTCAACTATTTACTATTTCCCTTTCTCTAAGTAAAAAAATGTAGCATTCTCCCACTCATTTTATATATATTTTACATATATAAAAATTTTAACTTTGCTACCCATTTCTTAATGTTAAATGTGATGTTATTTCCTGTTACTTTAATCCATTTGGATTAGAGTCAGATGAAAATTTTCCAAAAATAATGGAAGGAATGATGTGAGTAAAGTAATACCTATATAAACTTAATCAAGCCAACAAGAAATGATTTAATCTGTGTAAGTATACATTGTTGCTGCAAAATTCTTGTAATAAAGTTATACACTAAAATGACATCATTCAAATTCAAGTTTCATGTCCTATAAATACTTTATTATAAAATTTATAATTTACAAAGATTAAACATACAATATTAAAGAAAACTAATGATAAGTTTAGAGTGGTACTGAACCCATTACTTATAATGGTAGAGAATATGATTACTATCCAAGTGTATTATGAACAACAAATCATATTTTATGTGAGTTGCTTTGATGTAATTTATCCATGTTAGGAAAGAAGGGATGGAAAGAAGGAGACATAGAAATAATATAGATAACTAAAGGTTTCCAAAGGCAATGAATTAGAAGGGAATTAAGACAACAATACCACACACATGGCTATAATCATGTGAACAAATACTTAAGTTAGTATACAAATATTTATGCTGGGCCTTTTATTGACTACATTACTAAGACTGATAAATTACTGTCTCCAAGATATCATGGCTGCAGAAAACTAAAGGCAAAGCATCATGACTTTCATATATAGATAGATAGATAGATAGATAGATAGATAGATAGATAGATAGATAGATAGATAGATATAGATATATATAGATATATAGATATATATAGATATATAGATATATTTCTACACCCTAGATAAGATGGAAGTTGAATACCTCAACAGCAAACAAACAAACAAACAAACAAAACAACAAAAATTAGTTTCTTAGAAGAAATGGATGTGCAGTACTATCTAGAGAGAAAATAATGTTACTTAGTAAAATGGTAGTTTCCAAAATGAGATGCTGAGGCAGGAAACTTGGCTCTGGTTAAAAACCATGTTCTTCCAGAAGAAGAAGGGTCCATAACACCTAGAAATGGCAGCTGTCAACTGCCTTCTAGTTCCAGAAGCTCTGGCCCTCTGTGTTAACCTTAGAAGTTTCCATATACATGTACTTCAGAAAGACATATACACATTCACATTAAAGTGTCATGAAATATGACATACAATGATGGAAATATTTCTGTGTTCATCAGAAGAAACACATTAAAACTAAAATGGAAGTTGAATATGTTTAATTAAAATGAAGAGGAAGTTGATATTAAATGATTACTTCAAGGAAATGTGAAACTAATGGTGTAAGATCTTAGTAATTTTTTTCTTAACAATTATTGAAGCCTCAACAGGCAGGGGAATTACAATTTTTTCACAGGAAAACATAAATTTGAGTGATGGATTTTTTAAAGTGCATAAAATGTAATATATTTCACCAAAGATGCATAAATATATACATGAAATGTTAATATTATTACTTGTCTTGAGCGTACTCTCAGAAACAGAAATGTTTCCACCTTTCCATAGAAGCAGAATTTATTAAATAACAGTAAATTTACAAGGTTTGACAATTTTCACATAATTTCACTTGATAGTGCAGTCACTGGCAATCAGACTCGTTATTAACTTTTATTCTTCTAGCATACATTATATTCTGACTGCAGTATTTCCATTCTTCCTTTCTTCCACCTCTGTTCTCCCCCAGACCCACTTTTTCTATATTTTCCTTCAAATAAAACAGAGCAGGACTCACAGGGATAGTCACATTGAATAAGACTGGCCAGAAGATCTCCTATCGAGGCTGAGAAAGGCAACATTGTAGGAGTAAAAGGACAGCAAGTGCAGATGATGGGGTAAAAGGATCAGAGACACACATTCACTACCACTTTTAGGAGTTCCACAACAGCACCAAAAATCACCATCATGAGATATATGCGGAGGGTCTTGTTGACCCATATAAGGTCCTTTTGTTTGAATCCCCTTGAGACTTCAATAATAATTAAGAAGTGGGGAGTGCTGAGATTTTAAGGCATTAGTTCTGTATTTCCTTAAATAACCATTTTTATTATTTTTTTTATAGTCCAGACATTTGCCCCCTCCTGATATGCCTTTCCACAGTCCCTTGTCTCATACCTCCTCACCTCTGTCTCCAAGAGAATGTTCCCATGACCCCACTCCAACCCCTACCTGGCTGTCCCTCACCGTGGAGCCTCAACATTCTAAAGGGTTAGGTGCATCTTCTCTCACTGAAGCCAGCCCAGGCACTCCTCTGCTGCACATGTATTAGGGGCCTCCTAATGTATGCTTCCTGGATAGGTCCACAACTTCAGTCCAATGGTTGGGTGTAAGTATCTGCATCTGTCTCAGGCAACTCCTTGTTGGGCCTCTTGAAAAGACACCATGAGGTACTGAGAAGAAGAAGTATTCTTTTGTTTCAGGATAAAATGTTTTATAGATGACTGTTAAATCCAATTGTTTCACAACCTCTGCTAGTTTCACAGTGTATTTGTTTAGTTTCTGCTGCCATGATCTGTTTACTGATGAGAGTGGGGTGAAGTCTCCCACTATTATTGTGTGTGTATGTGTGTGTGTGTGTGTGTGTGTGTGTTGCAAATGACCTTTAGTAAAGTTTCTTTTATGAATGTGTGTACCATTGTGTTTGGATCATATATGTTCATGATTGAGAGTTCATATTGATAGATTTTTCCTTTGATGAATATAATGTTTCCTTTATTATCTTTTTGATAATATTTGATTGAAGATCTATATTATTCGATATTATGATGGCTACTAAAGATAGTTTTTTGGAACTATTGGCTTGGATGTTTTTTTTTTTTTTTTTTTTTTTTTTTTTTTTTCCCTAGCCTTTTACTTTGAGGTAGTGTTTGTCTCTGAGAAGAGTTTCCTGTATGCAGCAAAATGCTGGGTACTGTTTATTTAACCAGTCTGATAGTCTATGTCTTTTTATTGAGGAATTGAGTCCATTGATGTTAGGAGATATTAAGTAATAATAATTGTTGTTTTCTGTTATTTTTCTTGTTAGAGGTAGGATTATTTTTGTGTGCTTTTCTTCTTCTGGTTTTCTTGCAGGATTATTACTATGTTTTGTCTTTTCTAGGGTGTAATTTCCCTCCTTGTG
Organism: Micromys minutus; assembly: GCF_963924665.1. Taxonomy (NCBI): domain Eukaryota; kingdom Metazoa; phylum Chordata; class Mammalia; order Rodentia; family Muridae; genus Micromys; species Micromys minutus. The sequence continues at coordinate 11,508,506 of NC_137963.1, read as the reverse complement.
TTGAAGTTTTCCATGTTTTATCTTTTGTACTGCTAAATGTATGGGCAGATATTGTGTAAATTTGCTTTTGTCCTGGAATATTTTGGTCTCTCCATCTGTGGCAATAGAGAGTTATGCTGTATATCCTGGGCTTCCATTTGCGTTCTCTTAGGATCAGTATGATGTCGGTCCAGGATCTTCTAGCTTTCAGAGTCTCTGTTGAGAAGTCTGGTGTAATTCTGATTGGTCTGCCTGTATATGTTACTTGTTTTCGGTGTTGTTTGTCCTGGATATTCTGGTGTTTTGGTCCCTCCCTGGATAGCTGATAGGGGTGTGTGGCAGGCTCATCAAGGGCTCTGGTAGAAAAGAGCTTGTGAGATTTTTCTATGTGTTCAGCCACTTGCGGGCAGGCCCTGAGTCCTGGTGGCTTTGACCCAGCTCTCTCTCTCTCTCTCTCTCTCTCTCTCTCTCTCTCTCTCTCTCTCTCTCTCTCTCTCTCTCTCTCTCTCTTTCTCTCTCTCTCTCTCAAGCTCTTTCTGTGTTTCTTTTTCTTTTAATTTTTCCTTTCTTTTTCTTCCCTTCCCTTTACTCTCCTTTTCTTTACCTTTCTTTCCTTCCTACCTTCCTTCTTTCTTTCTTTCATTCTTTTTTTTCCTTCCTTCCTTCCTCCATTCTTTCTTTCTTTCCTTTTTCTTTTTCTTTTTTTGCCAGCTAAGTTAACAAACACTTACTGATAACTCGACTGAATAGAGAATGCCAAATGAATTGTTTAGTCATTAGGCATGAGAGTATTTGAGAAGGATTAGGAGGTATGGCCTTTTTAAATAAGTGTGTCACTAGGGCTAGGGTTTTAGGCTTCAACAGCACAAGCCAAGCTCCTCAACATTCCTCCACCCACCTCCAACAACAATTGGGCTAACAGATCAGGATGTAGTTTTCAGCTACTTTTTGAACACCATGCCTGTCATATGCCATGCTCCATGCCATGATAATAATAAACTGAAACTATAAGAAAGCCCCCAGTTAAATGCTTTCGTTTATAAATATTACATTGGTCATGGTGCCTCTGCACAACAGAAGAACTGTGGCAAGCACAGAAGGTAATAATGAAAAAAGCTTTTATACGTACAGAATATTTAGAAAGAATTTCTTATAACATGCTTATGTGCATAGAGATGTGATATGTAAATATGAAATCATATCAAGGTCAATTTATTAAGATAGTATGTTTTGAGCCCATTCTAAAAGTAGTGTGCAATGATTAAGAATTCAAGGCAAGGTAGGTGTTCTAGGGAAAAGTCCAGAAAATCTTGGATACTGTATAGGCTGATTTGGCTTCAGGACAGATCTAAATATGAAAGCAATAAAATTTTCCTCTCAAAAACATATAATTGAGAGATAAATGAAGCCTCAAACGTTGGGATATTTCTCAGTTAATCAAATTTACAAAAGGAAATCTTTATTCAGAAATTATCAGAATCCCACCTGATTTCATAAAAGAAAAGGAAACTTTTATTTTAAATATTAAAATGTGATTATCTTTTTTGAGAAAAGTGATAAGGATAAATAGGAAGCACAATGAAGAACAAATTTGTCTTTAAATTACACAATATTTATCATTTTATATTGATATGCAAGAGGAAATATTACATAAATGGAGATATAGTATGTAAGTAAAAATGAAGTCATATTTAATACATGATAGAATATAAGTAAAAGGCAAAAAAAGATATTGGTGAACTAAATATGAGAATAGGATCAGGTCATGTCTAGAAGTAAGTTTTGAAAATCATGCTTATTACAGTGAACTTTCAGTTACCCTCAGCTATGATCATAGAGAAGATGCTGAAGTTGTTGTTAAGTAGAAGAGGAAAGAAGTGGAGAGGCCTAGGTCAGTATACCTACTGTACTTCTTTCATCAAACTCACCATCATAAACTCCCTCTGACAGGGAGTAAATCAGGAGAGGATTTGAGATGCTATATGAATAAGAATTCTATAGAGAAACCTGATGCTAGCAATGACTTTCTTCTAACAGTTCTCTTAAAATATTTTCCCAACTAAGGAGTATATTTATCACAATTAGCTCCTTAGCTTTGAGCTGAAAGAGATCTGGACTTATCAAATCTTCAGGAGTTTATGACTCCTGATTTAGAGAATCCATATCAGAACATATTGTATTTTAAAATAAGGTCTATTTTCAATAAAATAAAAAAAAAGTTTGGCCAGAATAGTAGTGCATTAAGGAAGGTACATTTTTTTTTTTTTTTTTTTTTAGATTATAAATTATACCCTATATGCAACTCTTCTGAGACATGGAATAAGAGATGATTTATAATAACTTCAATGGACTACATAATTCTAGCTGTATTTTACTATGTACATTTTCCTCATTTCAGGTTAGACAAGGGGTATTTCACATGTTGTACATTACAGCAAGTCTTACTTAAACAGGAGACAACTAATGAAATTCTGTCAACTAAAATTTAATGAAGTAAATAGTACTATAAATTTTTTTCACATGAAAATAAAATCTGAAACACCTTTTCCTAGTACTTTTATGGCCTTGGGTTCACTTTAACCTTCTGGAAGTCAGTCAGCTGATACACCTTTTGTAGAAATCTCATCTATTGATAGGGAATATGAAACTTGCATCTGACATCTGTGAATGGAGGACAGTTGCGTACCCTGTGATTTGTATACAAGAGAATAAACTGTGAGAGCTCGGTTCAGTGCTGACTTCCCTTTATCAAATGTGTCCCTAGCTGTGAGATAGTTCTTAATTATTTGACCATATTCTGCCACTGTTCTTTGTTTGTCCATATATACCACATTATAACTCAATAGAAAGACCTAACCTACCTTTAGGTTATTTTGTTACCTCTCATATCAAGTAATCTTATATTACTTATACTAACATAGAAATCAGACGAAGCAAAGAACAGGTTCCCTCCTTAAAACCAATATCACTTTATCTATATATTTCATTTGGTTTATAATGACTCCACTGGACCTGACTCCTAGTCTACTGCCTAGTGAATACAGTAACATCTGAGCCTTCCTATTGATGGGAACATATATTGTAAATCTCATAATGTTCTCTCTATTTTTTTTTACTATATTTACATCTTTTTCCCCCCTGAGGTACTCATCCTGTCTTCCTTTTATTTTAGAGTCAGTCTTCTTTTTCCACTAACCATTTTATTTCTATTTATCTCTCTTGCTTTCTAAGAAATGTCTTCTGTGGCTTAAACGCAGCTTAACTGCATGCCCCATCAATATAGTTCTGCCCATATCTTTTCAGCAGGCCCATATTCTAGAGTAAGTTTTATAGACAAAAATTATATCTCCCTATTTATCATTTGTCAGAAATTAGAACACTCTCCAAAGCAACTTAAAAATTAACACTGTCACATGGGAATAACATGTTTTAACTGAACATCTATGAAATCTTCTAAAATCATGTGGCACAGAGAACCAAGATATTCTGACTATATTGACTAGGTAAATTGATGAGCCTTAAAATATAATCCTGATATGGCACCTCATGCCAGTCAGAATGGCTATGATCGGAAACTCTGGTGAGAGTAGATAGAGCCAAGGATGTGGAGGAAGAGGAACACTCTTCCATTTTTGGTGGGATTGAAAGCGGGTACACTCTGGTAATCAGTCTGGAAGTTCATCAGAAAATTGGACATAGTACTACCAGAGGACCCAGCTGTAACACTTGTGGGCATATACCCAAAGATGCTCCAACATATACCAAGGACACACACTCCACTATGTTCATAGCGGCCTCATGCTTAATAGCCAGAAGCTGGAAAGAACCCAGTTAGAATTCCTTAACAGAGGAATGGATACAGAAAATATAGTACATTTACATAATGAAGTACTACTTACGTATTAAACAACAATGACTTCATAAAATTCTTAGGCAAATAGATCTACGAAATATCATTCTGAGTGAGGTAACCCAATCACAATAATATACCCATACTATGTACTCACTGTTAAGTAGATATTAGGCCAAAAGCTCAGAATATCCAAGATACAATTAGCAGACCACATGAAGCCCAAGGACAAGGGTGACCAAAGTGTGGACACTTAATTCCTTCTTAGAATGAGAACAGAAATATTCTCAGGAATAAATATGGAGACAAAGATTGGAGCAAAAACTGAAGGAAAGGCCATCCAGAGACTGCACCACCTGGGGATCCAGCCCATAATCAGACACCAAACCCAGACAATATTGCTGATGCCCAGAAGTGAATGCTGATAGGAGCCTGATATAGCTGTCTCCTGAGAGGCTTTGCCATAACAAATACAGAGGTGGATGCGGGTAGCCACCCATAGAACTGAGAATGTGGTCCTTGATGAAAGAGTTAGAGGAAGAATTAAAACAGCTGAAAAGGTTTGCAACCCCATAAGAACATCAATACCAATAAACCAGAGCTCCCAGAGATTAAACTGCTATTCCAAGAGTACACATTGAAGGACCCATGTCTCCATGTGCACATGTAGCATAAGTTGGCCTTTCTGCACACCCTCATAGAAGCAGGAGGCAGCATGATAGGATAGGGTATATGGTGGGGAATTTGGGAAAGGGGATAACATTCAAAATGTGAATAAAGCATGTCCAATAAAATAAGAAAAAAATAACTTTTCAAGTGAAAAAAAATAAGTATCAGTAAATACAAAAAGTCAGAGCCAGTTAAGGTACCTTTAAATAGGTCCTGAATGGGATATAGCATTATTTCAGAAAATTAATGAGTTGTGGTTTGTGGCAAAATTAAGGTTTCAAGTTCTCGGTGGATAAGATAAGCTAAAGAACAATCTAGAAATAAGTTTTATTTTTTTCTTTTTCTTCCATTATCATGAAAGTCAAATGATAAATTTTTATTTTTGAAGAAAAAAATTAGTGTCAATAAAGCACTGGATCAAAACTCACACTTAATAAATATTTCTTGAAAATGTTATTGTCATTTAACTATTCACATCCTCAATTTCTTTTTACGTGAGCAGATTGACATTCCTCAAAACATCATCAAAAGAAATTAATGACAAAAATAAAACAGACAAATAAAACTGTATCTTAGGCCAAAATAATTCAGATTGCAAGTAGTAAGAGGAAGTTCTCAATAAAAATAAAAACTTGATAGAACACAATTTATAGTTTTATTCCTCACTTAAAAATACAGTTCCTATTTTTCAGGAGCTACGGACCATATGGAGTACAAAAATAACTGTGACTTCTTTCCTTAGGGAGCACAACCTGGGAAGAATGGCAGGATCTTTGACCTGATTATCTTATTATATACCATGTTCCACAAATCTGTCAAGATTCAGGAAGTACTTAAGGAAAGGTTAGCATAGCCATAGCAAATGCTGTCAAAGGATCATGGATCCGAAGGCTGGAGATATGAAATGGAAGCTTATACAATTTCACAAGAATATTCCATCTGAAAACAAAAAGGAACTCACATGTACTACAATTTCATATGCAGAAATGCTAACAGGAATGGTGTCCATGTGAGGAGGTAGCCCCAGCATGGAAGATCTAATGACAATCAAAATAAGGTCTATCTTAATAAGGAATAATTGAACGGACATATAAATCAAAAACCAGGAAAAGATCTAACCAAGCTTTCAGACTGAAGAGAAAGTTTGGGGCCATGAGGTGCGAGCAGAGGGTTGGCTCCTGGCCAGACACAGCAGAAGTGCAGGAAGGAAGGAACAAGAAACTCATAAAGATTAGCAAAGGAGGGAAAAAGAGTCTCATGATGATGGGCAATAGAGGGAACAAGGAGAAAAGCCATATGCGATTTTTAAAGCAAACCTAGTGTAATGAAAACAGTCCATAGAATTAAAAAATTGAAGCAGGGATTTAAGGTTGTGTGTGTGTGTGTGTGTGTGTGTGTGTGTGTGTGTGTGTGTGTATGTATGTGTATGTATACGTGTTTGTGTGTGTGTGTATGGAGGCATTGCTCTGTTGATTTGATGTGGATGCTTGTTTCTGAGTGTTCAGGAATGAGAGACATGGAGTATGAATAGGTTAGTATGCCGGTCCTTCCTTCACATCCTTTTTTGGGTCAGCTGCCTTGTTCACTGCTCTCTATGCCAAGTGAGTCAGCCTGCCATTCCTCAGGATGCTTCTGTCTACACTTTCATTCTCAACTTAGGTATACCGTGCATGCTACCGTAGCTGACTTCACAAGTGGTTATGACAATATGTACATTGCTCCTCAATTTTTCTCCAAACTAGGTATATCACTGAGCTACCTTACCAGCCTTGAGTTATTTTTAACCATTTTCTTGAGACAATGTGATGAATGGAAGTATAAAAGTCACCCAGAAGCCCACTTCCTTCATTCAGACAGGATATTACAAAAGGCATGTACTGGAAGGACTAAGACTTATGCTCTTTTCTAGGGACAGATACTTTGGAACAGACATTTTAGAACAGAAAGACTTCTATGAATCAGAGAACAGATAGGGAAAGGTAAGAAAATATCAAAGACAGTGAGGTCTGAGAGAGGAAAAATTGTGCTGCCCACCTAGGTGTTTGATTCCCTTCATATACAATGTGAATCTGTCATTGATTATGGCATGACATAATTTTGGCCTTTACAGACCTTGGACACTTGTGAGAGAAGGTGTGAAAGAGGCAGATGGGAATAATCAGGAGAAAACAGAGACTGAAATCATGGCAGGCTTTAAAGATAAGAAAGGATACATTCACATAATTAATCATGTAAGACACTTAAAGCATTGCAGAATATATATGGTAATTGCACCTACTGCGAGGTTTCTTGGAATTCTAAGTGAATTAATGAAGGAAAATTAATTAATTAGATGAGAATCAGCCACATGCTAATCGCTCAATAAATATTGGCCATTATTTATATATTTCACTTAGTATAAATACTTTTTTATTTTACTAGCCTGTGTATGTCAGTGATGTTTCCAGACACTAGGCATGGAAAAACTATGCAAATATTCAAATACATCTCAAGCAATTGGGCAAGAATTTGTCAAATAACAACAACAAATGGACTCCAAGGAAACAACAGCCAAAACAAAATCAACCACCCTCACAAACAAACAAACAAGCAAAACAGCATGACCTGCAGTATCAGACGATCTCAAGTCTTCATAGTGGTATATAGTTTGTGCAGGTTGTTTAGAAAGATTTAGATTAGATCCCTGATGATGACTTAAAACAAAAAACACTAATTCAGGAGGAGAATTGTGTTGTTTTCTTTTGTTTATTCATGGCAGCAGGGAGACTAAACAAGACTTGTCAAGACATGTAATAATCTGTTATTTTGGAATGCTTTTAATTATACACATATTCGTGTGTCTCTCAGTGGGTTTGAATATGTCAATGAGGATACTTGGTGGTTAGTTATCAGATGCGCCTCAAGCTGAAGTAACAAGCAGTTGTATGTCTTCTAGCCCAAGTGCTAGGATCCAGATGCTTCTATATATCCCCTTGGGAACTGAGCCATCTCACCAACCACAGAGAAAAAAATTTTAAGTAGAAAGTAACATTAAATCAAACTCAGAATTTCAGATTCTCACTTCCATTCAGTACTGGCTGCACCATCTCCGAGTTTTCTTTTCTTGTCTACTGCCTGCCGTGTGCCTCGATTTCATCCTCTTTAAAAAATATCACAATTCACAGGTCCTTCACGACACACCCGTGATGAAACATTAAGCTCACCCAGGTGGAATGAGTAGCATTCTGTCCTAAGAGGAAGATAAACAATATTATGCTAATTATGGCTCAGCCAAGTCACAGAGAAGCTTTACCAGCTTCAAGCCGCCAAATTCTGTCTTCTTTTAAAAGCTGCCTTTCACCTTTTGTGAAGGGCAATTCCTGCCTTGACATTTGCATTCTGTTTCCTGGGTTTCCCCAGCTGTGGCCTTCACATCAAGAAAATCTGCCTTTGAAATGAAGGGAGATTTAAGGTTCTTAGGCATAGCTGATCTCCCTTCATTTAGAAATGTGGCATTTGGCTGTAATACCCATCTACTTCTAGAGTGAACTATGCTTTATAGAGTCTGCCCAACACTCAGACATAATGGCTCAAGGAACGAGGGTAAATATCAGACATTTGAATGTGTAGATGGTTATTAGAAAATATGGTTGAATAAAAATTTGCTCTAGGGTAAAAGGAATTTCTTTTCCTGTTTATCCTTCTAACTGTCTGACTCATGAATCAGAATACTTATCAACAATGGGAAATTAATGCAGGAAGCTGGGAACAATGAAAAAAAAAATAGAGACCGTAGGAGATGATTACAGTATTTTATTATATTCATTGTGTAGTGCCACTTTTAAAAATATTGAATATTCTCTGTATTTACATTTCAGATATTATCCCTTTCCCCCCCCCAACCTCTCCCCCTCCCATTGCCTCCATGAAGGTGATCCCTCACACAACCACCCTCTCCCAGTGTGGTGGCACCTTAACCAGTTGCTGAAGCAAAATGTTAAGTACATAATGTTTTCCCTTTTGAGTTAGCTATGGTTTGTAAAAAATGCTATTCTTGTAATTATAGGGTTCAGGTTGTCTTTTGTCTGCTTGTTTGGTAATAGAGCTAAATTTCTATCTCTCTGGAGCTGTGTCTCTCTAGTGAGGCCCAGATGTCTCTCTTCTGTTTTACCCCTTCAAATATCTGAAAGTACAGAGTTCATTGTCCTGAGTTCTCCTTACCTTGGAATTTGAGACTTCTTTTTTATCATACTGTGAAACAAGCTTGCCACCTAACTAATTCTCATTTACTTTCATGATGAATACTTATTAAAAGTGCAAAACTGGGTCATTTTCAGGGAATATTCCCTTATATTTCTTTTTTTTCCAATGTATTGAATCCCTAAGAATGTAAATCTGGAGGAAGGCAAACAACTTGAGGGCCACTCAACCTATGACACATGGATGACAAATTATGTCTGATGGCACCTGGAGATCTACTCAGGAAAAACTTGTAATAGTCCTACTAAGACCTTGTTAGTATAACCTTTTTGTGCAAATTCAGGACAGGATTATTGTACCTGTCAGAATAACACTTTTATTATTGGGACAAATAACAAAAGTTAAATTCATTAAAACAATAAGTTTCTTAGCTCCTTGAGGTTTTCCTCTTTGAAATAGATTTGAGTTCAGTTTTAGATGAAAAAAAAGAGAAAAAGAAAAAGAAAAAAAAAAAAAAAAGAAATGCTACATATACAGAGAAAGAAAGATTAACTACTGAAAATCATGGAACTAAAACATAATAGTTGTATCTCAAAGTTTGTCTACATAAACTTGCTCCTGAATTCTGGATCTGTTTTCTATTAATATGACACAAATTCGCTTAAACCTGAGTCAGAAGCTTTTTATAGAATCTGGCTATTTTACTAGTAATAGGTGTGTGTGTGTGTGTGTGTGTGTGTGTGTGTGTGTGTGTGTGTGTGTGTATGTGTCTGTATCTGCATCTGTGTGCAAACATGCAATATTTTTAAACTCCTAGGAAAATATTCAGTTCTTGCTCTGTTGTTACATAGCTGGGTTCTGGTGGTAACATATTGCACTAGCTTTTGATGATTATATTCCTACACAGGCCTTTTAGCTATCTGTTTGTTCCTAGTGTTGTCAGGCCTGATAATCCCCAAGGACACCAGGCCTCAGGGGCTGCAGGTAAAGGTGGTAGTCGCTGATTTCAGCTGTCCTCTGGGACTGTAGGTAAAGCTAAGATTGACTCTTGTTGCAGCAAGCTTCGAGGGTAGCATACAGAGGTGGCAGTCCTTGATGCTTTCAGGGAGCTGTTGTCCTAGATCAGTGGATACAGGTGGTCATTGATGGTTGCAGGCAACTCTTTGACCTGGACAGTAGCAGGCATTTAGAGATGCAGGAAGACTTGTGACCCAGAAAGTGTGCACAAAGGGAGTTGGGCAAGGCAAAACTCACTGTTGCTGGCTTTGCCCAGAGGATTCAGTGGGCAGGGAAGCGGGGTAGATGTCTTACCTGGTGGTCAGCAATGGCTGCAGGCATCAGGGATTGTGGTAAGAGGTGTGGACTAGAATAGAGAGAACAGAGGGAAGAGGAGCAACCTCATTCTCCTGGGCTTTTCTGGGATTCCTTTGTCTAATTTTTAAAACTTGAAATTTATTTTTGGAATAGAATCACAAAAATTATAAAGCTGCTGCATGGTAGAGGTTTGAAGGTAGGGGACTATGGAGTTACAGGGCTTCATGTTTATGTTTTTGGTAAGGTTTTCTAGAGTGTGCCTTTGTTGGCTCCATGAGGGAGAAGCAGAGATAGCTCTCTTCATTTTTGTGGGGAAAGGTGGAGTCTCCTTTGTTTTTCCAATAAAGTCCTGTAGAAGGTCAGGTCCTTGAGTGAAAGAAGGAGATGTAGAAGGGGTTCAGACCTTGTTTCACATTTTCTCTGAATGGTTATAAAGGGTTAGAGATGGTTATATGGGATTGATTTCTCATATTAATTTGTTAAGAGCTGTGCCATATGAAATGGGGTGGCTTTTAAGATCTTTAGGCTTATCTGGATAAAGAGCTGAAGTATTATCTGTTTGTCCTGTTTTTAGTTGTCCTATCTATTTCCAGATTGCAGATAAAATCGGCCAAAGCTTGGGGGAAGGAGGTTTCCTTCTTGGGTGTCCCTGCTTTGGTAAGGGAAGCTACTTAGGTCCATTATTCAGGACTGTATATATTACCATTGGCCGTTCATGGCAACACGGGAAGGAATTTCTGCCAAAACAAGAGGTTTCTTGTTTGTTGTTTGCCTGGTTTGCTGATTTTTACTCAGTAGAAGTGGGATTTTAAAAGGGCAATTATTTCCCTAAACTGGCAGTTTTTTCTTTTTTTCTGAATTTCAGTGTAAAACAGTAATTCCCTTTTTTCCTTTTTTTATTGAATATTTTATGGATTTACATTTCAAATGTCATCCTCTTCCCCCCCTCTTCCATTTCCACTCCTCCTACAAATATGAAGATGCTCACACTCCCACCCACCCAATCCCACCTCAACACCCTGGCATTCCCCTACACTGGGTAAATGAGCCTTCACAGGACCAATTGCTTCTCAGTCTATTGACATCTGACAACACCATCCTCTGCTACACATGTGGTTCTAGCAATGGGTCTCTCCATTTGTATTCATTGGTAGTTCATGGGCACTGGCTGCTCTGGTGAGTTGATATTTTTGGTCTTCCTAAGAAGTTGCAACCTTCTTTAGCTCCATCAGTCCTTTCTCTTGTAATACCCAACATGAGTCTTATCAATTTGAAGCTCCCATGAAAGAGACAAGAGATCAGGAATTGATGCAAAAGCAAGAGGTTTATTAGTACAGTGCACTGAGGTAACCTACATCCAGAGGAGAGGTGACCCGAGCCCTTTATTAGTATAGTTTTTGTGTATTTAGTAGCAGCTATGCTACCTTGATACTAGGCATGCCAGCATTGGTGGGGTTAGTTGACTTTTAAATTGATTGGCTGGTGCCAAAATGGGTTGCATGTCAGGGCCTGTGCTCTACATTCTAGGGCTTCCCAGATAAGACACTTTTCCCCAGGTGCCATTAATATGTATGATTTTTTGTTTTGTTTTTTTTGTTTGTTTGTTTGTTTTGTTTTGTTTGTTTTTTTTTTCTTTTGAGTTTCTTTGTATGGTGGATTTCATTGAGTTTGTATATATGGTAGATTTCATTGATGGAACAATCTCTGCATCTCCAGGATGAAGCCAATGTGATCATGGCAAATGATTGTTTTGATATGTTCCTGGGTTCAGTTGCTAAAATTTGATTGAGTATTTTTGCATAGACATTCAGGAGGGAAATTGGCCTCTTTCTTTCTAGGGTCTTTGTGTGATTTAGGTATTTGAACAACTGTGACTTAAAAAAACAAACTGGGTAGTGTTTCTTCTGTTTTTTTTTTTTTTTTTTTAAATAGCTTGAAGAGTATTGGTATCAGGTCTTCTTTGATAGTCTGATAGATTTCCACATTAAACCCAACTAGTCTGGGGAATTATTTGGTTGGGAGACTTTCTATGGCAGCTTCTATTTCTTTAGTAGTTAGTCACTGTTTAGATGGTTTATCTGATCCTGATTTAAATTTGGTCTCTTGTGTCTGTCTAGAAAATTGTCCATTTCATCCAGATTTACCAGTTTTGTTGAGTATAGGCTTTTGTAATAGAATCTAGTGATCTTGAATTTTCCCAGTTTCTGTCTTTATGTCTCCCTTTCCATTTCTTATTTTGTTAATTTAGATACTGTCTACATACCGTCTGGTTAGTCTGGTGGAGGGTTTACCAATCCTTTTCATTTTCTCAAAGAATCAGCTCCTGGTTCTCCTGATTCTTTATATAGTTCTTTTTTGTTTCTATTTGGTTTACTTGAGCTCTGAGTTGGATTATTTCATGCTACCTACTCCACCTGTTGGTATCTGCTTCTTTTTGTTCTAGAGCTTTCAGGTGTTCTGTCCAGCTGCTAATGCTTGCTCTCTCCAGTTTCTTTTTTCTTTTTTGGAGACGTTCAAAGGTTTGAGTTTTCCTTTTAGCCATGAATTAATTGTATCCCATAAGTTTGGGTATGTTGTACCTTCATCATCATTACATCCCCAAAAGTCTTTAATTTCTTTCTTTATTTCTTCATTGACCATGGTGTTGTTGAGTAGAGCATTGTTCACCTTCCATGTGTATGTGGGCTTTCTGTTGTTTTGTTGTTACTGAAGACAAGCTTTAATCCACGGTAATGTGATAGGATGCATGGAAGTACTTTAGTCTTAATGCATCTGTTGAAGCCTGTTTTGTGATGAATTATATCGTCAATTTTGGAGAAGGTATCATGAGGTATCAAGAAGTTACATTCTTTTTGTTTGGGATGAAATATTCTGCAGATATCTATCAAATCCATTTGGTTTATAACTTCTGTTAATTTCACTGTGTCTCTGTTCAGATTCTGTTTCCATGATCTGTCCATTGATTAGGCTTCTTTGTTGAAGTCTCTCATTATTATTGTATGTAGTACAATGTATGATTTGAGCTTTAGTAAAGTTTCTTTTATGAATATGAGTGCCCTTGCATTTTGAGCATTGATGTTCAGGATTGAGAATTTGTCTTGGCAGATAGTTTCTTGGTGAGTATGGAGGTCCAGCCATGAAAGCTTCAGATGAGAGAACACTTCGCCAAGTGTTCAGTTCAATAAAACAAACATTCTCAGACAATCCTCAGCAAAATAATATGTGTATTTTATTTTATTTGGACAGGGGCTTTAAGAACATTAAGGTGGAAGGTGGTCAGATTTAGCATCTTAGATGTTTCCTATTATGCTCTTCTTGGATGAATCAGGACTCCAGGTGTTTTCCCTACTTGATTGATTGTTATGGTACTCTCAATGTGTTGCCATGGTTACATGTCCCAGAGCAGTTAGAAGTATGTGGTTCCTCAGAATATTGGACGTAGTCCTACCTGAAGACCCAGTTATTCCACTTCTGGGCATATACTCCAGATATGATTCAACATACAATAAAGACATATGTACCACCATGTTCACAGCAGCCCTATTTATAATATCCAGAAGCTGGAAAGAACCAAGATGTCCTTCAGTAGATGGATGAATATGAAAATTGTGGTATATTTATCCAATGAAGTACAACTCAGCTAATAGAAACCATGACTTTATAAAATTCCTAAGAAAAAGGATGCATCTAAAGAATATCATCCTGAGTGAGGTAACCCAGTCACAAAAGAACAGACATAATATGCAGTCAGTGATAATTGGATACTAACCCCAGAAAGCTCTGAACACCCCAGAAACAACTCACAGGCCATATGAAGCTAAAAAAAAAAAAAAACCACAAAGGTTAAAAAGTGAAAGCCTCAGTCCTTCTCTAGAATATAGCACCCTCTCAGAGTGGGGTGCACCTGGACCTTAAATCATCAATAATTCAAGGACTAAGAATATAGCCTCGTGGAAATTTATGGTATTCAAAAATCATTAGGTTTCATCTATACATAACAAGAAACTCTGACGGTTTCTATGTTATGTTCTGTTCTACATGTACTTTATGCTTATGGTAACTAGTAAGATTTCAATGCGTACTATCAAACCTCTAAAAGAATCAAGTACTGACAAAAATATATTTCAAAATGCTTTTTAAAAATCTGTACATGTACCTCTCTTTTAAAAATAAAGTTGTAAGAAAAAAAAAAGTAGGCAGGGAGTAGCCACACTCCTACCTTCAAAATTCTGAGATTCTTATTGTCTGAACTCACTCAAATGAACCAGTTCTTTCTAGTGTCAAGGTTCACTTTCCTGACAGAGCTGCGTGACAGACATAGACTTGGAGGCGGGAACCAGATATTAGAATATATAATGAATAATAAATAAATAAATGATAAGTAAATGGGAAAAATGAAAATATCTCTTGCTATTTAGTCCTGTGTATTCAATTCTCAACGTGAATAACTCACTTGGATCACTCAGGCAAATTTATTCCTGTAAATTACTAGATTCAGGGTTCTTGACTATTGATTCACTCTGATGAGACTTATATAACCTATTCACTGCTCATTCTTTACATAATTTTCAAATTTTGCAGAAATTTTGAAAATGATAAATACTTCTAGCTCAGGACAGAACTTAGACTTTCAGAGGAAAGGTATGCCTAGGTTTCTAACAGTATTTTTTTATTAATTTTTTAGTCATTTAACAAATATTTATTAAGCAACCATTTTGTAAAAAAACATCATAATAGCTATGGTAAATGCAACTATGATCCAAAATAAAATATCTCTTCTTGGTATTTTTAGCACACAAGTAGGAGACATTTTCTCATTCAGCAAGAATGAGAACTCGTAATAAATACCCATTCTGTGGATATGTTGGTTGTGTTAATCTCTGAATAATGAACTGGTTTAGCTTAAAAAATAGAGGTTCGAAAGGCTGATAATAATCCTTTAAGTCTCTTTAATTTTGGTTGTAAGAAACTTTACCTTGGTTGAGCTATTGCCTTCATAGAATAAAATGTGAAATCGATTGAAATAAAGAATTTGAGTGAGCCAAACATTGAAGGTATTTTATTTATCCAGATTTGGTGGTCTGTGGGAGGTGCTTATATAGAGATATTTCCTATATTAGATGCACTTTGATTTAAAACTATTGCTGAAACTAAGCAAAACAATTAAATTTAAAATAGTTCCCTGACTACAAAACTGTTTTTTTTTTTTTTTTTTTTTTTTTTTGCATTTAAAGGTTTTGTAAATCTGGAAAAATGGATTGTGGAGCACAGTTTCCTAAAATCTATTGAACAAAACTCTTTGTTTTTTCTCAAATCTTTTGGTTCTTTTGAATTTCCAGAATACAGTCAGAATACAGTTTGAAAAACATATTTTATTTCATTTAATCTGACTAATCAGATCTCAATATTTGAAGTTCTTGTAATGCATGTCAATCAAACTGAGTGATTCCTTTTTGGGTGTGAAATACTTTTGGAATGTTTTGTGTATTCAAAATAATGAGTTTATTTATTTTCTAAATTCAAAATAATCTCAACGCTTTGAATCAAATAATTAAAACAATCTACACTACTTTGTTATCTTTGTCCAGTGAATTTTTTTCAATTTCATTTGTATCAGTACACACACAGATTAAGATGACAAACATATTTTGTTACTAAATGATTAATTAGTTAAGTGGAATTAGTAGGCAATAATTGTGCATTCTAAAGGTGACACTTGACTGGGATAAAATCAAAGGAATGGAGAATTGTCACACTTTATTTTCATAAGAAAATCTGTTTAAACTCAAGAACCATTTTCTAAACTTCATTAATAAATAAAAAATAAAGAGCATAGTTATGAATAAATGATAAAAGTATCTCCCTTGGTAATGTGTTTTAAAAGTTTCTAAAAATAGCTCCTGTCTTTACCTACTTAATGTAGTTAGAATACTCACTGAGGGTGCTTTTGTGCTGCAGGCTCAATGGAAGAAGAAGATAGGCAAAACCTCCTAGACCTGTGACAGAAGACATTTACCCTGTGAAGAGTGTTTTCCTAGGGAGAATTATTTACAGTATTTTTTCTTGATTGCTGTAAATTGTGTAGTGTCAACTTGTGATAAAATTTATAGATATAAATGTGTCAGTGTCAGATGGCCTTCTGGAGTGGAGCTGATCACTTTAATATGCTAATATATTATCACAGTTTCTATGAAACACTGCTATTATTACTCATCTATCACAGGAAAATGTTTACATCCCTTCTCAGTACTAGCTTGTGAGGTTTTCTTCAAAACGTATTGAAGCCATATCTGCCTTATCTTATTTTCCCTGATACTCACTATACTTTCAGTCATGACATGCAGCACGAAGATTCAAGAAAAATCGAATGATTCATTGAAGCAAGCAATATGTACCAAGACTTCAGCTTCTAAGTCCTAGTAGGTGTCCATCCATGACAACCATTTATGTAAATTTGTACAAAATTGTGTTTCATGATACTAAATATTTGGTGGATTTTAAAATAGTAACTTCACGTGTTGTTAATATACTACAAATCATCCTGACCCCATGCATTCTTTTAAACAAGTATTATCAGATGCTTCCTTAACACACTTGTTTGGTTCATCAGCTTTTCTATTTTTTTTTTTTTTTTTTTGTCCCTTGTAATCTGTGGTGGTGTCATTTGTAGGTAGCCTGTAAGGGTTAGGTTTGAATGTTTTGCTGTTAAGCCTATGAGTTGGTCCCTCTTGCTCTCTTACTCCCTCCCTTCCTCCCTCCCCCTCTCTCTCTCCTTCCCTCCCTTCCTCCCTCTTTCCTTCCCTATCTCCCTCTCCCTCCTTCTCTCTCTCTCTCTCTATCAACTTAGTGAGAGCCAATCCTATCAGATTGTCTTTAACCTAAGGAAATCAATGTTTTTTAGAATATCATCACTACAAGTGGCATAGAAAGAAGAATGGGTTTCAGCTTGAAGTGCTGGCCACATCACTGGGCTCTCTGCCTTAAAGAAGTCACTGAGCTTCCCAGATTCTCTATTATGACACCTGCAATATGGATAATGAAGGTATTGACATATAATACATTCTCATTATGGTTTCTTCTCCCTTAACAACTTTGAGAATTTTCCCCTACATTCTCTCCATCAGATTCCTGCCATCTCTGTCTCTTGTTAGGAAACAGGCATCTAAAAATGATAGTACAATAAAATAAAATGAGATAAAATGACCTGGAATAGGACAAAACAAACAAGCAGAAGAAAAATGGACCATGAAAAAGCAGGTGATTCATTTGTAGATGAAAACCACACTTGTGTTCATAACACAGGAACATGGGTTATATATGTAGCATGCCCACTCTTTTTAATTCTGTCTTTAGATGCCATTGTGTGTTTGTGTGCTTGTGTATATGAGAGAGAACTAAAGAGACAGACACAGAGAGACCAAGAGAGAACAAGAAATGTGACAAATTTGGTTGAATAATGAGTAGAGAGGACTTAAGATAATTAATGGGAAACATTTTCAGAATATATTCCATGAAAAAATATATTTTCAGAAAAAAACAGAATATATAGAGAAGTGTTCATAAGAAAGATAATTACAGTGATGAATATGAAATGAATAAGAAAATGAATAAGCTAAATGCCAATGAAATAAAATTAAGTATACTGGAATGTTTTATAGATTAGCATGTTCTGAGGGCATGAAACATGTTATAACAAACATGAAGAATAGACATTGCATTACTGTCCCTGATTCCTTGGATTCTTGGCAATTTCCTTTATTTTATAAGGTACTGTTAAAGTTTTGTTTTTACTCTTAATCGTGTGTGTATATGTATGTATGTGTGTGTGTGTGTGTGTGTGTGTGTGTGTGTGTGTCCAGATACTGACAGAGAGTGAAGAGTAAAATATATATTCTACATCTATACATATATACATTTAGCTACAAATAAGATGGTTGTGAGATTACAGAAAACACTGGGTCTCTATAACAGCAGTACACATTCTCAATCACTGAGCCAAATCTCTAACCCTGACTTACTTTATATTTTCTGCATGTTTTATTTACAGTAATATTAATATGCAAGCATACATTATGATATCAAATCATACAAATACCTCACATACAATTGTATTTTCATTATACTTATTAAGCATATTGATAAAGAAAATGTAGTATGTTAACACGATGGTTAACTCTGCTGTTAAAAAGTAACATGAAATTTGCATCCAAATAAACGAAACTATAAAAATATATCAGAGGTATTATAATTCACATTCCGAATGACAAACATGCATTCGCTTATAAGTAGATAATAGCTGTAAATTGAAGATATAATTATGTTAAAACACACAGACCCTGACAAGCTAAGTAACAAGAAGGGCTCAAGGGGAAACACATGAAACTCCCTAGGAAAGTTAAATAGATTTTTCTAGTAGACTGGAGACAGGTGTGGGATGATAACAGGAGGTTTCAGGTTGTAAGAAGATGGAGGAAGATAGTACTGAGAGAGAAAACAAGAATAAGGGGGGGAGGTATTTTAATCATAGGTAGAAACCTAGTCCAATGAAACTCCCAGGAATCTCGTAGGGTGAACCAAGCTAAGACTCCTAATAATGGGAGATACAGACCCTTAACTATTTACCTCTTGTAACCAAGGAGGACTTCCAGTGAAGAAACAAGGACACCAACCCATCCAATGTGCAGCTCATCCTAACTACACAATTTGTTGTGCTCAAGGTAAAACAGAAATTGGGGGAGTGACCAATCAAAACTGGTCCAGTTTGAGATCCATTCTATGAGAATGAGCCCACTCCTGACAATACCTGAAGGATAAGGAACTAGGGGCTATGTATCCTAAACTAGAAAAATAGGATATATTGTTCTTGTTCAATCTTAATACAAGGGGAGTTGTCTAGTCTTATTGCACGATGAAGGTAGCAGGAAGAATTGATGTGGGACCCTGGGTGGGGGAGACAGGGCTGGGAAGAAAGAATGGAGGAGAAACTGCAGTAGAAATGTAATACATGATAGGAAACAATAAAAAAAAAAAAAAAAAAAAAAAAAAAAAAAAAAAAAAAAAAAAAAAAAAACACAAAGTAATGAAGTTTACAGACCAGGAAGAATACATTGAAACTGTGATGGTGATGACAGAGTTTTGAGGTGTTAAGTGCCTTATTCTGTGTAATAACTTGGTTTTGTAAAGGTTTTACATTAAGTGTGTATTAATTTTGCGCGTAGAGGAATATTTCTGAAAACAACATTGAGACATATCCATAGCGGAAAGAATATTCTAAATCAGTTCTCAGTCTTAATTCACGGGGTTTTTCTGTCCTTTTCCAGTGAAAATTTTAAACATTGCAACAAGAACTATGGGGTAGCCAAACTGTGGGCTTGGTTGATCTTCCCACATATTTGGCTCCAGAATAATCTCTTATCTCTGTTGATGGGAGTGTCGTGTTTTTGTGTAGACATAATTAGCTACAGAGAATGGAGTTACACTGATTCTGAAGAGCAATCGTCTACATGTATGTGCTAAGGAACTGCTGCAATGGAATTTATTTAATGTCCAAATGTACCTTACATGTTTAGGATGATTGGGAGATGGAGGGGGCAGTGGAAGAGAGTGCAGATAGTATTGGCAGAAAGAGAAACATAAATACAGAGACTATCCAATTCAAAAAAAAAAAAAAAAAAAAAAAAGTAAGCTTTCAAAACAGTGAGAGGATGCATGAGAGGACAGATGAGTGATTGACTCCTTTGTTTTTGTCCAAGTTGGTTCTTAGGCATAGGCAGGTACTTGTGGTAGGCAAAAAAGGTGAATGTGATAAAGAATTGCTGAAGAAGGAAACAGTTACTTGTTGTGAAAGAAGTATTCTTAGCACTGTTATATCATTTGCATGATCTCAAACCATGTTAGTTCTGTGGCTTTATCTACTGACTATCATGGTGATTTCCATCTCTGATTTAAAAAAAAAAAAATCAGTATGATATCTTCAATCATCTCAAGAGACCTGGAAAATTCATCATAGGTTCCCAGAACACAATTAAATGATATACCTGCTAATTATTAAAAAATAAAAACAAAAAACAACAGCAATAACAAAAACAAATGTCTGTGGGAGATAGTATATGCCATTGAATTTAAAATAAGGATTTTAAATTGCTATTTGTGTGTGGAGGTTGGGAACGACTGATTTGGGAACTACAGGATCAGGCAAATAAAAATATCAAAACGTTGAGGCAGAGAGAGCTATGCTTCTGATGAGGAGAGATTGAGAGCAGGTGACAAAAGCTGTTGAATTGAGAACACCTTGCCCCTTATTATAGTTAAGATAGCTTGCCTTGCCTTAAGCTCTTTATTTTAATGTAGGTGTCTAGGAGTGAGTGGGTGATTGAGGATATAGGAGAAAGGTTATGCGTCTTTCCAGGGCAGGATGCCAAGTGAGTGACTACCAAGCCCTTCCCCTGTGATGTTAATATATGCGTCCATTGTTCCACCTTCTTTTCTAGGAATAGTAAACAACATTTGTCACCTGCAACAGACTACTTTTCACCTCCAAACTGATGGTGAACTGACACTTGTATTTCAAGTAGGAAAGCTGAACCTTCAGAGGTCTAAGGCCCAGAAAAGATGTATGTGGTGGGTGGAAAAAGAGAACAGGACAAGGTTTGCATGTGCGATTCAGCAAATCCTTCATAAGTCTGGCCTCCATGACAGAAGATGGCCTAATGCCTCATTAATTCCCAGAGAGATGACTGTGATGTATCACCCCCTTTCAATCTGAAACTAACTAATGCAGTTTAAAAAAACTAATTTGCACATGTTTAATGCATTCATTAAGCTATTATAGTCTTTCAACAAGAGATTTAATAGCAAATTAACATTTCTTTAAATAAAACAACCACCTCCTCTCAAAGTCCCCAGTTAATACAATTATTTTGTATTTTGAGTGCAGTGGGTGACAAGAGAAAACATTTGGTGCTTTAGTGGGGGTGAAAAGAACAATGTTAGGTCCTCTCATTTATTACCTTATTAGTCACCTCAGGGCATTAATTTCTCCCCAATAAGGAAGAATTCACAGAAACAAAGAACTCTTGAAATAGATTTTTAGCAGACCAACATCTGCCCAATACACACACACACACACACACACACACACACACACACACACACACACACACACACACAAAGAAATTCTCCAAGGGTAAATTTTGTCAATTGGTTATGATGAACTGAGAAGAAGAGTTTAGTAGAATGTTTGTTCAATAAGAGAATTTAAATGTGGTTAATAATCAAACATCAATATTTAATAATAATTTAAAACGATACAGGCCCATCAGTGATGGTGGTGTAAGATGTTTACTATTATCATGATGAAAAATGAATGGATGTATTTTCTGACTCAATAATTCTTTGTTTAATACCTATATGATATAGGCCATGTTGAGTTAAATGGTTAAATTATGGATAGTTTTCTTGATGCTGTTACAAACAACAGAGCATATTGCATATGAAAAAATTTATCTACAACTTATTAAATCTTATATTGTACTAACAAAATGTTTTGACAGCAAAGAGGACTTCCTAACTCAAATGAGTTATTTGAAATAGTATATATATATGGAGTTCAGTCTAGGTTATTTATTGAAAATATATAAATATAGGATACAGGATGGTATATGACCATATAAATTCTAGGAACCACAAGTGAGGGAATGTATTCTGCATTTGCTTTTCTGAGACTATCTTGACTAACTTAATATGATAATCTCCAGTTTCTTTTACTTTTTCATTACTCTATCATTCTTTGTGGCAAAACAACAACAGCAACAAAACCTTTAAAACCTTCTAATTATTTATCTATATCACAATTTTCTTATCTATACCTCTGCTATTGTACATCTAGATAGGTTAGGAATATCAGATATTATGAATATTGTTGTATGCAATAAGAGCATGTCGGTAACATGTTGAATTAAAATCTTTTGGATTAATACCCATGAATGGTATGGATGGATGATCTAGCAGGTTCCATTCTGACTTCCATAGTAGCAGGACTGACTTGTATTCTTCACCACCAGGGTTATTAGTATATTCATATACTTTACCAGCAATTGTGGTTTGTGTTCTTAGTGATAGACATGCAGAAAAGAGTCTCAGTTCTATTTTGTTTTGTATTTCTGTACTTAATATTTATGCCTGGGGAATGATAGGCATTCATAAAAGAGTAGAAATTAATTAACAACCTAAAAAAACGTGTAAAGCTTCATGGACAAAACAGATGATACTGTCTACTGTCTGTGATGTCAGGTTGGGATGTACCAATAGGGTGTGATAGGTGGGTGGCTTAAAACACAAATGGGTTTCTTACATTTCTGGAAGTTGAGGATTTCAAAATACAGTGGCTTGCAGACTAGGTGTCTGGAGAGGGTTTTTGTTCCATTTTCTAGGTAGCATGTCCTTCCCTCTGGACATTTCTGCTGCAGAAAGAGAGGAGAAGAGTTTGCAAGGTCTCTTTTTATAAGAACTCAAATCATGTTAATGAAGATTTCACTTTCTTAATATAATTATTCTGACACCTTCTTCATGCTACCACATTGGGTATTAGAATTTACCCCTTGAACAATTGTCTCTAATAGACTTCTCTTTGGATACTCATCTTTTTATTTCAACACTGGACTTCAAAGTTTTTTTAATACATGAGTTTGTATTCTTTTTACTATAAGAGCAGAGGAGATAAGAAAATAATGTTCATTGATTAGCGTCAAAAAGAAATTCACACTATCTACTGAATATAGTGTCTACTCATTCATACAACTATTATGTTCGAATTGAAAAGAACATCTTTGATTTTAATTCTCCCCCATTAATCATCTTATACTAAAACAACTTGTAATAAATTCTCTAATATTGTGGGTTTTGTAATTCTAATACAATTATAATAAATCTCCCTTTTCTTGCCACCTTATGAACATTCCCATAAGCCCTTCTGTGCTCTTTGAAATTTCACTGCCTCCTTTTTCATAAATTGTAATTGTATGCATGTATGTATATGTGTATTTGTATTCACACTTTGAAATCTCACTATTTTCCAGCAACATTTCTGGTTGTTTCTTTTTTTTTGACTTAACATCATGAGCAATCTTTTCTTTCTACATTGGGAAAGAGAATGTTATTTTTCTTTTATCCCCATTGCTATATTCCCCTGCGAAGCCATTTCAATTTAGTGAAGGAGAGAGGGACGCAGCCACTTGCATCCACTGTTATGCATGTGGTACTTGATATGCAGGAGTCAATAGCATGAGACGCAGGGCTTCATTACTCCCTGGCTCACCCAGACTCAGGATTCCAGGACCCAGGGATAGTTTGCTGCCAGAAAGATATATTTGAATTTGTATGCATCAAGTCTCTCCTGCAACACATTCTGCAAATGACTTTTGGAAAAAATTTGAACATCCCAGTGATTCAGGCCTATACCTTGTGCCACTTCCTAGAACTGAAGTGAATTTATTTACTGCCAGGTGGTTTTAGTAAATGAGGGAATATGTGATATCAGGAAAAACATGAGTCTACCATTAGAAAACATTTAGCACCTGAGAAACTCTTAACAAGATCATTCATGCTTCAGGTGAGGCAGCATGAAAGGTTAGGTCAGGCTTGAGGTTCTGACCTGCCCTCTGCCAAATACAAAACTTGGTGACACTTCAAAAAACTTTTGCCAACATTGATAACCTCATAAAACAGAAATGTAATGTTATTTTGTTTCATAGAACTGTGACATATATTGGTTTAATTAAACTCATTATTGATCATTGTCATTTTCTAATCAGGAAGGAAGAATTATCTGAAAAGGAAGGACTCCCTCATCCAATAAGTATATAAAAGGTGAATTAGAGATTGTCAAATCAAAACAAATGGCATCAAATGTGTGCCCCAAGGATTAAAGATGTACATTTGTTCCTGAGACAGAAGATAATCTATTTTGTATCCTGAGTGTTTAATGAGAGTAATTTCCAAGACATTGCCAGACACTTAGTAAATGCCCACCAAATGCTATTGTTATGGATAGTGATGCCATTGTTGACCAATTCAGCCTTTCTCTAGGCCCAAAGAACAAATAGTGAGGGATTGAAGTCAGTAGTATAACATAGCTTCAATAAGAACTAGGAAAAAGATCAACCTCAGAGCAAAGCCAACAGCACAGCCTTTATATATTTACTGTCATTTAAAACAAATAAACCCAGGTTGTCATATCACTTTTGAAATGTATACATTTTTAAAAGACATAAAAAATAGCTGAGATACCCGCCAACTGTCTGAAGTATAAACTATGCTAACCTCTTTGGTCTCCATTTGCCAACAGATTTAGGTTACATCTGGAACAAAATCATTAGTGGCAGGAAGACAGATGTTCTTGAAAGTTCGGAGTGTGCATGTAGACATGGAATATTGATGGATATGTTATTTACTCATTTGGTTTTCTCACTCTATTCCAAAAAAGATGGATGTCAAGCTTTTTCAAGATTTATTTCTTCTTTCTTTAGTTCCCAAGGTGACAAATCAAAGTTCACCCCAGGAACTTTCAAAGTATATCATGGGTAGAAGAAATCCATCAGACATGGAATCATATTAATAACAGGTATTGTGCAGTTGTCCGTCAGAATAGAGTCTTTTCTCAGAAGTAATTATAATTTTTCTTTAAGTCAAAGCAGTGAGTGGTAACTAAAGCACATGCTGGTTAACTATGAGGCTAATTAATACAGTAAAATTTACTCAACATTTTACTTTAAAATATACCATTACAGCAAAACTCTTTCCAATCCCCCCACAAATCATCATTTTTATTTTGAAGAAAGGTGTTTAAGGGGGAAAGTACATGACATTGAGATTGAGTAGAAAGACAAGGAAAAATAGCAATTTGGAAAGATAAAGATGGTGGTTTATCTTGCAGTCAGAGTAAAGTCTCTTGCTGTCTGAGAGAAGGAATATAGCACCATTAGCAACACTGTTGTGAAGACTATAAACACAACATTAATAATGTTTTCATATGCTGATATCATAAATTTGAGGGAATCATTAATTTTTGTGTCTGAGTGATTTGGTACCATTATGTATGTGCACCACATATGCAACCATAGAAAACTAAAGTGGATGTTCCATCTCCTTGAAATGGAATTACAGACTGTTGTGATTCACCATCTGGGTGAAGGGAATTAAGCCCAAGTATGCTGCAAAAACAACAAGTTCCTTTAACCACTAAGCCGTTTTTCCAACCACATAAAGTCTCTATGTTAAGGTAAAAAAGAACCAGGGTCAATGCTAATATTTACACTCTCTTGGGTAAGGCTTTATTGCTTTCCACATACATCCTCTGAGAATCACTAAAAAAGACTCTTAAGTCTTTGTGCTTCCTGGATATCTCATAAATTATCATCCTGTCAGGTGTATCTGTAACAAATGATTCCATTTAGTTTTCTTAGCTATCCTTGAAAAATAATGACTTGAAATTCCACCAATATCTTGTATAAAATATCATATGAACACACTGACCTGCATGCTCTCTTGAAGACTAAATATTCACTATTGATTATGACATATCCATTGTGACAATATGAAGAGAAGCATTCACCCACATTCTTCTTTTATTTACACTTGAGATGTTATCCCTTCCCCCCATCCCACTTCCATCCTGCTCCCTCTCCATTTGCATTCAGAAAGGAGCACACCCTTCTAATCAACCTCTTTACCCCATTGCATTGGCATTCCCCTACATTGGGAAAGGGAGTTTTGGAGGGTTTGGTTGGTTGATAATGTTGTTCTTTCAATGAGGCAGCAACCCCTTTCAGCTCCTTAGGTTCTTTATTTAGCACTGTCATTGGGGTCCCCGAGATCAGTTCGATGTTTAGCTGCAAACATGCCCAGCTGTATCTAAAGGACTCTAACATAGTCCCTGAGGAGGCATCTCTATCTTGTTCCTGCCAGTAAGTACTTCTTGGGATCAGCTATAGTGCTTGAATTTGCTGACAGAATATGTGGTAGATCCCCAGGTGAGGCTGCTTCTAAGTGATCTTTCCTTCAATCCCTGTTTTTCTATTTGACCTTGCTCTTTCTCCTGTGAATGTTTTGTTTTCCCTTCTAAAAAGGACTGAGGCATCTCCATTTTGAGCTTTCCCCCCAAGCAATTACTAATTAAGAAATTGCTATAGAGGCATGCCTGGAACCCACTTTAATGGAGGCATTTTATTAATTGAGGTTTTATCCTCTCAAATGACTGTAACTTGTGTCAAGTGGACATGAAACTAACCAGCACATTGTCACCACTTTTCTCATTCTGTTATCTAGAAGTCTTGTTGTCACTAGTCCCAGTATGTTCTGGAGGTTAATCGTCTTTGGTTCCTGTTTGGCACAGAAAAAAAAAAAAGTTCTTTTTCTCTACTGGCTTTTGAAAATATCTCAGAATTTAGTCTCTGTTTCCAATTGGCTTTTGTTGAGTTTTATAGGTAGCTTCATATGTCTCTTGCCAAAACACGGGATTTGATTTTTTTAAGCTACCCTTGGAGGTATAGAGATACTCCAAAAGAACATGTAGATTGAGAGTAGAAGATAGGTCTCTAATCTCAGACAGAAATCTGTAATTGTTGTGAAAAGAACATGAAAGGGTTGCCAGGTTAAAAACAACTGTGTTCAATGGACCTCTTCTTCTATAAAAAAATGAAGGACATAATAAAAATTAAATCTCAACCAATCTCTGTACTAATAGAGCCTTTACAATTTGTTGACCTAGTGCAGAGATGGCTGGCCATAATAGCTGGATTTAACCCAAAGATGTGTTTTACCAAAATTAAAAAAAAAATTGAATTATTCTTGTTTTAAGTTTAAAATTTCCAAATCCACCTAAGGAACTGGAAGGCTAGGAATCTCTCCTAGCATTTTTCGTTAGTTCTTATCTTCTAGTTGGGATCAGTTTGCTTGTTATTTCAGCTGTAAACACAAGCTCATATTCCCTTCCATAACAGTTATCTCCCCTGCACAGAAATCCAGGCTACTACAAACTAACAGAATTTAAAATATCCACCTTAATGACATGGAAATAAACTGGACAATTATTCTCTGTTAAAATGTAGAAGAAGGAAGAGGAGGAGGAGGAGGAAGAGGAGGAGGGAAGGAGAAGTAGGAGAAGAAGAAGAAGAGGAAGAGGAGAAGAAGGAGTAGGAGTAGGAGAAAAAGGAGGAGGAGGAGAAGGAGAAGGAGAAGGAGGAGGAGGAGGAAGAGGAGGAGGAGGAAGAGACTTGGTTTGCCAGCATTCACACAAAAGCTTGGAGTGGTACCTGGC
This sequence comes from Micromys minutus, assembly GCF_963924665.1. Taxonomy (NCBI): domain Eukaryota; kingdom Metazoa; phylum Chordata; class Mammalia; order Rodentia; family Muridae; genus Micromys; species Micromys minutus. Next base: position 11,481,201 of record NC_137963.1, on the reverse strand, counting down.
TGCAGTCCATTGATGGGAATGAGAAACCTGAAGCATCCCTGGGACTTGCCATAAAGCAACCCTGCTAAATCAGTGAATCAGAGATTCAAGATGAGACCCTGTCTCAAAAAATAAGGCAGAAAGTAATGGATGAATACAAGTAATGTTAAATTCTAGACCCTTCAAGCATGCATGTACTGACCCATATGGAGAATACACGTGTCCATTTCTGAGTACATACAAACAAGAGATGAGGAAGAGATGAAGAAGGAGTACTTGGATGTATAAATAAAATGTAAATAGAAATTTTGTTTAAGGTAGAAAGAACTTAAACTTATGCAATATTAAGTATGCATTATTGAAAGGAAGGGAATTAGGCTTTTGCTTGTGGTCCAGAGAAATGTGTATTCATTATTTACAGACTGCAGATACACCCTAGCCAGGAACTCATAGTGGAGATTGGATTCTATGTGCAGATCCTGTTTCTCACTCTAATCGTACTATGTAGTTGTGGTATAAACACACTGTAGAAAATGAGGGAAAGGGGTAAATGTTGTTTTATTCACTTAAACTATTAATGTAATTTCATTATCTACAGGAAAGAAATGTCACTTATTTTTTAAGTTATTTAAGTTATTAAGATATTCTCTGTATTTACATTTCAAAGGTTGTTCTCTCTTCCCTCTCCCATCCCTCCTCCCTTCCACATGCTTCCATGAAGATGCTCCCTCTCCCAATCACATTGAATCTAACAAAAAGGAGTTGACTTTTTTTTTGTCACTCTTAACACTTTGTTTTATATGGCAGCTAGGTCATGCATTGCAGCATTATATCCTGCTGTATTGAGATGTCTCTACAGTACTTTATCCATGATAATTGTTCATTATTAAATATGTGTATAATAGCTAAGAACCAATGTAATATATTTGCAATCTCATATTCTCTCTCTTTTCCACTTCTTTCAACTTTTTTTGTCTCTTCTATTTTGTCTTCTTTCAGGCTCTCTTCCACTCAAAGTCAAAGTGCTTCACAGGATTTCTCTTCTCTTCCAGTGTATCCTCAGTGAATAGCCAAGCTTAAGAAAACCATCACAAGGGTTAAGGTATTAATCAAGATTTCAGAAACAAGCAAAGAAACAAGGGAAACCAAGGGAACATTTGAGACATGCAGTAACTAAGGTTATAGAAGGGCATAGTGATTGCACTGAGTCGTCTTCCATAGCATATAAAGAAACCCAGGAATATTCAAAATCACTGTCATATGATTTAAAATGAAGTTCTCATACATGAAAGATGAACAGAAAAAATGGGAAACCATGATACCCGATCCAGGGTTATAATGATTAATTTAACACTTTCCTTAGCACTATTTTTATCCCTATTTATGTGGTCTCTTCAGTCAGTGTTTTTTCATAAGTTCTATTTATGGAATCTTCAAGAATTTCACAGGTAGTGCTACCTTCTTCTATTGCATTAACTACCAATGAAACAATCAGTAATTCCAGGCAGAAATTGCCAGAGGGTATATAAATGACGAAGGTTCGTTTATATATATATATATATATATATATATATATATATATATATATATATATATATAATATTTATATAATATATTATATTTATATATAATATATTATATAAATATATTATATATAATTTATATATATAAATATATATATATATAACATTGACAATATATATATATATATATGACATTGACAAAACATAATTTAAATCAATTATACTATAAAATGAATTTGATTTTTTAAACTGTATATTCATTGGGTCAAACATAAGTTATCATAAAAGATGAAACAGTGCTTCAGGATGCTAATGAAAATCAGTCAGGAAGGAAAGACAGAAAGAAATAAATAGAAGGAAGGATGATGGTATTAAAAGAATCAGAATATCAGGCTTAGCAAAAATAGCTAAGTGAGCAACAATTTGTACTTTTGCTCGGAGGGTAATTTTCTAGAAGAAAATGTAAAAAACCCAAAATAAATTATAACTATACCTTACTTAAATCTAAGAATGTATGTTAAGCAAATTTCAGGTGAATCAATGTGTATTTTTACTAAAATTTTGCCACAAGAGGAAAATAAAACTAGCCTATATATGTAAGTATTACATGTACCATATATGTGTAATGCAAGATTTGAAAAGAATTAAATTGTAGGCTCTATTCTATCTGATAAAAATATTTACACACACACACACACACACACACACACACACACACACACACACACATATATTGGATATTTTATGTATGTTCATTTCAAATGTTATCCTCTTTCCAGGTTCTCCCCTCTCCTACCCCTCGCAATTCCTTCTCTGAGGATAACCCCCCCCCCATTTTCTGATAAGATTACTTTGATATACTGAAATTTAAACTAGGATTTTAAATTTCAAGTGGAAATTGAATATTTCATAATTTAAGGACTTGAAGAGTGAGACAGGAAGTGGTTGTGTTTTATTCATGATGGTCTAGACAGTCAATCTTGATTACCCTCTTAATTGTATTGGGAGATAATAGAAGGGCAAGAAAGAACACGTCACAGGATATCAGTGAGGGCTTTTTGTAGTAAGATCTGAGTTTTATACTTCAGTAGGCTGAATATGAGTAGGATAACCGAAGAAAAATCAAAACTCTCTAGTGCAGAATTTTATCTTATTGTGGCTTTATGTAAGGGTAAAATCCTCAGCTTCCTGATCATCCCATCATGATAAGCTGTTAAAATTTAGACACCAAACATGGCGCCCGATGATAAAGAACTACAACTTCTGATACTGTGTACCAATTTTTACTTACCTTCCCTTTATATTGTCTACTCAACTGTCTCACAGGGATCAAAAGTTTGACAAATGCAGTGGGGTAATTTAACTTCAGTATAGCAAAAAAAGAATCCAAAAGCTTGCTGTTGGATTTTCTTCTATTGGCTGTGAGGAGACACCAAGGGCAACAATTATTTAAAAGGTAATTAAGTAAACAGACAACAAGAAACATTTCCTTGGGTCTTTGCTTGCAGTTTTAGTGCATTAGTCTATGATCGTCATGGCAGAAAGCAGATACCCATGTCATGGAAACAGGAGCTAAGGGCTTTCTATTTTGTTCTGCAGGCAAAACTCATGGAGAGAAGGAGGTACAATTTGACAGTCTAGCTCAGTGACCTCCGACCAGGCATTCCCAGCCAGGATCCACTGAAACTTTAAATTGCAATCCAAAACAAATACCTCTATTCTTACTTCCTTTATTGCAATAAGAGACTTTACTAGTAACCCTGTTTTGGAGGCTTGAAAGAAAATGTTCCCTTCACCCTGATGTCTTTATTTTTTTTTTAAACTTTATTTTAAAAAACAAAAATAAAAGAAAACAAAATTAAACATTTTTGCATAAATGTATACAAATACACTTTTGTCAGTGCTTTTTTTTTTTTTTAAAGGTTTGATACTCTGCATTAAGGTCTTACTAGTTACAATGAGCAAAAAGTACATGTAGAACAGGATGTAAGCCGAAATTATTCAATGTTTTCTTGGTGTGTAAGGATTGAGCATAATGTTTCGTTTTGTTTGTGTTTTTTTCTTTTAGTTTTCTTTTTTTCTTGAGCTTCACAGAGTCTGTGAGTTGTTTCTGGAGTAGTCCCAGCCTCTGGGGTTAGAATCCTATTATCAGTGACTGAATATTATGTCTGTTCTTTTGTGACTGGGTTATCTCACTCAGGATGATATTCTCTAGATGCAGCCATTTTCTTAAGAATTTGGTTAAGTCATTGTTTCTGATAGCTGAGTAGTACTCCATTGTGTAAATGTACCACAATTTTTGTATCCATTCATCTACTGAAGGACATCTGGGTTTTTTCCAGCTTCTGGCTATTATATATAGAGCTGGTATGAACATTGTGGTGCATGCATCTTTGCTGTGTATTAAAGAGTCTCTGGCGTATATGCCCAGAAGTGGAATAGCTGGATCTTCAGGTAGTACTTTGTCCATTTTCTGAGGAATCGCCAGACTGATTTCCAGACTGGATATATCAGTTTACAACCCCACCAAGAGTGGAGAAGTGTTCCTTTTTCCCCCAACCTCACCAGCATTTGCTGTCTTCTAAGTTTTGGATCTTGGCCAATCTGACTGGTGTGAAGTAGGATCTCAGGGTTGTTTTGATTTGCATTTCTCTGATGGCTAAGGATGTGGAGCACTTCCTTAGAGGTTTCACAGCAATTTCACATTCCTCAATTGAGAACGTTTGTTAGCTCTGTACCCCATTTTTTAATAGGGATGTTTGATTCTCTGGTGTCTAGCTTTTTGAGTTCTTTATATACCTTGGATATTAGGCCTCTATCTGATGTGGAGCTGGTAAAGATCTTTTCCCATTCTGTTGGATGCCATTTTGTTTTCTTGACAATATCCTTAGCCTTACAGAAACTTTGCAATCTCATTAAGTCCCATTTGTTAATTTTTGACCTTAGAGCTTGAACCATTGGTGTTTTGTTCAGAAAATTTTCTCCTGTGCCTATGTGTTCTAAGGCTTTCCCTACTTTCTCATATAATAGTTTCTGTGTATCTTGTTTAATGTGGAGATCTTTGATCCACTTACACTTGAGTTTTGTATAAGGAGAGGAGAAAGGATCTATTTTCACTCATTGGCATGTTGAGTGCCAGTTAGACCAACACCATTTGTTGAATAGGCTGTCCTTTTTCCATTGAATGTTTACAGCACCTTTGTCAATGATATGACCATATACATGAGGGCTGGTACAACCACTCTGGAAATTAGTCTGGCAATTCCTCAGAAAATTGGACATAGTACTACCTGAACATCCAGTTATTCCACTTTTGGGCATATACCCCAAAGAAGATCCAATATACAACAAAGACACATGAACCACAATGTTCATAGCAGTCCTATTTATAATAGCCAGAAGTTGGAAATATCCCAGATGTCCTTTAGTAGATGAATGGATACAAAAATGGTGGTATATTTACACAATGGAGTACCACTCAGCTATCAGAAACAATGATTTTATGAAATTCTTAAGAAAATGGATGCATCTAGAGAATATCATCCTGAGTGAGGTAACCCAGTCACAAAAAGCAGGCGTAATATGCAGTCACTGAAATTTGCATACTAACCCCAGAATGCTCTGAATACCCCAGAAACAACTCACAGACTATATGAAGTTCCAGAACAAAGTAAGACTAAAAAAAAAGAAAAAGAAAATGAAAAATTCCAGAGTGGTTGTACCAGTTTACAACCCCACCAACAATGGAGAAGTGTTCATATTTCTGTGCATCCTTGCCAGCATCTACTGTCATCTGAATTTTTGATCTTAGCCATTCTGATTGGTGTGAGGTAGAATCTCGGGGTTGTTTTGATTTGCATTTCCCTGACAGCTAAGAATGTGGACCACTTCCTTAGATGCTTCTCAGCCATTCAATATTCCTCAATTGAGAACATTTTTTTTTAGATCTGTACCCCATTTTATAATAGGATTGTTTGATTCTCTGGTGTCTAAATTCTTGAGTTCTTTGTATACCTTGGATATTAGGCCTCTGCCAGATGCAGGGTTGGTAAAGACCTTTTCCCAATCTGTTGGCTGTCATTTGGTTTTCTTGACGATGTCCTTAGCCTTACAGAAACATTGCAATCTCAGCAAGTCCTATTTGTCAACATTTGACCTTAGAGCACAAGCCATTGGTGTTCTATTCAGGAAATTTTCTTCTGTGCCTATGTGTTCTAATATTTTCCCTACTTTCTCTTCTAATAGTTTCAGTGTACCTGGTTTAATGTGGAGATCTTTGATCCACTTGCACTTGATTTTTTCTACAAGAAGATAAGAAAAAGTCTATTTTCATTCTTCTGCATGCTGAGAGCCAGTTAAACCAACACCATTTGTTGAAGAGGCTATCCTTTTTCCATTGAATGTTTACAGCTCCTTGGTAAAAAATCAAGTGACCATATATGTGAAGGCTCATTTCTGGATCTTCTATTTTATTCCATTATCCACATGACAATTTCTGTACCAGTTCCGTGCAGTTTTTAGCACAATTGCCTTATAATAAAGCTTGAGGTCAGGAATAGTGATTTCTGTAGATGTTTTCTTGTTGTTAAGGATGAATTTTGCTATTCTAGAACTTTTGTTATTGCAGATGAAATTGCACAATGCTTTTTCCAGCTCTATGAAGAATTGGGTTGGAATTTTGATGGGGATTGCATTGAATCTGTATATTGCTGTTGTTAAGATGTCCATTTTTACAATGTTGACCCTTCCAATCCATGAGCATGGGAGATGCTTCCATTGTGTATGAGCAGCAATATTTTGTGGCTCTTCTTTGTTTTATTGATATTATAAAATAACACTTCTTGTTTATATACTCAGTCACCTCTGGACATGTAGTTTCTTGTCATGTTCTGCTAATTTTCATTAAAGTTCCAGAAACAGCACTTATATACCTGATTGTAATTCTTTGAAGGATATACCCTAAAACATAATGAATTTAGAAATTATAATTAAGGTGGTAATTCTGAGTTAATGTGGCACAGCCATGCTTTTTATCATAGTAGCAGAATCATTTTACATTTAAGGGAGCAATACTTTGAGGTTCTTGTTGTCTTCCGTAATGCTAATTTAGTTTGTTTTTCAACTACTAACCTCCTAATAAAGGACAAGGAGGTATTCTAATTGCTTAAACATTTTTTTAAAACGATTTCATTTTACAAAACAAATATAAATGTACAGATTTTAAACATTTTTTGCTTAAAATTATACATTTTTGTCAGTACTGTTTTTTAGATATTAAAATAATTTTTACATAAAACTATGTAAATATAGTTTTTGGTCAGTACTTGATTTTTTCAAGGGCTTGACAGTATGCATTGAAAACCTAGTAGTTACAATGAGCATAAAGTACATGCAAAACAAAACGCAACATGGAAATAGTCAAAGTCTTTTTGTTTTGTAAATATTTTTTTTTTTTTTTGTTTTCTTTATTTCTTGGATTTCATACAGTCTGTGAGTTGTTTCTGGGGGAGTGCAAGCCTCTGGGGTTAGCATCCCACTATCAGTGACTGCATATTATTTCTGTTCTTCTGTGACTGGGTTATCTCACTCAGGATGATATTCTCTAGATGCAGCCATTTTCTTAAGAATTTGGTCAAGTCATTGTTTCTGGTGGCTGAGAAGTATTCCATTGTATAAATGTACCACAATTTTTGTATCCATTCATCTTCTGAAGGACATCTGGGTTCTTTCCAGCTTCTGGCTATTATAAATAGAGCCGCTATAAACATTGTGGTGCATATATCTTTGTTGTGTATTAAAGTGTCTCTGGGGAATATGCCCAGAAGTGGAATAGCTGGGTCTTCAGGTAGTACTATATCCAATTTTCTGAGGTATCGCCAGACAGATTTCCAGAGTGGTTGTATTAGCTTGCAACCCCACCAACAGTGGAGAAGTGTTCCTCTTTCTCCACAGCCTCGCCAGCATCTGCTGTCATCTGAGTTATGGATCTTGGCCAATCTGACTGGTGTGAGGTGGAATCTCAGGGTTGTTTTGATTTGCATTTCCCTGATGGCTAAGGATGTCCAGCACTTCCTCAGATTTATCTAGGCCATTCGGTGTTCCTCAACTGAGAATGTTTTGTTTAGCTCTGTACCCCATTTTTTAATAGGGTTGTTTGATTTTCTGGTGTCTAGCTTTTTGAGTTCCTCGTATACCTTGGATATTAGGCCTCTATCTGATGTGGAGCTGGTAAAGATCTTTTCCCATTCTGTTGGTTGCCATTTTGTTTTCTTGACAATGTCCTTAGTCTTACAGAAACTTTGCAATCTCATTAAGTCCCATTTGTTAATGTTTGACCTTAGAGCTTGAGCCATTGGTGTTTTATTCAGGATATTTTCTCCTGTGCCTATGTGTTCTAAGGTTTTCCTTACTTTCTCATCTAATAGTTTGAGTGTATCTGTTTTAATGTGGAGATCTTTGATCCACTTACTCTTGAGCTTTGTACAAGGAGATAAGAACGGGTCTATTTTCATTCTTTTGCATGCTTAGTGCCAGTTGGACCAGCACCATTTGTTGAATAAGCTGTCCTTTTTCCATTGAATGTTTACAGCTCCTTTGTCAAAAATCAGGTGACCATATACATGAGGGCTCATTTCTGGATCTTCTATTCTATTCCATTGATCCACATGCCTATTTCTGTACCAGTACCATGCAGTTTTCAACACAATTGCCTTGTAATATAGCTTGAGGTCAGGGATAGTGATTCCCGCAGATGTTTTTTTGTTGTTGAGGATTGATTTTGCTATTCTAGGTCTTTTGTTATTCCATATGAAAATGCACATTGATCTTTCCAATTCCTTGAATAACTGGGTTGGAATTTTGATGGGGATTGCATTGAATCTGTAGATTGCTTTTGGTAGGATGGCCATTTTTAAGATGTTGATCTTTCCAATCCATGAGCATGGGAGATCTTTCCATTTTCTGAGATCCTCCTCAATTTCTTTCTTTAGAGGTTTGAAGTTCTTGTCATACAGGTCCTTCACTTGCTTAGTTAGAGTTACAACAAGGTATTTCATAGTTTTTGTGACGATTGTGAAGGGTACCTTTCCCTAATTTCTTTCTCCACATGTTTGTCCTTTGAGTATAGGAAGGCTACTGATTTGTTTGAGTTAATTTTGTATCCAGCCACTTTGCTGAACTTGTTTATCAGCTGTAGGAGTTCTCTGGTGGAATTTTTTGGGGTCACTTAAGTACACTATCATGTCATCGGCAAAGAGTGATGTTTTTATCTCTTCCTTTCCGATTTGTATCCCCTTGATCTCCTTTTACTGTCTTATTGCTCCAGCCAGGATTTCCAGTACTATGTTGAATAGGTAGGGAGAGAGTGGGCAGCTTTATCGATTCTCTGATTTTAGTGGGATTGCTTCAAGGTTCTCGCCATTAAGTTTGATGTTTGCTGTTGGTTTGTTGTATATTGCTCTTATTATGTTTAGGTATGGACCTTGGATTCCTGTTTTTTCCAGGACTTTTAACATGAAGGGGTGTTGTATTTTGTCAAATGCTTTCTCAGCATCTAGTGAGATGACCATATGATTCTGATCTTTGAGTTTGTTTATATGGTGGATTACGTTAATGGATTTCCTTATATTAAACCATTCCTGCATCCCAGGGATGAAGCCTACTTGGTCATGATGAATGATTGTTTTGATGTGTTCTTAGATTCGGTTTGCAAAAATTTTGTTGAGTATTTTTGCATCAATGTTCATAAGTGAGATTGGTCTGAACTTCTCTTTCCTTGTAGGGTCTTTGTATGGTTTAGGTATGAGGGTTATTGTAGCCTCAAAAAATGAGTTAGGTAGTATTCCATCTGATTCTATCTTTTGGAATAGTTTGGAGAGTATTGGTGTTATATCCTCAATAAATGTCTGATAAAATTCTGCAATGAACCTGTCTGGACCTGGGCTTTTTTTGCTTGGGAGGCTTTTGATGACTTCTATTTCTTTAGCTTTTATAGGGTTATTTAGATGTTTACTTGGTCCTGGTTTAACTTTGGGATCTTGTATCTGTCTAGGAATTTGTCCATTTCCTCCAGATTTTCCAATTTTGTGAAGTATAAGTTTTTATAGTAGGATCTGATGATTTCTTGAATTTCCTCAGTTTCAGTTTTTTGTTATGTCCCCAGTTTCCTTTCTGATTTTGTTAATTTGTATACTCTCTCTTTGCCCTCAGGTTAGTCTTGCTAGGGGTTTATCAATCTTGTTGATTTTCTCAAAGAACCAACTCTTGGTTTTGTTGATTTTTCCAATGGTTATTTTTGATTCTATTTGGTCTATTTCTGCCCTAATTTTGATTATTTCTTGCCGTCTACTCTTTTTGTGTATAGCTGCTTCCTTTTGTTCTAGGGCTTTAAGCTGTGCTGTCAGGTTGCTGATGTGAGCTCTCTCCAGTTTCTTTTTGAAAGCACTTAGGGTTATGAGTTTTCCTCTCAGTACTGCTATCATTGCATCCCATAGGTTTGTGTATGTTGTGTTTTCGTTTTTGTTGAATTCTAGAAAATCCTTTATTCTTTTTTTTATTTCTTCTTTGACTCTGCTATCATTTAACAGAGTGTTGTTTAGTTTCCATGTGTATGTGGGCTTTTTGTTGTCTTTGTCTTTGTTAAAGACCACTAGACCATGGTGATCTGAGAGGATGCATGGGAGTATTTCAATCTTCTTATATCGATTGAGGCTAGCTCTGTGTCCAATTATGTGGTCAATTTTGTAGAAAGTGCCATGGGGTGGTGAGAAGAAGGTGTTTTCTTTTACTTTAGGATAATATGTTCTGTATATATCTATTACTTCTAGTTAGTTCAAAGACTCTGCTAGTTTTGCAGTGTCCTTGTTCAGTTTCTGTTTCCATGATCTGTCTATTGGTGAGAGTGGGGTATTAAAGTCTCACAGTATTAATGTGTGGGGTGAAATGTATTTTTCGAGCTTTAGTAGGGTTTCTTTTATGAATGTGGGTGCTTTTTTATTTGGAGCATATATGTTAAGGATTGAGAGTTTCTCCAGACAGATTTCCCCGGAAATGAGTAAAAAGTCTCCTTCCTTATCTTTTTTGATAACTTTTGGTTGGAAATTTACTTCATTCGATGTTAGAATAGCCACTTCAGCTTGCTTCTTGGAGCTGTTTGCTTGGAAGTTTTTTTCCCACCCTTTTACTCTGAGATAGTGCCTGTCCTTGTCTCTGAGATGAGTTTCCTGTATGCAGCAAAAGGATGGATTTTGTTTTGTATCCAGTCTGATAGCCTATGTCTTTTTATTGGGGAGTTGAGTCCATTTATGTTAGTAGATATCAAGGAATGGTTGTTTCTGTTTCCTGTCATTATTGCTTTTGTGGGTTGAGTTGTGTCTGTGTCTTTTTCTTCTTTTAGTTTTCTGGTTTAGGAGTTTTCTTGTTTTTACTAGGCTGTTTTTTCCCTTATTTTATTGGGTTTTCCAAATATAATTCGTTGTAGTGCTGGGTTTGTGGTCAGATATTGTGTAAATTTTGATTTGTCTTGAAATATCTTCATCTCTCCATCGATGGTGATTGATAGTTTTGCTGGGTATAGCAGCTTGGGCTGGCACTTGTGCTCTCTTAGGGTGTGCATGATGTCTGTCCAGGCTCTTCTAGCTTTCATAGTCTCTCTTTAGAAATCGGGGGTGAGTCTGATTGGCCTGCCTTTATATGTTACCTGACCTTTTTCCCTTACTGCTTTTAGTATTCTTTCTTTGCTTTGAGCACTTGATGTTTTGATTATTATGTGTCAGGAGGTATTTCTTTTCTGGTCCAACCTATTTGGAGTTCTGAAGGCTTCTTTTATGCTCGTGGTCATCTCATTCTAGAGGGTAAGGAAGTTTTCTTCAATGATTTTGTTGAAGATATTTACTGTGCCTCTTAGTTGATACTCTTCTCCCTCTTCTATTCCTATTATCCTTAGGTTCAGTCTTTTCATTGTGTCCTTGATTTCCTGGACATTTTGGGTTAGGAGCTTTTTGTTTTTTGCATCTTCTATGGCTGTTTTGTCTATGTTTACAAAGTTGTCTTCTGCCCCCAAGATTCTCTCTTCTATCTCTTGTAATCTATTGGAAATTCTTGCTTCTATGACTCTTGATTTCTTTTTTAGGTGTTCTACCTCTAGGACTATCTCTTTTTGTGTTTTCTTTATTGTGTCAATTTCTGTTTTAAATTCCCTCTTCCATTCCTTCATCTCTTTGATTCTGTTTTCCTCTAGTTCTTTGTGTTCTTTGAGTGATTTTCTTTTTTCCTCTTTAAAAGCTTCTGAATCTTTTTGCTTTTCCTCCCTTTCTTGTTTAAGTATCTCTATCAGCATCTTGAGGTATGATTTCAGGTCTGTGTCTTTCTTTTCTGGAGTGTTTGGAATCCCGATGTTTGCTGTTATGGGAGAGCTGCGTTCTGGTGTTGCCAGGTTGTCTTGGTTTCCTTGGGATATACTCTTTTGCTTTTCTCTTGCCATTTTGTTGTCAGTGATATGTTCTTGGCTTTCCCTTGTATCTGATCTGTGTCCCTAGATCTCCACTGGTCCAGGTGGCAGATGGGTTGACCCCTGTTCTATGCCTCAGTGTCGCCGGGTGGGAACAGAAGTTCCAAAGTTCTGTTCCTGGTCGCTGGATCAGACTGGGCAGGGCAAGGCAAGGCAGGGGGTGCACTTTCCGTGTGCACTCCTCACAGATCTCTCTGCTCCCTGGCAGCCCAGCTCTCCCACCCACCAGTTTCTCAGCCTCTAAACATTTTTTTAGAGTATAGTAATTAGAAAATCTACTACATAAGACTTACTAGTTTAGCTTCTAACTTAAAAAAAAATGGTCAGGCACAGGAAAACTGATTAAAGAGACAGTCAGAAAAATGTGATGTACAATGAACATGTAATTTACCTCAACATACCATAACAAGTATATGGTAAATGGACAACATACATGTAACACTTGCAAGACTTTCCACTTCTAACTTATTATTATAGGTGATGTGACCAAATTCAGATTTTTTAAAATGAATATATTCTATGAAATCAACTAAAGATAGGCTTTTTGGGCATGTTTCCAACAGAACACAAAATCAACAGTTCATTGAAAGTCTTTATAATTAGAGATGTGACTTCTGAAATAATCGTAAGAAAACAGAAGAGGACTAGTGAACAGAGCTAAGCTCTGAAAAAATAAAATATTACACATAATTTCCTGTAAATGATATATTGAATATTGAACCAATAATCTTAAGCTATGACCTTATATAAAAATAATGCTATTGTAGTTGCATTTTAGTGATGGTTAACTCCTATAGAATAGGGTACACCCTTAATATAATGTTGATATCATTAAAAAAAACTTAGTCTTGATTTGAAATTACATGTTGACTAGATGCTTCTCAGTCATTTGATATTCCTCACTTGACAATTTTTTGTTTAGTTCTGTACCACATTTTAAATAAGATTGTTTCATTCTCTGGAGACTAACTTCTTGAGTCCTTTGTATATACTGGATATTACACCTATATCAGATGTGGGATTGGTAAAAATCCTTTCCCAGTGTGTTAGTTGCCATTTTGTTTTCTTGACAGAATCCTTAGCCTTACAGAAACTTTGCAGTCTCATAAAGTTTCATTTGTCAATTCATTATCTTAGAGCATAGGCCATTGTTGTTGTGTTTTGGAAAATTTCCCCTGTGCCTATGTGTTCTAAGGTTTCCCTACTTTGTCTTCTAATAGTTTCAGTGTACCTGGTTTTATGTGGAGATCTTTGATCCACTTGCACTTGAGCTTTGTACTAGGAGATTAGAAAGGATTGATTTTCATTATTCTGCATGCTGACTGCCATTTGAGCCAACACAATTTATTGAAGAGGTTTCTTGAAATTGCACTTCATACCAGTCAAAATGGCTGAGATTAAAAACTAAGGTGAGAGCAGATGCTGGCAAAAAATATAGAGAAAGAGGACTATTCCTCCACTTTGGTGGGGCTGTAAGCTGGTACAACCACTCTAGAAATAAGTCTGGCAGTTTCTCAGAAAAATTGGGCATAGTACTACCTGAAGATGCAGTTATTCCACTTCTGAGCATATACCCCAAAGATGTTCCAACATATAATAAGGACACATGCTGCACCATGTTCATAGCAGCCTTATTTATAATAGCCAATAGCTGAAAATAACACAGATGTCCTTCAGTAGATGAATGGATACAACAATTGTGGAATATTTACACAATGGAATACTACTCAGCTATTATATACAATGACTTTACAAAATTTCTAGGCAAATGGATGGAACTAGAGAATATCATCCTGGGTGATGTAACACAGTCACAAAAGAACAGCCATCCTATGGAGTAACTGGTAATTGAAAACTGACTCCAGAAAGCCCTAAATACCCAAGAAACTACTCACTAATTATATGAAGCTCTAAAAGAAGGAAGGCAAAAATGTGGTAGCCTCAGTCCTCTTAGAAAAAAAATGTATAGCACCTTCTCTGAGTGTGGTACTCCTAAACATTAAATCATCAATACATCAAGAGCTAAAAATTCAGCCTTGTGGCATTCCTTCATATTTAAAAATCATTAGGTTTAATCTTTACACACCAAAACAACTTTGACTATTTCCATGTTACATTTTGTTTATATGTACTTTATGCTCATTTTAACTTGTAAGTCTTCAATGCATGCTATCAAACCTTTAAAAAAATAAGTACTAAAAATATATTCATATAGTTTTTTGCAAAAAGCCTTTTAAAATCTGTACATTTCTCTTTGTTTTTTAAAATACAGTTGTTTAATTTAGAAAGAAAAAAATGGCTGACAAACTTCTTGAGACTTTGTGACTATCACTTGTTTACAGCCTCACTGTGTTTATCTGCCTCTTGCAATGCCTATAATTAAATGATCCTTCATTTATTTCATAGCTGTTTCCTTATAAATATTTTTATTACATCTGCGAATAATTAAAAATTACAAAGCCGATTCCAGAAATATTCTTTCACTGGAAATAAACAAGAATTAACAAGTTAAAATAAAAAGAAGATATTCATATAAAGTAAGAGACAACAAGAATGCCCACATGACAATAGAGTGATGCATATATCAGACAATGAGTGTGAAGATCATCAGCAAACCACAAGACAGAGAAAGAAAGAGGTATGACCCTGCTAATATCATAAGGAAATAAACTTACATTATTTGTGCTATTCAATTTATCCCTCTTAGTTGTAGAAGCTCCAGGAAATTAATTTTCAATGTTAAAAATAATTTTTTTTTCCTTTTTAGAGTAAAAAAATTGGCCAATAAGAATCAGATTACGTGGCAGGGAGAAATTTATGACACTATTTAATAAAATCTGAATGTTTTTTTTTCTTTTTCATTTTCTACTACAGTTTTACTTGCCTCATATACATGTGTACATATATGCTTGATGCTCATATGGAGGTCAACATTTTGGAGACAGTTCTCTCCTTCTATGATGAAAGTCTTCAGTACATGAACAACATTACTGGCTTAAAACCAATAATTTTTGTTGCAAGTAATAGTGAGAAAAACACTCATAGTAGTCACATAGAATAGTCATAAATTATTTAGCCAACAACCTACAAATCAAAGTTAGTAATTATAACATTAATATCCATAATATAATATCAACAATAATAGAGATAATTGAATACAAGTAGATATTCGCTGAATGTTTTTCCCGTTACTCAACAGAGAAAAGCTATAAATAAAACAAACCTTTGATATTACTGCTCTTTATATTGAATATTATAATGATAATATGTACTGAAGAATATCAAAAAAAAACGATCACGGTTAAGTATTGGAAATAGGATTCCAGCTGAAGTAGTCATTCAACAGGGTAATTCTCTGATATTTGAGGTGTGAGCATGCAACAAAAAATGTTTACATGAAGAAATAAAACCTTTAGACTTTAGAAGATCAAGTAAATAGAAATGGATTGTGGCTTACACAAAAGCAGCAGAAATTTGTCCACCTGTGAAGAAGGACACTGAGTCTTTTCTATCAGGGACTGATACACAATTACATCATGTCTGTGTCTGTGGATGACCTTGCTGTCTCCACCCTGTTTCAACCACTTCATGAGTGATGTGCAGCTGCAAGCCCTTCCCTGTGTTCCAGGAACACATCTGGAAACAAGCACCACTTAGTCCTGCTGCAGAGACAATGGCATTGTTTCTTTAACAGCCCGTCTCTTTGGAAACCATCTCCAGATCTACTTCAAAAGCCAAGCTGTGCTGACCTTGATGTGATAGAGCTTGCTTGCTTGTTTCTAATGGCAAAAGAAATATAAATAGTCTATAAACAATACCAAAAGAGAACTGAATAAGAGACCTTGAGGTGTCTTTAGTGAGAGATGTTTAGGCCTAAAGAGACAGGGACTTATTTCAGAAAGAGGTTGGAGGGGATCATAGTTTACCTAACTGTCCCACTGTTTCTCTTTCTCTGTACATCTCTTGCTCTCTGTCTCTCTATAACTTTCTCTCTTTTGGTGATATGCTTGTGTTGTGTATCTGTTTCTTTCTCTCTCTCTCTCTCTCTCTCTCTCTCTCTCTCTCTCTCTCTCTTTGTGTGTGTGTGTGTGTGTGTGTGTGTGTGTGTGTGTGTATGTGTGTAATTGTGTGTGTATCATGGTTTTACCTGGAAACACAGGGAAATGGAGCATCATCCTGACATGCATGATGATAAGATTGCAATTTTCACATTATGTTACCTGCTGATTTTACAATATACAGATATGTTGGTTTTGGGGAAGGCAAAGGCACAATTTGTTTTTGTAAGCTGAATTTAAAGAATCAGAGACATAAAATAAACATTAACCGATGACTCTGCATCTAGAACCTGAAGTTCATTAGCCACTTCTGCTGTCCTGAATTAGCTTTGGAAGGACTTTTTAAACTCTCTGTGGTCCAAAATGTTTCAGGCAGACCCCTGCACACATCAGAATATTCTTCTACTGGTTAGTGTATGTTGGTATGCAATAATTAGTAATATTCAACATTCTGTAAATGATTTTTTTTATTCCAACCTATTGTCTTAAGCATGAGAAGTAAGATAAATTATATACTGGTCAGAAACACATTCATGGCATTTTTTTTTCCAATTTTGTATTTGTTTGTTTTTTGTTTTTGTTTGTTTGTTTGTTTGCTTTAAATTATCTGCATTGATCACAGGTGTTATGTCAATAGAATACTGGAGAACAAAATGAATCTTTCAAAAAACAAGTAAATAGCCAGTGACATCTTGTGGAGAGCCATTGAACCAAACAAAGTACCACACGAGTTATTCTTGTTAATCATAATAATAATTCTTTGATTATATTAGAAGAACTGTATGATCAATTTATATCATACTTTATTTAAAATCATACAACTAAGAAATTAGAGAGCTGGGCTGATGTGATTGTTTGGTATTTTTACTTGTGACTGGTGATTTGGATTTAGTGGAAAAAAGGGACAGACTCAGGAAAATGGTGCATTGAACTCTAAACCAAGTATTGTTTACAACAAGATAGACTGTATGCCATTTCTATACTCTACCATGCATCCAGGGTACCTTGAACTTCTTTACAACACTCTTTGTATTAGAGTATATCTGTTTCATGTTAAGTATTCATCTACAGCATTAAATGACAATGTATTACTGGATGGAATCTCTCAAAGTAGATGATACAAACTTGGTTGAATACACAGTCTTTAATATTACTACTTCTCTCTGAAATTATAACAAAGAAACATTCACTGAACAAATCAAAAAGAATAGCGGTATACAAACATAGTTTATAAAGTGCATGTGATAGACCACATTTTAATAATAGTATGGTGGCCCTATCTCAAGAAAAACAATGGCATTTGTTCATTTTATATACTTTGTAATTAGCATGGCTATAATGTATAGTACATATGACATTACTATTAGTTCAGACAATCCAGTTATTCAGTAAGGAGTCTTATGGCCCTGGCTCTTCCTACTCTTCAGAACAGAGATGACTGCAATTTGGAATGATAGATACTTAAATTCAAGAGTATGACCAGGATGGAAAGTGAAGGATTAAGGAACATTCCTCACATGTGTTTCTCAGAAACTAGAGTAGAGCCAGCATTTTTGGTGGCATAGCCATGAAAATGTAAAACCAGGCCACCTAGGTAGGCCAGGTGACAAAATTCAATGTGTATAGTAGTCTATATGATTAATTGGACATTTGAAGTAGATTTCTCTCCATTAAAATATGACCACATATATCATAAGTTACCACAATTCTCACTGCATTAAAATTAAAATGTCAACGAGATTGCATTCCTGTTTAGAATGTCTGTTTGTTACTTGTGTAAGGACTTTATCTTCAGCACTCCAATATTTCATCTTGTTGGCCACACTCCAGTTGTTGCATTGCTGATTTAGTGTCAGAAAATATTCTCTACCTTTAAGCATCCAAGTGAGAGGATTGCATTGAACCAGATAAGCACATTGTATTCAATTAAAGTTGAGATTTTAAGGTTTATATACATACATAATTACTTTAAAAACATACTTTCTTAAGAGAGATGATATTATAAATTATGTGTTTGTGCATTTCTTTCTTTGCCATGTGTACTCCTTACTCTAGAGAATTCATGCTTATAAAGTTTATCATTATTTTCTAAAGAGAATGCCCTCCATTTTGTTGTGCTAGCAACACACAGTAGATATGGCTAATGCATAGAAAATGCAGAATGGTTGAAAGTACAAGAGCTGGAAATATACTCCTCAATAAGTTGAATGTCCTGGATTAGAGGTCTGAGCATGTGCATCTGCTCATTTAATGGGCTACAGTTACTGATCACAAATGTAAGTAAACACATTTATTAACATGATGGGGGATGGTATAGTTGAACTTCATCAGTAAATATAAGAGATTTTACCCAGGCATGGTGGTACATGCATATAATCCCAGCACTCAGGAGGCTGAGGAAAGAGAGTGATTACATAGTGAGTACTAAGCCAGTCATAACTGTGTAACAAGATCATATGACAAAAAATAGAGGAATTACAAGATGCAATGCATACATAATTTTGAAAAAATACCTCCAACCAGAAAGAAACACATAATGAGAGTCCAGTTTCTTGTGGCATTAAAAAAAAAAAAAAAAAACAGGGTTTACTTAAAGTTCCTGAATATTCTGGAAAAAAGAAAATCAGGATACTACTTGAAACTTAATTTTTGAGTAAACTAGAATAGATTGAGATCAGAAAACTATTTTAATGTTTATCATCATCATCATCATCATCATCATCATTACATCTTTTGTTGGGTTTCATTTCTGCAAGCACAAATAAAAACCTGGCAATACTATTCTTATAGATTTACTATAAATGTTAATTCAATCACAGATTTTAAGTATTTTGTATCTTAGGTGTGCAGTAAGTACAGATTATTTCAAAAGAATAATTGAATGCCACAAAATAAATGCTACATGTTAGTATAATGGTGGATCAAATTTGGACATTCTGGTTTCCCAGGGGTAGCTTGAAGCTGTTTGCATTACAACAGTAAGCCACAAAAAGAAAAGAGGTAGGAAAAGTGAAGTAAACACATTGATAAATAGTTCTAAGTGAAAGCAATTTTAGCTTGAAAACCCTTAGGCTGTGTTCTCTCTTTGGGTGATTGTCAAAACCCAGAGAAGTAGCCTCTTACAACTACAGACATAAAGACAAATTATACTCTGGATAAGGTAAGGCTTTCTTTAATGAAACTTGAAGTCAAGGTAGGCTAATTTGCTGTCAGGACAAATCTCATAGAATCTTGGATAATGTGAAGTAAACTGTATGCTGTGTTACACACCTGTGCACATGTGTACGAGTAGTCAACTGGAGCCATGACATGTATGCATAGCTCAAGTAGAACAGCTTTTTTTTGAACAATAAATCATCCCTGTCTTCAGCTTTTAGTCTTTAGTAAGTCAGTCAGACACTTTTCCGACTTTTCCATTGCCCATTTATCCCATTTTCAGAAACCTTAGGGGAATGTGCAGAGATCACCCACCAGTGATGCTGATCATGCCTAGGGCTGAACAACTATCTATTAAGAATTTGATAGCATAAGCTCCTTTCAGACCCATTATAAGCACACTTTTTTTCCTTCTGATGACTTCTGGTGGCTACTGGCTTGAACAAACAACTTAAGGGATGCATTAGCCAATTTGCTAGATTTAAAGTTGGAGCAATAAAGAAAATAAAGGAAACAAAAAAAAAAAAACCATAAACAAAGCAGAAATTCAACAACTTCTGAGTTTAATGGAATAGAAATAGATTTTGGCATACACTGTAACAATTTGTTAAATCAATTAGTGTGTTTCTATTTGTAAAAACTATTTGAGTTTTGTGGTGTTTTCTTCAAAAGTCATAAAGAAACTAACTTAGGAAAAAACAATAACTCCAAATCTCTGTTGTTCCCATTCCACAATACACATTAATGAACTAAAAAAATATACTAACATAAACAAGAATCCTGATTCTCCTATCTGGCATCTCTGTTGTTTACTGTGATTAATCACCCTCTCCCTACACCGTATCTTTCATTTCTGAAACCCACCCTCCCATTTTTCAAGTGTGAGAGAAAAAATCAGCCACTAACCCTGTGTCTTTGGTAACCATTGACTGATCAAAACGCTAGCCCCAGAAAGTCTCCATCACACTCAAGGACTCCTTGATTTCCCTCTTTCAAACCTTATCCTGCATCCTACACATGTGTCTGTTACATTGACCAGATTTAATAAAAATTGATTAGAAATACTCGTGCTAAGTTTTGTGCGTTGAACATTCGTACTCAGTCACAGAATGGACACTGGAAAATAAACTGAGCTCATAAAGTTCACGAAAAGGGTCAGGTGTAGGGAGCCGTTTGTGCCACACCCAAACATGGCGCCGGCTTTCCGCAGAGAACTCAGCAAACAGAGCTGTTACCCAGCCAAGAGACTTAATGCGCATGCGCCACATACGTCATAGCCTACTCTCGGGCATACAATTGAGTTACTGGAGGGCGCACAAATCAGGTAGCGACACGAGTCTCCTAGGCATATATTTCTCCTAGTACATTTTCTCCCCCACGTGAGGAGAAGAGGAAGATAGAGGAGAGATTGCGGGAGACCCCACGTGGAGGGATGGCGGAGAGGTACCACGTGGAGAGAGACCCAATAAAAGAGATTGCGGGAGATCCCGCGTGGACAGAGACTGGACAGAGAGATCGCACGTGGGGGACTGCGCGTGAGAGGTCGCCTAGACAGTAGAACCCGGTAGGGAGTCCCCGGCTCAGAGAGAAGTTTCCTGCTCAAGAAGTCCCCTGCTCAAAGTGCTGTACAATAAAGGTTATCCACAGAAGAATCTGTTTGTTTGTTGCACGCCTGTTTCTAGCGGCGGGAAGCGTGGGCAAGTGACAGTTAGGGTCTATAATCCCAAAAGGAACTTCATGAGAGCTCACTCTCATGACTAAAGTCATTGACTGTGAAATCCTAAGTAGTGATTTCTCACTTTGTCATTAGCAGGTATCAATTAACATACTCTAATTTATTAAGAATATTACAGACAATGTTACTCTTAAGTTTACTTTTTTTTTTTTTTTGCTTTTTTTTGGGGGGGAAGGTACTGATCGTGTAGTGTTCCTGTGTGTGTCAGGAACCTATAATGCAAGAAAATAGATTAGAGCCAAGGGTGCACACAAACAAGTAGAAATATTTTTGAAACACATAGTAGAAACTTTCTCTGGGGATGGGATCACGGATAAAGTAAGTGCTGTGGTCCTCGTGGTGGGAAGTGGTGGACTGAAAGAGTGATTTGGGTCCAGTTCACATAAATGAGAGGAGACAAGCCTGTTCGATGTGTGACAACCTTTCCACAAAGTTAAGACAAGCCAAAGATGTTTCTTTTCTCTAGGCCCCTTTCTGCAGCCTGCAGATGAGTATTTCATTGTGGAATAATTCAAAGTGAATGAAGCCATGGGTAACGTGGCTACAGTCATCAAACAGTCCTTAAGCCATTTGATGTCACTGGAGCATGCCTTATCTGCCCTTTTGCAGACAAATTCCACCCATTCAATTGGATTTAAATCTTCTTTTCCTCTCTCTCTTCTTTAGTTCCTAGATCCTGAAAGGATTATCTAGCACTGGGGGGAAAGCACTAGCAGAAGGTTTAAAACACACTTTTTCATGGTGGGCATCAGTGAGGAAGTCAGAGTCTGATTAGTCCCACAGTCAGAAGTCCATATCTACAAGTGCCTGGTGGATATAGTGTTAAGGAAGTTTTAACCAAATGCCTTCTCTTAAAAAATAAAAATTCTGCATTTGCTAACATTATATAATGTATTTGAATTTGTATTTTATTTGCTTACGGATTTTATCAAGTGATGGACTGATGCTGATTCTTAGTGTGTTGGGGAAAGTCTCAATTTCTAATCCTATTGTAAAAACATTCAGTTCACATCTTGAAAATCAAACATGGTATCTGCACTTCTTAAAATCTTTCCAATTAAAGCGAGAAAACAATGGATAAAATTTCTACATACATTTTAATGTTACAACATATAATCTGCTTTAATCCATATTCACGTGGGCTACTTACATACTTCAAATGAGCATTTATGGTTCAGTGAAATCACTTTCTGTTTGGTTCCAGAACAAGTTGTTAATGCTTTACCATACTCACAGGAATTCAAATTCAGCACCACGGGCAGATCAGACCTGCTCCTTTCTGAACTACAGCTGTTTCTAGAATTAGTTTTTCCTCCACTCAAGCATCCAGACACATGTCTCTCTCTTAATTACAGAAGGAACTGTTACAAGACATCTTGAATTTTAACATCTGATTTTAAAATGAGGAAAATGCACTAAAAAAGAAATCAAATGATAGGAAATCTTAAGTATTTCTGAATGTTCAAAACTTAATATGCCTGATATTGTATAGACATTTTGTTCTGGGTATTCTCAGTATACAGGGGGGAAACATAACAAAGGGGATATAATGGATCAATGATTTACAAATAGGAGATACAGGAGTAGTAAAGCAGAGAGTAATCAGTGGTGGCAAGATAAAGCTTAATGTTGCCGTGTTAAAAGCATTGTGGCATACTGAAGAAAATGTCAGTTATGAGTCTCTGAGGGTTCTGTACTATGGATTTTTATAACCAATCACATTGATATTTTGAAAGGAATAAGACCAAAATTCTGACCAGGTCTTCATTTTGAAAAGAGAAGAAGAGAAAGTTAGACAACTACATTTCTTACAGAATGTGTCAAATATTTATTGACTCATTATATATATATATATATATATATATATGCATATATATGCATAAACAAATGTGTGTGTGCGCACACACACACACACCAGCAAACAGACACATTAAAATTAATATATTAAATTAAAAGAAATACCTTTAAAGGAGAATTTTGTTTCTATTAAAAACATTACTGATTCACTTTAAATACATATTTATGTGTTTTATTTATGCTAATAATTAATAATCATGCAAAAATACATAAAAGTGACACATATTTAGTTCAATAATGAACTATTGTAAACTCCTATAAAAACGAGCTCAGTAATTCAGACTACTTTTGTTTTCCATGAAGTATGTACTAATTCTTATTCAATTTATATTAATATTAGGTTTAATTTTAAATCTGGATCAATGTGTCATATAGCCTAGATTAGCCTCAAATTTGATATGTAGTTTAGAATATTCTTAAACTTCTGATCCTTGTCTCCATACTTTCTAAATTCTTATATTATAGATTTGCTGCAGCAATTGTAGTTCAGGGGTCTGGAGCCTGGCCTTTCTGCATAGACTCTGTTGACTTACTTATGACCCTATCTCCTGATGTATGAAATATAGTAGTTTAAAGTAACACTATGCCTTTTTATAAGTATGTCATAATGATACAATAAGTAAAAATTAGTCTACCTGTTATTAGCAATATCTAATATTGTACCCTACATTGGTTTAACGTTATGAAATCATGACAATTTGTGAGGCGTGTGTTTTTTCCTTCTGTACACAGGATACATAAACTGAATAATAGGATGTTTATAAAATCTGTGCAAAGGGACAAACAGTTGCTGATTATCAGGCAATTTAGTTTTCTAGACCCAAATACCTTAGATTGTGTATGTTTGAAACAATAGAGATCAAACTGGCATGGTTGTGGAAGTTGATAAATCCAACCACAGGGTACTGAAAGACAGTACGTGATGAAATCTTGCTATTTTCAAGATGATGCCTTGTTTCCAAGATGACATCTATATACACTGGAGGAAAAGAGATTAAGAGGATAAACTCCCAGCTTTCTGCCCTTTTTATAAGGGCATTTGTCCCATTCATGCTGGCAGAGTCCTCAGCATAATCACCTCCTAAAGGCCATGCATCCTATTACCATACCCTTTGTGTTCAAGTTCTAACATAAATATTAAAAGGATATATACATTCAAACCATGGTGGAATTTCTGTGTACCTCTTTTATTCTTTGTTATTAAGGATATATGGGTACTTTCAAATTTCTTGTAAAATTAAAATGAGTATTCAGTGATTCTTTTTAAATTTTATTTAAAATTAATTATTTCTTATACATACATTCAGACCACAGTCTCTCCTCTCTCCACTCCCCCAACCTGTCCTTATCTACCCTTTCCCCAAGACCCACTTGGTGTCTCTTTTCTTCAGAAAGGAGCAGGCCTTCAAGAGACAATAAGCAAAAACTATAAAACAAGATAAAGTAAGACAGGCAAAATTCTCAATACCAGCTTGGACCAAGCAACCCACTGGAGAAAAGGAGTCCCAGAAGCAGTAAAAATAGTAAGAGACTTTAATGTTAGAAATACCACAAAACACTAAACTAAAAGTCATAACACATATACAGAGGACCTGGCATATAACAAGAACCTGAGTTGACCAGGTTCTTGACTATTCAGTCTTTGTGAACCCATATGAGACCTGTTACTTGATTCAGTGGGTTGTGTTCTCCAGGTGTTCTCCATCTTCTTTCACACCTACAATCATTCTTTTCCCTCTTCCTAGGGGTTCTCTCAGCTTCAAGGGGAGAGATCCCATAACCTCTGCATAACATCTGGCTGCGTATCTTTATATCTCATTCCAATTCACAATGGAGGAAACCTTTATGATGACAACTGGAAAAGATATACACTTCAAGTATAGGAAAATATCATCGGCAATCAGTGGTACTGAATTGAATTTTAATTTTAATTTTGACAGACCTTAGGTATCCAGGATATCCAGTCTCCAGTTGCTGGCCATCTAAGCAATATAGGATATGGGATCTTGCTCATGCCTTGGGCCTCAAATTTAGTTAGACATGAGTGGGTGAGGACCACAAGTTCTGAGCTATCATTTTCCCAGTACATCTTTCAAACAGTAATGACTGTAGATCAAGGTCTTTGGAACTGGAAAGATGTCAAAGTATCTGTTTCCATAGCCTGCAGAGTAGCTTCCTACTCCAAAGTTTCTAGAGCATAGGGATGAAGGCTCTTTGAAGGAAGAAGCATCTTAACTTTTCTTTATGACTTGATTTGCATGCTTGACCTCGAACACAATAGAATCTCATTATCAGTTTACAAAGAGTAATATTCTTTCCGATCATGTGCTGGATTATTTAGAGATATCCACATGAAAACTTTTACCAAAAATTCAACCAAATATAACCCACTCTGACCACTGTAAGCCTTGTCTGGACATAAAAAAGATTTTTCAATATGAACTCTGAACCCTCCATTATAAGGATTCCTCACTATGGTCAGCCTCATAGTTTCCAGGTTGTTTCCACTGCACTAATTGCCCACACCATTCATCTATTAGGGATCTCTCCCCCAATCTTCCACAAACTGATCTCTCTCTCTCTCTTCTGCTCCTGTCTGCAGCCAAAACTACTTCACCTAAAATATATATTCTATTTTTCTTTTTCAGGCAGTACCGTGAATTCCCACCTATGTTGAGGTAAATATTAAAATGTGATCTGCTGCTACTAGTCCTGCTTAGTCTCTACAGGATCTGCTCCAGTGTGGAGTCTTGAGCTCGGGCTCTTTCTCTTCCACATGGTCCCCACACTGCCTTCTCTTAGCTGTCTCTCTTTTAGTCAGGACCTTTGGCTACCTGTTTCTGCACAGAGCCACAGGCCAACACCCTGAAACTGCTAGCCCTGGCTGCTCCTCTACCAGTCAAGAACACATTTTCCACAGCCCACTATAACATGACTACACATCCACTAACTTATCAAACAGGTTTATATGTTAAATTCTCAATTAGCAAACACTCCAAACAATGAGCTTACCACCAGCAGTCAATGATATAAACTGCTCATCTATATAAATTAGAATCATTGAAGCCCTTAGAAATAAGCATAACAAGCTAGAAATGTGCTGAGCGAAACATATACTATGGCTTCCATGTTGTCTTCTGGAATCCCAACTTTTTCTTCTCTTCTACTCCCCTAGACTAATTCCCATGCTAATTCTCCACTGTCCAACCATGCATTGCCTTAACAGAAACCTACACAGGTAGCACACTCTTCTTTATGTAACTCTCTGAATCTGTGGATTGTGGCTTGATTACAATTTATTTAACAGTTAATATCCACTTGTAGGTGAATACATGCTAAATTTTTTTCTGGGACTGAGTTACATCACTCAGGTAATATTTTTTTCTACTTGCATCCATTTACATGCAAATTTCATGGTATGATTTTTTTTATAATACTCCATATTTTAATATCTCTGTTGCTCATGTTTTATGGCATGCACCAAGTATTTAATTTACACAAAAAAACTACAGTTAACAATAAACTATTTCTACACACATACATTGTTAAACTGAATGTGTATTAAAATTTTGTATCATTCACTTTGAAAAATTATAAATATCGCCCTTGAAAGTAAAAAATAATCCAATTTAAAATTTTATTTAAAACATGTTAGATATTTAAGTAATATTTACATATTTAAGTATGTAATTGTATGTTATTAACATTTATCTAATATTGTTTTCATGGGAATTTGAGTAATAATAATTGAAATACAGACACCACTGAAAAGACAAAGAAAATGTGAAATGTAATAGTCAAACTATCAATACATGTGAGATCATTGAAAATATAAAGCAATGGAAACTGAGCATATTATAACTGGTCATCTCCCCCCAAATAATCCTTTTACATTAAAGCATGCTTTTATAATACTTCAAAGAAATGGTATTGCATATTTGAATATTTAGTGATCTTTGAATGCCTGTGTGTTGTCTGTCTCATTCGTTATGTAATATCTGAACCAAGAAACATCCATTTAAATTTGAAAATGAAATATATATTAACTTAAAGCAGCACATTAAAATTATTAAAATTAACATTGAATTGGAGGAGTCTAGTAATCAGCCAATTCCAAATAAACACATAGAAATATTTTCCACTAATACTTTTATTTTCAAGCATAATTTATTTTAATTTTTTTAGAATTTATTTTAAAAAACAAAGATAAAAAAATTAAAAAAATTGCATTACTGTATACAAATATAATTGTGTCAGTGCTTGGCTTTTTTTTTTTTTTTTTTTTTTTTTTTTTTTCTTTTTTTTTACAATGAGAAAAAGTACATGTAAAACAGGGTGTAGCCCGGAATTTGTCAATGAGTTATTGGTGTGTAAGGATTGACCATGACTTTTTTTTTTTCTTGAACTTCACACAGTCTGTGAGTTGCTACTGGGGCAGTCCAAGCCTCTAGGGTTAGGATCACACTATCAGTGACTGCATATTATGTCTGTTCTTTTGTGACTGGGTTATCTCACTCAGGATGATATTCTCTAGATGCAGCCATTTTCTTAAGAATTTGGTTAAGTCATTGTTTCTGGTGGGTGAGTAGTATTTCACTGTGTACATGTACCACAATTTTTGTATCCATTCATCTACTGAGGACATCTGGGTTCATTAATGATTCTGGTTATTATAAATAGAGCTGCTATGAACATTGTGGTGCATGTATCATTGTTGTATATTAAAATGTCTCTGGGGTATATGCCCAGAAGTGGAATTGCTGGGTCTTCAGGTAGTACTATTTCCAATTTTCAGAGGTATGGCTAGACTGATTTCCAGAGTGGTAGTATCAGTTTACAACCTAACCAACAGTGGAGAAGTGTTCCTCTTTCTCTGCAACCTTACCAGCATCTGCTATCATTTAAGTTTTGGATCTTGGCCAATCTGACTGGTGTGTGGTGAAATCTAGGGTTGTTTTGATTTATATTTCCATGATGGTTAAGGATGTCGAGCACTTCCTCAGACGTTTCTCAGCCATTCGATATTCTTCAATTGAGAACGTTTTGTTTAGCTCTGTAGCCCATTTTTTTAAATAGGGTTGTTTGATTCTCTGGTGTCTAGCTTTTTGAGTTCTTTGTATACCTTGCATATTAGGCATCTATCTGATGTGGAGTTGGTAAAGATCTTTTTCCATTCTGTTGGATGCCGTTTTATTTTCTTGACAATGTCCTTAGCCTTACAGAAACTTTGCAATCTCATTAAGTCCCATTTGTTAATCTTTGACTTTAGAGCTTGAGCCAATGGTGTATTGTTCAGAAAATTTTCTCATGTGCGTATGTGTTCTAAGGTTTTCCCTATTTTCTCATCTAATAGTTTGAGTGTACCTGGTTTAATGTGGAGATCTTTGATCCACATGCACTTGAGCTTTGTACAAGGATATAAGAAAGGGTCTATTTTCATTCTTTTGCATGCTGAGTGCCAGTTGGACCAGCACCATTTGTTGAATAGGCTGTCCTTTTTCCATTGAATGTTTACAGCTCCTTTGTCAAAAAGCAGGTGACCATATACATAAGGGCTCATTTCTGGATCTTCTATTCTATTCCATTGATCCACATGCCTATTTCAGTACCATGACCATGCAGTTTTCAGGAAAATTGCCTTGTAATATAGCTTGAGGTCAGGGATAGTGATTCCCAAAGATGTTTTCTTGTTGTTGAGAATGGATTTTGCTATTCTAGTTCTTTTGTTATTCCAGATGATATTGCACATTGATTTTTTAAACTCAATAAAGAACTGGTTTGGAATTTTGATGGGGATTGCATTGAATCTGTAGATTGCTTTTGGTAGGATGGCCAGTTTTAAAATGTTGATCCTTCCAATCCATGAGCATGGGAGATCTTTCCATTTTCTGAGATCTTCCTTGAATTCCTTCTTTAGAGGTTTGAAGTTCTTGTCAAACAGGTCCTTCACTAGCTTAGTTAGAATCACACCAAGTTATTTTATAGTTTTTGTGACTATTGTGAAGGGTATATTTTTCCTAATTTCTTTCTCCACATGTTTGTCCTTTGAGTATAGGAAGGCTACTGATTTGTTTACGTTAACTTTATATCCAGCCACTTTGCTGACCTTCTTTATCAGCTGTAGGAGTTCTCTGGTGGAATTTTTGGGGTCACTTAAGTACACTATCATGTTGTCTGCAAAGAGTGATGTTTTTACCTCTTTCTTTCCAATTTGTATTCCCTTGATCTCCTTTGTCTGTCTATTTGCTCCAGCCAGGACTTACAGTACTATGTTGAATAGGTAGGGAGAGAGTGGTCAGCCCTGTCAAGTCCCTAATTTTAGTGGGATTGCTTCAAGTTTCCCATTGTTAAGTTTGATGTTGCCTGTTGGTTTGCTGTATATTGCTTTTATTATGTTTAGGTATGAAACTTTGATTCCTGTTTTTTCCAGGACTTTTAACATGAAGGGGTGCAAATTTTGTCAAACTAGTTCTCAGCATCTAGTGAGATGATCATGTAATTTTGTTCTTTGAGTTTGTTTATATGGTGGATTGCATTGATGGATATCCTTATATTAAACCACCCCTGCATCCCCGGGATAAAGCCTACTTGGTCATGTTGAATGATCATTTTGATGTATTCTTGGATTCAGTTAGCAAGGATTTTGTTGAGTATTTTTGCATCAATGTTCATAAGTTAGATTGGTCTGAAGTTTTCTTTCCTTGTATGGTCTTTGTGTGGTTTAGGAATGAGGGATATTCTAGCCTCAAAAATGTGTTAGGTAGTATTCCATCTGATTCTATCTTGTGGAATAGTTTGGAGAGTATTGGTGTTATGTCCGCAATATATTTCTGATAAAATTCTGCACTGAACCCATCTGGACCTGGGCTTTTTTTGGATGGGAGGGTTTTGATGAATTCTTCTATTTCTTTAGGTGTTATGGAATTATTTAGATGGTTTACTTGGTCCTGGTTTAACTTCAGGGTTTTGTATCTGTCTAGGAATTCATCCATTTCCTCCAGATTGTCCAACTTTGTGGAGTATAAGTTTTTGTAGTAGGATCTGATGATTTATTGAATTTCCTCAGTTTCAGTTGTTATGTCTTCACTTTCCTTTCTTATTTTGTTAATTTGGATACTCTCTCTTTGCCCTCTAGTTAGTCTGGATAGGTGTTTATCAATCTTGTTGATTTTATCAAAGAACCATCTCTTAGTTTTGTTGATTTTTTCAATGGTTCTTTTTGTTTTTATTTGGTCTATTTCTGCCTTAATTTTGATTATTTCTTGCCCTCTACTCTTCTTGGGTGTATCTGCTTCCTTTTGTTCTAGGGCTTTTATCTGTGCTGTCAAGTTGCTGATGTGAGCTCTCTCCAGTTTCTTTTTGGAAGCACTTAGGGCTATGAGTTTTCCTCTCAGTACTGCTTTCATTGCATCCCACAAGTTTGGTTATGTTGTGTTTTCATTTTCATTGAATTCTAGACAATCCTTAATTTCTTTCTTTATTTCTTGTTTGACCCTGCTATCGTTTAACAGAGCGTTGTCTAGTTTCCATGTTTATGTGGTCTTTTTGTTTTCTTTGTTGTTGTTAAAGACCAGCCTTAGACCATGGTGATCTGAGAGGATGCATGGGAGTATTTCAATCTTCTAATATTGATTGAGGCTTGTTCTTTGTCCAATTATGTGGTCAATTTTCGAGAAGGTGCCATGGGGTGTTGAGAAGGTGTATTCTTTTACTTTAGGATAATATGTTCTGTAGATATCTATTAATTCTGGTTGGTTCAAAGTCTCTGCTAGTTTTACAGTGTCTTCGTTCAGTTTCTGTTTCCATAATCTGTCCATTGGAGAAAGTGGGGTATTAAAGTCTCCCAGTATTATTGTGTGGGGTGAAATGTATTTTTTGAGTTTTAGTAGGGTTTCTTTTTTGAATGTGGGTGCTTTTTTATTTGGAGCATATATGTTAATGAATGAGAGTTCCTCCTTACCAATTTTCCCAGTAATGAGTAAAAAGTGTGCTTTCTTATCTTTTTTCATAACTTTTGGTTGGAAATTTACTTTATTCGATATTAGAATAGTCACTCCAGCTTGTTTCTTGGGGCTGTTTGATTGGAAGTTTTTTCCCACCCTTTTACTCTGAGATAGTGTCTGTCTTTGTCTCTGAGATGAGTTTCCTGTATGCAGCAAAAGGCTGGATTTTCTTTATGTATCTAGTCTGATAGCCTGTGTCTCTGAATTGGGGAGTTGAGTCCATTTATGTTAATAGATATCAAGGAATAGTTGTTTCTCTTTCCTGCTATTATTGCTTTTGTGGGTTGAGTTTTGGCTGTGTCTTTTTCTTCCTTTATTTTTTTTCTTAGGGGTTTCTTGTTTTTATTAGGATGTATTTCCCATCATTGTATTGGGTTTCCTTGTATAATTCGTTGTAGTGCTGGGTTTATGGTCAGATATTTTGTAAATTTAGATTTGTCTTGAAATATCTTCATCTCTCCATCTATGGTGATTGCTAGTTTTGCTAAGTATAGCAGCTTGGGCTGGCACTTGTGCTCTCTTAGGGTGTACATGATGTCTGTACTGGCTCTTCTAGCTTTCATAGTCTCTGTTGAGAAATCAGGTGTGATTCTGATTGGTCTGCCTCTATATGTTACCTGACCTTTTTCCCTTACTGCTTTTAGTATTCTTTCTTTGCTTTGGGCACTTGTTGTTTTGACTATTATGTGTCGTGAGATATTTCTTTTCTGGTCCAACCTACTTGGAGTTCTGAAGGCTTCTTTTATGCTCGTGGTCATCTCATTCTTAAGTGTAGGGAAGTTTTCTTCTATGATTTTGTTGAAGATATTTACTATGCCTCTTAGTTGATACTCTTCTCCCTCTTCTATTCCTATTATCCTTAGGTTTGGTCTTCTCATTGTGTCCTGGGTCTGCTGGACATTTTGGGTTAGGAGCTTTTTTTTTTTTTTTTTGCATCTTCTCTGGCTGTTTTGTCTATGTTTACAATGTTGTCTCCTGCCCCCGAGATTCTCTCTTCGATCTCTTGTAATCTATTGGAAATGCTTGCTTCTGTGACTCCTGATTTTTTTTTTTTTTAGGTCTTCTACCTCTAGGGTGATCTCTTTTAGTGTTTTCTTTATTGTGTCTATTTAAGTTTTAATTTCCTTTTTCCATTCCGTCATCTCTGTGGTTCTGTTTTCCTCTAGTTCTTTAAGTGTTTTCCTTGTTTCCTCTTTAAAAGC
This sequence comes from Micromys minutus, assembly GCF_963924665.1. NCBI lineage: Eukaryota > Metazoa > Chordata > Mammalia > Rodentia > Muridae > Micromys > Micromys minutus. Next base: position 11,449,181 of record NC_137963.1, on the reverse strand, counting down.
TTTTGATTCTTTTTGCTTTTCCTCCCGTTCTTGTTTAAGTATCTCTATCAGCATCTTGAGGTATGATTTTAGGTTTGTGTCTTCTTTTTCTGGAGTGTTTGGTATTCCAATGTTTGCTGTTATGGGAGAGCTGGGTTCTGGTTTGTCCAGATTGTCTTGGTTTCCTTGGGATATACTCTTTTACTTTCCTCTTGCAACCTTGTGGTCAGTGATATGTTCTTGCCTTTCCCTTGTAACTGGTCTGTGTCCCTGTATCTCCACTGTACCAGGTGTCAGATGGGCCGATCCCTGTTCTGTGCCCCAAAGTCGCCAGATAGAAACAGGTTCCAATGCTGTGTTCCTGGTCCCTGGATCAGGCAGGGATGGGATGCGCTTTCTGAGCGCTCTCGGCCCCGTTCTCTCTGTCTCCTGGCTGCCCAGATCTCCTACTCACCAGTCTTTAAACCTTTGGGAACTGTTGGTCCGGCTGGCAGATCGGTATGATTTTATTATTATTAATTAAAGTATACTTTGCATTCTGATTATGGCTCCCTCCTCTTCCTAGTCTTCCTCTGTCATGTTACCAATTGACCCTACCCACCCCTTTTCCTCTCTTCCTCAGAAAAGAGAGGTTTCCTATTAATGTCATGCAACGGTGGCATATCAACTTGCGAAAAGCCTGGGCACATTTTCTTCTATTTTTGCTAGAGAAGCGAGCCCAGTTAGCGGGACTAGATTCAACTGCAAAGTAGTCAAGAATAATCTCTGCTCCCAATTTAGCAGTTCCACATGAAGACCCAGCTGCACAACTAATACATGTGTGCATAGGGTCTAGGTCTATACCATTTATGGTCTCTAGTTGAGATGTCAGTTTCTTTGAGCCTCTATGGACTGAAATTAGTTAATTCTGTAGGCTTTCTTGTTATGTTTGGACACCTCTGGTTCTTTAACTTTTCTTCCTCCTCTTTTATATGATTCTTCCAGCTCTAGCTAATGTTTGGCTGTGGGACTCAGGTTCTGTTTACATCAGCTTCTGGGTGAAGCCTTTCTGATGACATTCATATTAGACTTCTCTCTGCAAGTATCTCAGAATATTACCAATAGTTTCAGGGGAGAGCTCCCTTTCATGGCATGATTCTCAAGCTGGGCCAGTCCTTATTAGATTATTATTAGATTAGACCCATCATTTTCGGTGTAATGTTTTGAAGCTTGGTAGATGACCCAGTCCCTTTTTTGGGGGTAGGGTGTCGGAGGCTTGCCTGGTTACAGGGGGTGGCCAGTTCTGGATTTATATCCTTCACTGTTGAGAGTCTTATCTGGAATCAATCTCATAGATTCCTAAGTACATTTTCTATGTTTTTGCTCATCCCATAGGTTTTCCCTGAACCATATGTTTACCCAAGTAACATCTTTCTTCTACCTCTCTTTTACCCCCAAATCATTCCCACCCTACCTAGATTTCACTCCATCTATCCATCCCTAATTGTTAATCTATTTCCCTTTCTCAGTGAAGTTTAAGCACCAACCCCTTGGTTACTCCTTGTTACTTAACTTCTTTAAATATGTGGTTTGTAGAATGAATACCTGTAATTTGTGACTAATATCCACTTATAAGTGACTTTGTACCCTGCTTGTCTTTCTGGGTCTGGGTTACCTCAGGATGATCTTTGCTAATTCTATGAAGTCACTTGCAAATATCTTGGTTTCACTGTTGCAACAGCTGAGTTAAATCCCATTACATGAGTGAACTACATGTTCTTATCCATTTGAGAGTTGAGAAATCTAAGTTCTTTTCCAGTTTTTAGCTATTATGAATAAAGCAGTTATAAACATTATTGAGCAAGTGTCTTTCTGGTATGTTTGAGGACCATTTGGTAATATGCCCAGGAGTAGTGTAGGTGGATCTTGAGTCAGATTTATTTAATTTAAAAAGAAAATTTACAAATTTTGTTTTGTTTTAGTTAATATAATATCCATACATCTTAGTGAAAGTGTTTATCTGCAGTAGGAGTTACTTAATGGAACTTTTAGAATGACTTATGCATAGAGATTTTTTAATAATGCACTCTTTATCAGCCTGTGTTATTGGTCCAATCCCTAAAACTCGGGTCTCAAATCTGCATTGTCTAACAAAGTGACACATTTTCTATATTTGAAGTCGGTGTCCATAATTACAGTTCTTAATTCATAGATTTAGCTAAGGCTTAATATTGCTGCAGTATACTTTGCAAATTTTACAATGAATGAACAGTGCCAATCATATTACATAATATAGATCATATGCTTTCTTTGTTCTCAAACCTTCTTGTTTTGGCTATTTAATTTCTTCTCTCTCAGAACAATTAGCAGTAAGAACACTTTCAGTAAAATATAAAATAATATTCTCTTGACTAGATATATAACTCAAAGTAAATTACTTGGATATATAACATAATATATATATATATATACATATATACACACATATATACATATATACATTATATATACACATATATAACAATTTCACACACACACACACACACACACACACACACACACACACACACACACACACACACATATATATCACAGAATACCTAGGAGGCAAAGTAGAGAACTTAATACGTAGAAAGACACAGTGGGTAAATCAATTAAAAAATGGAATCCTGTCAGATTTTCCAAATGTGATCTTGAGGAACTGTGATTCAGTACAATTACATTGAAAACCCAAATACTTTTTTTTAAACTAGGAGTTCTAAATAGATTGTATGTTCGTGTGAAGATGCACAAGAATCATTATCACTGCACAGTGTTCAGAGCTTTATGACATTATTGATCATTTTCCCCATAGCACCTGAAAATTACCTTTAAGCACTATGAAACCTAACCTGTAGGAAATACGGTTTAAGGTCAATACCAGTTTGAGTAACCTATATGCTGAGATTAAAGTGTGGTGTCTACAGGAATAGGGACCTAATATGAGGGAGGTTGGGAGAGGGAACTCCTTCATGGAGGCTATGGGAGGGAGAGTGGTGATGGGACTGTTGGAAAGGGGACAACACCTGAAGTGTAACATATAATGTACAATAAGAAGCAAAAAGAAAAAAAATGAAAAAAAAACATTGGCAAGAATTTTGCATTATTCTGGAGTTACCTAAGACAGACCTTTATTAAACTTACAGTGGTGTATCATAAACCTAGAAATGGGAAATAAATATTTTTGATTGTCTATACTTTTGGTTTGTTTGGTTTCATTTGTTTGTTTGTTTAGGTTTATTTATTTATTTATTTATTTATTTATTTATTTATTTATTTTTGAGATGAGTTTCTCTGTGTAATAGCACTGGATGTCCTGAATCTCAATTTGAAAACCAGGCTGGCAGTAAACTCAGAGATCTGCCTACCTTTACCTCCCAAATGAAGAGATTAAAGGTGTGAGCTGCCAGGCCTATCCATGATTGCCTATACATATGAAAACATGATTTTTGGCTTTCCCTGGAATCTGCCTGCCACTTTTAAACACAAATATAGCATAACTACTAAGCTACTATACTTGACACTTAATCTTGAATGATGCAGCTTTCAAAACAACTCAGAAAACTTCTCAGATTAGAGACTGTCTATCCAACAACATCACCAGCAAATATTTATTAATGTCTACCTGTACAACAGAAATACAAACAGAGAAGTTACTAATGTCATTTGCCAAACACAGTTTTAAGCCACTTTAATCTGTTAATTGACAACCCCCATCATGATAACAATTTATTTGTTTCATTTTTAACATAAAAAATACACTGGATAAATAATCTTTCAAGTTCACATATCTATTAATAACATAGAATTTAAGAATGACTGCCTGAGAATATGTCCGTAGGCTTCATGTTATGAACTATGTCAGAATCATGCAAGCTTTGATTTCTAGCCTGAGGAAACTTGTGGATTAATGGAAAATTCAGATAAGTGGGGAAGTCAATTATACTAGATAAACAATCTAATCACTCTTCAGAGAAGCTGTAAGATACATGCCTAATGCACTGCCTAAAACAATTTTTTAAAAAAAGGAACTTTTACCTTTCACTCCGTGTTCATTCAAAATTCAGAGGCAAAGTAAAAGCATTAATAATGGTAATAAAAATAATAGACTGACTTGTGACCCCTCAGACCTTTGTTTACTAACTTGATTTTTAGATATACATATTTAAATCTTCAAAACTATGTACAGAATTATATATAATAAAGATCATACTCATGCTAGTTTGAAATTGCTTGTAAAAGCCTCATTATTGACTATCTGAAACCTTAAAAAAAATAAATATTTTCTTTGACAACTATCTCAACAACTCTTAAGAATCCTATCCTCAAGAATTGGCAAAATGAAGGAAGACATTGGAGGCTTACATGAGAATCTTCCGTGGAGCTATTTGTTAATATTAGAAATTGTTTATGCTGGTCTTTTCTTAGTTGTTCCTGGGAGAAATTTCTGTTTTGTGCTTGCCTTTTAAATGATTGGAACACTTCTATTTACCTACACCCTTAACTCTTCTACCTCTCACCTTCATGCCTAAATGCCAGGACCTTCATTTTTATAACCCTGAAAGAAACTTTCAAAGTTCTGAAAGCATGCAGAAAACACAATCATTCTTTGTTAGGCATTAAAATTTTATAAAATATGAAGACTTCACATACCTTTTAATTTTTTTTTCATATTGGAGAACATAGATATACCATATCCTTTTAGTTTATACATTTTTATATTAATTGATGAGATTCCTAAAATTACTGCTTTCTCTTTTTTGTACTCATATTCTCTTTCTATATAAATCAAATTTCTTGAGCATCTCTGAAATATCACAAATAAACATTAACAGAATGAATTATATTATGATTTTTCTATAAATGTATTTCATTGCTTCATTCTTAAATCCATAGATCCTGTGTGTGACTAAAACTGGTTGTTTAGACACTCCAACTTGGAATTTCTTTTCCTTTTCATTCTCCACCTTTGTTTTTAGATACAGGATTTCACATAACAGATCCCTGAAATACTTTTAAAAACACACATTACTTATTCCATTCTAATTTACACTTATTTTGTTTATATATATATAAACAATAATATATATGTATTAGCCTAGGCTTATGTTGAAGTTACTATGTGCCCAATGATGCTATTGAATGTCTCATCCATCTATTTCTTCTTTACATATTGGGAGGTTCTACCAGCATTTTCATATACATGAACATTCTCTTGACTCAAATACAGAAGTGATCCTGTGTCTTGCCATGAGTTTTCCAGACAGCTAATATATCCAAAGGATGTACACTGTCCATGACACTGTGAGCATTTGGACACTGTTACTACTGTTGCCACATTAAGTGGTAAACATGCTCTGACTGGCTACTATAATTAAGTATCACCTATGAGGCAAAGAAGTAGCATTTCTTATCAGATATTTCTCACTAAATTGAATATTACTGAACAAAAATTACAGAAGTCAAAAATAGTTACAGCACCTGATTTTTCTATTTTTCCCTATTTCTTGCCCTTAAGGATCTCAAAATCCATTTTCTCACAGTTCAGATCTCAAGCGCCTGTACATTTTCTAGTCTGTTCCTGCCATCATGGGAAAACAATCATTACCTGGTACATTGTCTTGATCGTAGTGTACTAATCAGTTTTCTTTTTTTTTTTTTTTTCTTTACAATGAGCAAACAGTACATGTAATACAGGGTGTAACCCGGAATTTGTCAATGTGTTCTTGGTGGGTAAGGATTGAGCAAAACTTTGTTTTTTTGTTGTTTTTTTTTTTTTTTTTGTTTTCTTTTTTCTTGGACTTCACACAGTCTGTGAGTTGTTTCTGGGGGAGTGCAAGCCTCTGGGGTTAGCATCCCACTATCAGTGACTGCATATTATGTCTGTTCCTTTGTGACTGGGTTATCTCACTCAGGATGATACTCTCTCGATGCAGCCATTTTCTTAAGAATTTGGTTAAGTCATTGTTTCTGGTGGCTGAGTTGTATTCCATTATGTAAATGTACCACAATTTTTGTATCCATTCATCTACTGAAGGACATCTGGGTTCTTTCCAGCTTCTGGATATTATAAATAGAGCCGCTATGAACATTGTGGTGCATGTGTCTTTGTTGTATATTGGAGTGTCTCTGGGGTATATGCCCAGAAGTGGAATAGCTGGGTCTTCAGGTATTACTATGTCCAATTTTCTGAGGTATCGCCAGACTGTTTTCCAGAGTGGTTGTATCAGTTTACAACCCCACCAACAGTGGAGAAGTGTTCCTCTTTCTCCGCAACCTCGCCAGCATTGGTTGCCATCTGTGTTTTGGATCTTGGCCAATTTGACTGGTGTGAGGTGGAATCTCAGGGTTGTTTTGATTTGCATTTCCCTGATGGCTAAGGATGTTGAGCACTTCCTCAGGTATTTCTCAGTTTTCAGTCCCTCAACTCTTCCTAGTTGTGTTTTGAAGAAACAGCAAGAGTAAAAATTTAATAGAAAAATTTGAAAATGAAGAGATCCATATCGGTTTTCATTATTCTATAATAAAATTTTTCCACCTTAACCTAATGAGTTGAACATTCATAATTTCTTTCTTTCTTCAACTTCATTTGAAATATTTTTCTTAATTATTTCTGAATTCTTAACAAAAATATACATTGTATCTCTTCACCAGGAAAATGTATCTGTCAAATTTAATAATTCATGATATATTACATGTTAAGAAAATGATTTTATATTGACTCATTGTAAGTCTACCTAAATTGTAATACCTGAAATTTTTCAGAGACAATTTCTTCAATATTTTTTTCCAAATGTCATTCTTTCTCTTTTGTCTCAGTATCTTATAGATTGCTTTGCTTTTTTAGCATATAATGTAACAAACAATGAACTTGATTAATAATCTTATTTTAATATATATTTTTTGTCATATATATTACAACAGGGAAAGCATCTTGTCTTGTTCATTTTATTTTAAAATCTTGCCCCCTATTTCTCTCTGTTGAGCAATTAGACCACCCATGTCTTTTCTTTTGATTATCTTCTGTTCTACTTAGCTGGTAAAGCAATATTGATAAGACTTAAGGCACAGTAAATTATGTTTTTACTTTTTCAATTAATTTCTTGTTCTCCTAGTCTAATGTTTTTTGTTGTTATAGGTTTTATTGTCTTACCATCATACCATCAGTGATAAACTCACACTTTGTTCCTTAGTCAATGATGAGATTTTGAGTGTGCACATGTGCTTAGCCACTCAACCTTTTTAAACCTGGTGTACATTAATCAAGTTTTGGGCCATGAGAAAATAGCAGTGTTAAAGATAGTACTGGTAGCTGACTATGATGCGATTATAACTGGGCTCATAAGTTGAACCTATTGGTATTTGTTGCCATAGGGGCTGATAATGTAAGGCAGTGTGAAACTCATGTACATTATAAGATGTTTAACAGCATTCTGGACTTAAACCACTAGATCCTGACTTTCTGAACTTCCCATCCCACTCACACAGATACATCCTTTATTATTGTCATGTCTGGATAGACAGACACTCACTTGGAGTGGATGTTCACTAGTCTAGCGAGAGGCAAAGATTGCTAGAAACTACACTTTCTGATCAATGTCATGAGAAAAAGGACAGGAGATGAAATGTCAAAATGTAATTGGGGGAATTGACTCCTAAGGCTGGGCATGGGCTGTCCATTGAATTTGACATTATCAATGATAGAGCAAGTTAGTCTTTGACCTGGAAGCTAAATTTTGTACCATAAAAAGTGTAGCAGAACATGTCAGGCAGAGAGAATAGCATGAGTGGTGAGCCTCCAGAGTGGCCAGATTCAGTTTGTACTGAGAGCTGGTACAAATAAACACAAAAGAGACAATAAAGTTAGTGAGAACAAGGTCAGACATGTCACCCATGACTAGAGCTTATCTTACAATCAGTGGAAGGAAGTCAATGTTTAAGCAGAAAGTAATGAAGCAGAGAATACAAAACAGAGTTAAATTTTTGCCAACTGACTGTTTGGTTGAAAAGCTTTTATTTTGTGGAAGGTCCTGTTTCAATATTTAATGTCCAAGATAATGGGGATTTGACCTAGAAAACTAACCTTGAATATGGAATAAGGTAGATCACTGATGAAGCTACGACCTCTTTTTAGTATAGTTACTAGTCAGGATTCCCTAGAGAAGTGGTTCTTAACTCTCCTAATGATGCAGACCTTTTTTTATGTTCTGGTAACTCCCTTTCACAAAATTATTTCAATGCTATTTCATGCTCCTAATTTTGCTACTGTTAATTGTAATGTAAATATCTAATATCCAGTGTATCTGACAGGTGGCCTCCAAAGACGTAGTAAAACCAAGGTTGAGAACCTCTACTCTAGAGAAACATAACTTTTAGAATGAATATGTATGTAGCAAAGGGATTTATTAGGATGGCTAACAGGCTGTTGTTCACCTAGTCCAACAATGGCTGTCCACCAATAGAAGGTTGAGAAATCCAAATGTTATTCAGTCCATGAGGATGCATGTCTCGGCTAATCTTCTATATTTGCCAGATCCCACAAGAGTAATATTTAATGTCAGGGAGGGAATGGGAATACCAGAGAAAGCAAAAAGTGGTGGTCAGAGAACAATAACTTTCTTTTCCATATACTTTATATAGGGTCCCAGCAGAAGGTGTTGTCTAGTTTAAAAGCTAATCTTTACGCTTGAAAAGATCTGGATTCAAGTTGTATCTTTCCAATGTAGTACATTCATATTTATAATGTATCTTTTTGTATTCAATAATTTCCTTAAGAAAACAAAATCTGTCACAGGTGAATATAGCCTCTTGGGTTTGAACCAATTCCAAATACAGTCAAGTTGACAAACAAGAATAGCCATCACATGTAAGGATAGATATTTGGGTGAATTCATTCATTAGTTCCAACGATGTTACCATCTAGTAAGATAGTCTTCTCTGTAAGGAGTTGTCTGTGTGGAGGCTTCAGAGACAATTTGTTATCTTTCCTGCTTTCCACTGGAAAGATACCTTATGGGTCTGTCTAAAGGACTCCTTTATTGAAATCATCACAGATGGCTCCTACATTCTCTCTGAGAGGCCATTTCACTGTCTTCTAAACCTGAGAAAGGGTTGTAAGACTACGATCTAATTGAGATCTGAAAGAAAATCAAACAGAAGATATTTGGATTAGAGTCCAAACCTCAAGCAGGCATGCCAATTGAGGGTTCCTCCCGTTAGTCCTTTCCTATTTGAGTTCAGTTAATTAGCAATATGAACCAAAGCTGACTGCATTGGCAAGAAGCAATGATGGTGTGGGAGGCATAGAAAGTACTCTGGCTGTTAAAGTTATCCCTGGATTATAAATACCTAATCATTATAGAGGTTCCCTTTGTTGTTTCCTCCATATGGGTTTGAGAGCTTTCATCTTCACCTATTGTTTGTACAAGTTTCAACCATATAATCAAACTTGGCATACAGGCCTTGCTTTGTTTTCAAACATTAAAATAAATCTGTTTGATTAACAAGGACATTTAAAATAAATTTGTGTTTTAGCCTCAAAGGCACATTTCAAGGAATGAGTTCCACTAGAGACTACTTATCATGTTTTTACCTATTTGCTTGTTTTTAACTGTGGACCACATGGTGACTTAACAGGAAAGGACAATCAGGATCCTTTATTTTAGCACTATTTTAAAAGATCCTCACAGCTGTTACTTCAGAAAACACATTCATTTTTGCATTTGTCTAATAGTCACGTATTTCAAAAGATATTTAGAGCTGGTCACTGGGCCAAGAAAAGGACAGATAAAAAGTAAAACAAAGGGAAGGTGTTATTTTTTTCATATCTTAAGATTTTGAGGAAAATAAATATAATGTACAGATGTGTAAAATGAAATGAGCTATGTATAAACCATGTGAGTGTTAGAGTGGGATGATGTACAATGGTCAGGTTTCCACAAGAGCCAGGGAAGACACCAACAACCTATTTTGGTTCTTTTTATTGTTGCTGTTGTTGTTTTAGGAAAGCAATGTGGAGATCACAGATAGAAAAATAAATGAAGAAGGAACACGATGGCTGTATTAGCAGCAAATGAAACTTTGAGATTTTCAGACTAATTTCATATGGAAAATTAACTCTCTATTGCCATAGATAAGTAACTGCAGAGGGGGAGAAATGGCTGGAAACTGAGTCAGAACAAAACCCTAAGAAGTTTATATGAAATGTCCTTGTAGCTGCTGTCTTAGAGATTATATCTGGATCCTGAGTATTCTGCACAAGTACTTTACCATTTACTTAAATCTGTAGTATAGTTTTCTTCTTTTGTTCTTATTTTTTCTCCTAAGATGTGTAACAGTTCAGTATCAGCATCAGAGAAAAGAGAGGCTGATGCAACTAAACTATGAAGATTTATCCAAATTTAGTTTATTTGTAGAAAATTAATGATATATTATCAGGATAACTATTAAGAAAAAGAAAAGTATGCACCCATGTGGTTATTCAAATTTTAAGGGTAACTAGACTATGAAACATGAAGGGATACTTTCAAAACTGAATATCAGGCCAGGGATCCCAGCTGAAGAGGTTGATCTCAGGTAGACTAATTGTCCATGTTGGCTGTGCGAGCTTTCCCTGGAAGATCTTGGACTGAGAATAGCTCCTTTCTCTTTACCTCTGATGATGTGCTTCCAGGGCTCTTAATATATGGAATAGGAAAAGCCTGTTTCCTGAACCACTGAGGTACTTGCATTTCTCATAATCACTTTAGATAATTTACATCAAGCACCCTTATTATTCATCAACATGAAATTATTCATCAAGCTGACACGGTAAAACATTTATGTGTCTTTTAAAAAAATTTTCTCTATAAGAACAGCCTTTATTAACTTGTTGTCAAAAGGCCCTTTCACAGATGTTGCCTAAAACCATCAGTAAAGATGTTTACATTATGATTCATTACAGTATTAAAATTATAGTTTTGAAGAAGTAATAAAAATAATCTTATGGTTGAGGTCACCAGAACATAAGGAACTGTATGAGCAAAGCTTTTAAGAACCACTGTTCTTGAACAATGTTTACTGTTGAATGTTCTCCTTAGAATACCTACTCAAGCTGATATATATTAATACCCATTCTACCTGAGATTGTTGGAGACAAAGTGGTGTTTGTAATCGAAGAAATCTTGAGGTTGTAGGACATAAAGTTACATTTTATAAGCACATAATTTCCTCAAATATGTAAAATGCCTGAAGTAAATTATTGTAAGAACAGATAAAGACACATAACTGAACAAGCACCAGTGACAAGTACATTTATCGCTAACATGTATTCCCAATTTAAGATATTTGCTTACTTTGGATAGATACACTGTGATGTCTACCTCAGTGTATGCAAATGAAACACTCCAGTTCCATTAATTGAACAGCACATATGATAACTGCTCCATCCTCATAATCCAATCATTCTGTTCATTCTTTCTGAATCATTTATAGTACAAATGTTTTATTTGACTCCCAATCATACCCCCTCATCCAATAGGCACACAAAACTTGTAAATTTCATGAAGGCATGAGTGTGATTATTCTCACCTGTTCCTATATCATTGTCCTCTGACATTAGACCATTAATCCCATACACTGACCACTGTGACCAGTGAATCGTCACTTATCTATATAAATGCTATTTCATCATTAACACACTACTAAGATATACTGTGAACATTACCTTATGTTTTCCTTTTCCACAGCATACATGTCTGTTTTCATATATGTTCTCATCTAACCAATTATGGCCATGGATTTCCTATAGAGCCTAGGATTTCCTAAAACTTCTGATTTTTCTTGTGTGTACATACTATGATCTGGGATTATAAGTATGTACCACAAACTCAGTTTCTGTAAAACTAGGGATCATCTCTATGGCTTCACACATGTTGTTAAACACTTTACCAATTGAACAACATTTCCTGTCCCATGTTTTAATCATCCTAAAACAGAAATTAAAATGTTAGTTCTGCTAGGAATCCCTGAACTTCACTGATACATAAATGCTTTGAAAGAGACATTGTAGTCCAGATCATATACAAGTTCTCAGATGTAATTTTCACACATGAAGGAATCAGAGTAGTATAAGTCCAAAGCTTTCAAAAGAAGTCTAATTACATTCTCATTTTCTCATTGCCACAAAACACAAGACACTGTTTTTTAGTAACCCCATAACCTATCTGTTATGATCCTGGCTGACCTATTTCCCAAATCTAATACTACCCACACAACCTTATCAACAGCTTAATGGTACCCTAGACACTCTATTTCAGACCAATGTGAGCCTTATAACCCATTGGCCCATTAATATACTTCTAATCATTTCTTTATAAAACATAACCCACCCAAACAACCCTGTAACCTTTCTAATGGATTCAGAACCAGCCAATTACTAAACTTGATCTCATCTGCATATTTTCCATCACCTTTTAATGAGCTCTAACTGGCTCTGCAAGTTTCAGCATTAACAAAAGCTATTCCGTTCAATTTATGGCCCTTTATTTAATTTTTTAAGTCATCAAATACTGTGCCATTTTAAAAGTCATTTTTTTGTGACTTCTCCAATTCTCTCTCTTTTTTCCTTGCTTGAAAAATATCGGAATATCTCCCAACATTTTACTTTATTATCTTTCCAAAGGAATATGAAAGGTGTATAAATGCATATGTATATGGTTCAGTTTCCCCACCACATTTACATTTTCCATTGAATTTAATGGAGACTTTCTAGTGTGTGACCAAGGACAGGCCTGATTAATTTATTTCAATAAAGACACCTGGGAGGTGGAAATGAGTTTAGCTCATTCCATGTGAAATGTTCCTTCTACTCAGTCACAATAACAAATGAAATGGCTGGAAGGGAGAAGAATATGAGAGGAGAGGGGATGGGGAAGGAAGATAAAACAGCATGAATAAGAGAGAGATAGCAAAGAAAGATAGGAAGAGAAACAGTGATCAGTGATCAAGAAAAGAGAAGAAGCTGATTTTAAATTTGTTTCCAAGTTATTTTTTATACAGGGAAAGCCCTGTACCTGATCCTGTGGCAATGAAAGTTGAACATGTGTTCACTTGGTCCCTGAATTCTCTGGGACAGTTTGTGCCTAGTGTTTGGTCTCCTAGTCGGTTGCAATGGCTTAAAACATGATAGCATTGTACCATTCCTGGTAATAATTATGTGTTTACTATTATTACATTGGCTACAATTCCAAGTTCAAAGTCTCTGCAAGTTCTCCAGGTATATCTTTTATTATGGATTAAAAACCATCTGCCAACTTGCTGTGTTGCTACCTGGCAGAATGCAGAATTTCTGGTCTCTAATAAACACTCATTTTATCCTGCCCTCTTATGTTCTTTCACTTTAAAATTACTGACTTTGGGTATTCCGGTTCCAATGTAAGGAAAGGATCTGTGATTAGAAGCAGCATTTTGTTCACTAATTAATGACCATGTTGATAAGGCTCTTTGCACATGGACCACGTTGTTTGTTCCTTTCTAATCCCAGGTCACATCTTTAATTCTCTAACATACTTTTTACACTACCATAAGATTTATTTTTGCAGGAAGAGTAGGCAAGAATAAATGTAAATATTTGATTGCTTGATTACATACATAGTGGCTTAATTTAAATCGCTTATATAAATTTCAGCCAGGTCGCTACTATTTATTGGGCATGGGAGGGCTTTGTATTAACAAGTATGTTCAATGCCATACAAAAAAGACATTTCATCCTTATTTTGGGTGATGGGGGATCTTGGTTGTCAATTTAACAAATCTTGGAAGAAGGAATATAAATTCAGTTATTACCTGCAATGTATGGGCTTGTCTGTGGGGCTATTTTCTTAATATAAAGCTTATATAGGAGGGCCCATCTAATTGAAAGCTGTATCATCACTCTGTAGGTAGGGCCAGCTCACCAGGAACATTTGGATGCCTTTGATGGTAGCAATGGTCTAGGACAGCAATATAGACCCTAGTTGCTATAGAACCACATACCTTTGACAGCGGGCTAGACATGGTTATTCCCATGGCCTCTCTATGGCAGCACAGGGTACCCAGATCCACATGCTGCTTTCTTCTCTGGTATCTGATGGTATCCAGTTACAGCCCTGACCTCAGACATCTGAGTGTTCTGTGGTAATAACATGACCTTAAGATATCAACCCAGACCACAGCTACAGCAGAGGCAAAAACAGAGATGGTCCTCTTGGTGTCCTATACTAAGAACTCACCATTGCCTCCTCATATCTCCTTGTCCCTCAGGGCCATTAAGCTACAAGTTTTACCTTTCTCCATAGTGTATGAACTCCTTAGTTTTACCTTATCTTCCATCTTTCCATCACAAACTCCATCCTTTTCATTTCTCCATAAAACATTCCTCCATCATATTTGTACCAAGTCAGATACCTGGGTGTCTTTCCTCAGACCTCTCTGGTTCAGTGTGACTAGGACAAGCACATGTATATTTTCTTTCTAGCCACCATGGGCCCGAATGTCCAGGGTGTCTTTCATCCACATACCATGGTGAGTACGTTTCTTTTAATGATGAGATCTAATACTCTGGGGACTTATCAGACTTTCTAGAATGTGACAAATACCTAACCCAAGATTCAAATACCATTCTCCTTAACACAAAACCTATGTTCATTACCTCATATCACATGAAACATAAACATACCTCTTCCCAATTCCAACACTTGTGTGAGAAAAAGTAGGGTTAAATAAGGGGAATGATTTGGCACAGGCTCTATATAAACGTGTGCAATTAGTTCATATGAACAGATCTCAGGAAATAGGATGGTTGCCCTTGTAAACAGATCACCCTAACCTTTCAGACTGGCTCTGTCATGAGCACAGTGAGAAGGGAGCTTGGAAGTTCAATCATTAAATTCCCTCCTAATGACCCTCCTGGAGATGATTCATTGAGTCTCAGGCCTCCTGGAGAAGAACACACTGTTCATCATGATGCTCCAGTCATATCGTATTTACGGCTAAGGAACACCACATATCAAAATTAGCATTTGTGTAAATGATCACACAATTCCTTCAGGCCTGCTGTGTCCTTTTAATAAGGCCATCCCTCAATTATGAAGTGCACATTAGTCAGTGTTTTTCTAAATTCTCATCCTTCTTCTCATAGTGACTGTTCTAAAGGATGTGTTTTTCTTCTATCTGAAAGAAGCTCATTACACAAGGTAGTTCTTGAGTCACTGAGGGGAGATCAACTTTGTGATTTTTTTTATTACACATTACTTATGGGACAAATCTAAAATGATCCAGAGGAAGAATAGGAATACTGAGCAATCGTCTCAGCCTCCTAACATACTTAAATTCACGACCAAAGCCTAAGTCTGGGAAGAATACTCTATCGTAAAGACTTTTACTTATGCAGAAGGACTTGAGTTAATTACTCAAAAAATATTTTTAAAAATATATTTCTAGCTGGTGGCACGTGCTGTAATCCTACCACTGTGAATGTAGAGATGGGTGGATATTTGAAGTTCACTGCTCACCCCGCCTAGATTACTTGATGAGTCCCAAGCCAGTGAAACAGTGCCAAACTTAACTCCCAGAGGTATAAAGGAAACTGAAGAACTACACTCTTGTATGTTTCCTGTGATTCTGACCTCTAAGTATATATGCACAAGCCCTCACATGCATGCACATAAACACAATCATGTACATGAGAACACAAAGAAACAAACCCACTATTGAACACCTAGACTCAATGTCATTAAACACACCTGAATTCTTCAATTCTTTTTTTTTAATTATCTTATTGGATACTCTGTATTTACATTTCAAATGTCTTCCCCTTCCCCGCCTCCAGCTTCCATAACCCTTTTCCCCTCAACTTGTCTCCATGAAGGTGTACCCTCTCCTAATAACTCTCTAAATATCAGTGCCTCCGCATTCTCCTATATTGGGAAAACTGGCCATCACTGGACCTGAGATTTTGCCTCACACTAGTCAGTCTGGAGGTTCCACAGAAAATTGGACATAGTACTACTACCTGAGGACCCAGCTGTACCATTCATGGGCATATAGCCAAAAGAAGCTCCAACATCTAATAAAAACACATGTTCTTTCATGATCCTAGCAGCCTTATTTATAATAGCCAGAATCTGTAAATAACCCAGATGTCCTTCAACAGAGGAATGGATAGAGAAATTACGGTACATATACACAACAGAGTTATACAGCAACTCAGCTATTAAAAATAATGACTTCATGAAATTCCTATGAAAATGTATGGGACTTGAAGCTCTCATCCTGAGTGAGGCAACTCAGTCACAAAAGAATATTCATGTTATGCAGTCACTGATAAGCAGATATAAACCCTAAAGTCTCAGAATAACCAACAAACAATTCACAGAACTTATGAAGCTCAGGGTAGAACGAACAAAAGGTGGATGCCTCAGTCCTTTTTTTAGTTGAGAACAAAACATTCACAGGAGGAAATAAAGTGACAAATAGAAGAGATTGGAGAAAAGATCATCCAAAGAGTGCCTCACCTGGGGATCCACCTCATATGCAGCCACTAAATACATGGAATATTGCTGATGCTAAGTAGTGCTTACTGGAAGGAGTCTGATATGGATGCCTTCTCAGAGGCTCTACCAGAGCCATACTGATTCAGTGGATGATGCTTTTAACTCATGATTGGACTGAACATGGGAACCCCAATGAAGGATCAAGAGAAAAGCCTGAAGGATCTGAAATGTTCTGCAACCTCATGGGAAGAACAAAATTATCAACCAACCAAAACCACCACAGCTCCCCAGAGACTAAAACACTAACCAATGTATTTGCATGGAGAGACCAATGGCTCTAGTTACATATGCAGCAGAAGATAGCATTCTCTGGCATCAATAGGAGGAGAGGCCTTTGGTCCAGCAAATGCTCCTTAACCAAGTGTAGGGGAATGCCAAGGCACTGAGGTGGGAGAGCATGGTTTGGATTTGGAGCACATTAATGGAGGAAATGAGAGGAGAAGTGGGATGTGATTGAGGGAAAGGGGATAACATCTGAAATGTAAATACAGAGACTATCCAATTAAAAGTTATCTAATTTTTTTAAAGCCCAGATTTTATCTCCATCTCAGTCTACTCTCCACCTGTCTAACATTCCATATCTCCTCTCCCTGTTTCCATGGGATTGACCCATACCCCACCTTCTACTCACTTATACCTCACCACTCACTAGGGCCTCCTGTCTCTTGAGGGTTCAGTTCATTGTCTCTGACCGAGTCCGGACCTGGCAGTCCTCTGTTTGAAGCCTTATATCAGCCCGTGTATGCTGCCTGGTTGTTGGTCCAAGTTAGTTGAGACTGGCTGGTCCTCCTACAGGTTTACCCTCCACCTTGGCTTTTTTCATTGTTTTCCTAATTGCAGGAACAAAAATCAAAAAGAACCCAAGGAAATTGAGCTCCAGCAATAGGCCCAAATTGGGTCAAATCCAGGCCCCAAGACCTAAAACTATTAGTGAGTCTATGGTGTGTTCATAAAAAGTGGCCTATCATAACTTCCATCAGAAAGATCCACTAAGAAGCTGATACTGTCAGATTCAGATATTTACAACCAATGGGAAGTCAAAGTTCTTATACTACATTCATCCTGTCTTTAAAGTATCCTTGAATGAGAACTAATTTTTTGGATTTTATTTTTATTAATGACTCAAAATTTGACAATATAAAATTATGAAGATTAAAATGTCTATTATTATCATATCAACTCTGGATCTTTGCATATATATATATATAGATATGTGTGTATGTGTGTGTGCGTGTGTGTGTGTTCAATGCACATTCATTATAACAGATCACAATTTATTCTGTGAAAAGTATTTAAAGTATTAGCTATACATATTGGTGATATACACATTTAATGATTCTGTGTTCCAATTGTTTGCTATCAGGTCGGATATAGTGTCAACTTTTACAACAACTAGTGAGGCCATGTTTGACTGGATAGGTTTGATTCTGTAGCTCAAGTGTACTCATCACAAAGTGACTAGAGTATTAAAATGAGTAGAATGTTCTATTCTTTACCAAGTTCTTACTGAGTAAAGTTAATAACATTGATATTAATTGTGCACATGAATTATGACCATTATTAGTTATTATTATTGTTACCAAATCTTAACTTGATGAAAACAATGTTCTTTATCAATCACACTAACATTTCCCCATCTATTATACCAATATGAGCACATAAGTGCCTATTTTATTAATGTGTTGTAATTCATCACTGGCATTAGTAAATTTAATGGTAAGATTATTTCAGTGGAAAATCTTTGGTGAAGTATTCTATGTTTCTATTTATACCCATACTGTGTTCAACTACATATTGAAGATAGAGGCTCAGTAAAATAGATTGAGCAGCTCTTGTATGTTTCTTTCAAAGATTACTGACATCAGCTCACTACTGAAAGAACTCTTCTTCTTCTTCTTCTTCTTCTTCTTCTTCTTCTTCTTCTTCTTCTTTTTCTTCTTCTTCTTCTTCTTCTTCTTCTTCTTCTTCTTCTTCTTCTTCTTCTTCTTCTTCTTCTTCTTCTTCTTCTTTTGCTTCTACTTCTTCTTTTTCTTCTTCTTCTTCTTCTTCTTCTTCTTCTTCTTCTTCTTCTTCTTCTTCTTCTTCTTCTTCTTCTTCTTCTTCTTCTTCTTCTTTTTCTTCTTCTTCTTCTTCTTCTTCTTCTTCTTCTTCTTCTTCTTCTACTTCTTCTTCTTCTACTTCTTCTTTTGCTTCTTCTGCTTCTTCTCCTTCTTTGTTTCCTTCTCATTCTTCTCCTTATCCTTCTCCTCCTCCTCTTCCTTCTCCCATTCCTCCTCCCCCTTCTCCTATTTCTATGAAAAATGTCATTGAAGACATCGACATAAGCCATATGTACATCTTACCAGAAATATGTGAGTCACTGTGTTCTTCAAGCTTCTCTATAAATGTTTATTGAATATGCATGTATAACACATACCCACAAATAAAACTGAAAGAAGATGGGTTTTCTAATTTCAGTCCTCAATCTTTCCTGTTGCAACACAACCCTCCTTTAATGACCACTTTCCCACATGAGTGAAAAATTTGATATATTCATAAACTATATTTTGAAGAAAATCAGTGATAAAAAAGAGATAAAGAGAAGAAAAACAGATTACTGTTTAAATAAACAAAGGAAAAATAAAGAAAGGAAAGGGGAAAGAGGAAAGGATGGATGAAGAAAGTAAAGGAGATATGGAGGTATAGGAAGGAAGAAAAAGAATGTTGTCCACATACATTTAATCTAATATTTTTATGAATGTGAAAAAATAAAGCACTTTAAATAAAATCTAAGTAATGTTAAATTACTGAACATTTGTATAACAAATTATTTTTGTTGGTTTTCTTGTTTCCTTTTATTTCAACATTTTATGTGATACTAAGTATTATTCTGCAGTATCTGCTGGCCACAGTACATCTGGATTTATTCATACATGTGGCTCCAAATTATAAAAAAATTACAAACTTGTGTTACTTCTCCCAGTTAGAATATGAGAGTTTAAATAATCCCCCATCCCAGCTAGAGCAGTCTCTGAGGAGACATTATCTTGATTTCAGACCTTGTGGTCTAAAGACAGGGTAGTATGCTATATATCTCTATCATCTCTTTTCTTCCTGACATATCTCATATTCTCATTGGAATGTTTGTTCGATGATTACAAGCACCCTCAAATGACTCAGGTTTCACAAATCACAGCTACTATAACTCCAGGGGATCTAATACCTTATTCTAGACTTTACAGGTACCACATATATAAGCACGCCCCTTCCCATATGCACAAAACTAAACATTAAAAATACTTAAAATGAAACTTTATATTATTTACATTACTTCTAAAACAATCAAGAAAAACTTAATATACATATGTGCCTGTTTTAAGCTAAGACTATTTTATAATATCAACAGTTATGGTGAGTAGTTTCTTAGTATATGGCCTAAGATTTTGCTCTCACCTTTATCTATATTACAGAATGTTAAAATGTCACAGTTGACTGAGATGTATTCTAAACTATGCCTTGAGAGCAAGAAACAGATGCCTCTAAACACTATGTGAAAACCTATGGGGTAATTCCTCAGTCACTAAATTCCATTCATTATCCAAAGTACTATGTAGAGATGGCTCAATCAGTAAGCAGCTTGTCACGATCTCAAGAGGCCTGGAGTTAAAATCCTGATACCCACATATCAAGATAAACCTTTATAAGTGCCAATGGGTGATACAACTTCTTATGACTTCAGAAGGTAGTGAAATGATGAAGAGATATAATAACAACAAAAATAATGAAAGGCACAGAATGAGAGAACAAAGAGATGGTCTAGAAAAGAATTGCATACTGGAAATTTTATGACACAGACACTCAAACCCGAAGGTGGTACAACATTAACAAAGCATGAAGTTCCTAGGTAGATTAATCACCTAGCATTCACGAAGATTAATCAATGCATGAGTGACCATCATTTCTACATCAGTGACATATTTCTTGAAAATGCTACAATCCAACTTTTTTCTTGTGATTAATATAAAAAGCAACCATACTTAATTTAAAATATTTTCTCAAATTCATGGACTATACAAGTAAAACTGCTGTTTTCTCTTGGCATAAGCCTGTAATTAGTTCACTGAAAATTTCAGGAGAAATAAAATTATACTATGTTCTTTCTTTTTCTTGATTTGCTGAAGCAAACATCAGTGATATTATCAACAGATGCTTCTCAATCCACTCAAGAAGAATTAAATGTGGCTTATTTTATATTCATGTGGGTTTACAAGATGTGCCAATGTGTAAAGTCCCCATGAGGCCTTGTTAGAATACCCAAGAGCCTATTTTTCCCTAGTGGGTTTAGCTTTTTCACTCTGGATAAGTCCCAGGAATCTGTATTTGTAATGGGTACCCAAGTGAATGAATCTTAATGTTCCAAAACGTAATGCTTGGGAACTTGGGCTCAGGCTATATAGCATAATCTGTAATATTTCCAGGGGAAAGATCCTCAGTTTTGCTTAGTAGCATGTTTGGTGTCTAATAGACCTTGGAGTTAGAGCAGAGGATGCTTTCTTCACAAAGCTAAATTCTCACGACTGCCTTTTTTCCTTTTATTCCAGCTGGAAATCGGTAACATCTGGTCCTTTAATAACCCTTGAAAATTATTATTGAGCTACTCATCAACCTTCCCTTCTCCCAGCTAAATAGTTCCATGTTTTCTCTAAGACTTACTATAGGTCTTACTTCACAAATCCTCTTTCTTGCAGTTGTCTAATTTTTGGAGCAAGATTAATAATTTAATGTTGTGTCATGTCAATTGGACCAACATATAGTCATTAAAATTTTTAAGACAGATGATATATCTAGTGGGGTTTGGGAGAATATTCTAAAATATTTTCTTTTTTACACAGTGTTTTGTAGGTTTTATTTTCTCTATGGAGAGAGTAAAAGAGACATGATAAAATCAATGTTGTACCAAAGTTCTATAACGTTGTTTCTGTTGATAGGTTATGCAAGTTGGAGCAAACTGCTTTGTCTATTGCTCATCATCTCAAAAACATGATATGTGTTCTGCCTATATTCTTCATAAGAAAATTTTAATTAGGGAGTTAAAACTCAAGAGAAAAGTCTATGGAGAGGGCAGAAAGCCAGAAGCTCAGTGATAAACATGATGAAATGATATAGTAATTCCCAGTGTCTACAACACAGTAAGGAAAACCAGCAGAAAAAAAGGCATGGGAAGTTAACCCAAACTTCAAATGATGGAGTTTATTTTTTCTCAAGTAAGTAAACATAATTTTCTTGAAAGGCAAATGCTTCTCTTAGATTTCTGCTTCTGCCCACTCTATGTAAAATTTCTCTGATTAGTCTTTCTCATCATGTCTTTGCTGTTTGTAGCAATCCTGCTGTGATGTTCCTACTACTGTCCAGACAATGACATAATACTACACAGTGCTTGTTTAGCTATGGACACATATCAAGAAATAATAACCTTTCTCAATGAAGAAATCAGATATAGGGCACCATATATAGAAGTCATTGAATGATAACATGCCTTTAATAAATATTACTGAGTAACTGATTAACCTAGAAAATTGGAATGTCAGTCTATATTCCAAATTGTATCATGCATTATCTCAATCAATAAGCATGCAATATATGAGGTAGTAGTCATAATATGTTGGGGTTTGGTTGTTGCTATATATTATAATGTTAGGGATAGGCCTCCAAGGCAAGGTTGACCCAGAGTAGAGAGAGTTTGCATGTAGTCGCAAAAAATGCCCCCCACGTTATTTCTGATTAGTGTATAAAGATGCCAGCAGTCAATAGCTAAGGAGGCATAGGTAGAGTTTAGGAGTTCCTGGGCTTGGCATTGGAAGAGGTCCACAACAAACAAGGAAACAGAAAGAGCAGAATGACACCAGGCCATGGGTGAGGTAAGTCATAAAGTCATGGTCATATGAGATGAATAAATAGAGTTAAGCCCAGTCCAGACAAAAATTGACAAGTTATATAATGGGGCATAATATCCTAGAGAATATATGTCTGTCCATGTTCTGTGGAAATTGAGGCTCATTATAAATATAATGTCTTTGTGCAGGTCTTTTATATGGTAACAAAATGGTTAAAGGTAGGAGAGAAAACTCAGGTTGGGATGAAGTATTTTCAACAACAATAATGTGATGATATTTTTAGTAAACTGCTATAAGATGAGGAAAAATATCTACACCTGTTTCTACAGGTATCTGGCCCTAAAGCACTAAATTATGCATATACAAATTAATACAGTGGACCATGTTTATCATTTTCTACCAAGCTGTGAGACTATGTTTGTCTTGCACAGACTGAATACAGAAAAAGCACAAGTCTTTTTCATTCAATTTTGGTTTACTGATAGGGAGATCACAGTGCTGAAATGGTGGTAATTTGGTGAGGATTCTCTTCTAGGTTGAAGGGTGTCCTCACGTCATTATATCCTGACTGGATTAAAATTCATCTTACTCCTGCAATGCAAACTCAAGATTGGGTATGATACCACACAATACTGACACTTGATGGGAAAAGCAATGTGAGTGCCTTTGTCTTGTTCAAGAAAATCTTCCTCATGGTATTATTACTAAACTCTGAGGTCCTACATACTCAGTATTTAAAGTTTTCCAACCTTGAGATTCTCAAATTTCTCAGTTTCATCTCCTGGCTGCTTTTATTATACTTTCTACACACTCAAATAAAAACAAATTGTCTTCCATTTTCTGTTGGGTTTAAAGCTTCTTCACCTCTAACCTTATTTGAAACTCTACTCTACCTAACAATCTGTAGTATGGTTAATTCTCATTTCATATATATGATGATGGTATCTCTTACATGCACTATCAAATGTTACCTTTCAACTGACTTTGTTTTAAGTTATTTAAATTTGTGTCTTATAATATGCAATAATGTCTGAGCAGTGGTAAGTATCAATAGTTTGGGAGACATGTACAATATGATTAAAGACAATGCCCTGTTTTATTAGCCTCACAACCTCCTTATACTACTGAAATTACCATTGTTATTTTGTGAGTGGTTTTCAACCTGTGGGACATGATCTCCTTTTGGGTAGGTAAATATTTTCACAGAGGTCACATGTCAGATATACTGCATGTCAGATATTTACATTATGTTTCCTATGAAATTGCAGTTATGAAGTAGCAATAAAAATAATTTTAAGATTGGAAGTCACTAGAAAAATAACTCTATCAAAGGGCCACAGTGCTAGGAAGGTTAAGAATGACAGATTTAGTGTATAGGTGAGCTTAAATCTAGATATTTCTAAATATGAAAATTCTATTGGGCATTATCATAACATATCACACTTCTTTCATCTGTAAATGTCTTAGAAATTATGCTAACATCTTGCTTACATTTTCTCACTGTTATCTTCATTATTTTAGGCAAGAATATAATAACAGTCTTGAATTAATATTTGTATTGATTACAGAACAAACATTTGATATGACTAAAAGGTCTTTTTAATCTTTACTTTTTAATTTTCCTATATTGTATGTTATATATATATTATGCATACTATATATATATACATATATAGAGAGAATATTAATAATTTTTCCTTTTTCTCAACTACTTCTAGATCCAATTCCTGTTTTTTCTCTCTTAAAACAACCAACTAACTAATCAACCAAACAAAAAGACAAAAAAAGAAGAAAAACCCTGTCTCCCACCACATGAACACAATAAAGTCCATTTTGCATTGTCAGAGCATCCGGAACATGAGGACTGCTATGAAATGTGGTTGACATACCCAGTGCCACTTTCCGCTGGACAAAACTGACTGCATGTTGATAGGGTTAGCACTTTGGGCCCACTTCCCTTCTTCCTTGCTGGTATTATGTCTGGTTTGAAATTGGGCAGTCTTGTTAAGTTGATAGGTATATCACTACTGATGGTGGGAAGACAGTGTTTCTTTGGAGTCACCTAACACTTCAGGCTCTTGCAATTTTCTCACTTCTGCCTCTCTCGAGATTCCTAAGGTTTGAGAAGAAAGATATGAAATAGAAATACCTCCTAGGGCTGAGCTTAAAATGTTTCTCATTCTCTGCCTGAATATCATCTTGTTTGTGTGTCTATTAATTATGATATACTGCAAAAAGAAACACATTTGAAAGGAGGGCTGAAAGATAGCTCTCTGGGTAGAGTAAAACAATATATATCAGTGAATTTATTGCTATGTTCCTTGAGCAGAGTGATAGTTGATTTTTGCTATGACCATGACCTATCTAGTCTTAGATTCTCATCCTCATAAACATAGTCAGGTATCTCATTCACTTATACTTTGAAAATGATAATGATGTGTTTTTATTTCTCTTATCAGATATGTTTGCAAAATGATCCTTATCAAATGCTTTCTAAAAATGTGAGCTGTCCTGAGTCTGCCCATTAGTTTTGCTCACAGTACTGCCTGAAATTTTCTAGGCTTTGATTGTCTATCACTGATGAATAGCCACTTGCTCATCTAGTCACATTAAACTATTTTATTCATTTTTGCTCTAAAGTGACTCCCAATGCTCTCTCTGCTGAGCTGACAATCTTTCATTTCAGCTGTTTGACAGCTTGCACGCCCTGCCTGTCGGCATCAATATTTACTAATGGACCCTTTTTCTTATGGAAGCTCTTTGCAATAAAAAAAGATAATGAAGAAATTACTTGACCCCAGACATGAAGCTAGTGGTAACCATAGTCTGTGTCATTAGGTCTCTCTGCCATCTGTGTCCAGGCAACAGGGCAGGATGAACAAGAATGGAAAAACAAAGACAGTGGAGGAGAATTCAAGGATATGGAAGGCAGATGATTCAGACACAGGAAGTCAGTCATCTCTGTTTTGTATATCAGTTGCAAGAACCTGGATTTCTGCACACATTTAGTTCTCCGAGAATGGTTAGCAGATAGTTGTTCATTTTATTTATTATTTTAAAATAAAATAACTGCCATTTAAAGAAGGTAAATGAATGGTTCAGTGGGATAGTAAAAATTTGATAACCATTCTGTATAATTATATCTGAATCCTAGGTTTAGACTTGTGGACAAATTGATTTGAATTTAGACTTTCACCACAAACATGTTAAATGACATACAGTCTTTAAGATAATGTGTGTGTGTGTGTGTGTGTGTGTGTGTGTATACATGTGAGTGCCTGACAATATTTCAATAGTAGTAGTTTCATGCTCAAAACGAAAAATATATGAACTTTGCTGGTTTATTATGGTTATATTTTATACTGATCATAAATATTCAATCAAATATCAGTCAATACACAATGGCTGTCTACAAAACAAACATTTTCATATTCTTGTTAGTTCTGAACCCCTTTAATGGATCCCACATACAATTGTGAGCTTCTTTTTTGATATACAATGGCCAAGTCTTTTCCTCCACCTCCCTCTTTCTTTTTTGAAACAGAGTCTTATTATAGCCCTTCCTTATTCTGGGGATCACTACCTTAACCAGGCTAGCACTGAATTCATAGAGACAGACAAGGCATAAAGAAGTTTTAAGCAGGTCAGTGCATAAGAAATGTAAAGTGGAACAGTGTTGGATTGTGGGAACAGCCCTGCTCTGCCGCAGGACATGGATGCATTGAGAAGCAGGATGCAGATGCTGGAGAGACAGAGATTTGATTTCACTTATCCCAGGTTCTCCCAGGGCCAATGTTGACCCATAGAGATACAGAGCCCAGGCACTGCTCCTGGACTGGGGAAACACAGTCTGAGATGTAGGAAAGCCATAGCTGGTTTGGGTGATTCAAGGACAAGGCTGGGGCTATGGGGGTTTTCAGGTTCTTGGACATACAGGTACTGCTGGTAGTTGTGGAAGAGCTGAGCATGGATTTGGTGGATGGTGGGCTAGGGTCAGCAGTCTTGCCTGCAGATGGAGAGAACTGGAGCTCCATCTTGTCCCAGCAGGAAGTTCTCGGCTTAACAGGAAGCAGGATATGTGACAGGTGTTTGTGAGAGTGCAGTGAGGCCTTCTAAGAAGACTAGGCTGTGTCGCTGTAGGTGAATGACTTCTCCATGTCTTTTTATGGCTCCTGATAAAAAGAGAATCTGTGGTTCCAAGCCATTTATTGTCATGGTGGAAAGTGCATGCATAAAACCATAGTCCCTGTCTTAGGTCTCAGGATGGGTCTGAGATTAAACGCCTTTTGACAGAAGAAATGTCTCTGAAGGAAACCTTATTGGCAATGCCCTCTAGCCTTTAGGTACCTCATTAGCATGGAAATCTCTGTCTTGTTTCCATTTAACCATAGGTCATATTTATTTTTCTATTGTCTTGGTCTGAGATATTAGGGATGCTTCATCTACACATAGAAAGGCAGGTGAAGCTCTTACCCATCTTCATGTTCTAAGGGGTTTCAAGCTTTTAGCTAGACTTTTCATGGTCCACTGCCCCATAGACAGAGTCATGAAGAAAATATTAAATATACCCTATATCATTAAAACTTTAATTGGGATATAGACAAAGCCTGATCCAGCCTAATATTGTACTTATATTTTAGAAACTTCAAATTGAATCACACATCATCCTTTTGGGTGGCCCAATGGTACTCTTGTTATGTGCTTAAAGACAGCACTATAGTCACAGTAGTATTATAATAAAATTAACTTTTCATCAACACAAAATGTAGTCATGCCAGAGAGTATAATAGATTTGATGTACAGAGATGAAGAGTTTAATTCAGACTATCAATATATTATAAGTTCTACAGTTTGTATAGTATTCACAATAAAATGCTTTTTTAAAAAAATCTATTCCTATGAGGATGAGAGAATGGAAAAACATTAAGCAGTAAACTCTTTAAAGGCTATAGATCTGCATTCTGAGTGTACACTGACCTTAAATTTTATCATCAGGTTTTCAACATGCAAGCATTCTGTTGGAGATTTCAAGTATTTGGCAATGGGATTCTGTATATACTTACTAATTAATTATGATAAAACATATATAATAATTTGCACAGCATTAGGACATGCATTGATATTTAATGACTTTCTCTTGAATTAATCTTTTTCAGTGAACAGAGCAGATTTTATTACTGAAATTTGGTGCTTGCCTTTAAAGGTTAAGTATTATTTGATCAGAATTTTATTATTAGGTATGAAATCATCATTGAATAATGAATAAATTGACAAGAGATGTAGTTTGCCCCTAACATTAGTGTTAAGAAAATGCACATAAGTAGATGCTCACACTATAAATCTAGTATATATTTCAATAGGAGAATCAACCTCTGTAGTCTCGTAGTGTAGACATGCTGTGCATAAGGTATAGCTTCTATTCACACCTATAGTATAGACACCCATATGAAATATGCATGAAAACTGAACTGCAATTGTGTTACAGCTTTATTTTTTTTTAATTAAACAACTATATATATTTAAAAAAAACAGATTTTAGCAGCTTTTTAAAGATCTGGTACTTTCTGATTCTTTGAGAGTAAGTGTTTGATTCATTGAGAAAATCAGAGAAGAAAAACTCGGAACCAAGTAGAACATGGTGATAAAGGGATGGTAACTGGTAACAACACAGAAATATCGTGGTCCAGCTCCTGTTGATGACAGAGTGCCATGTACACATTTCCAAGTGCTCAGTTAATTCTCTATGAATAATGATGTGGGTATTTCTATCTTATCCAAATCTTCAATGAACCCTGTCAAATTTCCATCCCCATCACCAACTTTGTTGTGTTCTGCTGTGACAGAAATAAGCTAAACTCAAACCCTTCGTAACTATTGAATTTCAGGATCTTTGGAGTCTGAGGCACAAATATTTCACAAATTGTATGGCATCTGAGAACTTTCAGCATACCTAGATTAGAGCAGATGGCAAAAAGATAATGTTCGCTATTATTATTTCTTTTATTTCTAAACATGCACAGATACTTTCTCAGGCATGTTTTCAACTATTCATGAGAGTACATTATAAAATACTTATAGGTCACCACATTCATAATATCTAAGAAAACAGCCTTAAATGCCCTCAACAGACAGACAGTGAAAATGAATACATATACACAAAGTAATATTATTTACATATAAAAAGAAAAGAAACCATGAACTTTAGTTACCAGTAAATAGGTGGATCTGGAAAATTTATACTGAGTGTGATAATCCATCTCAAGGGGTGGGGAAGAAATGTTCTTTCTCATCTCTGGCTCCTAGATACAAATTGTCAGAAGTGAATACAAAAGTTGGAGTAAGCACAGAAACCAGGAAAGTATAAAGTGACTACTGATATGTATGTTCCCAATCGGTTTGGGAAAGGAATAGCAAGACACAGGTGATATGACTTAAGAAACAGGATTATTAGGAAAAGTTTCCAACTGGTGAGCAGCAGGAAAAATAATATTATAAAAAGAGAAGGTTGTATAGGAAATCAGTAACATTAAAATTCTCAATAAACCTTCAGTAAGTATATAATTTAATATTTATCTAAAATTATTTACAACATATATATATTAAATATACAAATTATATATTGTGTATAGAATATGTTTTAAGTAGTATATATAAATATATTAGTGGGGCATAACTGACTTAGGTGACAAAGAGCAGTTTATGGCCCCACAAATTGTACATGCAGAAGTGAAAGCTTGTCACCTTACTTGGTTCAGTGGCTCATGGGTGTCTTTAAGCAGGTACCATTCTTACATCTTTCTGGTTTGCTCCCTTAGGTCCAGTTTCACCTTCATCCTCAAGTCAAAATTCTAAGGTTATTCTCAAATTATATAGATGGAAGTTATGATTTGGTACAGTTCACACAGAAGAGATAAAATTTATAGCCGAAATACACAAACATAATTACTATACATATATACATAAATGCATACATATACACACATACATATATGCATTATATGCACATACATATAAACATATGTCAATATATGCGAACATTATATTTGTATGTATTATAACCCATATAGGGTGACAAAGCTCATCAAAGGAACACAAACTAAGATACAAAACAAGTAGCAGACAGTAGGATCCTTCTTTGGTACAATTTTATATGAATAATTTTTTATCCTTCATGTATGTGCACTGCTTTGTGACTCCATTAGACCTCCCGATCATCTGCTCTTATTTACATTTTCTCTATCTTCTAGTTCTGCATCCTTAGCATTAGTCAAGGTGTGCTGTCCTTGCAAAAGATACTGGGGGAATAAATACACTTTCAAATATCAAATGATACATACGCCTAAAACTTAGGTTTCAGAGAGCTCTTGGTTTTCTTACTCAAAATTAACCCTTTTCAAAATGGCTACTGTTCCCACTCACAACATGATTTTATGCTTAGTTAAATATTTAGAAATTTATCTCCTGTAAACTACATAAGATGGTGGCTCAGGTTCTTTGTTGTTGCTTGTTGGGAATGGCTATCTGATGTTATAAGAATAGTCTTATGCCCAGTGCTAGTCATTAAAATATATGTCACATAAAGAGCAGCATTCCTCTGCCCTGTAATTCCCTTCTGTCCACCCCATTATTACGTTTTTTTATAGAATAAATTTCTCATTTTAAACCCCTAATCATAGTCACCTCATATTTCCTCCTCTCTCATTATTGCTATACATCTTCTATATTTCTTTTTTCACCATATTAATAAAATAATTCATATAGTTGGTGAAAATGATGAAATTTCTTGTAACAAACTACTTCCTTATCTGGTCCACTGGATGTTACTCTAAACATTTGATCTAAATTGGCTTACTTAACAGTCTTGCATACTTTAATGTGGTCTCTACCATAACATCTCATTTGCAAAAGCAAACTATCTTAAAGATTATGGAAAAAGTGTAGATTTGACTAAAAACTAGAAGGACCGGTTCTAGGATAGAGGTTATTAATCATTAAGGCATATAAGAATCTTTTGACAGAGCTTGAGATTTAGGATTAATTGTGTTCTAATCAATTTTAAATTTTATTGGTGCTTTTTTTCCAGTTTTTTAAAAAATATTCACTATATAATATTTTTCTGAAATAACTCTGACTGGATTGAAATTCCAGATTGTGCTCAAATCCAAAGCAGTCACATACAATCTGACACAATTTTAGTTTTTCATCTAGGGAATTATGGTAGAATCTAGAACTTCCAGAATTCTTGATCAGGCACTTAGCTAGAGTGAGAATGACAGTATCTTTCTTCCTATGATTACCCGAAGTTCTCTTCAGAAGTGGCAGTTGTCACTTCACAGAGTCTGTATAGGAAGTCTGTAAATATACTGCCCATTAGAAAGTATGTATTGCTAAGTAAAATGGGCATGAGATCAGGCAGAGTGCACTGGCCTGGGGTCAGTATATCTGTTCTACACTATTCCTTAAAGATGACCATCTATGTGTCCTGGGGCATGCCACTTAAATTATCCAGATCTCTGTTTTCTCTAATTATGAGTTGAAGAGGTTAGCTCATGGATATGTCAAAGGACCAATTCAGCTACAAAATTCTCTGAAACTCATTTAAACAAAATATAAAAGAAAAAAAGCAAACCAGTGAATAGGTATTTCAGACTGTTTGACCTCAAGGTGGACAGTTCCAACTCTGAAACTCTAACCAGAAGCTCTGTGAAACTACTATCATCTTTGTCCCAAGGCTATTCCTACTGAGTGTTAGACTATGGAAAGAAAGTAATAAGCTGCAGCTGAGGCAGAGAAATAAGACAAATAAAAAGTGCCTCCCAGGAAGGTGAGTTGAGTGCTGGGATCTGAGGAAGTGGGCATTAGAGAAAGAACAATGAAGAAAGAATCAGGGCCTGGTGTGATCTGAGACCTAGGATTCAGTGGAGCATAAATTACCCAAATCTGAAACTGAATGAGCTGCTGAATGTAGTTTTAGTAATAGTCCTCTCAATCTGACTCAAGTGACAGAGGTTATTTATGACACCACAAAGTGGAAATCAAGAAGGAGAACCTCCTCAGGTGCTCTTGATTTAGTGGCTCCGGAACATCCATAAGCTGGTAGCTTTATTTCCATCTCTCTGACCTGCCATCTTGGATGTCAATTTCACCTTCAACCTCAAGTCAAATTATGTGGCTGTTTCTCACATCACATTGATGGAAGTGATGGTTTTGTGCAGTTCACTCAGACAAGGGAAAAGTTATGTCTCTGAAGTCTATATTAGACCTGCTCTCATGACTTATTAACCCAACTTCAGTCACAAAAACTGTCATCTAGATCAATGCAACCTGCAGATGGATGATAACTTGTGACTGTGTTATATCCTATTACTCATATCAGTCACTGTTGCAATGGGTGGGGTTTCCATATTGAATTGGAAACATTATGAATTGTATGAGAGTTGGGCAGTTAATTTCCCTGTTGCTTTCTCTACACTGTCGGCTCAGAGCATTGATATGAGGAGTTGGGACACAAAGATGTATGCCTGTCAAGAAAAGACAAGAATTAGTCCAAGTAAACAAACAAGGAATTGAACAAAGGAAATCGAAACATATTTTATGTGGATAACCAAATTCATTTGATTTGTAACCAATGCACCAGCATCATAAATAAGATGTGTTTAAAATTTTTAGATTGCTGGAAAATTATATTAAAGGAAATGAAAAAGGCAAATCCATTTTAGGAAATGTCTGAAGTGCATGTCCTTCCAAGTCAAAATTAAATAGAAGCACTGGGCAGGAGACAAGACTCAGTATCTAAGAACATTTGCTGTTCATTCAGAGTACTTGCATTTGATCTCCATCACCTATGTAAGCTATCTCACATGCTTCATGTTAACTCCAGGTCCTGAGAATCTAATACCCTATTCTGGCTTCCTAAGGCACACACACACACACACACACACACACACACACACACACACACACACACACGTATAAATTCAAATAGACACATACAAATAAACATAAATAAAAATTCTTAAGAAAGCAAAATGCTTCTTTAGTTAAAATTCACAAACACTTAATCCTCTAACACATATCATGTGTGCTAGTGCAGTGCATTTAGGGTTGCTGGATAGCCTTTCCAAATTCTGCACATTTTCTTAAAGATTCAGAAGAAGGAAAACAGAGACATGTATAAAATAAAGCAAATAAACCAGCAAATAAAGTAAAACTGAGGTAAATGTGACATATAAAATCTTAACTGTAACTAGAAGTAAACTTTTTTTGCAGAAACTTTATTGTAACTATTGTAAAAGATTCTCAAGAGCATGATGTTTATAATGTAGACTAAATATCTTGATCATCTGTTCTAAATATTATCATGTGGGGAAATTAATTTACTTTGCATTGAGATTACAAAGTATCAGAAGTTTGATAAAAATTGTGTTTTTTGATAAAAATATTTCTTGATAAAAAATAAGTGTTTACTTGGACTGTAATTCTAGTACCTGGAGGGCTCAGATAACAGGACACATAAGTCCCATCAAGTCCCATGATTGTGGTACAGTACAGAAATAAAAGCAGAAACAGATCTGCTTCGAGTAGAGAAGTCTGAACATGTGGTACAGAGCAGGAATTATTTTATAACAGCTTTTGAAAGAGAACCCTTATACTCTACAAGCTAAGCTTTTGTTCCACGTAAGAAGAAAGCTCCTTGGTTATTTACCTTTTATCTTACCTTAAAGTAGTATTCAATGAGAATATAAGGCCAGACCTATCCTTACTTAAAAAAAAAAAAAAAAAATTATGTTTAAAATAAAGGAATGGTAGCAGGGCATGTACTATTAAGGAGAAAATGAAAGCATTAAGGAGATTTCCTGGAAAGGAAGGATAACAGAAAAAGAGACAGAGAGAGGGAGGGAGAGAGAGTGAAAGATACAGAGAAAGAGAGTCAAAAATAAAACTATGGGACTCATAAAAAATGGAGATTCTCTGCTCAGAGCCACTGAGAGAACAGGTACAATGCCATCAGGACTCACAGCCGGCCCCCAGAGAACTGAGTACTCAGAGGAGATGCAGGGGCACTTTCCCTACTGAGCCCACCCATGAGCCCATACAGTCTCTCTACACTGACTTTCTGGAAAGAGACCTCCAAAACCTTTCAGAGCAGAGGTATCATGCTACTGCTTGGGTCTGTGCCCTTCAGGCCTCCATCTGTACCCCAGAGCTAGAGCTGTCCCATTGCCATCAGAACTCACAGCCTGCGCATAGAGAGCTGAACATCCAGCAACAATCTCCCTCTGGAGCCCACAGACCAAAGACACACAGGAAAGACAAGCTCCATTTAGATCCAACTACAAAAGTCTATACTCAACAAAACTTTCTAGACAGATAGCAGGTACCAAAGTTAAATTAGGACCAAAGAAATTATCTAAACAGCTCCAATATCCCTAAAGAAATAAAAGCACTGATTAAAAGCCTCCCAACTTTAAAAAAAAAAATGCCCAAGACCAGACAGGTTTAGTGCTAAATTCTATCAGACCTTCATAGAAGACTTAATACCAATACTTTCCATACTATTCCACAAAATAGAAACAGAGGAAACACTACCAAACTGATTCTTTAAAGCCACAATTATGCACATTTCTAAAATACACAAAGACCCTACAAAGAGAACTTCAGACAAAATTCCCTCATGAACACTGTTGCAAAATTACTCAATAAAACTCTTGCCACCTGAAGCCAAGGACACATTAAAATGATCATTCAGCACAGTCAAGTAGGCTTCATTCCAGAGATGAAAAGATTGTTCAATATACAGAAATCTATCAATATAATCCACTATATAAGCAAACTCAAAGAAAAAAAACCAAACACATAACCATTTCTTTAGATGCTGAGAAAGCATTTGACAAAACTCAACACTCCTTCATGTTAAAAGTCTTGGAAAGATCAGAAATTTAAGGCCTATACTTAAACATAATAAAAGCATTATGAAGCAAACAAGTTGCCAATATCAAATTAAATGGTGAGCAACTTGAAGCAATCCAACTAAAATCAGCAACTATAAAAGGCTGCTCCCTCTCTCTACCTATTCAATATTTTAGTATAGTATTGGACATACTAGCCAGAGCAAAAAAAAAAAAAAAAAAAAAAAAAAAAAAAAAAAAAAAAAATCAAAGGGATACAAATTGGAAAGGAAAGGAAGAAGTCAAAATAACAATATTTGCAGATGATATAATAGTATACTTAAGTGAACCCAAACATTCCAGCAGAGAACTTTTTTTTTTCTTACAACTTTATTTAAAGTGGAAAGATACATGTACAGATTTTTAAAAGCATTTGGGCAATTCTTTTAGAGGTCTGATAGCATGCATTGAAATCAGAGATGCTCCAACAAACAAGAAGGACACAGCAGAAAACTTTTACAGCTGATAAACAACTTTTACAATGTGCCTGGTTATAAAAGTAATTCAAAGAATTCAGTAGCTTTCCTCTACTCAAAGGATAAACATGCTGAGAAAGAAAGTAGGGAAAAGATACCCTTTACAATAGTCTCACACAATATGAAATTCCTTGGTATGATCCTAACTAAACAAGTGAAAGATCTGTATCACAACAACTTCAAATCTCTGAAGAAGGAAATTGAGGAAGATCTTAGAAGATGGAAAAATCTCCCATGCTCATGGATTGGAAGGATCAGCATTCTAAAAATTGCGATCTCACCAAAAGCAATCTACAAATTCAATTCAATCCCCATCAAAATTCCGACTCACATCTTCATAGAGTTGGAAAGAGCAATTTGCAAATTCATCTGGAACAACAACAACAACAACAACAAAAACAAAAAACAAAAAACAAACAAACAAACAAACAAACAAAAAACTAAGATATTGAAATCTCTTCTCAACAAGAAAAAAAGCCATACAACCTGTTGAAAACAACATGTAATAGTTGTGAAATATTTCTCCAATGGCACTGCTGTAGTACTTTCATCTTAAGAATAATCAATAGCCATGCAATTGAAATCAAGTTCTATACAAATGAGATTAATGCCTGGTACTCTAAATAATTATCCATGGTAGAAGATGTCATAGATTATAAAGGAGCCACACTTCATGCCATTTTCCATTCTATAGAAAGTATTGTAAGTATTTATTGTTATATTTATCATTGGTATGCTGATGGAGCAATGTGGTCCTCACCACACCCATTAAAAATGCTTCTCTTTTAATAAGCAGAGAGGATTATATAGATTCCCAACTGGTCAAACTATAGAGAAAAAATGATCATGGACTATTTACCAAATATTGATCCTTTGTAGAGTTTATGTACATTTATGATGTTGTCCTCATATTAAACACTCAGGAAAAATCACAGGAAAGATGAACAAAAAATGTCAGAGCTAAGAGAACAGAACTTCTCCTTGATAGTGTACTCCAGGTGAGACAGAGAAGGTACACTCAGAAATCACAATGTGGGTCACCGAATGTCAATTCCATAGATGGCAACATGAAGGAATGTGGTTTTATAAAGTCTGACCCTAAGAGGATGATTGAGATTTATCAATTGTATGAAAGAGTAAAAGTCCTTTTTACCATGGAAGAACTCTTAATTTTTTTTCATGTAAGCAACATTAATAAATTATGTATATGTGTAGATGTGGTTGTGTGCCATGTGTGTGCTCACATGTGTGCATAACAGAATCTGTTATAAAAAAGCCTGACCTCACAAGAACAGGGAATACAATGTTAGAAGCTGGTGTAAATACAGTAATCATATATGAAATTATAAAAACTTTACTTTTTAAACCTGTGCTGATAATGTTGGCAATATTTACATGTAACTTAATTTTTCTTTATTGGAGCTCATAGCTAAAGAAGCTTTGGCTTTAGAAAGATAAATTAGGGTCTCACTGTATATTCTGCCTTGACCTCAGTGCCCCATTTGCCTCTGTTTCATGAGTGATGGGACTAATGACATACATTATTCTAACTGGTTAGAAACTGGTGTTTAATGTGCTAAACTTTTAAAGTATTGCAGACTTCTAAAGTTAGGCTTTAAAAAAAATAATTTTGAATGTTTATTTAAAGTGTGTGTGTGTGTGTGTGTGTGTGTGTGTGTGTGTGTGTGTGTTTGTGTGTGTGTCTGTGTGTTTGGTTTTCTAAACATGTGGGCAATGTATACATTTGGAGAGTAATAGATACCTTGTGGGAGTAGTTATCTATTTACCATATGGGTTAGATGATTTGGCCTTAGGTCATCAGACTTGACTACTTTTAATGAGTATAGGAAACAAATATTTCTAATACCCTCCAGAAAAAGAGAACAGTAGAGTCGTCATAGCACAATGCTGTGACTCTGTAGGGCAAAGCTCCCTTAATTTTATCTGGATATGTTTTATCTTCTCTCATTTAAAAAACAGTAAACAATTTTCTTTACATGAATGTTTCCAGTTGCTCAGAAAAAGTTGGAAAAAGACAAATTATATTATACTGATGCTAGATACTCACATAGTCTCTCTTTCTGCCTCTGACATTTATCAACTCTGAAAAGCCAAGTTATGACTGAGTCAGTCTTGATTAGGTACCACCGTATAATTTAATCAGGACTCAGGACTATGCAGATCACTACATGCAGTTTTCCTACACAAGATGGCTGGCAGGATTCCCACTGTGAGTGAGAAGCCAAGTTCTTGGAGTGAAACTTCAAGTTGCAACAGTGTAACCTCATTAGTATAAGAACTGTACTGTTAGGTGGAAGAAAATGTAGCAGTTTCATATGTCAGTAAGATGTCAGATTTGCACAAAATAAAATCAAGGTAGCTACTTGTTTTCATAACCTGTATCTCAAGCCCACACATCTTTGTGTGCAAGGCTGTTAGAGCAGAGAAAGTCATGGGGTATCCTTGGGTTCATGCTTAGTTTACATCTCCATTGTTGACAAAGTAAATTCTTTAGTCTTTTGCACAAGCCAGAGAAAAAGAGAGAAGAGCATTCACTAAAAATTTCTAGCTTAATTCAGAGACTGGATGATCTTAGTGTTCAGTGGGCCATTCTTACACTGCTGTTGAGCATGTAAGAATCAATGTTGTATAACAAAATGTCCCTTACATGTGCACAGTTAACAAGGCACCTCTTTCTCCCAAATCTCATTTGGCTCTGCCAAGGACTCTGTAGAACAGAAAAAGTAGAAAATTCTATTTGTTTTCTTATTTTGCACAAGAGTCTAGTGAGATTTCCGGGGCTCCCTATAGCATCACAGGGTAGCTTTGTGCCATTTTGATTAGATGCTAGGTTTCTTCTTTCCCACTCAGATGCCCTTTACTATTACACCACAGTTTTCACCTAAAAGGAACCCTCTTTTATTTCTTTCTTAAATACCACCAAATTTGTCAGGTCAGCCCAATTTCATCACTCTCTATATTTTTCCTCTCTTAAATATATTTTTGTTATAATTGAGATTGTCCAATTACTATCATGATCTCTGTTTTTATTCCTGCTGCTTCTTCTTGATGGACAAGTTAGGAGAGAAGGGTAGTGACCCGAGTTTCTACCTAGGAAAAGTTCTCAACCATAATACCCACTTCCTAGCAATATACATTCTAGCTTAAATATATAACTAGTACAAATGGGCACCAATGAAAGACTTGCCTATTTACTTGTGATTAAATCTCTATTGAAAAATATTATTACACAACCTCTTTAATTTAGTTTCTCCTTTGGTATTAATTTTGTCAGTGCATAAATATGTTATAAACTGTTTTAACAGATTAACAAAAGTGGGATCTCAGATGAGGATGCTTGTAGGTAGCCATCAGATAGAGCACAGGGACCCCAATGTAGGAGCTATAGAAAGGACTGAAGGAGCTGAAAGGGTTTATAACCCCATGGGAAGAATAACAATATCAACCAACCAAACCCTCTAGATGTCCCAGGGACTAAAACACCAACCAATGAGCACACATTGAGAGACCCATGGCTCCAGTTGCATATGTAGCAGAGGATAGCATTGTCTAGCATCAATGGGAGGAGAGGCTTTTGGTCCAGTGAAGACAAATTTTCCCAGGGTAGGGGAATGCCAAGGCTCTGATGTGGGAGTGGGTGGTTGTGAGTGAAAGCATCTTCATGAAAGCAAGGGGAGAAGAAGCAGAGATGGGAGTGGGGGCGGGTAAGGGACTAACATAAATGTAAATACAGAGAATAACCAATAAAAATGCTAAAAGAATAAAAAGAAAAAAAACAAAGTGGTATCTAACAATTTTATTTTTATTTTTCAAAATAAAATTTGGCATTGGGAAGCATCTCTTTTGATTCACTGACAAACAATTATGTTTCTTTTTAAGTTAAAAATAAAATGTTAGAATTTGTTATTTAAGTACATTTACATCACTTTTCCCCATCTTGCTTCTTCCCTGAACTCTAGTGCTCTTCCCCACATTCCTTCTTAAATTTATGACCTCATATTCTTTGACAATTATTATGACACATATGTATGCATATTAGTTCATAAATACAAACTACTAAGTTTATGTTATATCACACACAAACACAAACACACACACACACACACACACAGAGACACACGTACACACACAAACACAAACACACACAGACACACACACACACACAGACACACACACACTTTTG
This sequence comes from Micromys minutus, assembly GCF_963924665.1. NCBI lineage: Eukaryota > Metazoa > Chordata > Mammalia > Rodentia > Muridae > Micromys > Micromys minutus. Next base: position 11,410,112 of record NC_137963.1, on the reverse strand, counting down.
GTTAACAGTTTGATGTGGGATATCTACCCCAAGGCACTTGTGTGTACAGAAGACTAAGTCATCCTTCTCACATCAGACATTAATTGTCCATATCTCATCACCTAGCATAGATCTTTGTGTGATTTTACTCATCTATATTGGCATTTAAGTGGCTGGTATCTGTTGTTATTGTTCAAGTCTTGTTTATATAATGATGTTATTGAATTTTCATAGATGTAGGTGCTTGTCATGCATAGAAGGCACTCACTCATAGCAGATAACATACTATGCTGGCATTCTTCCCTATCATTGCAGTTATATCAATAATATCTGCACTTATTTGTAGATGCTAGGCACCCCACAATCTGCTCCTTACATTTTTACCAGTTGTGATTTTTCTCTCATGCTCTCTAGTAAAAAAAAAAAAAAAAAAAAAAAAAAAAAAAAAAAAAAAAAAAAAAAACAGTCTAGCATTCTGCCTAGCTGTTGTATGATCATTGTTTGGGAATTTTCATATTAGAATCTGGGGAGACAGGAAAGGAGTGTTACCATAGTTTCAATAGACTTTGTAGATTCAAAGGGAGTAGGCGCATCTGAGTGAATTTCAAAATGAGAGTTTGTTGGAGTATTTATGTCTTTGTTGGGGGAATTACATCAGTAGCAGTGGAATTTGAGATTGCAATTCCTCAATCCACGTTTCTATCCACACTTTCTCCTGCCTGGCAGTCCAGACGTAGAACCCGTACTGTATCACCAGTCCAGTGCCTGCTTGTGTTTCACTGTGATAACCACAATGATTACAATGAACTACAATTCTGAACTGTAAGCCAGCCCCAAAGTAAATTCCTTTATAATATTTGTCATGGTCATGGTATTCCATCACAGAAAAAGAAACCTTAATCTAAGACAACAAATAGTAGTATGATTTCTAGGTTATAGACAGATGAGAGTTAGTGAATGATGTGTGTGTATGTGTGTGTGTGTGTGTGTGTGCATGTGTGTGTGTGTGTGTGTGTGTGTGTGTGTGTATGTGTGTGTGATTTACTAAGATGACTTACAGGCTCTCTTCTAACTAATACAACAGTGGTAGACGATGATCAGAAAGTTCAGGAATTAAGAAGTTGTTCAGTCCACATGGCAGGGTGTCTCAAGTGAACTTCAGGAAGTTTGAGAAAATAGTAGGCTCTATTGCCAATAAAGAAATTGCATTGCTAACAAGGTGAAAGCAATCAGGCATAGAACAAAATCTTTCTTTGCTCACATACTTACATATACTTCCATGAGAAGGTGTCATCAAGATTAAAGATACATCTACCTGTATCAATGTCTGAATCAAGGTCTGGAACAAAGGTCTGTATCTTCCTATGTCCATGTCCCAGAGTACAAGTAGATTTACCTACTTCAAACAAAAGAAAATAGTTTGTGACAGGTGTGCTTTCTATTGCTGAATTTTAGTTCATGCCAGAGGTAGTCAGTTGGCCAACCAAAATTACCCATATGAGGAATTTAATTTGAAAATAAAAATTCCAAGTTTGGCCATAGAAGCAATTCCAGAGACATTCTGCTATTTTTGTCTTTTGAGAAATTGAGAAGCTTCTGTACCTAGGTCAGTAGGTCAGTAGGGCATCCAGACAACCTTGTATTCATTCTGTAGTTCACAAACCCATGCCAATTTGTACTAAATGAAGCATTGAAAAGACTCAGTAAGATTAGCTTTGAAAATCTGCATCAGTGTTGCCTTCCACTAACACCAAGTTAAAAAAAAAAAAAAAACTCTAAGGTGAGAATAAAGAGCATTGTGAAGGGCAGACTGGAGGGTGGTAGAGCTGGGGGTATAGACACTATAAAACGAAGTGGGAAATTATGATAATAGTCTTACCAGAAGCTCAAAACAATGCACTGGAGAAGAGCTGCTTTTTCTCCTCTTTTTAAAATAAAACCAAACCAAACAACAACATATTTAATATTGCATATGTCTTAGTTAGTATTCCATGGTTTTTAAAGGGACACTATGACATAAAGCAACCCAGAGAAGAATTTATTTGGAGCTTGTTTACAGTCTTAGGGGGTTAGAATACAGGACCATCATCATGCTGTACAGAACATTGAGATCTGGCAGATAGTGAGATTGGGAGACAGGCATGATGCTGGAAGAGTAGCTATGAACTTACACCCCGCAAATAAAGCTCAAGTCTAAGAGACCTAACTGAATATGACATAGGTTTTCAAAACCTCAAAGCCAATACCCAGTGAGACCCCTCTTTCAACTATGCCTAATGTTTTAACTTCCATCAACTGGAGAGCAAGTAATCAAATAGATGAACCTATGGGGACCATTCTTACACCAAGCCACCACAGCATAGCTATTTGCTTTGGGAATACTGGGGATTGAGGTGACCTGCTCCTTCTGTGGCATAGTTTAACTCCTTTTTAATCCTTTCATGAGCAAACATCAAAAGAGAGGAGGGGTATGGGAAAGGGGAAGGAACATATAATAAAATACGAATTCTTCTAGGACACTACTTTTTGATGAGGAAATCGTGGCGATTAGCAGGTATGCTTATACATGGCAGGGAGCTAATTATTTCATAGCATACTGCATCTGGATTGGAGCAGTGATGATTTCAGAAATAAAATATATATTTCTTAATATAATGAAGGAAACATAGTGTGATCTAGAGGTAGACATCCGATGACAGTCTGGGAGACACTGACACTGACTGCTTACCTGCTAAGTATCAACTCTTGAATTTCAAAGTCAAAAAATGAATTAGGTTGCAGAAGAAATTGTGGGCATTCTCTTTGTGGTAGTACTTTTGAGGAGACTGAGATAAAGTCTGTCATAGAGGCCAGCTGATAATCACACTTCAGAACAGCACCAGCATGCAGAGCAACAAGGCATCTAGTGTAATCTGATAGTTTCCTTTACTGCTAGGTTGGGCTTTGAAAATCAATTATTTCATTGATTTGTTTCATAAACCTCATCTGTGAACTTAAACATTGTTCTTTCCATCATAAAGATGCCCCAAATTGGCAAAAATTATACTCCAAGAAGGAAAGAACAAAAGAGTAACCAAGGTCATTCCATTTCCAGGGCTTATGTTTCATGATAGAAACAGATTTACAAAGAGAAGTCATCAAGAGAAGACTGACACTTCTTAGAATTAAATTCCAAATCCTATTTTTCTCTGAGATCTGCATTTGCAACCACTCTAACACACACTGTCTTTCCAAACCCTTTGTTTAGAAACTCAAAGTGAGACAAAATGGGAATTGGTGAGGGCTGGGCACACAACAAAGTGCTGAAAGACAAAAAAACATTCAAAAAACAGAGAAATGGCCGGGAAATAACAAGACAATGTTGAGAAGCCACGCAGAGAAGCAGAGAATACAGCCCTCATAGTTATGAAAAGGAATTCACTTTAACAAGCTTGTTGTCCATTTTTTCCCCCAACTGATCTGCTGACAATCTCATTCCAAGTAAATTCTCTGGTGTCATATGTCTCTGTTTTTCCATATCATTTTCTCACACCTATTCTATTTCCATTCCATTAAACACAGCCTACTTTTCCCTCCTGACCAATCCCTTTTTTGCCTGGACTCAGGATGCTCCCCAAGTGGTAGACTCCACAGACATTCCAGTGTTCTTTCTTTACTGGGTCACTAATTGCTTTCTTTTGATCTATTAGCTATCTAGGGACCAGACAAGTTTTACTGTGAGGCAGAAACCACTGTATATGGCATGAAGAGAAAGAGATAAAAAGAAAAGGAAAAAGAAAAAGAAAAAAAAGATAATGTAGTCAGAAGACAACAGGAAGAATACAACCAGAAAATAAAATGAAAGAATTAGTAGCTGTTATCTGAAAATAAAAGGTAAGAAAGAAAATGAGTGATAAATTGATCAAAGAGAAAAGAGGAGAATTTTAAAAAGATAAAGAAAGAAGATGTTAGGCAGAAGACACATTTGAGCAAACAGGAAACACAACAAATTAAGGGGTTTAGGGAGGGCATAAATATAGCCAGGTTTGGTGGGCTGGAAAATGACAGGAAACAATCACACTGTTTGAAAAAGCAGTGAGAGACAGCAAGCAGAAAGATAGAGGAGAAATGAGAGAGAAAGAGAGAGAGAGAGAGAGAGAGAGAGAGAGAGAGAGAGAGAGAGAGAGAGAGAGAGAGAGAGAGACAGAGAGAGAGAGAGAGAGAGAGAGAGAGAGAGAGAGAGAGAGAGAGAGAGAGAGAGAGAGAGAGAGACCCACACCCCCACCCAGACCAGGAAGAAAGGGAGAAAGAAAATAGATCCAAGCAAAACAAGTCTGAAAGGTATACTTAGACAAAATGAACAAGCTATATTTTTTCAAGCCCATCGCCCCTCTTGCCTCTACAAACGCACCATTTTATTTAACAACAAATGAGTGCATTAAAATTGCTGAAAAATGAGAAAGGCCATAGCTTTGTGTATTTTTGGGATATTGTTTAGTCGCTGATATCTCTCAGGACACTCCAAGTTTTCATCTAAGCTTTCAGAACTATGCAAACATCCTCACAGCAGCTAATAGAAACTGAAAATTGACTAGGTGTTCACACTATGCTTAGCACATTGTGCATATTGGGATTCTCACCAGTAAAGTCATGATGGAGTTACTATTAATACATCCACCTGGTAGACAAGAATTTGGAAGGTTAGAGGGGATAAAACAGGAAAGAAATGTCTAAGCTGGCAATGGTTCTGAATTTAAACCCTGTATCAAACTTAAGCAATTTAACATCACATGTCTATGATTTAATACCAATTTCTACAGAGCAAGCACATGGCTGAGCTCCTATGTGGATAAATTTAAACACTGGTTGAGGATGAGTGTGCATATAGAATTGCATTTCATAGTCAGAGAGTAATAGAACTAAATGAGACAGAACACAGTCTTCCAAGAGGATGATGTGGTACAAGTTGGGGAAAATATAAAGAAATGTACATGTTGGTACAAAGAAATATAGGCAATTCAAAAAGCAATAGGAGATACACTACTCTAGTCATGGGTTTAACCAAGTAACATGTATTTGGGTTTTCCTGAAAGACATGCTTTACTGTAAAAGTGATTATGTGACATTTTATTAGTTATGGGAAAAAAGAGTCAAATCATGCCATTTTCACTTAATCAGTATGGATCCCTGATCTGTGAGTCTAAGAAGAAAACAGCTGAAGGTTTTAAATCTGCCTCATGGCATTCTTGGATTTGATACTAGTGCAGGGTAGCTGGTTGTTAGAAATATATTGTACTGGTTGGTTGGTTGGTGGATTAGTTCCTGGAGCTCTGTGGGATCTGGTTGGTTGATAATGTTGTTCTTTTTATGGGGTTGCCAAACCCTTCAACTCCTTCAGTTTTTTTCTCAAACTCCTCTACTGAAGGCACCGTGCTCAGTCCTGTGGTTAGCTGGAATTATCCTCATCTGTACCAGTAAGTTGAGTGGAAGGGGGGCATCCTTATAAAGACAGAGAGAGGGGTATAGGAGTAAAAGGGGGCAGGGAAAGGGGATAACTTTGAAATGTATTATTTTTCTAAATAGAAATTTAAAAAGCAATATATTGTAAAGATTTTCATAATGAATATTGTTAGGCAACATTAGAAGAGACTAAAAAATAACTAAGCCTGATTTGGCTTTGATATGCAACTTTTTAATTCTCCATAATGAAAAAGTTCAGTTTACCCACCATATAGCCTATTTAATACAAGTTTCGCCTATTTTTTTCTTGAAAGCTTCAGTTTAAATCTAGCTCATAGTGAGTAGGAATGATACATTTCTGTGTAAAAAAAAAAAAAAAAACATAAGTGTCATAGTGATTTAGAATAGCTTATTACTGGTAGGTGAAAAAAATATTTTATAGATGACAAAGTAATTTTTAATTTACTTGGTTATTCACACTTGACAAAATATTATTTTCCTGTAGATTTTTTTTTCACTATTTGTAGCAACAGATGTTTCATGAACATGGTACATTCCTTAAATCATGTGCTCAAACCATCTCTGGTTATCTGCAAAACAACAGTATAAGACTGATCCCTCAACATTTCATCATGGGTGAAAAAAACAATCTCATGATGTCCTCTCATCTTGGAGATGTATTGGACATTTGAGTTGTTTGGGGCAGGAAGGATTGTCATTTTTTTCCAAGTATATATCTATTGATACATTTGCCTTAGTCCACTAGATATAACCTCCCAAATATTTCAAGGAAGGAACCCAAAACTCTGTGTGCCTCATGAAGGAGCTAGGAAAGTAGGAGTGTTGAGGAGTGGTATGGCATAAAAATGAGGAAATAAGGGATGGCAGCTGGAAGTCATGAAAATACCAAAAATAACTAGGCATGAAAAAAAAAATAACTAATCAGGAAAATAAACATGAAGCAAAAAGCATCTTTTTAAGTTTAATAGGTATTGGGCTTTATTTAGTCTAAGAGTTGTAGTTGGCTTATTGTGGATAAAAAATGAAGAAAGTGTTCTGTACAAGAAAGAAGCAGATTAAAATCCATAGTAACGTGAAATAAATTAAGAATTTATGTTGTCTGTCTAATGTGTTAGGTATAGATGAGGTCACATAGAGAAATGAGACTAGAGATGTGTCCAGGGATTGGATAGTGAATCATGTACAGGTTTCTATGGATGGCCTTGAGGAAACTTCTGAAGAGTTTACCACAGATCATTTCTAATTTAGACATTTGTTTTGTAGCGAATTCTTCCAAATTGAAGCATTCCCTCATGTAGGGGAAATGGGGACAGGACACCCAATATACAAACAACTCACATGTCTCAGGAAATTCTCCAAAGACCAATAATTATCAAAGCTTTCCCTCAATATTACAGATGCTGTAAACAAATACTGAGTTAAGAGACACTGTTGCTCTACCTTCCTACTTCCAAGTCATTCAGAGGTTTCCAGACAGGCCATCATCCAGAGAGAAGTAGATTTCCAGTAATGGAGCCAGCTAAGAGCAGTCCATGATCCTATATGTAACTCCCCATCCGTATCTCTGTAAGTAAACTTAAGAAGCTCATTAGTTTATGATGCTGGACTTTAAGAGAATTGTTACTTGTGGCATCTATTGGTTTTCTGTTTAGTAAGTGGTCTTTGTTCACATCCTCAGAGAGCACAGAAGGATTTATAACAACTAAGAAGGGAATCTAAATGTCTTCATTTTCAGTATATAATACAACTAAAGTTGAAGAAAACTACATAGAAGCATGGGAATCCTGAACATTTAAGAAAAGTGTTTGACTGGATCTAGCTGTTGAATAATCAATATATGACCCCCCACATACACAATTACAGAGGACTTTTGACCCACAGGTTGAGTACAGATTCTGTACAGGCTAAAGTAGAATGATTATGAATTGAAGGTCTGTCTAAGCAAGAATAATTTAACATCAACATGGTCAGCTTAATAATGGCAACAAGGAACAACTATGTGCATATAAATAGGGAAAGCCAAACAAGAGAATCGGTACTCGAAGTTCAGTTCTAGGACTCTTGAAGCTGGGTTATTTATTTGAATGGTTCTTCTCTCGCTATCGTAGGTAAAATTGAAGTTTAAAATTGCTTCAGAAATCTCGGGAGGACTGAGAAAGAGCTGTCTACAGTAAGGGTCACCTCATCAATCCACTGGACCATTTTGGTTTTTCTTTCTGACTCATCATAACAATGACTCACTTTTACTCTCTGTATCACTTCTTAAAATTCAATCTGGATAAAAATCCATTTTCTAGCCTCTTATGGGAGTTCAGACAAAACCATTCAACTTTCTACAGAAACCTATGCTTTGCATAGATAATTTGGAACTATATGATTCTATTTGTTACAAATCCTTCATGCAGTAATTGAAGTTCTTCCTACTATGTGATTGGCTAGTTTTAGAAGCTCAAAGATGCCTCTCAGGGACCTTCATTTATTATCTCTTTATATTTATCCTCCCTTGGTGCATTGACAACGCTGGAATTACACGGTTGGACATAAAAGAAGGACATATAAACAGCCCCTGCTGTATAGCCTTTATTTAGCACAACTCTATATTATAAAAGAACCGTCTATTTTGGTAAACAGCAAGATGTATCTACTTCAGCAATGAAAGTATATAATATGAGAAAGAATACTACAAGTTTAAACCACCTATGTGCCCACCATTTAGAGATAGTCACTCATTTATTTCTGTGTAAGCTTGTTTCTACCAAATATTGTTAATAACGGTTTAAAAAATTCCTACAGTAATTATAGGCTTGTTTTTTGCTCAGTTCACTTGGTATTTTTTCTAACCCTTTTCTCATTTCATTTATATTTCTCTTGAGATGCTTGCAATGCTGATTTAGAAGAGGCTGATCATGTACAAAGTTGAGACAAACTTCAATATACTCAGATGTTATTCTGGTCTCCAGAGAAGAAAAACCTTGGCACAAATAAAACTGGTGTTCTAGTACATAAATTCATGATGACTCCGGTGAGCTTCTGTGTGGCCACAAAAGACTGTATCCTAACCTCAGCCACAAAATTGACTTAAAATTTTGTCTTTGGAGAGTCTCCTGAAAATATTTACTTTTGACATTTAATGTTACAGAAACAAAACACAAATTCGAACTTAATGAAGTTGTCAATTGCTATTTCCCCGAGTTCAAGGTTTGTAATGTGAGTACACTGAGAATAGTGGAGAGAAATGGGAACCTACAGTAATATTCTCACTTGTATACAGTGGTGTCCCCTGATGTCAAATATGTAGGCCCTAATGTGATTTATGGGAAGTCATGGAACATATCATCTATGCAGTTAAGACTGAGATAAATCAAATCTCATCTACAAGTAGCAATGTTCCAATTCCCAAGGATGAATACACTGTTCTGCTTGCAGCAAGAATTCTTTATTTAGATATTAATATTTTCTCATTGGCTAGAATATCAAACTCAAGTAGAGAAAACTCAACTCTAGGGTTTTTTGAAAATAGCTATCCTATTTACACCAAAGTTATGATACGAGCAAATATTCAAAATCTGTACTGTGAGCCCATGACCCTTAAAAAACATTCTACCATTTTCCTACCACAGTACATAAGTACAATGAAAATTCCAAGATGAAAATTGTGACATCTGTTAGTGATACAAAAGTATTATCAGAATTGTTGCTGTGTGCATGTGTGCCATGTGTATGTATGTGTGCATGTGTATGTATGTGTGTGTGCATGTGTGTCTGTGTGTGTGAGAGAGAAAGAGATGGAGTTATATGTGTAGGTGCTCATGTGTTCATGCCTCATGCTTGTATCAGAAGGTAGCATATATTATGCTTTACCATTCTCCCACTTGTTCCATCAAACATCTTCTCTCACTGAACATGAAGCTAAATCAGTGGCCAACAAGCTCCAAGAATCCTTCAGCCTCTGACATTTGTGAACATGCCCAGGTTTTCATGAAGGTGCTGAGAATCTGAATTCAGTTCCTCCTGGCTCTGTAGTGAGTGCTCTTAGATACTGAGCCATCTCCTCAGACCCTGCAATTTATTTTGCACAAAGTTTGTTCCATGACAAAAGCCTCTATAACTTATCCAAGTCTGCATTCTAAATACATACTGGATGACATTTACAAAATTATCTCAATTCCTGAAACATCTTAGAATATAACGTTTACTTTGGCAAATTTTGAAGGTTTTGACAAATATTCTTAAACTGTACGTAGAAAAATAAAAGTTTCGAAAGACCTAAGTCAATTTTTCTTAAGATAATCAAAGAAGTACGGCTGTTCCTATCAGTCATGAAGACAAAATTATAGTAATAAAAAGTGATGTGTTCAAACACCAGTGGACACATAGACTAGTGGGAGGGGATTTAAAGACTCCTAAAAAGAGGATAAAGATTTAGGAACTTGAAATATTTATAATAGGTATGTTGACATGAAGTTGAGGTGGAAACACAAATCAAAATGGAAAGGACACATTATTAATAGGTGGTACTGGAAAGATGGAACATGTTTCTGTGGGAAAATAACACTAAATTCTGCATCAGAGCTTACATAAAAAATAAAAAAACAAAACAAAAACTACTATAAAATTATAGTTATTCTAATCAGGGACTTATAACCTTATGTTAGATAGATGGTCTTTGTAAACCATAAGGATTTATAAAATGTACAAATATTTTAGATATCAAAATAATGTCTTTCTGTTAGCAATGACATCATAGGAAAACCTATCAAATGACTCATATTTTGTAGGTGCCATTGTCAATGACAAAATATGATTATCAAACATTTCTATTTGAAACAAGTGATGTCATTAAAGCAGAAGACTAGAAAGTCCCAGCATTCTTCCTGTACCCCCTAAAACAACAGAGTGAAGAGATAACTCCATACCAATAAAGGTAAATGCAGTTGTTCTCCAAGTGAAACAGTATCAGAAAATGTGTGATTTATTTTAGCAGACATAACCCAGAAGAAAATAACCAAGAACACTGGCTGAGGCACCTTATTCTTCATTTGACAGTAGCTCAGAGGCAGAAGGAAAATTCTCAAACTGATGACTTCTCCATGATAAAATATGATGTAGGCATAATCATAATTTTTTATTTCAATTTTCAATGACTATACCACTGGGGATCTTTGTACAGGTTGCCAATGCTCAGCCCTTCTGAGATTCCTGTTCAAGTTCATACATGCACTTGCCAGAGCAGTACAGGCAATGGTATGCCCCTGTTCCTTATGGTTAGGGCTTTTAAACAACTTCAAACAACTAAAGAGTTGATTCTTCTTTGACGTACCTTGACCTCAGCAGCTGCTATTTGGCTCATTACAGGAGCCACATTATTATTATCTTTTTTTTTTTTTCTTCTAGGAAAACACAGGGCACAACTTTCTCCTAATCTATATTCCCAAGGCTAAATTTATGGGTAGAATTTACATGCTCAGATTCTGAGAGGTTGTTCCTCTCTTCTAAGATTGGCATTTGTGGGACAGGCCAGCTCTCAGGACCTAATCTGCTATGATGCTTAACTTTCACAGAGACAGGAACTTTCTCTTCTTACAAGACTCAAGAAAATTCTCTGAGGGCTGCACTTCTAGAGGACTCTGGGTTATAAGAACCACCTCAGACCAGTGAATGCATTCTTGTAAGTCACTCAATGGGTCCATATTTCAAGAGTCAGCTGCTACAATGTATCTAAAGCCTGATCTCATTTCTTCAACTGCATAGCCACTAAGAATGCCAGTGTCTTGGTACCTGTTTCCAACTATACTGCTGCCTGAAGATCTTTTCTGGTCAGGCAAGATTCCTCTATTAAGAATATATCTTGAGCAGAAATCAACAGACAACTCTGTAACTAACAATGCCATAGACACACATACTCTTGAATTCTCAGAGAACAGAAGTCAAGTCTTATGGAGATTTTACTTTAGGGATTCCGGGAAAAACCACCATGCCTCACCCAACAAGAACCTTATGTATTTAAAAAGGTAAAGATACATTCACCTAGAAGGAAGCCTGTAATATTTGGTACAAAGGAAATAAATACTAAAAATTAGACATAATAGCAAAGTATATAGAAACAAAAACTTTCATATAAAAGAAATACAAGATTTAATAAATGGATTCAAAATTATTTTTAATTGAACAACTTTATTTTAAAAAACAGAGATAAAGGTAGAGATTTTAAAAGCATTTTTCATAAAAGTATATGAATACATTTTTGTCAGTACTTGATTTTTAAAAGGTTTGATAGTACACATTAAAATCTTACTAGTTACAATGAGCATAAAGTACATGTAAAAACTCACAGACTGTGTGAAATTCAACAAAAATAAGAATATATTTTAATTAAAATAGAACTGTATCACATCCCCCTTTCCTTCCTACAGCCCCTCCTAGTTTCTCTCCTATCCCCTAAAATTAATAGCCTCTTTTTCTATATTATTGTTACATATATACATATGTGTATGTATATGTACCCACAAATACTTAATTACACCCTTAAAAATGTATTCTTATACTTTTATGCAAAAATGCTGAAAATTTGTACATTTCTCTTTGTTTTTTAAAATAAAGTAAAAAAAATTATTAAGTGAAATTAAAATTCTAATCATAAAAAAGTACATGTAAATCAAGATGTAACCTGGAAATACTGAAAGTTTGTTTGGTGTGTAAAGATTAAGCATAATGGTTTTTCTTATTTGTTTTGGCCCATGATTTTCTTGAACTTCATGTAGTCTGCGAGCTGTTTCTGGGGTGTTCAGAGCTTTCTGGTGTTAGCAACAAATAATCATTAACTGAATATTATGTCTGTTCTTTTGTGACTGGGTCACCTCACTCAGGATGATATTCTCTAGATGTATCCATTTTCTTAAGAATTTCAGACAGTCATTTTTTTCTGATATCTGAGTAGTACTCCATTATGTAAATATACCACAATCCATTCATCTATTGAAGGACATCTAGGTTCTTTCTAGCTACTGGCGATTATAAATGGGGCTGCTATGAATATTGTGGTGCATCTATCTTTGTTGTATGTTGGAGCATCTCTGGGGTAAATGCCCAGAAGTGGAATAACTGGGTCTTCAGGTAATAATATGTCCAGTTATATCAGGAAACACCAGACTGATTTCCAGTGTGGTTGTGCCATTTTACAAATGCAATAACCATGGAGAAGTGTTCCACTTTCTCTACATCCTTGCCAGCATCTGCTGTCATCTGAATTTTTGATCTTGGCCAATCTGAATGGCCTGAGGTGGATTCACAGGGTTGTTTTGATTTGCATTTACCTCATGGCTAATGGGGTCAAACACTGCCTTTGATGCTTCTCAGCCATTTGATATTCCTCAATTGAGAACTTTTTGTTTAGCTCTATACCCCATTTTTTAATAGGGTTGTTTGATTCTCTGGTGTCTAGCTTATTGAGTTCTTTGTATACTTTGGATATTAGGCCTCTATCCGATGTGGGGTTGGTAAAGGTCTTTTCCCACTCTGTTGGCTGCTGTTTTGTTTTCCTAACAGTGTCCTCAGCCTTACAGAAACTTTACGATCTCATTAAGTCCCATTTGTCAGTCTTTGACATTAGAGCTCAAGCCATTGGTGATCTCATCAGAAAATGTTCTCCTGTGCCTATGAGTTCTAAGGTTTCCCTACTTTCTCTTCTAATAGTTTCAGTGTACCTGGTTAAATGTGAAGATCTTTGATCCACTTGCACTTGAGCTTTGTACAAGGAGATAAGAAAGGGTCTATTTTCATTCTTCTGCATGCTGAATGCCAGTTGGACCAACACCATTTGTTGAATAGGCTATCATTTTTCTATTGAATATTTACAGCTCCTATGTAAAAATAAGGTGACCATATACATAAGGGCTCATATCTGGATCTTCTGTTCTATTGCATTGATCCACGAGACTATTTCTGTACAAGTACCATGCAGTTTTCAGCACAATTGCCTTGTAATATAGCTTGAGGTCAAGGATAGCGATTCCCGCAGATATTTTCTTGTTGTTGAAGATGGATTTCGCTATTATAGGTCTTTTGTTATTCCAGATAAAATTGCACATTTCTTTTTACAACTCAATGAAAAATTGGGTTGGTATTTTGATGATGACTGCATTGAATCTGTAGATTACTTTTGGTAAGATGGCCATTCTTTACAAGGTTCATCCTTCCAATGACCATGGGAGAGTTTTCCATTTTCTGAGATATTCCTCGATTTCCTTCTTTAGAGGTTTGAAGTTCTTGTCATACAGGTCCTTCACTTGCTTAGTTAGAGTCACAATAAGGTATTTCATAGTTTTTGTGACTATTGTGAAGGGTATCTTTTCCCTAATTTCTTTCTCCACATGTTTGTCATTTGAGTAGAGGAAAGCTACTGATTTGTTTGAGTTGATTTTATATCCAGCCACTTTGCTGAACTTGTTTATAAGCTTTAGGAGTTTTCTGGTGGAATTTGTGGGGTCACTTAAGTAGACTATCCTGTCATCTGCAAAGAGTGATGTTTTACTTCTTCTTTCTAATTTGTATCCCTTTGATTTCCTTTTGCTGTCTAATTGCTCCAGCCAGGACTTCCAGTACTATGTTGAATAGGTAGGGGGAGAGTGGGCAGCCTTGTCTAGTCCATGATTTTAGTGGGATTGCTTCAAGTTTCTCACCATTAAGTTTGATATTGACTGTTGGTTTGTTGTATATTGTTTTTTATTATGTTTATATATGGGCCTTGGATTCCTGTTCTTTCCAAGACTTTTAACATGAAGGGGTGTTGAATTTTGTCAAATGCTTTCTCAGCATCTAGTGAGATGACCATGTATTTTTTTTCTTTTAGTTTGTTTATATGGTGGATTATGTTGATGGATTTCAGTATATTATACCATCCCAGCAATCCAGGGATGAAGCCTACTTGGTCATGGATTACGATCCTTTTGATGTGTTCTTGGATTTGGTTTGCAAGAATTTTGTTGAGTATTTTTGCATTAGTGTTCAAAAGTAAGATTGGTTGCAGTTCTCTTTCCTTGTAGGGTCTTTGTGTGTTTTAAGAATAAGGGTTATTGTTTCCTCGAAAAAGGAGTTAGGTAGTAATCCTTCTGATTCTATGTCGTCGAATAGTTTGAAGAGTATAGGTATTAGGTGGTCAATAAATGTTTGATAGAATTCTGCAATGAATCCTTCTGGAACTTTTGGTTGGGAAGCTTTTGATGACTTCTTCTATTTCTCTAGGTGTTATGGGATTATTTAGATGGTTTACTTGGTCCTGGTTTAACTTTAGTATCTGGTATCTGTCAAGGAATTTATCCATTTCCGCCAGATTTTCCAGCTTTCTTGAGTATAGGCTTTTGGAGTAGGATCTGATAATTTCTTGAATTTCCTCAGTTTCAGTTGTTATGTCTCCACTTTCCTTTCTGATTTTGTTAATTTGGATAGTCTCGCATTGCCTGTTAGTCTGGTTAAGGGTTTATTAATCTTCTTAATTTTCTCAAAGAACCAGCTCTAGGCTTTGTTGATTCTTAGAATGGTTCTTTTTATTTCTATTTGTTCTATAGCTGCCCTAAGTTTGATTATTTCTTGGGGTTAGCTCCTCTTGGGTATATCTGCTTTCTTTTGTTTTAGAGCTTTCAACTGTGCTGTCAAGTTGCTAGTGTATGCTCTCTCCAGTTTTGTTTTTTTTTTTTTGTTTTTTTTGTTTTTTTTGGAAGCACACAGAGCTATGAGTTTCCTCTCAGTACTTCTTTCATTGCATACCATAGGTTTGGGCATGTTGTTTTTTCAATTTCATTGAATTCTAGAAAATTCTTAATTTCTTTCTTTACTTCTTCTTTGACCCTGCTATTATTTAATAGAGCATTGTTTAGTTTCCATATGTATATGGGCTTTTTGTTGTCTTTGTTGTTATTAAAGACCAGTCTTAGACCATGGTGATCTGAGAGGATGCATGGGATTTTTTCGAACTTCTTATATCTATTTAGGTTTGTTTTGTGACAGATTATATGGACAGTTTTGGAGAAGGTGAAGTGAGGTGCTGAGAAGAAAGTGTATTCTTTTTTTTTTTTTTTTTTTTTTTTTTAGAGAAAATGTTCTGTAGCAGGGGGATGGGAGCAGAGTGGGGGAAGAAAATAACATCTCAAATGTAAATACAGAGTATCTAATAAAAAAAATTACCAAAAAAGTGTTCTGTAGCTGTCTTGTAATTCTAATTGTTTCATAATCTCTGCTAATTTAACTGATTTCTTGTTCAGTTTCTGTTTCCATGATCTGTCCATTGATGCAAATAGTGTCTTGAGGTCTCCCACCAATGTTGTGTGGGGTGCAATGTATTTTTGTTATTTAGTAGGGTTTCTTTTATGAATATATGTGCTCTTCTATTTTGAGCATATATGTTAAGGATTGAGAGTTCCTCCTGACAATTTTTTCCTGTAATGAGTAAAAAGTTTCCTTCCTTATCTTTTTTGATAACCTTTGGTTGAAAATCTACTTTATCGATATTAGAATTGCTACTCAGCTTGTTAATTGGGGTCATTTGCTTGGAATATTTTTTTTCCAACTTTTTACTCTGAGATAGTTTCTGTCTTTGTCTCTTAGTTAAGTCCTGTATGCAGCAAAATGCTGGATTATATTTATGTATCCAGTCTGATGATAGCCTATGTCTCTTTATTTGGGGAATTGAGTCCATGTATGTTAACAGATATTAAGGAATAGTGGTTTCTGTTTCCTGATATTTTTGCTTTTAGAGTTATAATTGTACCTGTGTGTCTTTCTTCTTTCGGTATTCTTGTTTACATAATTCCTTATTTTTACCAGGATGCAGTTTCCCTCCTTGAATTGGGTTTTCCACCTATAATTCATTATTGTGCTAAGTTTGTGGTCAGATATTGTGTAAATTCAGTTTTGTCTCTCCATCTATGGAGATTGAGAGTTTTGCTGGGTATAGCAACTTGGGCTGACACTTCTGTTCTCTTAGGGTCTGCATGATAGCTGTCCAAGATCTTCTATCTTTCATAGTCTCTATTGAGAAGTCAGGTATGATTCTGATTGGTCTGCTTTTATATGTAACATGACCCTTTTCCCTTACTGCTTTCAGTATTCTTTCTTTGCTTTGGGCACTTGACATTTTGACTATTATGTGTCGGGAGGCATGTTTCTGGTCCACTCTGTTTGGTGTTCTTTAGGCTTATTTTATGCTCATGGTCATCTCATTCTTAAGGGTGGGGAAGTTTTTTTCTACAATTTTGTTGAAGATATTTATAGTGTCCTTTAGTTAATATTATTCTCCCTCTTTTACTCCTATTCCCCTTTGTTTTGGTCTTTTCATTGTGTCCTGGATCTCCTGGACAGTTTGGGTTAGAAGATTTTTGCTTTTGCATCTTCTTTGACTGTTTTGTCTATGTTTTCAATGTTGTCTTCGGCCCCCAAGATTCTCTCTTTTATCTCTTGTAGTCTGTTGGAAATGCTTACATCTGTGACTCCTAATTTCCTTTTTATGTTTTCTACCTCCAGGGTTGTCTCTTTTATTGTTTTCTTTATTGTTTCCATTTCCATTTTAAATTACTTCTTCAATTCCTTCATCTTTTTGGTTTTGTTTTCCTCTATTTCTTTGATTTCTTTGAGTTTTTTTTTTTTTGTGTGTGTGTGTGTGTGTGTTTCTTCTTTAAAATATAATATTTCTTTAAGCTTTTCCTCCCGGTTTTGTTTAAAGATCTACATTATCATCTTGAGGTATGATTTCAGGTATGAGTCTTCTTTTTCTGGAGTGTTTGACATTCCACTGTTTGCTGTGATAGGAGAGCTAGGTTCTGATATTGCCAAGTTGTCTTGGTTTCCATTGGGTAAGTTCCTTTACTTTCCTTTATCCATCTTGTTGTCTGTGATTGGTCCCCATCTCTTCAGTGTACCTGGCATGTGTCCCTGGATCTCTGCTGTTTTAGTTGGCAAATGGCTTGAGCATTTGGTCTGCATGCAGGGGCTTTCTGGGTGGACCAGAGTATCTAAGGCAGAGTTCCTGCTCACCTGAACCAATTGTGGGGAGGGGGGATGTGATTTCAGTGAGCTAGGCCCAGAACTCTCTGCGCCCAAATACCTGCAGCACAGTCTCACCAGGCCTGAGTCCCTAGATATCCTCTGTTCTCTGTGGCAAATTGCCTGAGCATTTGGTCTACATGCAAGGGCCCTCCACTGGAAACAAAATTCCTAAGGCAGAGTTCCAGCTCCTCTGAACTAATCAGGGTGGCCACACTTTCTGTGTGCTATACCAAGACCTCTCTGTGCCCTAGCTACAGAGCACTCTCACCAGGCCTGTGTCCCTTGATATCCACTCTACCTGGTGGCAAATATGGATTCAAGATTATATACAGACTGAACATCTAACAAGGAGTGAAACAAATCAGCAAATCCAAAGGAAGGCATTGGCAACCATAGTCTAACAATGGGTGGATAAATAAGAAATACTTGAAGTGAAATAAAAATGGATAGATAAATAATAATCCTCTACTTGAAGACTATAGTTATTGAAATGTTAAAGTGCTGTCATCAAGCAACAATGGTAAATATAATCAAGAAAAATTGTAATTGAGAAGATGTATACTTTGGGTTTTTTCAGTCATATAGCAACAAGTATTAGAGGAGGCAAAATTTATAAGTGGACAGAGTTAAGCAAAATAATATGTAAATTATAGAAACAGGTGAGAAGTGATTAACATACTCCTGTTCAACCAACGGGTACAAGAAGTATCCAAAAATTACAAATGTATGTATCTAGGACAAACAAATTTAGAAACATAACTTATTAAATAAAACTTGTTAGATACAACAAAGCATTTCTAAGAGGGGAACTTTAATAACAAATACCTAAATTAAGAAGGCTTACACCTCGGAAAGTAACACCCTATTTTCATAACTTCAGATGTTAAGAAAAAGATGAGGTAACATGCAAGTTATAAAAATGGAGGAAAGCCATGCTTAGGCAACAAACGAGGGAAGTCGAGTTGGAAAGAGCAATAGGAATGGGCAACAAGGAGAGGATTAATTTTGAACAAGTAAACAAAATTTGTAAGCTCTTACATAGAGCAATAATAAAAGAGAAGACTCAAATACATAAAATCAGAAAGGATGCCTTGATCTGGTTCTACAGAAATGCAGAGGCTCATAAGAGACTTCTTAGAGGAATGATGCACTAGAAAATTGGATAACCCAGAAGAAATAGACAAACCAGAAAACAAGACCTGCAAAGACTATACCAGGATTAAACATAAAACTTGACTATTCCAGTAAGTTATAAGACAAAACTGGACTAAAAGCAAATTTTCAATAAGTAAAAGCACAGCAACAAAGAATATTTGAGATTGACTCTAACAAATATTTAAAGAAAAATAAGTAAAAATACTCTCACTTATCATGACAAATGTCCTAGAATTACCACCCCTACCCAAAAATCAATGACAGGCAATGCTTATGCTGAGCAGGGTCTTATGACAAAATCCCACTGTCATATATCTGATGCTTTTAGCAGCATGATCTTTTGTTGGGGAATGGGGAGAGAGTGTCCCACTACATGTTCCTGCATCAAGAATATGATGATTTAGCCTGGCTTGAAAGCTTTCAAAATTTTGATTGAGGCAAGAATACTTTGCGATTTGAAGACACATGACATAGATTTCACAGATTTAGGAGAGCCTATAACACTATAGACAGTCTACATCCCTATCCTAGAATGACTTCCTCTATTAAGGTTTAAGGTTCAAGTCTTAAAAATAACATATACAGAGCTGTAGAGTTCCTATTTCTTTTTTTTTTTTTTATGTTCTTTTTTTTTACAACTGTATTTGAAAAAACAAAGATAAATGTACAGATTTTGAGCATTTTTTTGCATAAAAGTATACAATACATTTTTTTCAGTACTTTTTTTTTTTTTAAGGTTTGACAGTGTGATTAAGATCTTACTAGTTAAATTAGGGAAAAGGTACCCTTCACAATATTCACAAAAACTATGAAATACCTTGGTGTGACTCTAACTAAGCAAGTGAAGGACCTGTATGACAAGAACTTCAAACCTCTAAAGAAAGAAATTGAGAAGGATCTCAGAAAATGGAAAGATCTCCCATGCTCATGGATTGGAAAAATCAACATCTTAAAAATGGCCATCCTACCAAAAGCAATCTACAGATTCAATGCAATCCTCATAAAAATTTCAACCCAGTTCTTCATGGAATTGGAAAGATCAATGTGCAATTTCATATGGAATAACAAAAGACCTAGAATAGCAAAATCCATCTTCAACAACAAAAAAACATATGCTGGAATCACTATCCCTGACCTCAAGCTATATTACAAGGCAATTGTGCAGAAAACTGCATGGTACTGGTACAGAAATAGGCATGTGGATAAATGGAATAGAATAGAAGATCCAGAAATGAGCTTTCATGTATATGGTCACCTGATTTTTGACAAAGGAGCAGTAAACATTTAATGGAAAAAGGACAGCCTATTCAACAAATGGTGCTGGTCCAACTGGCACTCAGCATGCAAAAGAATGAAAATAGAACCTTTCTTATCTCCTTGTACAAAGCTCAAGTGTAAGTCGATCAAAGACCTCCACATTAAACCAGATACACTGAAACTATTAGATGAGAAAGTAGGAAAAACCTTAGAACACATAGGCACCGGAGAAAATTTCCTGAACAAAACACCAATGGCTCAAGCTCTAAGGTCAAAGATTAACAAATGGTACTTAATGAGATTGCAAAGTTTCTGTAAGGCTAAGGACATCGTCAAGAAAACAAAACGGCAACCAACAGAATGGGAAAAGATCTTTACCAACACCACATCAGATAGAGGCCTAATATCCAAGGTGTACAAGGAACTCAAAAAGCTAGACACCAGAGAATCAAATAACCCTATTAAAAAATAGGGTACAGAGCTAAACAAAACCTTTTCAGTTGAGATACACCGAATGGCTGAGAAACATCTGAGGAAGTGCTCTACATCCTTAGCCATCAGGGAAATGCAAATCAAAACAACCCTGAGATTCCACCTCACACCAGTCAGATTGGCCAAGATCCAAAACTCAGATGACAGCAGATGCTGGCGAGGCTGCGGAGAAAGAGGAACACTTCTCCACTGTTGGTGGGGTTGCAAGCTAATACAACCACTCTGGAAATCTGTCTCGCGATACCTCAGAAAATTGGATATAGTACTACCTGAAGACCCAGCTATTCCACTTCTGGGCATATACCCCAGAGACCCTTTAATACACAACAAAGATATATGCACCACAATATTCATAGCGGCTCTATTTATAATAGCCAGAAGCTGGAAGGAACCCAGATGTCCTTCAGAAGATGAATAGATACAAAAATTGTGGTACATATACACAATGGAATACTACTCAGCCACCAGAAACAATGACTTAACCAAATTATTAAGAAAATGGTTGCATTTAGAGAATATCATCATGAGTGAGATAACCCAGTCACAAAAGAACAGACATAATATGCAGTCACTGATAGTGGGATGCTAACCCCAGAGGCTTGCACTCCCCCAGAAACAACTCACAGACTGTATGAAGTCCAAGAATAAAGAAAACAAAACAAAACAAAAAAAATATTTACAAAACAAGAAAACTTTAACTATTTCCATGTTACATTTTGTTTTACATGTACTTTAGCTCATTGTAACTATTATGTTTTCAAGGATTAAAATCAAACCTTGAAAAAAATCAAGTACTGACTAAAAAAATATATTCATATAGTTTTATGTAAAAATTATGTTAAAATCTGAAAAAAAGTACTGACAAAAATGTATAATTTTAAGCAAAAAATGTTTAAAATCTGTACATTTATCTTTGTTTTGTAAAATAAAGTTGTTTAAAAAAAATAAGCTCACAAACACTTAAAATTCTATGTGTATAGAAGTTATAAAGATGTAGAATTTGGAATGATTAATTCTGTTGTGTAGTGTTTATTTTATTTTAAAATGTTCATTAAATTGATTTTTTTTAAAGTTAGTAAAGTAAACATGATATAAAATACTTTTCAGAATCTATTATAATTCTGGATAAATAATCAGTTATTTATATAAATTAATATTCAAATATACGTACCCTCAATTTTTTGACAAATATTTTAAGTTCCTGACAGCTATGAATTATTTTTGTCAAATAAAAACTGAAACACACACACAAAAAAAGATCTTACTAGTTACAATGAGCATAAAGTACATGTAAAACAAAATGTAATCTGGAAATAGTCAAAGTTTTCTTGGTGTGTAAAGATTTTTTTTTTTTTTTTACAATGAGCAAACAGTACATGTAATACAGGGTGTAATCTGGAATTTGTCAATGTGTTTTTGGTGGGTAAGGATTGAGCAAAACTTTTTTTTGTTGTTGTTTTGTTTTGTTTTCTTTTTTTCTTGGACTTCACATAGCCTGTGAGTTATTTCTGGGGCAGTGCAAGCCTCTGGGGTTAGCATCCCACTATCAGTGACTGCATATTATGTCTGTTCTTTTGTGACTGGGTTATTTACTCAGAATGATATTCTCTAGATGCAGCCATTTTCTTAATAATTTGGTTAGTCATTGTTTCTGGTGACTGAGTAGTATTCCATTGTGTAGATGTACCACAATTTTTGTATCCATTCATCTACTGAAGGGCATCTGGGTTCTTTCCAGCTTCTGGCTATTATAAATAGAGCTGGTATGAACATTGTGGTGCATGCATCTTTTTTGTGTATTAAAGTGTCTCTGGGGTATATGCCCAGAAGAGTTCCTATTTCTTTTCCTTAAAGAGTTAAGTTTTAGTTTGTCAAAAATATCCTAAAATTAAAGAGTAAAATATTCTTTCTGAACTCAGATTTTCAGGCCAATAGTATTTAAAAACCAAAATTAAACAAAAGTATTTTAAGCAAGAACTAAAAACCTAGTCTGAATTTTTGAGAATTGTAAAAATTCTTATAATATTAGCCTCACTTTATTAGCATTATAAACAATGATTTTTTGACTGTGTCCTTGGAATGCAATTCATACTTGGACTTATACTGATCAATGGCAAAACAAACAAACAAACAAAACACATCGATAGGATGAAAGCAAAATGATTATGATTATTTCAAAAGAAATAAGAAACCCACTTGAGAAAATGTAAATATTTTATGATAAATTGCTGAATATTTTAGATATAGTAAAAAAATGCACTATTATTCTGAAGGCTATTTAGAAAAAATTCATAGTTAATGTGAAATACTTTGGGGTCAAACATGAAAGCCTTTCTAAAATCAGAATAATGTGAACATTCTGAATAATTTCATTCTGTTTGATACTAGATGATATATAATCAGACCTTTTAGGTAAGAAAAGGGGACAAATGACACTCAAGTCATGAATACAAGCACTCCATTGTCTTTTATATATCCTGTGGTCTTATCTGTAAAAAGTCATACAATACACTAAAAACAATATAATTTTATTAAAGTTACAAAATAGAAAATAACAAACACTTACCTTGTATAGAAACATTAAAATTATGTCCTTCAGAAAAAAAAATGATCAAATAAGATTCACAACATCTTAAAATGGATAAAATACTTTAGACCATATTATACATAGGAAAAGAAGGGCCTTTACAGTGAATTAATAAAACACTGATAAATTTATAGTGCCACAAAGGATATGACATATCCTATGTTCACAGATTAAAAGATTCAACTCTGTTATAAATTCCCAGACTGTACCTTGCAATCTATATATTCATAGAGACACAGTGATCAAAACAATGTTTTATATGAATAGAAAAATAATCCTAAATTTTCTTGGTCTGTCATTGATACTTCCAGTTTCCTCAATTCTTCTGTTCTCTCTTCTACAAGACAAGCTGAGCTCTGCCCAATATTTAGCCGTGAGTCTGCATCTGTTTCCAACAGCTGGTGGAAGATCATGCTGAGAGTACAGTTATGTTAGGTCTCTGCCTGAAAACCTAACAGAGTATCATGAATAGTATCAGGGGTTAGTTCTCTCCCATGTGATGGCTCTCAAGCTGGTCATTCTCTCAAATTCTGTTGCATCCTTATTCCAGTAATTCTTGTATGCAGGACAATTTTGGGTTGAAAGTTTTGTGGTTGGCTTGGTGTCTCCCTCTACTGGAGTCTCTACTCCCATCTGGCTCCCAGAGGTACAAAATTCAGCCTCAATACACTTTTCAGATAGGGTCAGGTCCATAGACTTCAGAGAACTTAGAACTTGGACTTCCCAGTTCTCCAGCTTGTTTCAGAGATGCCCCTCCATTGATTTTCCTTTTCTTTCCCAGACCTCTTTTGCCATTTCCCCACACTTGATCCTCATTTCCTCTCCCCTCCTTACTAAATTTCCTGCCCAATTCCCTACTTCTATTCACCTTCAATTTCCGTGTTATTCCTACAGAGTAAACACTGGGTTCAAGGGTTCACAAAGACTCAACAATCAACCAAAGTGCATTCAAGGGGCTGGAGCTAAGCCCTCGACATATATGTAGCAGATAGGCACCATGCAGGCATCTTAACAACTGGAGCACAGGCGGGCTGATTCTGTCTCTGTTGCCTGCCTTTGGATTCCTTTCCCCTAGATGGGCTACCTTGTTTGGCTTCACCTGGAAGGAACTTACTCACTGTTGCTTTAACTAAGAGTGTTTGGGTTGCCATCTCAGAGAATGCAAGGAAGTGGGAGAATGGGGGGAGGAATTGTGAGGGAAAGACTGGGAGTAAAGGAAGTGGAGCTGAAATCAGGCTATAAAGTGGAAAATAAAATAAATAAATAAATAAAGCAGGAAAAGTAAAAGTACCTTAAAATTCCATGAAACTACAGACTGCAAATATAGCAGAGCTATTTTTTTATTTTTTTTTCTCATTTTATTGGGTATTCTATGTATTTACCTTTCAAATGCTTACCCCCTCTCCCATCTATAGTTCCCCCTCCCCTTACTTTCACAAAGATGCTTCCACTCCCAACAAATCCTTATCACATCATCCATCATCACCTTGGTATTCCCCTACACTGAGGAAATGAGTCTTTATTAGATGAAAGGCCCCTCCTTCCATCCTCTGCTGCATATGCAGCAGGAGCCATGGGTATCTCCATGTATATTCTTTGGTTGGTGTTTAAGTCTTAGGGATCTCTGGGGCATTTGGTTGGTTTATATTGCTGTTCTTGCCATGGGGCTGCAAAACATTCAGCTCCTTCAGTCCTCTCTCTAGCTGCTTCAGTGGGGTCCCAGTCCTCAGACAGATAGTTAGCTGCAAGCATCCTCCTGTGTATCAGTATGACTCTGGCAGAGCTTCTCAGGAGACATCCATATGAGGCTCCTGTCAGTAAGCACTGTTTGGCATCAGCAATAGTGACTGGGTTTGGTGGCTGCATATACTGGATCCCTAGCTGATGCAGTCTCTGGATGATTATTTTTTCTTCAATTCCTGATCCACTATTTGTTCCTGTATTTCCTCCCATGAGTATTTTGTTTTCCCTTCTAAGAACTACTGAAGCATCCACATTTTATTCTTCATTTATTTTAGCTTCATAAAATCTGTGAATTGTTTCTTGGGTATTCTGAGCTTTTGGGCTAGTATGGTGAATAATTATTTAATGTTTTAATGTGTTGTTGGTTTGCGAAAATACTATTGAGTATATACATCAGTTTACCATATCTGAAATTACATTATTCAGTTTTCATAATGAAAACAATTTCATACTGGAATATAAATAAACAGTCCAAAGGCAGCAGAAGAAACTAAAAATATATGGACATATTTAAGGCCATTTAAACTTAATGTATGTGCCAAAGATTAACAATATGGAAAATTTAGTCTTTTCTAGTAATTGTGGTGTAAACTATCAAAATGTGGCAGAACATAATCAGATATTACACCTTGACAAACTTAAATTATAATACAAAATTAAAGAATAAAATGTAGCCTCTAAATCCAGAACATTTTTGGAAGAAATCACGCATTAAATAATCTTTGATCTTACCTCTTCCTCTGTTCCTCCAAACTACTTCCCTAGTTTCATCACCAGGTAACAGACCTCAAGAGTAGCCTCTACTTTATCTCTTCCCCAATGTTTAATGCACCATATTGATCTTCTCCAAACTTCCTTACACCAATGTATGGTTTTATCCCAGCCTCCCACTCCAGCAGACATTTTCTGGGAAACACAGACTAGTCAAGGAAGTAAATACATTAACTTCAGATTTTCAACCCCCACTCCTCTCTTGAAACACTAATCCCTTAATGTAATTGCACATTCTGTTTTAGATCGCCTGTTGCATCCTTCTATTTCTCTTACCCTCATTTTCAGTGGACCACACAGATTTTTATACTCAACCTCCCATCCAAGACATATTTATTACTTAATATCAGATGTCAATTCTAGCACACATTACCTTGTTACCCACAATCCACTCAGGCAAAGGAAGCTAGTACCCTGCCTAATTGTGGGTATTAATTTTGTCCTCTTTTCCTCCAAATCCAATTCAGCAGCCTTACCCCTGTCTCAGTGGCATTATACTTTGTGACCTCACTGTTTTCTTTGCCGCCCCATCTCCAACAGATTATATAGATATCCTCCAGCAATCTTTCTTTACATTCATACAGTCACCTCAGTCCCCAACCTCCAGGATCTTCTGTAATCCCACCTTCCATCATGACAGAGAAGCAAATAAGTCAGCAAAGCAAGTACTCAAGATTTGGATCTTTATTGTACATTCTTTTTCCCTACACTAAATTCTCAAGTGTCACCCTAAAAAGAATAGGCCAGAAAAATAATCCTTCGGCACGTGATAATGAAAAAAATTAAATGTAGAGAACAAAGCAAATTATTAAAGGCTACAATTGAGAAAGACCAAGTAAAAATTAAAGGTAGACTCATTAAAATAACACCTGACTTCTTTAAAAAAAATCCTCTTAAAGTCAGAAAGCCTAAGCAGATGTTCTTCAAACTCTGAGACAACAAATACCAGCGGAAATTACCAGATTCTTAACAACTTTCAATTACAAATAATGAAAAAATATCAAATTCCATGATAAAAATCATTTTTAAGGAATATCGGGTACCCCAATTCTAGCCCTACAGAAGGTGTGAAGATCAAAACTCAAAGAGTTTCACTATACCCAAGAAAACACAGGGCATAAAAATCAAAAGAGGGCAAACACACACATGCCAGCACAAGTACCGCCACCACCAGCAACAAGATAACAGGAATTCATAAATACTGCTGACGGATACTTATTAATATCAGTATCGGTTTAAATATTAAAAGAGAACGATGAACAAAATATATGTGAAAACATGATTGATTCTCCTGCACATGACCCTACAATAAAATGGTAAAAAATATTTCAAGAAATAGGACGTGAGAGTCAAGTTTATATAGCTATTTTAATTTCTGCCAAAATAATCTTTAAGCAAAAACTAATCAGAAGATATAGAGACAAATGCTGAATATTTATCAAAGAAAAATTTAGCAAGAAGATGTTATACTGTTTTACATCTATGTATCAATAAAAGGGCACCTGGATTCTTAAAACACACACATATACACACAAACCATACAAAAAATGCTTTCATAGTATAAGTCACAATTTACTATCAGATATTGGTAGTAAAAGACATTAATACTCAATTGTAAGCACCAGAAAAAAAGCAAAAAAATAAAAAAAAATAAAAGGAAAAAATATTGAAGTTACTGATATTATAAACCAGAGTGAATAGATATTTATACATTTCACCCAAACACAAAGTAATATACCTTATTCTCAGCATCTCATGATATTCACCAAAATTAACCACATGCTCAGATGCAAAGCAATTGTCAACAATAAATCATCGAAATAAGATTATCCTGGTTGTCTGACCATGGAAGATTAAAATGGTCATCAGCAAAAACATAAACAAAAGAAACATTATAAACCCATGAAAACAGAACAACTCAATAACAAATAAAAAATGGGTTGATACAAAATTTAATACAAAAATTAAGAAAGAACTTAAAAAGAAAATAAAGACAGCTCATGCTAGAACCTTAAAAGCATACCTTTAACCTTTAGATAAAAAATAAAAAATCACAACCAAAAGCAAGAGATAGCAATAAATAATCAAACTCAAAAGGATAAGTTAGAAAATATTAACAAAAACAAATACAATGAATAGATGAAACAAAGAGTTTCTTCTTTGAGAAAAATCAAGATTTAAACAACGCTCACCCAATTTAACTAAAAGAAAGAGAATAACCAAATTAAGAAAACCAGAAATGAAAATGGAATCATAGCAGCATAAAAGAAAATTTAGAAGTTCATATTGATTCATTGTACCCTTATTCCATCACATTGAAAAATTTAAAAAGAAACAAATAGTATTCTGTGCAATGCTTCCAACTTAGTAAAGTAAATTTAGTTCAAATGAACAATTTACATAAACATATCAAATGTAGTGAAACATAAGCAGTAAGTAAAGTTTGTTCAGAAACAAAAGTGAGAGAAAGATGTAAACAAAAACAGGGAGAAAGAGAGGGTAGAGAGGGAGGGAGAGGGTAGCACAGAATTCTTCCAGATAATCCTAGAAGAATTAATGTCAGTGCACCTTAAATTAGCCCACAAAGTGAGCACAGAAGGTAAATTTCTCAAACCTTTTTTACGGGACCAAAATTATAGTGATAGTCAAACAACATAAAGATGCAACAAACCAAAAGAATTACAGGCCAATTTCTCCTCTGAATACAGAGGCAAAAACTCTGAAAAAACGCTTGTAAATGAGGTGAAGAGCAAATCAACAAGGTCCTCCAGTGTAATCAAGAAGGCTTCACCCGTGAGATCCAGTTTCAATATTCATAAATCAATAAATAAAGTCTACCCTCTAAACAAACTGGAAGATAAAAAAAATACATAATCATCTCATTAGATATATAGGAAACTGAAAAGCAATCTATGGAGTATGAGGAAAATCAGTAAACATATCTCCAAATGTGATCTAATATTCAAAAGTACATAAGGACATTGTACAATAGCATCAAAAAGACAAACATGTTGCTTGAGTTACATAAAAACATGTATGATTATTTTACCATACTTTCTTTATTTTTTGAGAAGTTCATATCTGAGTAGAGTATTTAACATGCCCCTCTTCGGCAACCTCGACTCCAATTCTTCAAGTGCTCCTCTTACTAATTCTCAAATTCATGATTCATTTATAATAGCTCTTGTTGATATTGTTGTTGTTACCATTGTTGACAATGGCACTGTCTGTGTGTTTGTGTGTGTGTGTGTGTGTGTGTGTGTGTGTGTGTGCAGGGCAGAAAGATCACTGAGATGAACAGTACATTCCCTGGAAGTGGAGGTCAAGAAGTTTGTGAGCCACCAGGTGTGTACCTGGAACTTAATCTTGGTCCTCTTTAAGAAAAGCAACTGTTCTTACATGTTGAACCATCTCTCCAGAAATATTTCTGACAGGAGGCCTAGAAACAGTACCATACACAGTTGTATCACCATGTATCAAGAAATGTACCCTAAAGTTAGAATAGATATAAAAATCAGATAAAAATCAATGGGTTTAGAATATACTCAGAGAATTCCATAACTCCCCTTTTTTATCCAGGATAGATTTTCTCTTTCTGAAATGTGCTTTGTCTGAAATTCATAAATGTCCTCCATCTTTCATTTAATTATAGTCTATTTTCTCTAACCTTTCTCTCTTTATATGGGTTTTGTATTTTCACTGTAGATTTTGTAGACACTATATAATTTTCTCACTTTTTTAAATCAACTCGTACCAGGTAATTAATCGATCTATTCTAATGAAAAGTGAATATTGATTTATGCCATATAGGTAACAGTTTCTACATGGTATTTGCTCTGTGTCTTCATTCTTTTTGTTTGGAGTTTTTGTTGTTTGTTTTGTTTTATTTTGGGTATTTTGTTTTGTTTTTGCTATTTTTTTATTGGATTTATACAGAAATGTACCTTTCTCACTGGTTTGAAGACTTGAAAGTTCAAGTTCATAGTGCCCGTACTGTGGTGCTTCGTAAACAATTCAATCTCTGCTTTCAAGTTGGAACGTGAGCTGTTTTGACTTCTGAAAGAAAATGACATTGTTCCCAACAGAGCAAATGAGAAGGAACAGCATCCCACAGACAGGTTTCTTAGTAGTGATTCTATTTGTTTATGGGAATGGAGGTTGGGAATCTAATGCCTCCCAAAAAGCCAAGCTTCTCAGAACTGTGGCCCTGAGAATTACATTTTGAAGGCCATATTGATATCATATCAAGTCCCTTCTGCAATTATGTGACTTGATTTTCTATTAGAATTCAGGGCATGGTAATTATTTTAAATTCCTTGTTCTGGTAATTCCAAAATGGATGTCATATTTGAATTTCATTCTATTGTTTGCTTTATCTCTCTATGTGTGTTTTCTTGATTTTGAACATGCTAGAGAATTCTGTTGAAAGTTCAGTATGGTAAGTTGGCTAATAAAGGCTGAAGGAAATCATAGTTAATATGAGTTTTAATGCTAATCTGGCTGAGGTGGATTGGGTTTAATGATTGTCTTTTGTGACAGATATTTTGCATTCCTATTATTTTATGATCTCTTCTGTGGGCTCTGGGTTTCTCTGACAAGTTCTCTGACAAGTCTGTACCTTGATACTGGTTCACATTACTGCATGGAGTCCTGTTGAAATGGTGGGAAACATTTATGTTAAGATAAAACTGACATTAGTGGGTGTTTATTTCTGGATAATGGTTTTCAAATAGCTTAGAGCTAAGTACTATCTTTTTGGTGACTTTTCAGGCTTAGGAGTTGGTGAAATAGTTGATAAATATTTTTCTTTCCATTGGAAGAGGGTCTGGATAAGACTTTTCCTTGGTAGAGTGAATTTACATACTAAGAATAATCTCACTGTTGTCTTTCTCAAAGTAGTACAGGATCTTTTGCTTATCCCTCTATGACTACCTGCAAGGGTGCCAGGAATGGGACAAGGAAAAAAAATCAACAAACCTATAACCTAACAAATGTATCTACTCAGCTATAAGAAACAATGACTTCATGAAATTCCTAGGCAAATGAATGGAACAAGAAACTATCATCTTGAGTGAGGAGACCCAATCACAAAAAAAAAAAAAAAAAAAAAAAAAAAAAAAGACACATGGTCATGGTATGCACTCACTGTTATGCAGCTACTAGCCCCAGAATGCCCAGAATACCCATGAAACAATTCACAGACCTTATGAAGCTCAAAAAGAAGGAAGGCCAAAATGGGGATTCCTCAGTCCTTCCCAGAAAGCAGAACAAAACACTCACAGGAGGAAATACAAAGTCAAATAGAGGAGCAATGATTGAAAAAAAGATCATTCAGAGGCTGCCTCACCTGGTGAATCCACCCCATAAGCAGCCTCCAAACCCAAGCACTATTGCAGATGCCAAGAAGTGCTTACTGGCAGGAACCAGATAGAGATGCCTTCTCAGGAGTTCAGCTAGAGTCACACAGATACAGCTGAGCATGTTTGCAGCTAACCATCAGAATGAAGACAGGGACCCCGATGAAGGTGCTAAAGAAAGGACAGAAGGAAGGAGTTGCAACCTCATGGGAAGAACATTATCAACCAATTAAAATTCCCATGGACTAAAACACCAACCATTGAGCATACATTGAGGAACGTATGGCTTCAGTTGCATATGTAGCTGAAGATATCAGTGTATGACATCTTTGACAGCCTTTGGTCCAGTGAGGCCATGTTTTTCCAATGTAGGGGAATGCCAAGGCACTGGGGTGAAGAGGGTGATTAGGAGGGAGTGCACCTTCTTGAAGACAAGTGGAGGGGGAGGAGGGATGGGAGCATGGTGGAGGAAGGGGATAACCTTTCAGATGTAAATACAGAGAGTATCTAATAATAAATGGAAAAAAAATATCACCCTAGTTCAATCAGTTTTTAGCTTCTAAAGGGAAAAAAAGTTAATTTCATGTTTACTATTCTGCTAGCTTTTACCCTAATGTGAAACATCATTCTGTGTTCACTTGTGTTTTCATATTGAGAGAATTTTTAGAGGGAATCATGGCAGAAGGGGCAAAGTATCTGTTGTGCAAATGCAAGGACTGGGATCCTACTTAAGCTGAAAGGTCTACTCTATTGTCTGTTAACCCTATGACTCTAGCAACATAGGGAATGAAGACAAAGGAATCCTGGGAAATTTGTAAGCCAGTTAACTTGATGGACCCATTAGCCAACCATAGAAGGCCCTGTAAAAAAATGTGAATGTGAAGACCAACACCCAAATTATTCTCAAATCTCTATACTTTAGCACAGAATGACATACATAGCTGGTGCTTATACAAACATGCATATATGTGCATATACATACATACACAAACACAAAGGTTTTTCTGTTTATTTGTTTTTTTTTTTTTTTTTTAAGACATGGTCCATCATCTATGTAGCCTCAAATTTCTAATGAAGAACAAAAGTTTTCTTTTTTCTTCAATTGCTAAACTTCTTCATGTTTTAAGGTTAGGTATCATAAATTCACACTTTATATATCAGAGCTAAAATATATTACTTCACATTTACCACCTCAAAAATATGTAACAATTGCAGTATACAGGTACTATTGGTTAGGTGTATATCACACATGAGGATCTGATCGAGGAAAGGAACCTAAGGAAAAAGATACAGAAAAAGTGTTTTGTTTTATGGAAGGAATTGACGCAGACTGATGACACCAATCTTCTATGAGCCATGGAATGTGATCAGTTCAGTATTTGTACCTAATGACCCACATAAGCAAATATAGAATTGGTTAGCAGAAATATGAGCCACAAGCATATATTTCAAAAAAATAATCATCACCTCATTTTGAATTTGGTATCCTGGTCTGTGACATTCTACCCTTTATAACTGACTTCATTTTTAATGTCTCACCATCCTCCTATTCCCTCCTATATTCTAAACGTTTGCCTCTGTCTATCTCTCACAAAACTTTGAGTGTCCCTCTATCTTTCTCTTGTCACTACATGTAACAGCTGCCCATGTTTTATTTCCTGGGGAAGCTCAGCCACTTGGGTACTTAACAGCAGCAGCTGGCAAACCATCTGGTTAGGAAGCCAATGATGCTTTGCCTGACGAAGGGGTGCTCAGGGCGGAAGAAGGAAAAATTGCATGCATCAAAACTTTAGAAGAAGATCAGTAGGAGGAGCAGCAATAGGAGAGAAGCATGACCAGAGAGTTCACTGTTTTGCTCTCCTAGTCTGGTTTAGGGAGCAGGCAGAATATGTATGAGCGCAGAGGGTATCCCAAGACAAATGCCCTATCTGAGTATGATACCATCCAACACATGGGTAACATGCTCCCCAAAGTCTGATTCTTCCTCATAGAACAGATATTAACTGTGAGGTCTCTGGCTTCTCAGTGGTGAGCTTTCATGACTTCCCTCAATATGCATACTAGGATTGTGGGTAATCTGGCCTTATGCAGTCTTGTGATAGTAGCCCCAGCTACAATGAGCATAGCACAACGGTCATGTCTATATGTGTGACCCCATGCCTATGAACACAGAGTTACCCAGATAGCACTAATTGGACTTATGGTGTTTATAAAAAGAGGACTCACTCTATTTTTTTTCTGGAATTCTGCCTCTCCTAGCCTGTCTGACCACTCTTCTGAATTCTGCCTCTCCTAATCTGTCTGACCACTCTTCTGAGATGTTTCCTGAGCCATAGATTCAAACTGTCATGAAAATGTGTTTATTGTGCATGAGCAACAGTCATGGCACTTCTCACAGGGAGAATGACCATGACTCCCAGAGGTGAGCTGAAAGCAGGCAAACTTAACAGGTTTTGAAGCAGCCCCTGAAAAAGCATCCTTGGAGAAAGCCTTAGTCTGGGAATTGGCAGACTTGCTTTTGAGGCTGGAAACCTCAGCTAACCTTGGAATAACCTTGGACAAGTTGTGAAATCGTTGCTGACCTTGGTTTCCTCCTGTTGGATCAGAAGAGATATGCTTTAGCCTCATATACTGAATAAAAAAGTCTGCTGAGCAATTATTATTTTACTGAAACACAGTATTGATCTGTGACATGATGTAACACGGATGAAAATTAGGTGATGTTAGACTGCTGAAGGAGGAGGTGTCTGTTCTCTTTTGTTCTGAAGCAGTTAGGCTGTCTGAGATACAAAAGCTTATTCTGAATCATACCTTTGGAGGGCATATTCAGGGCAGAATAACTGGCAAGTAAAGAGAAAACTCAAAATCAGGGAAAATTGCAAGCAGGAATAAAGGAAATATTAGATTTACTTTGTTGCAACATAAATGGTGAAATGCTATGGCTGGATAGTTGTATCTGCTGTGCTAAACTCACAGTGGCTACAACTATTGTCACAAGAACTGTGTAAGACCAGATTAGCCTAAATCCTAGTATGAATGGAAAAGGAACTTAGAAAGGATCTTCTCTGAGAAGCTAGAGACCTCACATTTGAAATCTATTGTATGAAAGAAACAGTTTGTTGTTGCAATATATGGTCCCACAGTTATGAATGCACTATTAACACTAATTAGATTTTTGTTTTTGATTGTTTTTTTTAAGTCACTCATTCATTGCAAATTTTCTGGAATTCTAGTTCTTTTACACTTGCAGGTACCTCTTCTGAGATGTTCCCTGAGCCACAGATTTCAAGTTGTGATATAAATGTGTCAACTGTGTTGTTGCTCCGCAAATCTGTTGATTTTGGCCTTGTGATCAGTTGTGGTTTTCTATGATGGTGTATATTTGATGAGATAATGTAGCTATTTGTTAAGGAGTAGTACCTACACCTATCTGTGGATATAATAATAAGGATTAAAATGTAAAAAAAAATATGTTGGTCTAGCAGAGTAGTAGTAATAGATCCTTTTCTAAGGAGCGTGACCTCACTGCTTAACATAAGCTCTCTAGGTTTCTGGTAGAGTAAATGTATGATTTTTCTCTTACTGAGCTAGCCTTTGGTACACAACAGTTGTTTTCCTATGCATGAGTACCGGTTATTATACCACTATGAATACCTTATTATAGTCATTTTTGGCATTGCTCATATGTGGTTCAACTGGGTAGCACTCTTAATTGCTTTCCTACTTTGGTATCTTCAATATTATTTTCAGAGATGATGAAGGCTATACCAATGGGAATGGGGCTCTTCGATCAGGTCCAGCTTGAATCATGAATTTGCTAAGTGTGTGGTGCGTTCATCAATGGAGACCATCCTCAACATGTAAAAGGCAATGAGGGGCTACACCGAAGGTCTATAATGATTCATGAGGAGTTATCAGGACTAATCATCCTAACTAATTTCTCAAAGTAGGTTTCTTGAAAAGTGGGATTTTGATACTACATGTTTCTTGTAGGAAGTGCCATCAGTTTAACTGTCTTATCTGTCTTTAATATATATATATATATATATATATAATATATTATACATGCATGTTGTATACAATTTGGTTAATTATTATTCCTTGAGGCTTTATTACAGACCTTGCTCTTGTTTGCCTGTCATGCCTCCTTTGTCATTTGGATTGACCTCCATCCCTTCTCCTCAATTCCCTTTACTTCCCTTCTCCTCACTTGGACCCCTCTCCCAGTTTTTCTCTTTATCATTTATTCATTTCTCCCCAGCTACTTTCCTTTTCTAGTGTACACTATCCCCTTTACACTTCTTTTTTCTTCAACTTTATTAAAAAAACAGAGATACATGTACTGATTTTTAAAAGCATTTTTGGATAAAAGTATATGAATAAACTTTGTCAGTACTTATTTTTTTAAGGTTTGATAGTATGCATTGA
Organism: Micromys minutus; assembly: GCF_963924665.1. NCBI lineage: Eukaryota > Metazoa > Chordata > Mammalia > Rodentia > Muridae > Micromys > Micromys minutus. Next base: position 11,374,847 of record NC_137963.1, on the reverse strand, counting down.
AATGTTTCTAGTTACAATGGGCCCTTTAAGCTTTTAATATCATCAGTTCTCTTAGGAGTTACTAGAAGGAGAAATATGGAAAGCAAAGAGCTACCATTCTATTAAAAGTAAAAATAAAATTTTAAAAATCTCATAACTTTGTTTAAGTGAAGGAATTCTGGTATCCAAGAAGGCAGATTTATATAATTTTGCAATAAGTCCAATAAAACAGATGGGAGGAAATTTGTCACAGTTTAAATACCAGTGTCCCCTCACTTATAGCTTCTATAAGTAAAGCAATCTTCAATATTCTATAGTGTTCTTAGGACTCCCACATATATGCACAAGATAAAATACATACATACATACATACATACATACATACTTACATACATACATACATACATAAATAAATACATACATACATACATACATACATATATACATACATACATACATACATACATATATACATACATACATACATAAACCCACAACCGAATTTAACTGGCATGACTATGAGGTACCATGACTATTACTTCAAAACTTTTCTATTCAAGGTAAGCAATCTTTCACTAAGCTACACCCCACGTGCTACTTATAGCCGTGTTACTAAGGAACAAAGGAAGTTTAATGTTGATTGGATGGGCTGCCTCACTACAACCACACTCCATGTATACTGGAGGATCTGAAACAAGAAGAAAACATGCATTTTCATGGAAAAGCTTTATGTTCATTCATGCAAATATATGGTGGTTCAGTGCAATTTCTACCTCAAAATCTTAAAGAATTTTTGATTGTGAGCTGCACAAGTGTGTCACCATGGTGTAAGAATGAGCATACTGGATTTCAACTGTTGTCTTTAGACTTTAACCATTGTACTCCTAAGACTACAGATATCATATGGTTATTAATTGAACTTGTTTTCCATATTGTTCCATTAACGAGTACTTTATACATTTTAACTATAATAATAAGTTCCAAGGAAGCAAATTTTAAGTCTGTCCAATGACACCAGCATCTGGGACAGCCAGAGATTAGTTTCCTTTAAATTCACCAGATTAAAAAGCAGCATAAAGGACATAGAATTCAGGATGACCTGATTCAGAGGTAATTCTTGCCATTATATGCTTTTCTTATTTTTTCTATTGTCAAATTTTCCAATCTTCATGAGAAATTTCATATTTATATTGAAGTAAACCTCATGGAATAGGAATTGTGTAAATAATCCTTGATTCATCTTCATAGCAATGCATGTACATGCTTGTGCACACACACAGACACACACACACACACATACACACACACACACAGAGGGAGAGAGAGAGAGAGAGAGAGAGGACCTCATGGAGCAATCAGCATTGTAGCTTCTTGCACATTGAGCAATCCTCCCACTTTATAAACAGCAAACTGAGGTATGAAATAAATCAGAGTGTTTCAGTTTATTATTTATATATTTAGCTGTCGGTGCAAAAAATATAAATATGGATAACCACAAAAATTTTAGAAAATACAAATTCAAATCTACTTTTACATACTTAGTCAGTTTCTCTCTTTTTTATTTTTCAAACTCACATTCTGATTAATTTTCAATGCCAATTAGGTTATGTAGTTCTATTTATAATAGTGTAATAATTGTCAACTTGAGAGGATCTTGACTAAGATAGGAGACATGTCTCTGGTCATATCTGTACGGTGTTATGTAGTTTATGTTACTTGAAGTAGATTCTGCTCTCATACAACACTTCATTACTATAGTTTTCCCTACCTCCGGTTCTCCCAGCTCTTGTTCTCATCCCTCTCATCTTCTCTGGATCCAAACCATTTTTTATATTTTTCAAAGCAGTAGGCTTCCAAGAGACGATAATCAAATACAACAAGACAAAATACAATACAAACACATGTAACCACTCAAACCAAGGCTGAACAAGATCAACCACTAGTAGGAAAAGAATCCCAATAGCAGGTGAAAGAGTCAAAGTCACGTCATCCTCCCAGTGAAGCATTCCACAAAAATAATAAGCTAACAACCAAAACACATATGTGGAGGACCTGGGTGCAGACTCCTGAAGGCCATTTGCTTGACAAATTGGGATTTATGGGCTCATAAGTACCCTGCTTTGTTGATTCAGTGGACTGTGATCTTCATCCCCTCTAATTCCTACAATCTTTCTTCCTTCCTCTCCTTATGATTTCCTTAGTTTGAGGGGAAGAACATGATAGAGACCACCAGTTTAGATGGTGGTAATGTCTGACTGTTGGCTTCTGCATCCATACTCATTTCCTGCTGGTAGAAACAACACTGAGAGTGACTGGAATAGTCACTGATCTGTAAGTATATCAGAGTATCATGAGCAAACATTTCATTTATGACATTTTTGATATGTTGTGTTTGCTTCTATCTTAGGTTTCTCTGCTATCTAATCCTCAGTTTCTTAACATCAAAGTGGTGTCAGGCATGGACTCCCTTACAACAGAGTGGATCTCAAGTCAAAACCAGATACTTGTTGACTGCTCTCACAAGTTCTTTGACAACTTTGCCCTGACCTAGCTTGCAGGCAAGAAAGATTATAGGTCAAAGTTTTGTGGTTCAGTTGATGTGTTTTCTTTGCCATTGCCTACCTAGTACTTTCATGTACCAAAGAGGCAATAATGTAGGGGTGAATGCTTAGGGAAGACACCAGGTTGACCATTCCATGTTTCATAAATTGTACTGATGTCCTCAGTAATGGGGACCTACTAACAGGTTTTGTGCAGAATCCTCTTTTCTAGAATTGGCTTGAATTGTTTGGGAATCTCTAGGGTACCCATGTGGGAAAAACTCAACTGAATTCAATTTAGTTCTGTAACTGGGGGTCTTGACTGGCTACAAGAGATGGGCAGTTTAGGCTCCATATCCCTATCACTGGGAGTCCTCACAGGGATCAATATCATAAATTACAAAATGTATCCACCAGCATCTGTTCTAAAAGGCGAGTAAATTGTTTTGCAAGGATGACTTACTTTTTTCTTGAGTTCAGAGTCAGCTCCTGAACTCTGAAAAATAAAAATAATTCCAAAGCACAACTTGAAAGAGGAGTGATGGTTTCTAGAGATTCAAAAAATATCAGTGAATATTTCTTAGACATATCAGGAAGACAGGATCAACCATACAAGCTCCTGAGAACTATTTCCATCTTCTCCCTGTAAGGGAGGAGTTTCTCAGAAACGAGAGCAGTGTAGAAGCAAAGCACAGCAGTCTAGCAAGTTTTATTCACAGGAGGTTGAGCTGCCTCCTTATAACTGAATCCAGTAGAACACTATTTTCCTCCACAAGAATGTTCTGAGCAAAACTACAGGTCAAAGTTCCCAGGAAAATCTTATACATTTCATTGAATGTTTCCAGAAACTTCTGTAATTCTTCAAATGCTTGTATATGATACTTATGTTGATTTGATGAAAATAATTATTTTTATTGGATATTTTATGTATTTACATATCAAATGTTATTCCCTTTCCCTCCAGAACCCACCTATCTTATCTCCCTCCTGTTGCTTCTGTGAGAGTTCTCCCCCTACTATGTATCAATTCCCATTACTCTACACTGAGGATGTCTTTACAGGATCAAGGGTGTCTCCTTCTATTGATGCCAGAAAATGCCAAACTCTGCTACATATCCAGCTAGAGCCTGAGGGGTTTCTGGTTGATTGATATTGTTGTTCTTCCTATGGAGTTGCAAACACTTCATTTCCTTTAGATCATTCTTCAAATCCTCCATTGGGGTACTAGTGCTCAGTCCAATGGTTGGCTATGCAAACCTGCTTCTGTACTTGTCAGGATCTGGGAGAGTCTCTCAGAAGACAAGTTATAACATGTTTCTGTCAGCAAGCACTTTTTGGCAACTGCAATAGTGCCTAGGTTTAATTTATTTATATGGGAAGGATCCCAAGGTGGGGCAGTCTCTTAATCGTCTTTCCCTCTGTCTCTGCTCCACACTTTGTCCCTGTGTTTCCTTTAGACAGGAGCCATTCTGGGTTAAAATTTTGGAGATGAATGAGTTGCCCTGTTTCCATCTAGGGGCCTTGCCCTAATTTTGGTTATGGTCTCTACAGGATCTTCCTTTCCTTTTGGTGCGCATTCCAGCTAATATCATTCCTGTGGGGTCCGGGAAGACTCTTGCTTTTTTCTGTACTCAAGTTTCTTTTTAAAACCAAAAGTTGAATCAGTAAAAGTGAAAACTCAAGATTATTTTTCTACTAAAAATTTCCCAATCACTCTGATGGTTAATATTTTCAACTAGGGACAATCAAGAATATCCCATCTTGAATACCTTCATCCATGTTTCTCAGGAAGTTTCTAAATTAGATTAGTTGCAGTAAAAAGATATATTCAAAGTATAGTCAAGATCATGTCTCAGAGCAGGTAAAAATGAAAAGGAAAGCTGAGCATCAGCCTTTTCTTTCACTGAAATTGGAGAGCAGATACAACATGAGCCACTGGTCCTTTCTCTGCCATGACGATTTGCCCACCAATATGCACAGTGTCTTTGACCTGTAAGCCAAAATAAACTACCTTTTTTAAATTCTTTTCCTCAGGTGCATTGTCACTGCATAAAGAAAGCCACAGTGACCTTTACAAAATACCAAATCAATAATTGAGGCTTAGGCTTATTGCTTTGTCTCTCAAAAATCCTGTACCTTCTCACCTGTTGAGGTGTTTCGTAGGAAACCAAGAGTTTCTTAATGACCATAAAGATCCTTATAGTAAGAAAGAGGAATCACTAGAATCATTGCTATTGCCCCTGCTGACAAATAGTGAGTATCACAATTTATTCTAATTTCCTCTGCTACTGCAATTCCATCTGTCAGAATGAAAGAAAAATATCCATTTTATATGCATCCCACCCCTATTAGCTACTAATAATGAAAAAATAATGACCTTTCTTCCCATGTTAGTGGGTATTTTCCCTGTCAACTCTGATACTCCCATAATATGTACAGACAGATTATTTATGACGAGGGAAATTAAATATTCTTTCATTTCTCCTAATACAATCTGTAGCGTCTCCGAGCTTCCAATTCCTTCCCATTAAGGTTATTGTCTTTTCTGCTCCAATTGCCTGTGTGCTGTTGGGTTGTAGCAGCATTGGCAGAATGCTTGGAGCGTAATGGAAGTGGGAGAAATGGTGTCATTTGCAAGACTGCCTTTCCGTCTCATCTAAATGAAGATATTTGCTCCCTGTGAGTCAAAACCCATTTTGATGAGTCTAGACATCTTTAGGAGAAATGGAAAAGGACAGCTATGTTATAATGGGCTTCCTGGACTTCGCTCAGAGTCACAGGATCTGTGTATGGAAAGAGTCCAATTTTATGTGTTTCAAGTCTTTTGTTATGCTTGGGGGGGAAACTGAGGTTAGAAGGGATCTATATGGTAAATTCTTATAACATGCTAGTTTTTCTGTCATTCTTTATTCATTACCTTTATATTGGTAATTATATGTGTTTACTTAGATAAGCTGTATGAAGACATTTTAAGTATGACATAGGCTAGAAATCCTCACACTTCTAGGCGAGGGCATGCCTATCCTTATCTAGGAACATTAGAAAGATAACATCTGTCTTAAACACAGATCCAAGGCGCTGGCGCATGACTGAGGTAACAAAACTCAGAAACATTCATGGCACTAAGTGCATCAATTGCATGTTAATCAGGAGACTAATCATCCTCTCACATCATTTTGAAAGAATACCACTTTTTGAGTGGCTGTAGTTGCTTCCACTCTGGGTTCTATGACTGCTCTAGCCAAAGATAATTAGATGGATTTACAATATTAGGCTGGGGTTTCTGACTGTTGTGTGGGCCCTAACTTCATTTGGAAACCTTTGGGTAATGGCAAGATAAAAGGGTCACTATTACATCACTTCAAACATCTCGCTCGTCCCTTCATTGCTGCTGTTCATATACAGATGATCAATGTCTGCTGAGATGTGGAGAACCAAATTCCTCCAGAAATGAGCCCTAGCATAGGTTGTCCAATCCCACATTGTCATCCATGGATGCAGACACATAGGGGTGAAGTTAAAGAGATTAAGTAGGTTGTATATTCATATATGTAGATATATTTAAATATGTTCACCCACAAATGAATATATACATGTAGCAATAGTAATTTTAAAGGAATCATGAACTGGAGAAGAAACCATGGGGTGTGAGAGAAACTGAAACTAGGGAGAGGTGGGTAAAGTCACATAGATGTGATGCTTATATATGAAGTTGGCAAAGATAAATAGATAATCCATGCAATGCCATAAACACTTAAAAATAATCAGCGTATGAAATTAGCTTGCATGGTTGGAAGTCTGCCAGGGAAGATCTGAAATTTCTGTCTTTGAAAATTCTTTCCATCCTTGGAATTTACCTTGCGATAGTGAAAAAGAGAGAATAAACAACAATAAAAGTTCAAATCCTCCAAAATTCTAACCACTTCCCAGTGCAACAGAATAGTAAATAAAGCTTTATTATACACATGCATGAAAACCACATAATGATTCCCATTATTTTGTATAATTAATCGGTATTGGGAAAATGATTTAAAAGTGGAATTCTTTCTTCTTTTCCTGGTAACTGAACAGATTTCACACATCTTCCCTCATCTTGTGTAGTTGCTGCTGTCAATATTGTTTGGAGACAAGTGTTTGCAAAGTAACCTAGACAGTAGAGCTCACAACTACTGAGCCCTGAGAGAAGTAAACACATGAATTACCATATCCACCTACTTTTTAGACTCCCCCCCCTTTTTTATTGAATCAGTGGGTACTTTATCCTTAGTAAATGTAGTGTAATAATATACCTTATACTCACAAACAATTAAAAACATGTTTTCTACAAATGTTATCTGCAACTGGCAGAGATTTTGAGTTGTTATATTCCTTGGAAATGAGGGAAAATGTCAGAATTCAAAGATAATAATAAATTCTATCTAATCCACTTCCCTGTTTCATTAGATTGCTTTAGCTATTTTTAAAATTGTCTTATTTTAAATGATTAAACAAGAATGTTGCCTATATATTAAAGCAAAATTCTGCAGTAATACTAAATACTAAAATTTGTCTATAATAGAGTTTCAACCTTAAGTATGGATGATAATTATTTGGTACCCAAACAAGAAATCATTCTGCCTGCATGGATGTGACATCTTTAGGTGATGTTATTCTTCTAATCCATGAGTGTCAGTCACAATGATCTTCAAGTCTTAGCCCAAATTAACTTCCTCTTCTTCCATCGACCACACATTATGAGCCCAATCTGTGTAGCAAATGAGTCACATAATGCTATGTACACTCTACTTGTCAGGAAAATCCTCAGAATGACTTGTGAAGTTCCATATATTTTTTTTAAATATTTTTTTCTTATAATTTTATTTAAGTAAAAGCAAGAGATACATGTACAGATTTTTAAAGGCATTTTGGCATAAAACTATATGAATATATTTTTGTCAGTACCTGATTTTTTAAAGGTTTGATAGTATGCATTGAAATCTTACCAGTTACAATAAGCAAAAAGTACATGTAAAACAAAACATAAAATGGAAAAAAGTCAAAGTCTTCATGGTGTGTATAGATTAAACATAATGATTTTTAAACACCAAAAGTTGCTACAAGGCTACTCTTTGTATTTATATTTCAATTGCTCTCCCCTTTTCACCAGTCCCCTCACTTTCACCCTCACATTGTCTCCCTGAAGGTGCTCCCTTTACCAACTACCCCATCCTACCTCAGTGCCTTGGCATTCCCTTACACTAGAACAACAAGCCTTCGCTAGACCAAAGGCCTTTCTTGCCATTGATGCCAGAAAATTCTCTCCTCTACTGCGTATGCACTTAAAGCCATGGGTCTCTTCATGCAAAGTTATTGGTTGGTGTTTTAGTCTTTGGGAGCTCTGGTGGGTTTCGTTAGTTGATGATTTTGTTCTTGCCACAGAGTTTCAGACCCTTTTAGCTCCTTCAGTTCTTTCTCTGATATTGGTTTTATATTTGAGATAGAAAATGATAGAAAATGGTTATATATTTGAGATATTATCTATAAATTTCTGAATCAACATGCATATATTATATATACATACAGAATTGCATATACGTATATATAATACAATTTTCAGTCATCACTTTTCAAATTAAATTCTGTGAAGATGCTAATTCTTGTGAAATCTTAATTTTATGTCATATCTGAGGATACATTCATTTGTCATCTGTTTTTTGCTTATGATATATTAATATAATTTTATCTTGAAATTTTCTTCAAAACATGTTTTTCAAGGCATGCCATTGGGTAGAATTTCATGTTTTGCACTCTAGGCAGAGCAATGTATGGTCTTTTCTAGTATAATTGAAAATGTTGTGCAAAGTAGACACCTCACCACACAGTTCCACCGTTTAACAATAGTTTATCATCCTGGCAGTGAAGTTCCTGCTGCATTGACTATAATAGGTAATGTATTCCAAGCACAGACAGGTAATTCATTAATTAGCTCTTTCATTCTTGCATGTCATAAGTACAAAAACTCATTTTTCTGAATTTTAACAGAAACAATATTGCCTTCCTCCCCAACTAGGTCAAAAAATATATCAAAATTCTTCCATTCTTCTTCCAATCAATTATTGAAAACTCAGTCCCTGGTATCCACCACTCTGATCATCCATAAATTTTGTTGCAACAGAGGAAAATAGAAAAAATATTGAGTCAAATTTTTAGAAAGGTATTATATAGATTAAAAATTAATATGAAACCTCATCTACTTTGTTTTGAAAGCATGCAGGAACCAGATGGAGCTAGGCCAGAACATGTTTTTGTCAAGAGAACATATTGAAAACTGGCGTCAACAAATGATGGAGAAATTTTGAGTACCTACATTTACTACCAAAAAGAAAGCGCCTGGAAAATTAATGATGCATCCACTGTGGATGTCTTTTCATTCCTGCTTTGTGGATTTCTACATGAGTCTTTCAGAGGCAGATATCTTCAGAGGTTGAACTGTGTTGATTGATGAGCATTGGCTAATTAAGCTATATATCTGTGCTTTATTTCCAAGTAAAACTGTCCTATCAGTTGGGCCCCTCTCTAGTTAGTTGGTTCTTCTAAAATAAACATAAATATTGAACTTAAGGATGTCAAGTAAATTCTGATTTTCATTATAAAAAAAAAAAACCAGAAATATCCATGATTCAAAACTTGCCAGATGAATAAAAGAAGACATTTTTATGAGAGATGAAGTAAATGTGGAGGTTGTTAAACATCATCCTACAAAATGTCCTATAATGATCCGTCTCATTCCATCACTGGCCATATTTTATCTAAAATTCAATCTTTAATTCATTGATTACAGAAGTACTTATTAAGAGCCTATTATCTAAGCAGTGCTGTGAGAATTACTGTAGATTTTGTTCATCTGCTTTTTATGTAGTTACTGTCTTGGTGATGAAGCAGAATAAAATTAAGCTCCTTCACATTCATGGATGTAGGAAAATTGAAATTCCACGGTTCTGTTATTGTGCTAGAAGAGAATCTCACATGCCATTGCAGGCATATGCCTTTATTTATATTTAAAAAATATAGAGTTTTAAAAGTTTTGATCAGAAAACAAAACAAGAAAAAATGGTGTGGAGAAAATAGAAAGAATGTACTTATTTGTTGGTTAGATATTCTGTTATCTGTTCCAGTCCATCAACATATCTGAGCATTAGACTCAGTGATGTAGTGAGTTGATATAAATAAATACTATTTACTTATGATATTTATATCTGTATTTGTAGCAAAATTAATGAGGAACTCTCTATTTGTACTGGACTGAATTTTGGTTCTATTTTAAGTAAATGAATGAACATGCCTAATCCCAACCCAGGTGACAAAATCTAATTGGAAAAATATTTTACTATTATGCACTCTTTAGAAATCCTTCATAAGACACAAGCTCTGTGTGCTTCAATGATTCTGGAAATATTTTCCTTTTTATAAAAATCCACTAAAACTAAAATAATTCCCATCATCTATATGCATAGTTTTAATGTATGATAGGGTCAAATCCTAAGTATATTTCTACCCTTGGAACTCCAGTTATCAGGTTTGGTTTCTCTTCTGTTGTAATACTTCTTCTACAGTCAAAGAGGAGGACCTTCTAATCAGGACTAATTTTCATTCTCATTGCTGGAACAGAGCATATTTTTTCCAAGCATTACATTTATACAAGAGAGAAAAATTAATATTTTTCAAAGGAATAATATTTGGAATTTTTTTTTTTTGATTTTCTGACCCCATCAAATGACAGGAAAGTTCCTTAATTGATAGGAAGAACAATGGAATTCAATGTTATACCTCTGGATGCCTTTGGAATTCTCTCTCAGAATGACCTTCACTCATTTCTGTCCTAAACTTAGAAGGGAGTGGGTGATGAATTAGATCTTCTGCCTCCCTGAGGCTATAGTACAGCTGTGGCTGCAGATGAAGTTCCTTATTCTAACACCACATTGTCTCTTACCACACTGACATTTTGATGTGTTTCTGACAATGACCACACACTGGGGTGTCATTTAGTGAGTCTCTGAAAATCCCATCCTATTCCATTTAACATCAGTACCATTGCACAAGTACAGCTTTGTCCTCTGAAAGCCACATTATCATCAGCTAAGCACAATTTCCAGAAAGAAAGCATTCTCTCTTGAACATGGGGGCACTACCCGTTTCCTTATCTTTAAAACACAAACAGGTTATTTTAGGACAGGACTGGTAGATATATTTTGTCTTTCTATTTGGAACTTCTTGTTCATTCCATCTAACTCACCTTTCCATCAGAGAAAACAAGATCTAACCACAAAGCTAGATTAAATATCAGGGCCTCTTCTAAAAAATGAAATATATATAGTGATATTTGCAAAACTTCCTTCAGAATTGTACATGCATAATTTTAGGACAAATCGAACAGCAATACCCCTTATTGTCTAGATTACAGAACACAAAATAATCTCTTCGAAATGATCTAGATACTTTCACAAAATGATACTTGAAATTATCCATCACATATTCACCCAGACTCTGTTCCCAAGAACACAGTTAATCTGCCTCTATTGTATTACACACATTGTGGAGGTATTTTTCACCTGCCAGGTCTCTGTTACACTCTAGAGGGTCCCCCCAACCTCCAACCTTTCAGAGTTGCCTGTTTCCATTCTTTCTACTGACCATCAGGGCTTCAGTTCTTTTCCCCCACCCAGTACCAGATCATGTTGCCCTGCCCATTTCTGTCCCCTTTCTTTCCTTGGTCCCTATCTCCCCCTCCTTGTGGTTGCATTATTGAATTTTCTTTTAATTATCTATAATTATAGGGAAACATGCCTCTGAAAATTCTGTGAAAGGGAAAGGGCATGCACATATACCCAAAACAATATAGTAAGAAGACAATGGTTTTAAATTCTAGTTCCAACACTAATCATAATAGTGAGAAATTCGATCTATTTTGCTTGAGTGGTAGTCAGACATTAGTAGATGTACAGCCAGAGCGATTATCAAACAGAATGCATGAAATGTTAGAGTCATGATCTATTCCAGCACAGACTCATAGTGCCACTCTAGCATTCTACATGTTAATTCAGGCTTCTGGGAGAAATGAGGTAATAGAGATACATAGTAAATTAAAATGATACTGCAAAGATGAAATAAACTTTAGGGTATCATGGTGAAGAGATACCTCAGTGGGTAAGAGCATTTTATATACAAATATGAGTACTAGGAGATAGGAAAGGATCAATTTGCATTCTTCTTAATGCTGACTGCCAATTGAACCAGAACCATTGGTTGATGTGGCTGTCTTTTTTCCACTGAATGTTTTTAGCTCCTTTGTGAAAGACCAAGTGACCATGGGTGTGTGGGTTTTTTTTCTGAGTCTTCAATTCTATTACATTGTTGACCTGCCTGATTCTGTACCAGTACCAGGCAGTTTTTTAGACAACTGCTCTGGAATAAACTTGAGGTCGTGAATGATGATTCCCCCAGAAGATTTTTTGTTTTTATTGTTGAGAATGGTTTTGGTATCCTGGGTTTTTTATTATTCTAAATGAATCTGCAAATTGCTAGTTCTAAGTTTATGAATAATTTAATTGAAATTTTGATGGGGATTTCATTGAATTTGTAGATTGCCTTAGGCAAGATGGCCATTTTTAAAATATTGTTCCTTCCAATCCATTAGCATAGGAGATCTTACCATTTTCTGAGGTCTTCTTCAATTTCCTTCCTCAGAGTCTTGAAGTTCTTCTTGTACAGATCCTTCACTTGCTTGGTTAGGGTCATACCAAGGTATTTTATATTCTTTATGGCTGTTTTGAAGAGTGTTGATTCTCTAATTTCTTTCTCAGCATGTTTGTCCTTTGAGTAGAGGAAAGATACTGATTTTCTTGAGTTAATTTTATATCAAACTACTTTGCTGATGGTGTTTGTAATCTGTAAAAGTTCCCTGGTGAAAATTTTAGGGTGCTTAAGTATATTATTAAATCATTTGCAATTAGTCATATTTTGACTTCTTCCTTTCCAATTTGTATTCCTTTGACCTCTTTTTGTTCTCTTATTGCTATGGCTAGTACTTCAAGTACTATATTGAATAGGTAGGGTGAGAGTAGACAGCGTTGTCTAGTCCCTGATTTTAGTGGGATTGCTTCAAATTTTTCATCATTTACTTTGATGCTGGCTACTAGTTTGCTGCATATTGCTTTAACTATGTTTAGGTATTGCCTGACATTTCCAAGACTTTTAAGATGAAGTGGTGTTTAACTTTGTCAAATGCTTTCTCAGCATCTAGAGAAAGAATCATGTGCTTTTTTCTCTGAGTTTGTTTATGTAATGGATGGCAGTGATAGATTACCATATATTGAACATCTCTACTTGTATCACTGGGATGAAGCCCACCTATTCATGGTGAATGATTACTTTGATGTACTCTTGGATTCAGTTTGCAAGAATTTGGTTGAGTATCAAAGACATAAAACCAGGTACACTGAAACTAATAGAACAGAAAATGGGGAAGAGTTTAGAACACATAGACACAGGAGAAATTTTTCTGAACAAAACACCAATGGCTTATGCCTTAAGATCAAAAATCGACAAATTGGACCCCATGCAATTGCAAAGCATCTTTATGGCCAAGTGCACTGTCAAAGGGTCAAAACTGCAACCAACAGATTTAGGAAAAGAGCTTTAACAATCCTACCTCTGATGGAGGTCTAGTATCCAATATATATAAGAAACTCAAGAAGCTATACCCTAGAGAATCAAAGAATCTTATGAAAAATGGGGTACAGAGCTACACAGAGACTTCTAAGCAGAGGAATATAGAATAGCTGAGAAGCACCTAAAGAAATGTTCTACATCTCTAGTCATCAGGGAAATGCAAATCAAAACAACCCTAATATTCCACCTCACTCCAATTAGAATGGCTAAAGTAAAAATTTCAGGTGGCAGCATATGCTGGCAAGGTTGTGGAGAAAGCTGAACACTCCTCCACTTTTGGTGGGATTGTAAACTGGTACAACCACTCTGGAAATCAGTCTGTCAGTTTCTCACAAAATTGTACATAGTGTTATCTGAGGATCCAGCTATACCACTTCTGGGTATATACCCAAAAGTATCTTCAGTATCTAACAAGGACACATTCTCAACAGTGTTTATGGCAGCCTCATTTATAATAGTCAGAAGCTGGAAAGAACCCAGATGTCCCTCAACAGAGGAATAGATTTGGAAATTGTGGTACATATACCCAATGGAGTCTTACTCAGCTATTAAAAATAATGAGTTCATGAAATTTTCATGCAAATGGATGGAAATGAAGCTATTATCCTGAGTGAGGTAACGTACTCACAAAACAAAACTCATGGTATGTACTCACTTATAAGTGGATACTAGCCCTTACCCCCCCACCCCCACCCAAGGAACAAAAAAGAGCTCAGAATATCCAAGAAACCATCCACAGAATTTATGAAGGTCAAAAAGAAGGAAGACCAGAATGTAAATGCCTCAGTCCTTTTTAGAGAAGGAAGAACAAATCAATGGATAAAATACAAGGTCAAATAGAAGAGCAGGGATTGAAGAAACGATCTACAGAGACTGCCTCACCTGGAGAACCACCGCAAATGCAGCCACCAAACCCAAGCACTACTGATGATGCCAAGAAGAGTTTACTGGCAGGAGCCGGACATGGATATCTCCTCAGAGACTCTCCCATAGTCAAAAAGATACAGATGAGGATGCTTGCAGCTAAACATCAGACTGAACACAGGGACCCCAATGAAGAAGCTAGAGAAAGGACTGAAATAGCTGAAAGATTTGCACCCTCATGGGAAGAAAAACATCATCATCAGCCAAGGCACTGAGGTAGAGAAGGTGATTAGGAGAGGGAGCACCTTCATGAAAACCAGTTGAGTAGGAAGAGGGAGGGGAGTGGGGAGGTAAGGGCATAACATTTTAAATGTAAATACAGAGAATATCCAATAAAATTAAAATAAACAAATATGGGTACTGTGTTAAAATCCCTAAAAACTTATAAAAAGCTGGACCCCAGTACCTGTACCTCTAGAGCTATAAGCAGGTTGTGAAGGCATAAGGACTTCTGGGGCTTGGTAGCTACTAGCCCAGTTCCAGATTAAGTTAGAAATCTTATAATGCAGGAATAAAGTGAAGTACCATAGCAGATTGCAACAACCATTTTTTTAATGGGTATAAAGTAATGCATTCCTACTCCCAACACACATGGAAGAATCTACCATACAGGTGTACCGCTCACTCTCCTACATATATGTGTATAATATTAGCATATGAAACTTACCAATATTTGAACTAGCAATGGTCAAACTAACTATATTGTATAATTTTGAAACTCTGAGTAGGAAAAAAGGGGGATAAGAAAAAGAAGGTGACAATAATCAAGTAAAGAGAGTAGCAGGCCAAGACATTGGGGAGCAATACTGAAAAAAAAATTACCTATACTATAAATCTATCTATCTACAAACACATACATATATTTTCCATTATCAAAGTGAATGTATTGTCCATAGCTTACATTGAACTTAAACAATTTCAGGAATAAAAAAACTGTGACTGGTAGAAATACAAGCTACATGACTTTTATCCATGCCAAATAATTTTGAATCATTTTTGTATATTTCTTCCCACAAAATACATTCTGATAGATCATTCAATTTAGTATCTACAAGGACTGTGAGATATTATTTCCTTATATTGGCATATATATTCCATTCACTATGTCAATGAAATGGTGGTAAATCCAGGAAATACTCACAAGTATCATTTCACATATTTCTTCTCAAGCCATTTAAAATAATTTTTATATTTAAAATTTCTAATTACAATATGTTTCAGATGATCAGCCACATTATCATACATAAATTATCCTACTCCCAATAGTGACGTGGTAGATTGAAATATGGGGGACTTTTGAAACATAGTCTTTGCTTTCTCTCATGGGTTTTGTGGGACTAAAAATAATACATTGACCAAGACTTATTAAGTCTCATATATTGGTTGATAATAGTGAATTTGACTCATACATTTAAAAACTATGTGTTAAAGAGAATATATAATTTATTTATATATTATATTTTATTACAAACATGAACTTGATAAAGGTTTTATTGAAAATTTTCTTTTGGTACATAGAATCAATTTTATACACGATTTTGTATTGGTATAAAATTCCAAGTAATGGGTAATTTTATGAAGATGAGATGTATTTAAGCAATGGTTTCAGTTGCTAAAATCTTAATATGGAGCAACCCTTAATATTGATTAGTACAAATTGTATTAAAAAGTTGGACCAGCCGCAACATTACAAGCTGCATGGAATGGACTTGCATTATTTATCAGGTCTCAATAAAACCATTCCAATCTCTCAAGACCTAATTTATTTCCATGATTTGAGTATTAATTTTAATTATCAATGTGACAGAGCCTAGACTTATGTAGGGACAAATAAAGGACTCTTGGTATCAAGTCAGCCTTTGGACAATTCTTGATTATGCTAATTAATGTAGAAAGATCTAAACTATTATGGGAAGCATAATTTCTCTAGGTTTGTGGAACTGGAAAACAGAAAGAAAATTATCTAAAACCTAATGTGTATAAATAAAAACATTCTTTTCCATTTTTCATTTGGATGTTATGCAAGCAATGGTGGGTGTCAATCTCCAGTTGCTAAGACATCCCGGTAATGACTATAACAAAAAAAAACTATGAGGTTAAAAAATAATCTTTTTAATATCTATGTTACTTTTGATGGGTACTTCAACCTAGATATAAAGGGAAAAAAACTGAACCAAGTAGTTCACCTTATCCAAAATTGACCATGTAATCAGTCACAAAACAAGCCTCAATAGATATAAGAAGATTAAAATAATCCCCTGCAACCTATCAGATAAATATGGTGTAAGGTTGTTCTTTAATAACAACAAAGAAAACAAGAATACCATATACACGTGGAAACTAAATTAAATGATAGCATGGTCAAAGAATAAATAGAGAAAGAAATTAAGGATTTTCTATAATTTAATGAAAATGAAAACACAACATACCCAAACCTATGGAATGCAATAAAAGCAGTACTAAGAGGAAAACTCATAACTCTGAGTGCTTCCAAAAAGAAACTGGAGAAAGCATATACTAGCACCATGAGAGCACAGTTGAAAGCTCTAGATCAAAAGGAAGAAGATACACACAGGAAGAGTAGGCAGAAATTGACCAAATAGAAACAAAAAGAATGATTCAAAGAATCAACAAAGCCAAGAGCTGGTTCTTTGAGAAAATTAACAAGATTGATAAACCCTTAGCTAGACTAACTAGAGGGCAAAGAGAGACTATCCAAGTAAACAAAATCAGAAAAGAAAGAGGAGACATAATAACTGAACCTGAAGAAATTCAAGATATAAACAGATCTTACTACAAAAGCATATACTCAGCAAAGCTGGAAAATCTGGAAGAAATAGATGAATTCCTAGACAAACACCAGTTACTAAAGTTAAACCAGGACCAGGTAAACCATCTAAATAATCCAAAAAACACATAAAGAAATAGAAGCAGTCATCAACAGCCTCCCAACCAAAACAGCCCTGGTTCACATGGCTTCAGTACAGAATTTTATCAGACATTTATTGACAACCTAATACAAATACTCTCAAAACTATTCCACAAAATAGAATCAGATGGAACACTACTTAACACATTTATAGAGGGCACAATAACCCTCCTTCTTTCACCACACAAAGACCATACAAGGAAAGAGAACTTCAGACCAATCTCATTTATGAACATTGATACAAAAATATTCAACAAAATCCTTGCAAACTGAATCCAAGAACACATCAAAATGATCATTTACTATGATAAAGTAGGCTTCATCTCTGGGATGCAGGGATGGTTTAATATATGGAAATACATCAAGGTAATCCACCATATAAACAAACACAAAGAAAAAAACCACATGGTCATCTCACTAGATGCTGAGAAAGCATTTGAAAAAATTTAACACCCTTTCATGTTAAAAGTCTGGGAAAGAACAGCAATCCAAGGCCCATATCTAAACATAGTAAAAGCAATATACAGCAATCAAATAGCCAACATCAAACATAATGGTGAAAAAATTGAAGCAATCCCATTTAAATCAGGGATTAGACAAATCTGCCCACTCTCCCCCTTCCTATTCAAAAATAGTACTGGAAGTCTTAGCCTGATCAATTAGACAGCTAAAGGTCATCAAAGGGATAGAAATTGGAAAAGAAGAAGTAAAAATATCACCATTTGCAGATGACATGATAGTGTACTTAAATGACCATAACAATTCCACCAGAGAATTTCTACAGCTGATAAACAAGTTCAGCAAAGTGGCTGGATATAAAATTATCTCAAAGAAATCAGTTGAATTCCTCTACTCAAAAGAAAAACATGCAGAGAAAGAAATTAGGGAAAAGAGACCCTTCACAATTGTCACAAACAATGTGAAATACATTAGTGTGACTCTTACTAAGCAAATGAAGGACCTGTATGACAAAACTTCAAAGCTCTAAAGAAGGAAAGTCTCAGAAAATGGAAAGATCTCCAATGGTCATGGATTGGAAGGATCAACGTTGTAAAAATGGCTATCTTACCAAAAGCAATCTACAGATTCAATGGGATCCCCATCAAAATCCCAACCCAATTCTTCATAGAGTTGGAAAGAGAAATGTACAATTTCATCTGGAATAACAAAAGACCTAGAATAGAAAAATCCATCCTCAACAAAGAGAAAACATCTGATAGAATCACTATCCCTGACCTCAAGCTATATTACAAGGCAATCATGCTAAAAACTGCAAAATACTGGTATAGAGAAAGGCATGTGGATCAATGTAATAGAAGAGAAGATCCAGAAATGAGTCCTCACATATATGGTAACTTGATTTTTGACAAAGGAGCTGTAAGCATTCAATGGAAAAAGGACAGCCTATTCAATAAATGGTTTTGGTTCAACTGGCACTCAGCATGCAGAAGAATGGAAATAGAACCTTTCTTATCTCCTTGTACAAACTCAAGGGCAAGTGGATCAAAGATCTCCACATTAAACCAGGTACACTGAAATTATTAGAAGAGAAAGTAGGGAAAATCTTAGAACACATAGGCACAGGAGAAAATTTCCTGAACAAAACATTAATGTCTCATGCAATAAGGTCAAATATCAACAAATAGGACTTAATGAGATTGAAATGCTTCTGTAAGGCTAAAGACACTATCAAGAAAACAAAACATCAGACAACTGAGTGTGAAAAGATATTTACCAACCCCATATCACACAGAGGCCTAATATCCAAGGTATACAAAGAACTCAAGAAGCTATACACCAGAGAATCAAACAACCGTATTAAAAATTGGGTACAGACTTAAACAAAAAGTTCTCAATTGAGGAATATAGAATGGTTGAGAAGCATCTAAGAAAGTGCTCAACATCATTACCTATCAGGGAAATTCAAATCAAAATAACCCTGAGATTCCACCTCACACCAGTCAAAATGGCTAAGATCAAAAACTCAGGTGACAGCAGATGCTGTCCAGGATGTGGAGAAATAGAAACACTTCTTCACTGTTGGTGGGGTTGTAAACTGGTACAACCACTTTGGAAATCAGTCTGGCAATTGCTCAGAAAATTGGACATATTACGACCTGAATATCCAGTTATTCCACTTCTGGGCATATATCGCAGAGAAGTTCCAACAAACAACAAAGACACATGCACCACAATGCTCATAGCAGCCCTATTTATAATAGCCAGAAGCTGGAAAGAACCAAGATGTCTTTCAATAGATGAATGGAATCAAAAATTGTGGTATATTTACACAATGGAGTACTAATCAGCTATCAGAAACAATGGCTTTATGAAATTATTAAGAAAATGGATGCATCTAGAAAATATCATCCTGAGTGAGGTAACCCAGTTACAAAAGAACAGATATAACATGCAGTCACTGATAATTGGATACTATCCCCAGAAAGCTCAGAACACTGCAGAAACATGTCACAGACTATATGAAGTTCAAGAAAAAAAAAAAAAAAAAAAAAGAGCATTGGTAATATGTAAGGCATCTCTTTCCAGAAACTTGTTTGTCCCACTATTACTCTGACCTCCTTTTTTGGTGTCACTGTCTGTATACCTCAAAGGAAAAATAATATGTCAAAAGTACAATTTTGAAGACATATTTTAGCAGGTGTTTTAGCATAATTACAAGCATTCTCTCAACATTAACTACTAAGTTAAATGTAGAAGAGAAGCAAGCTGTGGGTGTTCACTTGGCTTGTAGTGATTGAGAAAGTGCCACCCCAGTATTAAACAGTGTTTTCTGTGAAAGTGCTGAACTGTGGAGCCAGGATTATAAAGGTATCTTCATGATTTGCCTAATAGGATTCTAGTTAAAGCTGTTCTGTCAACTTTTCCTTTGAAAACTATGCTTTGAATTCACTATGTAACCCTGGCTTGCCTCAAACTCATAACCACTCATCTGTTTCATCTTCCCAAGTGCAGAATTAAAAGTAAGCACCCTTACTCTCATCTAAGAAATCATATATATATATCCCAAAGATAACCTTTCCTGTACATTACCTTTCTCTTTATTTGGGTGGCTCATCTGGTTTTAAGTTGGATTCAGTGATGAAGATTCCTTTTTTCTATGTGTATAATTAGATGATCCATTTATTGCTTCTCCACTGTTATATATCATTACTTTCCCCCCAAAACTTCCACATCTGTCTTGCTTTGTTTGTACTTCCATATTCTAAAGAGATGTTGTATTTTTCTATTCTCATATATAGATGAGGTATATGGTCATAATACATGATCATACTTATTGAAGATTTAAAGTAAACCCTACATGTAAGATTTTCAATTGCATTTGTATTCTTTTGACTCCAGGAAAGTAAAAAAGAGCATATCAAAAAAAAAAAAAAAAAAGAAAAAAAAATAATTGATACTTTTATCCTCTTCCTGGAAGCAGCTAGAGGTGATCTGTAAGGATGGTTTACTACTCTGTTGACCTAGGAAACAACAAAATCATGCCAATCCAGAGGTTAAAACCTTCGTGTTCACTCTAAAAACAACTGAGAAACTGTGCAGGTTATCAAGAGTATGCATATCCACAAAGCCACCTAGTATCTGAAGGATGTCACTTTAATGAAGCAATGTGCGACATCCCAGTGGTATAATGTTGGAGTCTGTAGGTGTGCTCAGGTCAAACATCCTCAGACACAAGAATGGTGGGCAAAAAAAGAGTGCTGAATTTTCAGTCCACATTCTTGTAATGCTGATGTAGATTTAGATGTAGATGTAGTAATGCTGATGTAGATGTAGTGTTTACATGTAGATTCTCTATTCATTGAACACATCCAGATGAACAAGGCACCTAAAATGCACCAATGGACCTATAGAGAGCATGACCAGATAAATTAGCTCCCTCTGCCACATTGAGATGATCTTCACTGAGAAGGAACAAGAATAGGTTGCACAGAAGAAAAAGATATCCCAGAAGAAACTGATGTAACAAAAATCATTGAATGGGAATAAATTCAACATTAAATAAATGCAGATAAAGTTAAAAAAGAACAAATTGATCCTTTCTGAAGGCAGTATCTCATAAAATCATTTTTGACTAAGCACATATATCAAGGGTTCTACTATATTATTCAGTGTTTTATGAGGGACATGGCTTCCAACATTTATATCTTTAAGATATTTATTACATCTAAACTATATGATATGATTTCCATCCTTAATTTTTTTTCTCACAAACTAACTCATTTTTTGAAGTCTTGCAGAGAGACTTTGAAACATGGAAGAAATTAAAAAGTGAGAACAAACCTAATGTGAATGTCTGTTAGGGAACTTACATGAAAATGTAACTTGTTGACAAAGAAGAGCTTCTCTTTGGGGCAAATAAATTTATTGATTAAAGTAAAAAATTGTATAAAAATGAATGTCTGTTTACTAACTCATTAGTATGAACTTACTGGGGTTACCTTATCCAATTACTACAAACCAATGGCTTCTCCAAAGCTATTTTTCAGCATATACATAAGTCTTTCTCAAAAATGTTCAAAGGGGAAATCTTTCCTAGCATCTGTTAATATTTTCTAATCACTATTTTTCTTCAGCAAATGGCAATGTGCTTACATAATTCATTTGATCACCATTTTCCTATGTATTTTTGCTTTCATAGGATGACCACTTCTACTACTACTACTACTTCCTCCTTCTTCACCTCCTCTTCTTATTTTTCTTCTTCCTCTTCCTCCTTATTCAATTTCTTTGTCTCTCTTCGTCCTTTCTAGGCCTTCCTATTTCACTTCCCATTTTTGTAACAACCCCATTCCTATTAAATTAGGATACAAGCTAATGACTTGAACTTAACTGGTTGTAATTTGTTGCCTCCCAGTTCTAAATCCCATTTAGAATTTAAACATATCATTCCTTTGGATGCAGGACATGGACCTTTTTTCATATCATTCCTGATCTTATATATATATATATATATATATATATATATATATATATATAACAGAATGTGAGCAGGGGTACAGTTGGAAACAAAGTGACAAAAATCGGACTGTGAAGAACACACACACACACACAGACACAAATACACACACACACACACACACACACACACACACACTGCCATGTGAAGTTACCCTCAGGTGTGTTTCAATAAGGGAGCAACTGGAACAGTTTTTTATTAGAGCAATAACTCTCTTTACATTGAAAATAACAAGCTAAATGGAAGTGGCAGTTGTAAGTGGAGTCCATGACAGCTGTTCAGATGAAGACTAGGAAGTACAAGAGACTCCAGAGCTTAGAGAAATGTCTCAAATGTGATGATAATTAATTCAGTGTTGTCAATTCAGAAGGAAAGAATATACAATGACCCCAAGGTTTCCAATTTTAGGTGTCAGAAATCTAGTGAAACTATCATTAAAGAGATGAAGTATATGTGGTTGATTGGGACCAATACTCCCAAGGCAAATGGAAATCTGGTGTGATAAGAGTTATTTGTATAAAATTAAATTTAAAGTATAGTTCTACCCATTTGCCTAAGAATTTCACGAAGTCTGAGTATTACTCATTGTTTAAATGTGTCCCATGTTCTGTATCCATTCCTCTGTTGGTCATCTGGGTTCCAGCTTCTGGCTATTATAAATAAAGCTGCTGAACGTAAGGAGCAAGTGTCCTTGTTATATGTTGGAGCATCTTTTGGGTATATGACCTCTGTAAGAACAGTAAGTGCTCTTAACCACTGAGCAATCTCCAGCTCAGACATTTCCTTTACTTTTCTTTTTGTTTGTGGTTTTGTCTCACTCACCCCCGTGTGTGTGTGTGTGTGTGTGTGTGTGTGTGTGTGTGTGTGTGTGTGTGTGTTTTATTGGATACATTTTTATTACATTACAAGTGTTATGCCCTTTGCCAGATTCCCTCCATATACTCCATTTCATTTTTCATTGCCCTGCTTTTATGAGGGTGTTCAACCAGCCACCCACACCCGCCTTTTTTCTTGCCTTGACACTAGGGCCACAAGCCTTGGCAGAATCAAATGCTTTTCCTCCCATTCATGCCCAATAAGGCCATCCTCTTCTATGAGTGCAGCTGAAGTAGTGGGCCTGTCAATGGGTAATCTTTGGATAGTAGTTTAGTCCCTGGGAGTTCTGTTTGGTGGGAATTGTTCTTATGGGGATGCAAACCCTTTCTCTAACTCCTCCATTAAGTACCCTGTTCCTAGTTCAATGGTTGACTGTGAGCATCTGCTTCTGTTTTTGTTATGCTCAGGCTTCTCGGGACACAGCTATATCAGGCTTCTGTCAGCATGAACTTTTTGGCATCAGAAATATTGTCTGGGTTTGGTGGCTGTATATGGGCGGGATTTCCAGCTGGATCAGTCTCTGGATGGCATTTCCTTAACTCTCTGCTCCACACTTTATGTTTGTATTTCCTCTTGAGAATATTCTTGTTCCTTCTAAGAAATATGGAAGCATTCACACTTTGGTCATTCTTCTTCAGCTTCATGTGGTCTGTGAATTGTATCATGGGTATTCCAAGCTTTTGGTCAAATACCACTTATTAGTGAGTGAGTGAGTGAGTGTGTGTGTGTGTGTGTGTGTGTGTTTGGTTACATCATTCAAAATGATAGTTTCTAGATCCATCCATTTTTCTAAGTATTTCAAGAATCATTTTTAATATCTGAGTAGTGCTTCATTGTTTATATGTACCACATTGTCTGTATCCATTCCTCTGTTGAAGGACATATGGTTTCTTTCCAGGTTCTGGCTATTATAATCAAGGCTTCTATGAAATTGGTGGAGCATGTGTCCTTGTTGTATGTTGTATTCTTTTGGATATATGCCCAGGAATGGTATAGCTGGGTCTTCAGGTAAAACTATGTCCAATTTTCTGAGGAACTGCCAGACTGATTTCCAGATTTGTTGTACCAGCTTGCAATCCCATCAGTAGTTGAGGAGTGTTCCTATTTCTCCACATCCTTATCAGCATCCTCTGTTACTTGAGATTTTAATCTTAGTCATTCTGACTGGTATGAGGTAGAATCTCAGGGTTGTTTGTATTTGTGTTTCCTGAAGACTAAGGATGTTGAACATTTCTTTTGTTGCTACTTAACCATTCAATATTCCTCAGTTGAGAAGTCTTTGTTTAGCTTGGTACCCCATTTTTATATTCTCTGTAGTCTACCTTTTTGAGTTCTTTGTTTCTGTGAATATTTTACCCATGATTGTCTTTGTTTTTTGTTTGTTATTTTGGTTTATTTTTGTTTACAAGATATCTATCTAGGACTATGAATAAACTAAACAACACCTACTAAAAAACCTGAAACAAAAAAATGATTAGAGTTTTTAACGTTAATCTTGTGTTTTATGTTACTTAATTAGGAACAACAATTTACTTTGAAATGACCACAACTAAATCAATAGGAACATACATAAACAAGAAAAAGTCTCAATATACAAAAATTGACACATATTTCAGAGGCATCTGCTGAATTTACATTGTGTGAGTATTTCAGAATCTTTTCAGTAGTAAACTTGAGCATTTAATAATAATGTTGATGGTGATAGTTATGATTATCTTTAATTTGTTCTCCTGTAATGCTATGCAGGCATTTTCCCAAGTCAGCATTACAATGACTGGATAAATCCTATTCAATAAACACTAACTTATGTTCAGTTTTATAAATCATAGAAGGCTCCATGTAAATAAAATTCAGTGGATTTCTGTTTTTTGATTTTTATTCATTCTTCCTTCAAGTTGAGTTTGGTTGGCTCAAATATATCGGTGATATTATTTATCTAAGGAAAAAAAAGTGCCATGTGGCTCAGCAAAAGCACTTCTCACAGAGGAGAAGAATCAAATTAAGTCCCAGGATTCATGGAGGAGAGCAAAAACTTACTCTCTACAGTTTATCCATGATTGATAAATGTATTTTATGATATTCCTATCCCTACATATATAAAAATTGTACATATGATAAAAATTACAAAGTAACCATTGTAATAATAAAAAATAAAATATGAAAAATTAAAACTGAGCAAGTTCATGCAGAGGGAAAATGCTACATATTTAATTAAATGTGAGAGGTCATTTTTTTCTAATGCTATATACTTGTTTCTGCATTTCAAATCTCTCATAGTCATCAAGCTATTTATAGAATAGTACTTTAGAGCAAGTTTAATTATGCAAAGAGATATAACAGTGAATGCAGAAGTCCACTGAATTGTGGCTAGAGAGAACTAACCGTTCTTGCCTATTCTTACAACAACTGCAGATCATTCCTAGCACCCATGTTAACTGGCTCACTACCTCCAATAATGCCTCTTTTGTATGATCTCTTGTCTTCTTATTTATGTTCACATACTTTCTGAACACATATTTATATCACATATAAATACAAGACTTCCAAGTTCATGTGAGTGTTCCTCCAGTGGATACTATTCTCTTTGTGATTGAAGCTCAAGAAAACTTACTGCAGAAACATCTTAGATCAGTTTATAGGTTTTTTGTTCAGCAATTGCCAAGGTGTAAGGTGGGAGAGGGTGGCTAGGAGAGGAAGTACCTTCATGGAAGCAAGGAGAAGGGGAGTGGGGATGAGAGTGGGAGGAAAGGGGATAGCTTTTGAAATGTAAATACAAAAAACATCCAATAAAATAATTAAGAAAAAGAAAAAGAAAAAGAAAGCATCTGAATGCCTGTATCAAAAAAGAGAAATGTGGAATGTTCCACAAAGTCAGAAGGAATTTCCCGGAATTCCAGGTGAATAGTAGAGATGTCTAATTATCTGGATGATTCAGAGAGGAAAAAAAAAAAAAACAAAAACAAAAATAAAACAAAAAAAACCCAAAATAAATAAACAGACAAACAGAAATCCGTGAATTTTAGAGACCAATACAAGAAACACAGATACATCAGGCAGAAATTTCCTAATATAATTTTCTAATAATAACACCCTAAGCAATTACCCCAAAAATAGCTGAATAGATTTGAAGATTGTCTACTGTTTATTTAAAAAGGAAAACAGAGATGAGGCACCAAAGTGACTATAAGTATATTGCTCTGAAGATCTTTGACTTCATTTTTTGTTTTTATAATCACTCTGGTCTCCTTATATCTGTTCTTGTCTTTCTCTATGACTGTGCTGCTATCATTATTTCTATCTATTCCTCTGCCTCTGCCTCCACCTCTGCCTCTACCTCTGTGTATTTGTGTGTGTTTGTATTTGTGTGTATGTGTCTCTGTGTGTGTGTCTGTCTCTCTCTTGTTTGTGTTTGTCTTTCTATATCTCTGTCTCCTGTTTGAATATGTGTGTGTGTGTTTCTGTCTCTCTTTTTCTCTTTATCGCTCTCTGTCTCTCCCTCTCTGATTCTTCTGTATCTCTCTGTGTCTTTCTGCTTCTCATTTTCTCTCTGTGTGTGTATGTTCAGAGCTTAGGATAAGTTTCTCTATTGTTTGTACCAGTTTCTCTGGACTGAGTCTTGATCATTTGGCTCTCCCAGTTTACACCTTGTTTACAACCAGTTTCTAACTGAGGTTATTGGCCAGCAGGTACAAAAAATCTCCTTATCCCCACAACCACTGGTTTTGTAGGATAACTGAGCCAGGTTTTATATAAGAATTCTTTTTTTTGGTTCATATGTCCTGGCATGCTAACTTATTTCTGAAAAGAAACAGAAAGAGTGAATGTGGGCAAAAACGTGAGTAAAGCCAGGATGGGGGAACTGGGAGGAGTGAAGTGTGGAAAAACTCTGGTTGAGATATGAGTGTAAGAAAAGAATAAATGCAAAAGAATATTGGAATTCTTATTCACTGAGCTATCCTTCCCTTTCTGGATTTTTGTTTATTTGAAACATTTTGTTGTTGTTGTTGTTGTTGTTGTTGTTGTTTTTCCCACTTTACTACATTGTATTTCCCCAACTGCTGATTGGCTTGGACTCTGTCATACATGTTGTATTTCATTGTTACCTAGGGAGAGATTAAAAAAAAACAGTAAAAAAAAATTAAAAACGGTTTTAAAAATATTTTTCTCAATGCATGCAAGAAAGTTTCTACATTTCTATTTTCATGAAATTATTCAGCTTCACTAATGATTAGGCAAATGCGATGAATTGCTGCCTAATTAAATTTGCAGATGGTATTCAATAGTGAGGGTATGTGAGGATAAAGGAATAATGCAAAAGAACACAGCAGCCTTATGCCCCGTGCATGAGAGAATGTGAGGGCATGAGTCAGTGTGTGCAATTATATCTGGCAGCTAAAACAAGGGTGGAAGGGAAGCTACTGGAGAAAGGAGCAACTGAGCAGCAACATGACTGCCCTTGTAAGAAGAAGAAATAGACAAAAATAGCTGTGTGACTATTTCTGTTTAAGTTAATCCCTGCTCTAGTATATGCAAATCTCCCTTGTAAATGACCTCAGAAAGAAACCCAAAAAGTACATCCCTGGTTGGATTTTAACATTTGACA
The DNA here is from genome assembly GCF_963924665.1 of Micromys minutus. Lineage (NCBI taxonomy): Eukaryota > Metazoa > Chordata > Mammalia > Rodentia > Muridae > Micromys > Micromys minutus. The sequence continues at coordinate 11,347,311 of NC_137963.1, read as the reverse complement.
GATGAGTCCTTTCAACTCCTATCTATAGATATGGATAGCTTCTCTGCTTGCCCCTGGCAAGTTATCAATTCTGAGAGAAGAATTTGTGTATTGTTTTGGAGTCAGACATGTAATTTTGTCACATTTATGAGTATCAATTGTACAATGTAATAGATTCTAGTTTGCCATATTTGATATTTATAACTAGGTAAATTTTCCTTTTTGATATTTTACTTATTTCCATTTCAAATATATTTTTTTAGCTTTCTTGTTTTTTATTTTTTGTTTTTTCTCTGCAGATCCCCTATCAGATCTCTCATTTCCCTGTTATAAGGTGACTTCCACCCTCTCACCCACTCTTGCCTCATCACCCATTCCTCTACGCTGGGGCATCAAGTCTTCACAGTACCAAGGCCTCCCATTGTATTGATGCTAGATAATAACCCTTCAGCTCTTTTAGTTATTTCCCTCTCTATACCATTGGTCCCTGTGATCATTCTGAAGATTGGCTTTGAGTATCCACATCTGTATTGGTCAGAATCTGGCAGAGTCTCCCAGGCTCCTACCAGCAAATACTTCTTGGCATCAGCAATAGTGTCTGGGTTTAGTATCTGAATATAAGATGGATCCCCAGTTGGGATAGTCTTTGAATGGCCTTTCCTTCAGTCTTTGCTCCATTCTTTCTCCCTGTATTTCCTTTAGACAGGAGCGATTCTGTGTTTTCCCTCTCTTTTGTGGTATATTTCAGCTAATGACATCCCTGTGGGGTCCTTGGAGGCTCTTTCTTTTCTGACATCTGGGACTTTCTGGTTTCTACAACTAGTTCCTCACTTGCCATTGCTACACAACCCTGTTCATTTTTTTATCCTCTATACATCACCTCCTTCTCCTACCATAGCTGATTCTGCCCTTATTTTCCTTTTCCCTCCTCTTTTCCTCCTAAGTCCCTCCCACCTTCTACTTTCCTTGATTATTTTGTTCTCCTTTCAAAGTAGGACTGAAGTATCCAATATTCACTTGATTTTTGCCAAAGAATATAAAACCTTCCAGTGGAGAAATCATCAGCCTTTTCAACAAATGGTGCTGGTTCAACTGGAGGTCAGCATGTAGAAGATTTCACATTGATTCATTCTTATTACCTTATACAAAGCTCAAGTCCAAGTAGATCAAGGACTTTAACATAAAACCAAATACATTGAAACTAATAGAAGAGAAAGTGAGAAAGAGCCTGAAATACATGGGCTCAGCAGAAATTTTTCTAAGCACAACAACAATCGCTTATGCTCTAAGACCAAGCACAGAGAACTAGAACCTCATCAATTGCAAAGTTCCTGTAAGGCAAAGGACATTATCATTAGTACAAAGGGGCATTTAACAAAATGGGAAAAGATCTTTGCCAATTCCACATCCTATAGAGTGCTAATATCAAAAATATAGAAAGAACTCAAGAAGTTGGGTTCCAGAGAATCAAATAACCCTATTAAAATGGGGGATAGTGCTAAAAAAAAAATTCTTAACTGAGGAATACCACATGACTGAGAAGCACCTAAAAATGTTCAACATCCTAGTCATCAGGGAGATACAAATAAAACAAAATAAAAAAAAAAAAAAACCCTGAGATTTCACCTTACACCAGTCAGAATGGGTAAGATCAAACACTCAGGTGACAGCGGATGCTGGTGAGGATGTGGAGAAAGAGGAACACTCTTCCATTGTTGGTGGGGTTGTAAGCTGGTACAGCCACTCTGGAAATCAGTCTGGCAGTTCCTCAGAAAACTGGACATAGTACTACCTGAATACCCAGGTGTAGCCTCCTGGGCATATATCTAAAAGATACTCCAACATGTAATACATAGATTTTTCTATGCTTCTTCTATTTCTACTTTTTTTCCTTCAACATAGGAAATAGCCCCTTTTCTACTTTCAGCTTTTCCTCTAAAATACTTGCATGAGAGTAAATTCATAAGAGTCCTTTTTGTATTATTTTATGTTTAACATGATGATATCCAGTTTTCTCTACTTTCCTTAAAACATTTCATACCTGTCAAGGAAAACTCCATGGCTCACAAATATAATACTTTGTTTATGATTTCATCGGTTAATAGACATCCAAACTAAAACTTTAGATACCATCAATATTATTTCCATAAACATGCTTATTTAGTGTCTCTGTTGGTGTAGTCAACATCATGACCAAAGCAGCTGAGAGATAAAAGATTTTATAGATTAGTCTTCCTCATATTGTTCATCATCAAAGAAAATTACCAAAGGAATTCACATGACTGGAACCTGTATCCAGGATCTGACATAGAGGCCTGATGTGGGAGGAGTACTGCTTACTGGCTTGCTCATTATGGCCTGCTAACTCTGGTTTCTTATAGAAAATTATGACCAACATCCCAGGGATGGCACCACTTAGAATGGGTTAGGCCCTCCTTTATACATCATCATTTTAGAAAATGTCCTACAGTTTTGCTTATAGCTATATATAGTGATGACATTTTTTTTTATTTTAGGCTCCCTCCTCTTTGATGACTCTAGCTTGTGCCATGCTGACATAAAACTAGAGAGTTCACATGTGTATTTAGTTTATCATATAGAACTGTTATGTTATTCTATGAAAACCTTATTTGGGAGTGATATATTTGGATTAAGTGTTATTTTGATTGACCATAGTATGTGATAATATGATAGAAAATATAAAATTAAGTGCTATATACAATGCGTATTATTCAAGCAGTTTCAGATATTTGATATATAATTTAAATATTATCATGATACAGTGTAGAAAAAATAGAACTTGCATGGATTTTTAATATAACTCAATACTCTAGGAAGGTTTTTATCTTAGAGTAAATCCTGTCAGTCTACATATAGCTAGATATTTCATGAGCACATCCTTATTTTTCCTTGAGATTATGCATATTACCATGGAAAAATAAAAGAAAGGAAATTTCTATTTATGTATATTTATAACAAAATAATTATTTAATTTATAGCTATATTACCTAATTAAATGCGAATATACTGCCTTTGATATCAGTTAGATTGATTTGCAATGACTGACATAAATTTCAGAGAAGCAAATGGAAGTGAAATTGATGCTTGGAATTTTATCAGATGCCCAAAAGAGAAAACCCTTTATTTTTAACACATATTAGATCACATAGAAAAGCCTGAGGTAAGAAATGTGGGCTACCTTCATGCATATGAGAAAAAGTTAATCACTAAAACTGATCATTATGAAATAGGATTTGAAGAAATGACCCCAGATATGTGGATCCACTCACAGCAGTCCTTCCAGGTCAAACTCCTTCATCTAGACTTTCTTATGAGTTGGATAGAGAGATGACAAAAGATATTAAGGCAGGATGAATATAATCAAGGTCAATATGAGTTATCATCGAAAGTAGAAATGACTGGGCAGGAGGGGAGTTAATGTTGGCATCTATGAGGCTATTACAAAGTCCAGGTTACAGGGATGTTGCCAGTCTGGACAGGAATGAGACAATAAAATAGTTTTAAATTCTGTAAGAAGCCCAGAGAAATCCAGAGACCTGCAGGTTTCATAGAGAATGAACAAAGGTACAAATGCAAATAGGGGTGGAAGTGGGTAAGGATTACCTTCTAACTCTAAAGTAGTGATGAAAAGATAGAATGAAGGCAATCAAGAAACCTTGACTTTTTTGTAACTGGATGCATCTAAGCAAAAGCAATTAATTAATGATAGAGTAGCTGTCTAGACCTCCAGAAAGTGTTGAGTCTTTATCCTTGAATTTTGCAGTTATATTTTTGTTGATCTTTTTGAGTAATTTCTGTGATTGACACAGCTATTCTTTGACACAAGTGTCCTGCTGAATGAGATTTCCTGCAAACACTGAAGTTTGAATTCTTCTTATAGGAGTGTGGGGAAATATTTTACCTTGTCTTTGAATGCAAATCTAGCCTTATTCTGACAACCTTCTAAAGTTACTTAAACGAAACAATTTTTTTCAAAGAGTACTATTGTGTAGGTCTACAAAACAAAAAAAGTAGGGTACTTGCATTTATTCCAGCTCCCTATCCTCATGCTCAAAAATGTAAAAGTACCCATGCCTTCTAATCTACAAAGTCTAAAGTCCTAGTCTACTCATATATTATAGGACCAGGACAATTATATCTGTCTCTAATAGAACAAGTCTACATGCAGGATCCTCCTCTTTACAGAAAGAAACCCAAGGCCTCTTTGAACATAAGACTAAATTTTCCCCTCCCAACCATAACTGTCATAACTGACCATTCGAGCACTGCTGCAGGTGAAGAGCCGACAGGTTGAATGACAAGAAGTACAGATCTCCTGCTCATACAAATCTAGGTGGGCCATGGATGGAAAATAGGAATGCAGGGCCTGTCCAACGCAGACAGCTTCTGCCAGACCAACATTTCCATCAACACTATGTTGAGGGAGCCATGTGTCAATCAATAAAGGCTCCTTGTGTGGTGTCTCAGGGGACTACTGTGTCCCTTGCTGATAGAAGAGTGGGGATTATTGAGCCCATCAATGAAATCTGCAATACCCACTCCCTTGCCAGATAATTAGGATGTCACCTATTTGGGTGACTTTATCCTGCCTGAAGAAATGACAGCTAATACCTGTCAGGAAGAGAAGAGTACACTGTGTTTCATAGTCACTGACCATACCAGCAGGAGCTGTCCACTCTATCCAGAACTGTTCAATTTTGTTTACTCTTTCTTTGGGTAAAAAAACAGAGTAAAAACCCTATAATGCAAATATAAGCATACAATCACTTAGTTGCTATTCCATATATGACTATGCACATAGACACATACCTGCACAAGGAACAAGGCACAAAAGTTCCTTTCTGTCTGTGTGTATATACATTTGCAAATCATCTACATTAATATGCATAATTACAGGTAAGCATTTTCAAACTTATAATGTGTATACAACCACACTGAACATGCACATGCAGACTAAAGCACACTGTATTTCAAGATGCACACAAATATTTACATACCAAATCATGCATGTAATATAGGCAATTTCAAAATTTCCTAGTTGCAGGTAAACACAGATATAAGTACAAATGGATTACACCAACATCCCTCTTTGTGAGAGGATATCTTCATTCACACATCTAACACACAGGCTTTTCTCTGAAAACATTTGTGACAAAAATCATATTGAGAGTACCTACCCACTGGAATTTCTAACTCTCATTGCTTGAATCATGCTTAAGTTGTAAAAATGAAAATAAAAATCAATCTCTGATAGGAAAGGCTCAAAGAACTGCAAAATCAATTATATTTTATTTTCAAACATCATTCAGAGAAGTTTGTGCTCTTTCAGGAAAGTCTGGTCTTGCCTGGGGTTTGGGGGGTTGGGAGTAAAGACCTAGCTTGAAATGATAATGGGAAGGCACTGGGAAGTTCATGGCACAGGTCAGCACTAAGGTCGGAGAAGACACTTTCATCTTCTCTAGCAGTTGAAGAGAGGAGGGAGGTTTCAAGTGCCCTGATTCAAATAATGGCCATGAGGGCTATCCAATGTGACATTTGTCACCTCATTGATTGCTGAGTTTGACTTAGCCAGTTCACATTAACACATAAATGCACATGAAAGCTGAGAGGAGGCATAGAAAGGTCCTCTTTTACTTTTGTCTAAAACAATGAGACAAAGAAGCTGAAGGGAGATGTTTGACTATCCCTGATATGACACCCAAAAAGAAGGTACAACGTGTGGGACTATTTCAAGCCAGGTGCTTTCCAGGTTTACTTTCCTGCTTCATCCTTATATACGGACCTGTAGAATATCTTGCCACAGGGTAGAAATGAGTCCTCAAAGACTTATAAACAGGCAACTATTGAACCAGGATATCTTGGTAATGTTTAACATTAAACAGCAGATAGAGAGTTGATGGCTGAACAGGGTCATCACCAAAGGCAGACTTAGGTGCCATATTACAAAGAATAGTTTTTTTTTTATGTAAACCCCCTTCCTGAACATGAGATATCATTTATTCCCAATGCATAGTAAATTTAGAGTGCTCTAAAACCACAGCTGGGATTTAGATAACATATCTGTAAGGTACTGGGAGAAAAAAAAAATCATTTTAATTCGGCAGAAATCCTCATAAACAAAGGAATTCGTCATGAAATGAAAGGACTACGGGGTGGGGACAGAGAGGGGACATCGAGAAAGTAAAAAGCAGTCAATATAAGCTCCAGGATCTTTGTTTAAAAAGAAAGTCTAAGATATAAAGCTAAACATGAACCAATGAGAAGATTTAAAATAGTGCATTTGAAATCTCCAGTGAAACTGCAGCACAAACATAAGAAAAATATTTTTTTAGGCATAATTTATGTGATGTTGGTCCTTCTAATCACCAGAGTAAACATGAGGGTCATTTTTCAGATCTCTTTTAAGCTGTCCTAAGCTGCCTGTCTAAGAACCATGGCTCCTGAAGATAAAATCTCCAACATCTTTAGTTTGGTTGCTGGGAGGTAACTGGAAGAAATGCCACTCCGTGCTGTGCCCAAGTAGCATTTAGAGTAAAAGAATTTCACAAATTGTACAAAAAAGATTTTTCTCTTAAAGAATCAGGAAATAGAAAAATATCTTCCAAATAAATTCTTTAGAGGGAAACCTGCTTGGATTTGATGGGCACTTTACTCCCAAAATGTTGACACTAGTCTTCCATCACGCACTGCTTTGTTTGTACTTTAATTTTGTGTATATTTTTTTAATTTTGAATATTTATTATTATTATTATTATTATTATTATTATTATTATTATTATTATTATTATTATTATTATTATTATCATCATCATTATTTAACCTCTTTTTACAGTCCAGATGCTATCCCTCTCTTGGTCCACCCTCCAACAGTTTCTTATTCCTCCTCCTCCTTCCCCAAGATGATGACTCCATACCTACATACCCAACACACCTCACCAGGCCTCAACATTTTCTGGGGTCTCAAGTCTCTCAGGGGCTTGGTACCTCTTCTGTCATTGAGGCCAGACCAGGCAGTCCTCTGCTGTACATGTATTTAAGACCTTAGGCCAGCTAGTTTATAGTGTGTGGTTAGTGACTCTTGTGTTATTTTTTTTTAAATAACAAAGAGGTACCTCTATAGATCACAACTTTGTAATCTTAAAGTGTGTGCTTATCTACTTCCAAGGCGTCAGTTTACAACTTACAGAACAAAATCGGGGGGAAAAAAAGATGAAGTTGACAAGAGGACATGATGATGATGATGTTGTTGATGATGATGGCGATAATGATCCTGATGCTGATGATGGCAGTGGTGATTTTGCATCTCTTAAGCGTACTTGTAGAACACTGAGTACACTAAGCATGACCCCCTGAGCTGAGGTGTACACCACAGTTTAACTGGAGAACCAGAGCTCTTGAGGGTTTTCTCTTAGGCTCTGTATTAGGCACAGCTTAGCACTGGGTTTTTCTTTGCTATATAATACCCCCATTTTTTGCTTATTCCCCTGTACATTTTAAACAAAATAATACATATAAAATCATTCAATATGGATTCTGGAGCATTTCAAGCTCTCAACAAATGTTAACTCTGAATCCTCAGTTTATAGATTCTTTCCCCTAAAAGTCAGGGGCTCTGGGGAAAATCCAACTTCTATAGTCTTTCAGAATATCACATTTGCTCACAAAGCCTCTGTAGTCAGAATCCATGCACTAGATACTCGTTTCCTCATTTACAGATTGGAAATGAGAGACATCCCCAATATTCTGCCCCCTGGAGGAAAGGAGAAAGCCTGACATTAAAGCAATAAAACAAAGCATTTTCCCTACAGAGTTAGTCTAACACTAATAAAAGTTTCATGTTGCGATGTCATATGCTCCCCTGTTATTCTCATGTTTTTCAAGCTGAATGTAAATGTCAGAATGCTTTATCTACCTGCATGCTCATAGAATTTATTGCTACTGAAAGGATACATACTATGATTTCCTGTGAGGAAAACCTTGTTCTGAAATACCCCTTCTTTCCTCACTGCACAGTGTCACGTAAGGCTCACAGAACAGTAGAAACCAAGAAGGTAGGTCCCTGTCTTTTACCTGATTCCAATTGTTATCTCTATACTCTATATTATAAAGCAACAAAGATGGAGGTTTTGAAGCCATTTGTGTGCCATTTCTGAACAACTCACTCCGATTAAGGTAATCATTATTTTGCTTAGGCCTTCTCTTCATTAACAGGTGATGTGAAGAGCTGGAAATGTACTCTGAGCTATGCAAACCTGTGATTTTTATACCTAGCATGCATTAAAATTGTCTGGAGGTGTTATATAATGGTTTCTTTTGAATTAAACCATAACTTTTATAAGAGAGAAATGGGGGAGAGAGGGAGAGTGGAAGGAGCAGGCAGAGAGAGAGAGAGAAAGAGAGAGAGAGAGAGAGAGAGAGAGAGAGAGAGAGAGAGGTGGGGGGGTCATAAGATTCAGTAGGTAAATAAAGGTCAATTATCTGAGTAAGAGGAAGATTATTGAAAGGAATTCCTTAACTGAAAAAAGGAGTTACTAACTATGTGGGTAGAATAAAGACCCTGACCAACTGAGGGCCAAGAATTCATTTCTTCCAGCTGGATGAAGATTGTGTGGAGAACCTGAGGATTTCACGTATCCTAAGTCATCAGCCATGATGGTTTGGGGTTTGAGCTTTTAGTGATGTATTTGCTTTTGGGGCAACCTTGATTCTGTAAATAGCTTCTTACCCATATTCTTGTTGGAAACTAAAATTTAAAATAATAAACATACAAAACAAAATAAAACAAAACAGAACAAAACAAAAAATGAAAATGACTCACTGTACTTGAATTTTGGTCCAAATGGTTAAGGTGGTCTGTTGTTGGTTCGATTTTGGGGTCAGTTGGCATGTGCATGTTTCAGCTCTGTGAGAACAGTCTGTCACACAACAGTTCAGCTTATTGAAACTCAGAGTTCCATGCTCCAGTCCTACGGATTCTACTTTTTTGAGGAGGTTCGGGTCCCAGACTTCTTCATATCTAACACATTTCTAGGTGATGCTGCTGATGCTGGCCTGGGGACCATGCTTGCTTGAACATTCACATACTCTAGTTGGGGAAATAACATGGATTCCACTATTGACTAGATGTGATTTTCCATTTTTCCAAAACAAAAAAGGAGTAGAGCATGTAGATGGTAATAGTTGATGGGAACTTAAATAGAGGAATCACTGTAATCATGATCATGATGAGAACCGGGAAAGCAATGGAACCATCACTTCCTCAATCATCTTCCCTCTGAACTACTGGGGAGATTGTTGATATTCCTATGAAAGAACCAGATGTTACCATATACAAAGAATTGGAAGGCCAGACTCATTCAGTACTAATTGGCAGTGAGGCCTTAAGAATTTATCCCTCTGATATTTTCATCCTGGCTCATGCATGGGATTAAACCATTTAAACAACATAGAGTTGTCTTATAAATACAGGTTTTGGGGGTAGAAATCCAAGCAATATAAAAGGATAAACATGTCATTTGTAGAAGATATAAAATAAGTCATTGTTTTATATTAATAGCACTAGAGAAAGTATAACACATCTTGTTAGGAGTGTCTGACCAAGGTATTTTTTGTTTAAAAGAAATCTATATAAAATATATTTTGAGGGATTGTAATATCTGAGTAGAATACTATTTCTATACTCATACTGCAAACAGACATAACCTTAGGATGAAGCCACTGCCAAAGAGAAAGGAGTAGGAAGATGGATAAGAAGTAATTTGCTTCTTCAATGAAGTTAATTAAACACTAGCAACCCACAACCAGAGCTGCATTTTTTGTGGATTGGTGTCACAGTAGAAAATAAACAATGTCATTGTTTAAGACAATCTCAATCAGGATTTACTACTTATGGTTCCTATAGATCATACCACATTGATTATCCAAAAAAAAAAAAATAGAAATAATTCAGATCATTCAAGCTATAATCTAAGTTCTTGAAGCATCTTATATTAGCTTGATAGAACTGCAGAACCATAGAAGCCACATAGTCACAGAGAATCAATATCTTCATCAAAAAGCAATGTGGAGCTCTTTGTTATGGTCAGTTTGAGGAGTGCTGACACATTAGCCATTATGAATATTACCATGATTTTTATTACTGACATCTTGGTGCCTCCTTCTAATCCTCATATCCCCTTGTCCTTATTTAAAAATATAATTACATCAGCCTATGGAAATGTATCCAAATATGTAATTGATAGCTGGCTAATTAGTCTGGAAGGTAATTTTTCCGTAGGAGGTAGTTTTCCTAAATATTAATGAGCAATTAGAATTCTATTCTGAAAGCAGACAGCTTTGAGTTGTGGGTGACTAGAATTAGGTAAGGAATAAAATAATACTCAAGTAAACATGCTCCTCCGTTGGGGGTTACTACATGGGATTCTATTTCTTGAACTCTGATACCTAGAAATTTGAATGAAAATAAATGAGCCTGCTCCAGTGTGACCCTCATAAACCTATGAGTCACCTATGAGAAGAAACAAACAAATTCAACTATATGAAGCAGAATCAATGCCAGGCTCTGCCATCACTACCCAGCCAGAGTAGGACTTTAGCTTGAAATAGCCACAGCACAATGCACTTATAGGTTACCTGTCAAAAATGTATTGTGTAAATAAGTTTGTACTTAAAAATAATAGTTTTATGGTTAAGTAAACTTGGAAGTTATCATGAAATGATTATAATGTGGTTAGTGTTTTCTTAGTGAGTGTATTGACTGAAGGTCATATTTGAAGTTTTAACTATGTCTCCAGACCTTGGTTAAAATTCCCTCATAGGAAGCAATTCTTTTCATTCTCCTAATTCCTCTGATAATGCTCCTTTTATACAGTATGCAGGGTAGTCTTTTCAAAACGCTAATAAATTTGGTTCACTCTCTTGCTCAGAGTGTGTTCAGGAATTTGTACATTTACATATTTCCTAACACTGTCAAAAAAGCACTTCTTTAGCTACAATACATTTCCCCTCTTGCTTTCATTTTGTTTTATATAGTGAAATATCCAATGTGATGTACATGCTTAAATAATTTCTCAAAACTTTTTTTTTTTTACTTCCCTTACCACTTAGAAAGCACTACATGTTACTTATAGGAAACAAGTCATAATTCATAGTGATATGTCTATTTATGTAATTAGCTATTAATGCATACTTTTATCTCCTAGAAACCATCTAAAAGAGATTATAAAAATGCTGTCTGATTTATCATATCCCAGTGTCATGTGTATGACTGAAGTATATGGGACAATTAGTAAATAATTTCCTAATACTTGAATAAGTTATGGATCACCAGAAATGCAAAGGGCTTCCCGAATGCTATATGAATATGAGTTTTTTTCTTCTTCCAGCCAGGAATGAATATTCCTTGGCATATATTTTAAAAAATACTTTTCTGAAGTCAATTCCACTCCTCCTTAGTGTGAAAAGAAGAATATATGTTATAACTACATTTCAAGCTCTGACTATCTGTGTGACCATGGGCAAAGTTATTTCAAGCTTGAGACTCACTTGTGGAGTGATGAGGCTGCACCAGATAATCTCTTCAATACCTCCCAGCACCATAGGCCTGAAGTTCTAATTATATAGAAGAAGTTCCACTTATACTTTGGTCATGGCAGAAGCTCTTGAAGTGTACATCAGTTCAGACTGACCTCATTTCACCTTGGGGCATTATAATCTGAGTATGGTAGATCCAGATGGATTGTGTAGCATAACTCTCTGGCCAAGTGCCCTTGTACAATATCCTCCCTAGTGTCTTTGTAGTGAGAAATGGGGGATAGCTCTTGATGTATTGGATGTGAAGAACTGTCTTTGTACCTGTCTGAAAGATGTTCTAGGAACATTAATTAATAGATCAATGGCAATACTGGGTTCAGGGCTTACTGACGGCCTTTCTGCCATTGTTTCCTGGTCTGTTGCACTAATTTAGCAGTGTCTTGGATAAAAAATAAGACTCCAAGTTCGTTAAATATTTACATGGCACGCTGAAAGAGATATTTCCAAGGACAGAACAAAATTCAAGTGACCCTACTAGCTTTGAGAAATGAATTTCATCCTAAAAGGACAGGTACAGGGTCATAAATGTAGAAAATTCAGAGCTGACACTGTAGTTCCAAGCTGTAATTCTAGCATACAATAATCTGAGGTAGAAAAAATTTGAGTTCAAGGCCAAGGTTGAATACATACTGAGTCTTAGATGGAAAAACAAACCAAAACAACTACCTGTGTGCCTTCCTAAATAAATAAATAAATAAATAAATAAATAAATAAATAAATGAATGAATGAATAAATGAATGAATGAATGAATAAATAAATACATAAATAAGTAAATACATAAATAAATAAATACATAAATAAATAAATGTGAAAATAGAAGTTCTTTTTAATATCTTAATTGATAACCATTCTAAAAACATTGTAGTGTGTTTATTTTCACACGTATGTTATATATGCATCTGGAGATTTGGAGAAATGGGGTACAAACAGGATAAGCAACAAGATTTTTGGTGACCAACATTCTTCCCTCTTCCATTAATCAGAATTACATGCCTCTCTGATTTAATTTCATGTTTATTCACCATATACATATTGGGGTATCATTGCATATGTCCATCACAAGGTTATAGCTTCAACGAGAGGACCATTAAATCTGTTTTAATCTGTTGATGAACTCTCAATGTCTTGGTTACAATGTATCCATGGAAGTAAATGAACTGTTATGTCCATGAATGAATTTTTGCTTCTTATAAATCTCTACTGATTTGTAAATAAAGCATATAATTTCCTTACTTAATTTAATGGGTAAGATATTTATTGTACCATCAATGAAGTAGCACCCTATCTATGAAATATACAAAGCCTTCCAGATACAGGATGGAACATTGGGGTATATAGTAAATTTACCAGCACGACAGTTGATCAGACAAAATTGGGCATTCTGAGGATACATTTTCATATACCACTGCAGGCAAAGCCCATGCTACATATTCAGTTTTGCCTGGGAATAAAATCCTCTAAACTTTTATACATTCCAAAATTCTTTTCATAATGTTAGTGCTTACCCAACAAAACAACAGATTCTCTGCCACATGTTTTAAGGCCATTATTCTTGGCCATTATTTTGCAAGTTCTACCAACACACAGTGCCACTCAAATGATCTGTATAGTAATATAAATTCCACTCTTTCTGTATAAAATATCCAATATCTTTCTTTTGCTTATGACATCCAGTGAAAAAGTAAGAAGAAAGACACAGACAGAAAACAATCCTATATTAACACCTGCCCCTCCCTTTTTTGCAGAAGACTTATCTTTCTCTATTTTCTCACCACTTTTTGCCTAGGATAACAAAGACATTTGCCAATCAAATGAGCCACCAACTCAAAATAAAAGAAAAGTTTCCATGTGCAGGAGAATACATCTGCCCATCAATCATGATACTCGCCCTTTGTACTATATTTCTAAAAACCTTTTTTTTTACTGAAAACAGCAAGATTGGCTCTATTATTGAAATCCACTGATATGCCATTATCTGGCTATGAAAACCAGAACTTCCATGGCATTATATTTCTTCTCCTGTACAAGTATGTGCACGAATAAATGTGAAACCTATTTTCTCCCTGCAGCACACTGGAAAGCAAAAATGAATTACCTTTGAAGTGTTGCTGAAACGAAAGGGGAAAATAAACAGTTGCATAGACTAAAGAAAGAAAAAAGTATAATAGAGAAAAAATGATTGAATGCCCATTAAGGCTCTAGGGTGGTATAAAGAATTAAGAACAACATATCTGTCACATCATTTCAGTTGACATGTTTGTTTACCAACATGTGGCTTCGCTGCTGGAAGAAGGAGCTGTGTAAGAAATCATATCGTGATGTTTCTAATATCTCTCTTTGGACATCAAACTGTTTCATCCAAATATGTTTGGATGATTTAAAAGTAAATGAATGGAAGGGAAGCATGTGGACTAAATTCCCTCTTGTAATGTGCTTCCTTTATTTCAGGATGTAAGAAAATCTGGAGGCTGGACAAGCCAAGGGTTTTCTTGCTTTCAAGCCGCTTCAACACTGCTTGTAGCCACCCTCACTCCAAGCTGCTTCCTCTGACTCTATGGTATGTCTGTGATTTTAGAATGTTGTCTTCCCTTTATCCTTTGATCATCTTTCTTTTTAAATAGAATGTGAGCAATTTCTTTGGCACAGCACTGGGCTCCATGCCACAGAGAGACAGCAGGCTTTCGTAGTCTCAGAATATCATTGTTTAGTGTATATCAATAATGAAAAAAAATCAAGCCATTTGGAGTTCTAAACTTTATACACATCATTTATTTATAATTCACAGTGACTAGATAAGGAAAGAACAGTGATATCCTCAATTTGTTCTATGATTTTACTGTTTTTTGCTTGATACCCCGTCATATAATCTAGGTTACTAAAGCAGAGACATGTTATAGAAGTCACATAAAACAAACATATTAACAAATATCCCAACTGTAATCCAGTTTCCACATCCTATGTACAACATGTTCATATCTAGTGTCTATTACATTTTATGTTTATATTCTTGTCACTATAAGTTACCGACTCAGACAGGAGTTGGTCTTTGGCCTGAGTTTCACTGTGTAGTCTTCTTGGTGACAGAGGTATCCTTCGAGGGTTAGTGAATAAGTAAAAAGCAATTTGATGAAATCCATTAAGTTTGAGTTGCTAATGGAAGCAGGACAGAGCACTTGAAATTAGATTTAATTGAATACCTCCTTCAGGATATACTGTGCTTAACCAGAGATCCCCATATTAACTTGCAAGAATGAGCATAAGGGTCCAGTTTTAAGATCTTTCTTTGTACTACAGAATCAGTATCTCTAAGGATGTCAGACCTCGGGTGTTCAAGAAAGTATTGGCTTATGAAAAGGATGTACTGACATGTCTCCAAAATTTCTCATGAGAAAGACTCCCAGGAACGAATATTAGAAAAAAGATTCTAATGAAATGGGAGATGAAAACACAATGTGTGTGGCTTGACAAAAAATCTATTTCAAACACACAATTGGAGAAGCAGATAATATATGTGAGCTCACTTTGCATTTATTTTCAGCGCTGTGGTTGCTAATAAATCTGTGGTTCTTGGGATTGGGAAAGATTACAGGAGATAGATCAGCATATCAGAATGAGATAGTTATGGAGTTTGTGGGTACTCTATCTCTTAATTGCCATTTTGACATTGGATCAATTACATATTTTATAAACCCCTTCTCAAGGTTTTCGCTTTGATGTTATGCAGGTTAGCTAGGTAAAACATCTAAGGCAGCATGCATCCATTTGCTTCTTGAGATGGTAGTACTTGATCTATTACTAAGGATTGGTGAGACATATGACTGAATGAAGCTGTTTTGGATTTCCAGAAGCTTTGCCTGCAGGGGAAAAAATGTCTAGAAAGTAGCTTCATAATCTCAAGCTGCTTTTCACCCCACACAGATAAGAAGAGATTTTTTTTTTTTTTAAAGCAAGATATACCTGTTATGTTCTTACTTTTTGAGCTATTGCTGACTCTTACCATACCTTCGCCATCATGGTATACTGAAATGTCTAAATCCATGCACCAAGATAAATGAATCATCTCTCAGCCTTGTTGATGTCAGTCACCTTGTTGCAATTAGCAAGAAAGTACCTACCCACATTCTGTACTCTTTTGTTTTTTTTTTCTCTGCCAGTGAAAATTCACAACCTGTTCAGGTATCCAGAAAAATTGAGTTGCAGATTCTTTCCTTGCATCAGACTGTATTGCAACAGTTGCTAAAATCTGCTGAATTGTGACTTATTTCCTTTTCTTGCATATTCTTGTCTCCTATGGACAACATGTATCACTTAGCATGATAATTGTTATTAGTGGAAAGCCATGACTTTCTACCTTCCAGTACTTTAATCAGGTAAAAATGAAGGCATGAGGAAGCACTAAGCCAAGGGATGCCTAATGGGGGGAAAAAATCAAAACTTATTACAAATTGGCAATGAGGAAAAAGTAACAATGCAGTCGATCGAATATATATATATATATATATATATTTTTTAACAGAGCTGAGGACCGAACTCCAGGCCTTGCACTTGCTAGACAAAACACTTCCCCAACCTCAGGGAAGAACCAGGATTATTGACTATATTCCAAGTTTCATTATTGTATTTACCTATTTTAAATACTAGCTGGGAAATCCCATCTTTGTGTAGAAACATGAAGTTATAAAGCTGTAAAGGGGCAGAAGTAATACAGAAAATAATTAAACACGGTTTCTCAGAAAATAAAATAAAATATGGAATTGTTTATGTTGTATAGTATGACATACTCAATCCCACAAACCAGAAAGTGTGATAGCACATTGTAATTGAAAAGCAAGCCAAAAACCATATGGCTTAGAAACTACAAATATGCTCATGAAGTGCAACTGAGGCACCTAAGGCCAGCTATTTAGCAGCGAGGTCAGAATTGTTCTCCTATCATTTCCATACCAACCTAAGTGCAACTTGATTCAAGATAGGGAGAATATTACACAAGAATTCTTCTTTCTATCTCATTCAACATCTCTTTTTAGAAACTTTTAATTAGTTCCCACATGTGAGCTATTATTACTAATAGTTATTAAGTATTAAGTGCCATTCATGCTCAACTTTCTTCTCCTCAGCACCTTTCCTTAAGCATCTCACTCTGAAGATTCTTATTTAAATATATATATATATATATGTATATATATTATGTATATATGTATGTATGTATGTATGTATGTATGTATGTATGTATGTATGTATGTATGTATTCACCAGTGGGCGGTGAGGCCTTCCTAATGACCTCAACTCTCATTTGAAGACTTTTCAGCTTCAGTGCACACCACCAATAAAAAAAAAAAGGAAAATTTCACAGGAATCCCCAAGGGTGTGTTCCTGCTAGGAGCAAATCTAATTCTCTACTCACCTTGTCACCTCCTCATTAAGGCACACAATTTTGTAAAAAGACCACTTTGAGCTTAATAGTAGAAGGTATCTTTTTCTTTCCCCAGTCCATCACTTTACCAGTATATCAATCATCTCCTCTGCACAGTAGGTGTGTGGCAGATTCTGGTATGTTATTAGATGCAATGAATTAGTGTATAAGTTACAGTTGTGAAAGAAGAGTAAAGGGAAGTTGTATTAGCAGCTGAATTTATTCTTATGTGACTCAAGTGATCAAAGTGATACTTGGGTAGTGTTTTACAAAAATTTGCACACAGCACTATTAGTAGCTGCTTGTGGGCTTGTGTATAGCAGAACTAACAAAACTCAATATTACTGATTATTGCCTTTTTGTCAGTCCTATTCCAACCACTCACATGTTATCATTTATTAAGCATCACTATGTATCTAGCATATAGTCTTGTTTCTTATCCTCATTTTTCCTGGAATGGGAAAACAAGTAGCAAAAGACAGGCTCCTAATCTCTTGTGATTAATCTAAATAATATTTCTGAAATATCTATACCATGGTAGAGCTTTGATACAAAGACATGTTTCTCAATACATGGAATTTTCTATCATACATCCTTCAAAGTGCATTACATACTACCAATGAATTCAATCCTAATGGATGTTGTGCAATAGGGCAGATGAAACTGAGGCAGGCAGATCTCTGAGTCTGAGGCTAACCTGGCCTATAGAGAGAAGTCCATCTCGTGTTCAAATAATAAGGGTGGTAGAAGACCATGTGTGGCTTCCCCTGCCCTTTTCCCACTCTCATGGAAAGGTAGACACAGCTTGTAAACCACATAACAGATACAATATGCATTGCCTACGTTTTATACACTGCATGCCTTTGATTGCTAGAAACTTTTGTACCAGCTGGGGAAGGAAGAAGCACAGCAAATATGTTTTAAACTAGTATTTATTATCTCAATATTGTATATCTGCTGTCCACCAATCATAGGAAGCCGGGAAATCCTTATGAACCTCATGGATTGGGTGACTTCTTTTGGCAGGAGCAGGGCTATCATGAGGCTCATTTTTCAACAATGCACAACCAAGATTCTAAAATGATTTTATCTTTTCTAACTTTGTAGATTCCGATGTTAGGTTCACAGGGCTAGATTTTAAGTTCTTTGTCTCTGACAGAGTAAAACCAAATGCATTTTAAGAAGAAATATCCACTGGACACAAGTCTTGAAATTGTAGGACTTGGATTAGATCCCAGATGTGATTAAATAAAATATACAAAAACTTGATACTATTTATAATTTAATGGGGAAAGATTATGCATTTCAATAAATCATGCTAGGAATATAGATATAGAAACGGAAAAAAAAAAAGAAAAAAGAAAATGTAATTTTGCTTCCTTTCGCTTAACTACAAAGGCCTATTTATTTCCTTAAATGAAGATCTTCAGAGTTCTGGTTTCTAGTGCAATAAGATGAAAATTATTCTACACAACTGAGTAGCTCAGGAGGTGATCAGTTATTAACACTTCCTGATCATAGACAGAGAACAATGTCAACAACAAGAACAACTATACTGGAAAAATGATATTAGTAAATTTCTACTTTACTCCAGCATCATATACATATATATGACACACACACACACACACACATACACACATACACACACACACACACACACACACACACACACACACACATATATATATAGTCCATTTTATTAAAGTTTAGTGGTGTGGTTGCTCTTTCCTAGTGTTTTCTATGGGTTTCAAGCATTATAGAAAACTTTCTGTTTTTATGAGAGCTATTCTTGATCCTCAGGAGGCATATCCAGAAAGTTAAGAGAACTTTGAAGCCAGCAGAATAGGGACAGCCTGAACTTAGTACTCTGAGGTAACGTGATCATCAGCATTGAATCAAGAACTATAAGGCAAAGGTGTCACTCAATAAACTAGACTGGGAAACTTCTATTGAGAATCCTGTGAGTTTCAAAAGCATATGACTTTGGTTGGTGTTCAAATCCTATCCTCAAAAAGCACACCTCAGAAGCGTTATAAATGGAGAAAACATTTTCTGGTTGCTTAGAAAATGCCTCTTTCCCAGAAGAGTTACAACATCAACTTTAAACTTTCTTATGTTAAGTATTCATAATATCATTTTTAGATAAATACTAAAAGAACGGAAGATTAGGTTCTAATTTAGAAAAGAAAAAACTCACTGATCTCATAAAAAAAATAAAAAAATGAAGAAAATTAAATACAGATTGGTATAAATATTCATATGTACCTTATTGGAATAAATAAAATTTATAAAAAATAGGTATAAATTTAAGCATTTAGTCATACTTAATGCATATTAATTGCTTTAATATATATGCATAAATACATACTTGAAGATATCCATTAGTCTGTAGACAACTCTGATAACAAAATATAAGGTAACAGAATATTCTCATGTTTAAGAGCATCAAGGGAGAAATTATAACATGAAAGTTCCCAGATACTTAGAATTTCCGTAGGTGATACAATTTCAGATGATTTAAAAATCTACTGTAAAGTAATGTAAAAGCAATCAAAGTACAGAAAACAATGCTCAATATATTAAAAGAATATTTCAGTTATAAACTTGCGATCAGTTATTTAAACTGTTTAGTTAAGTGAAAGTATAAACTTACCATTTCAGAAAACCATGCCTATGTAAAAAAAATAGCATCACAGAAAAAAATTTTGTCAAAGGTAAACTTTTTTTTAAACAACTTTATTTTACAAAACAAAGATAAATGTACAAATTTTAAACATTTTTTTGCTTAAAATTATACATTTTTTGTCAGTACTTTTTTTTCAGATTTTAACATAATGTTTATATAAAACTATATGAATATATTTTTTAGTCAGTACTTGATTTTTTTCAAGGTTTGATTGTATGCCTTGAAAACTTAATAGTTACAATGAGCTAAAGTACATGTAAAACAAAATGTAACATGGAAATAGTTAAAGTTTTCTTGTTTTGTAAATATTTTTTTGTTTTGTTCTGTTTTCTTTATTTCTTGGACTTCATACAGTCTGTGAGTTGTTTCTGGGGGAGTGCAAGCCTCTGGGGTTAGCATCCCACTATCAGTGACTGCATATTATGTCTGTTCTTTTGTGACTGGGTTATCTCACTCAGGATGATATTCTCTAGATGCAGCCATTTTCTTAAGAATTTGGTTAAGTCATTGTTTCTGGTGGCTGAGTAGTATTCCAACTTTTGACACATTTCTCAGTGATTAAGGATAGAGAAGACATGGCTAGGAAAAGATCAACCTTGATTATTAGAGTACTCACATACACAATTAGTTTTCAGGGCGTTTGAAATAATTGACTGTTTTCAATATTATATTATTTTATTCCATTTTCTGATAAAATGCATTAATTAAAATTGATATAAATAAGTTGAAGGATATATACATATGTGCATAATCTCTCTCACACACATACACACACACACACACACACATATATATATATATATATATGTACATACACACACACACATTAAGAAAATAGCCATTGTCATTAAACATTTTTAGACAACATATTCTATTGAAAAAGACTATGCAAACAAAATATATTATCCAAAAATAACACAGATCACCAAGAAAATAAACTCATCTAAAAAATAGACAGCAAACTCCTGTCAATAAATGATTTAAAAATTAAACTAGTATGAGTTTATTTCTGGAGAAATTAACACTAGAAAATTTGTAAGTTTATTAAATCATATTAAGTAATCTAATACAAATTTTTCAATGGATGCAATTATATTATTCAAATTTAGAATTAAATTAAATTTGTTTTAAACCTCTTTCATAAGCAACAAACTTAAAAATTTTTATATCTACACAGTTAAGAATCTATTACTATACCAATGACCAAATTTTGCCTTATTAGCAGCCGAGCTTTAAGTAATTATTGGTTAGAATCTGACTTAAGATCAGCTATATGGCTATATTCCTCAGACATCAAGAAAGGGAAATATCCGTGTACAACCAAGCAAGGTGATCAGTTGTTTTTAATAGGTGATTTCCTTTCTGTCTATGAATATCACCATCCCATATTAACAAGTAAAGCCTTGAATACCTCAGAACTCAGATCATAGCATTATGTGTTAAATACTTTCCTCAGAAAGATCGACCAAATACAATTGTCAAAGTTTGTTAAACATTACAAAACTTGACCATTACTAATAATGAAGATCCCATATATGATAATGAAAACCAAAATTCCTTAACTAAATCTTATAGTTTTATTATTTCTCTAAGTTTCAGCAATCAGATACTGCAATGCATTTTGTCAGAAGTGATTTCCAAGACTCCTGTGATTGAAGACTTGCTTCTTTGTCAGGGAGACAGATCACTTTGGAAGCAGAATATGACTAACAGATGTTAAGCACCAGGAATAAATATCTCAAATTTCTATCATACTGTTCCAGTCAGCTCCCTGTCCCAGTGTCTTACCTTCTTATTTACATGATGTGACATATTAAGGCTCCCCACACCAATCCCCTACATGACAAGTTTTCTTGAAACCATACCTTCTGAGGCGGGATGGAATGTATCACTGGCAATCATTACTGAATCCTCAGTCCCACTGGATTTGTCTCTGTCATATGTTTTGTTACTGTGATAAACACACACACACACACACACACACACACACACACATATATATATATATATATATACACACACACATATATGTATACATATATATATAGAGAGAGAGAGACAGAGATAGAGATATATTATATATTTCTCGATCTGTAATTTGATATATTAATAACATTCAGATAATGGCTCTGCCATGTAGTGACAACACTCACTTTGCTGGAAGAGGAATTGAGGATCAGGAAAGCTTACTTGTGTGGTCGAATCAGGAAGCACTATCTACACCAGATGCTGAGCAGGTAATAGTGTGGGCCTTAGGAAGCCTATCACTCCTTCAGAACAAGAAACAAGAAAGTTCTGTTCCTCATAATTTCGTAGTCTTGAGGATTTGCTTATATCAATACAAATCAATCTAGGTTAGGGTATTTAGATTAGTTTTTAAAGAATAACTTGAGAAATGAAAGGGAGAAGCCTGTTAGCTATGACAGTAGCAAAAATAGCTTTGGAGAAAATGGAGAGGGTGTTTAGTAACTAATGCTGATTCAAGAAGTTCTCTGCAATGTGTAAAGGCATGAAGAATTTCATACTATATCTCAACTAAAACAATCTATAGATATTTTAAGAATTTTTTTGCTATACCTATTTAATAAAACTTTAGAAACAATTGGGTCAAGTGTAACAAACAAATCCTTATTAAGCAAATTAGAAAAAACAAAATTTAAATAAATGTGCAGATTAAATTATAATTTAGGATGTTACTTATTACTTACTCATGAAAAAAATACTTTGGAATATTCATCAATGCCAACAGTTTACTATACAGAATGTTCAGAGACTCCTGTAAGATAAAACAAGGAAACCAAAACCAAACCATCAAAAACAAATTTTTAAAAGAGAATAAAATTGGCAAAAGATTTGATATCATCTTCTAGTACAAAGGGAATATAGCTGGCTTGCAACAATTGAAAAAAATATTCAACACATCAGATTCAGAGAGGAGTAGAATAGTAGTCTATTCACACCCAGAAGAATAAGAAAATTGAAAAATTCTAGCAATGACAGACCATAGTAAAAATAAAGAACAAACTAATTCTCACTCACTAGAAGTTGGTGTATAAATTGCTGCTCCTATGTTGAAAAATACTTTAGTCATTTTGGAGTAAACTATATGCATCACAAATTTAAACTATTTAATCAAAGCAATCAGAACAAGTAAGGAGTTAATTTACAAAAGGGTTAGATATGGTTAATTGTGTTGAAGATAGACTAAAAATATATTCTGATGAAGAATGTACAGAAAACCTCAAACCCAACAATCAACAATATTTTATTTCTCCAACTGCAAAATATACATGGTGACAACTTACTATTTTGTGACATTACAATGCAGTTTATTATTTTTATATATACAGCGTATTTTAATATATAACTAAAGATAACCTTTAGAAGAAAAAGTAGTCTCAAGGTGACATGTATTGTCTGAAGAAACAAGAGTTCAGTGGAATAACTGAGCTAACAGGAGAAAATACTACAGAAAACAGGGCTCATAAACTAACATGGGAATATCATCACAGGGAGCAAGGGAACCAGTAGATAAGAACACAAATGTTTGATGAGCACTGAATGCAGGCTGAATGAGAATCAGTGAATGATAGTGAATTTAGTGTGAGACACCTGCACAACTGCATGTCAGTGTGAAACAAAATATGGCCCCAAATCCCGATAACGTATTCAAAATCAAGATTTCCCTTACATAGTTAAAAGCTATATTAAATGAATAGTCTATATGCTAAAGTGATAAATGAATGAGTAAATGCACTTGCAGACAAGTATAACACTCTCAGTTTGATCCAGGAGAGTTAAAGTTTGAAAGTAAAAGTGACTTGAGAAAGCTATCCTCTGACTTTCATGGCAGAACTGCTACACACAAACACATAAACACATGCACACACACAAATTTGTGCACACTCACACCACACACACAGAGAAAGAGTGTGAAAGTGAGAGAATAAAATATAATATTTAAAGATATACTTCTTAAATAAATGTAAATCATATTTTTTTCTGGTAATGAAAGCCTTAATGTTAACTAATTCAGTCATCAGTTACTTAATTGAATTCCAGACAAACAATAGAGTTTAATATAATATAACAAAAATGACAGATGGCTACTGTTTATTCATTAGAATTATATTTTCCTCAAAAGGAAAAAAAATCATTGGAGGAGGTTTCTTTCAGATAAGTTTTTTTTTTTCTCATAAAATTATTGTAAATTCCTAACAAGCTCACAAAAAAGATATACAAAATTGCTGAGAGTCTGAATTGTAAAAGTTAATGTAATAATCAGCTCATACTTCAGGTTCCTTAAATGTCTGTGGATCTTCGTAATGCTGGTGAACATAAAATGGTTACACACATATTAAAATAATCTAGTTACAGCCATTAAAATTTAAAATGCCCTTACTCTTTAAAAATATTATTTTTATTAATTCTTTGAGAACTTTATATTATGCATTTTGATCATATTCTCCTACCTTCTATTACACTCCTTTTTTCTTTCCCTTCTTACCCACCCATCTTCCAGTTTTCATGATTAAAACTATTGCTCTGGGGGTAAGACACACCCTGGGGGTAACAAACAGGTTTCTAATTGGACTTAAGATACAGTCAAGTTACAAATTATGCCTGGTACTAGAACTATTACCCAGGGCTCGGGAAGTCATGGATCTTGAAGAAGATCCCACAGCTCTCCTTTAACTATACTGTCTTAATCCCTAGACCCTTTTATATACTTGATCTTATGTTTCACTGAGCATAGTTCTCATCGCTCATCAGTGAAATGTCTCTGCAATGGGTAGACCATCAGAGCTAATGCCAACCAACCAAAATGCAGTATTATATAGTTCCATCTTCATAAATGCACTTTAGGCACTGGGAAGATTGTGAAAGAAGAGAAATTATACGAGGCAGAGGCTAAGGGAGTTTTCTATGTGATTATGTCTCTTTGAGATCCATAAGCTATATCCATAAATTCTCATTGACACAGCTACTTAAACATTAGCTGAAAAATAACTATGGTAAAGGGGACAGGGAAAAGTTCAGACACTTTAACCCAACACGAGAAACTTGAAACTATTAAGCTATGTAGAGTGCAAGAAAAACAGGCAGGCACCATGGAATGAGAACCCAAAAAGTTTATACAAAACCCAGTGATCTGCATAGAAAGCATATACAACTAACATTATTCACACTGAGCAGCTTGTAATTATGTGTTAAAGGATACATGTGTATATCCATATGCATAAATGTATGTAACAGTAATTTAAACAAACAGAGTGAACACATTTTAAAGAGAGCAAACAGAGGAATTTGGGAATATCAGGAGGGAAGAATTGGAAAAGGTAATGATGTAGTTATAATCTCAAAAATAAAATTAGTAAAGAAATGTCCCTATTAGATCAAGCTGGTGTTGACCATCTATTCCCAAGAATCAGGTCCAACACAGGAGTGTGGTCACATATAAGCCATACAAACCCCAGTGCAGAAATGAGAATGTAGGCATTAAATCCCAGCATGAGTTGATACTTTTGGCAATTGATAGCTAAAGAGAGAATGGGAGTCAATTTTATTTAATGATGGCAGCCATGGTGTGTTGACCTTTTACTTTTGTCTCAGTATTTCCTATTAGTGGTCAATCTTTCAGAAAGAAATACTTAATATATACAGATTTATGTACACCAAAGATTATTACAGTATTATTTGTGGTGTTAGAAAGTAGTCACACTGTGACAAATGAGGAGGGGGAAAGGATGAAATAAATTATAGGATATTTACATCAAGGGGCTACTTTACAGCTATTAAAAACAGCAGATGCACAAATTCCATCTCACAAAGAAAAGACCATAAGTCTTATTGATTTGAGAAATATATATATATATATATATCAACTTAAATATTTCAGGAAAATAATGTATAAAATAGACTGGCCTGAGGGGAACAATTTGTGAAATGCCCAACCCATTTTCCACACAGAAAGGCATACAGACAGATATAAGTGTTTGTATAGGAGGGTTTGATACTTAAGCACCTAAAAATTATGGAAGGTCATATGATATTGGTTTTATGCAGATCATCCTCAGGGACAACTAATCCTCCTATGGAACGATTCAAAAGCTGGATCTACATCAATGTGCATGGATTTTCCCTGAGATCCACTGTTCTCCCACACTGTTTGTTACAAGATTCTCCTCA
The DNA here is from genome assembly GCF_963924665.1 of Micromys minutus. NCBI lineage: Eukaryota > Metazoa > Chordata > Mammalia > Rodentia > Muridae > Micromys > Micromys minutus. The sequence goes on along the minus strand of NC_137963.1, from coordinate 11,321,427 downwards.
GAAAAAGATAGAAAGTGTAGGAGTAATAAAGCAAACATGATGGATTCATTACTACAAGAAAAGCTTCACAAATAAGCAAACAGAGCAAGTTTTCCCAGCACCACCAGATGTTCTAAGCATTTATTCTAATAATGGTTTTATTATGAAATCAACAAAAATGTCATTGATTAAAACTGAAATCAAACCTTGAGAATTATATTTTGTTTCAATAAATATTTCACATTTTTAAAATAGTACTGTAGATTTAGACAGAAATGTATTACTGGTAATAAAAACGTTTTGCAACAATCCTGTCAGCATTAATTTCAGTATCATTGGAGCATGTTAAAAACCATGTGGGTTATTATTTTACATTTAGAGATATGTAGGAAATAAATAGGATGAACATCGCTGTTGGTGCTCTCATAATCTCTTATTGTGTTCAATCAAGGAGCTTTTAAAAGTGTTCATTAGAATTGCATGCCTTTCATAAATCAGGTTTGAGAAAAATTTATGTTTTGAAGTATTTATTTTGTAAATTGTTTTGAATATTTTTAAAAGGGCAACCATTTTTTAATTAGTCTCTTAAATTTTGGCTGCAATACTGAAGTGTTTAACAAAGCTTTCAAAGACACTGATGCCAAAAACATTTTGCATCTGAACATTTAGAACACTGAAGATGTGCACGATGCTGGAATAAAAGAATATGCTGATAGTCTCATGATTTTGCAGCATCAGGGCATGAGAAAAGGATACACATGTGACAAAACATGTAACAATTTCAGTTTATACAAATACTTGTCAATATATCATCAGCAGAATGTCCAAGAATAGAATTGTAGCAGCAAAAACATTCAGATTACAAATGCTAATAGATTTTAACATCAAGAAAACAAAAGTATATAGTTAGAAATTAACATACAAGATAATTTCATAACTAAGGTTTTTGTTCCATCACTAGCAAAACAGTATGTACATATCTTTATGTGGGGAGAGAGGAGTGTACAGGCATACACATTTCATTTAGTAAATGTGTCCTTCTTATGAAATTACCTTACATCTACAGAACATTATTTCTCAAATAAAAATATAAACATATACTGCAGGGCCTATATATAATGAAAGAAACATTAGAATATATTTTACTACAATATGAAAGTTTAAATAAGGAAACTTTCATAGTAGTGCAGTATCAGAAACAAATGTGAAAGAATTTAATTTAATGAAATGTGTCTATTCCAGTAATTATTCTGATCATTCTACTTCACTGAACACATCATTTAGCATAGAGGTATAGATTTTAAGAATTTGTTTTAATGTGCACAAATATACATTATTTTTGTATTCTGTTTGCATAATAAATTTAAATAAAAATAAATTATTCATCATAAAGAAAAATAACAGTAGTTATTCAATAAATACTTTATAATGGTGTATGGTGAATAATGCCTTTGAAATCATGAAGCACTATTTTGATAGCAGCTTTAGGCTCACAGAGATTTCTTTTAGAAGCATAAAGAGGTCCTCTGTCTTTTTCATTCCCACTTACAAATGGTTTCCTCACTATTAACACCTTCTGAAATTAGGACATATTACAACCACTTAAAAGTACACTGACAGAGCCTTATCACATAAAGTCCATGGTTCCCACCCTCTTAAATGTGAATGGTCACAAAATGAAAAAAACAAGTTAAAAAGTTTTAATATATAATAGCACGAGATAGACGTTCACATTCCAAAATAGAGAAATGGATATGTCCAAAAGCAAGAGTAACTCCCAGGATGGCACACACCAAATCGTGCAGGATCACTTTGAAAATCTGCCACTTGAAATGGAATTTCTCTACTACCACCCACTCTACCAACAACCAATTCTATTACCTACAACATGTGTAACATTTCTCTTAGGCCATTTATACTCCTGAGCCACCCTATAAAAACCTCCATACCAGCAGGCTCACAGCAGATGTCCTGTGATTCTAGCATCTCCAAAATTTGGGGTTATCCTTTGCAAGCCAGGCATGAGCTCTCTTTATAGCTTCATGCAGTACCCTCTAAAGAGTACATGATAAATTCTCCAGCTCTCCCACACATTGTTACATCTCAGCACTTTGAATCTGTGGTGCAAGAGTTTATGATGCCTTCCATCTCCCATCATTTACTCTTAAAAAGTGTTTGTACACAGATGACACTCTCAAGACCTGATGATAGCATAGGAAGAAATCTGGCCTCCCTGATCTATGGTTGTATCAGCTTCTGTAATGATCTCAGGAAAACATTCCTCCATTGAGGCCATGTCTAACTGTTGCAGGTGATCTGTTTAGGTTCTATATTCCAACTGTTGGGTATTTCATCTAGTGTAATCAAGATTGGGACCTGGAGGCTCTCCCATTTTGGGTATCAGGTACTATCTAGTGCTTCCCTAAGTTACCTACCCTCACTGCTACTTATTTCTATTCTTTCTCCTGGTCTTTGAGCCTCTCTCCTGTCTCTTTCCATTCCTGGTACCTCCACCAACCTCATTTTCCCCCTCCTCTGTCACCTAGATTCATCCCTTTCTCTGTTCTCCATTTTATTTGGGTTTGAAGCATCCACACTTGGGACATCCTTCTTGTTAAGCTTCATATGATCTTTAAATTGCATCATGGGTATTCTGAGCTATTGGGCTAATATCCTCTTACCAGGTGATTACATACCATGTATGCCCTTTTGGATCTGGGTTACCTCACTCAAAATGATATTTTTCTAGTTTTATCCATTTCTAGTTTCATCATTCATGCCTACAATGTGGATGATGTCATCATTTTAATAGCTGAAGACTATTCCACTTTGTAATTGTAGCACATTTTTGTATCCATTCTTTGATGGACTTCTGAGTTGTTTCCAGCTTTTACCTATTATAAATAAGGCTGCTATGAACATAGTGGAACGTCTTTTTGGTATATGTCCAGGAGTGGTATACCTAGGTGTACATGTAGAGCTATTCCGATTTTTCTGAATAATTGCCATATTGATTTCTAGAGTATTTACCAGTTTCCAATCCCACCAGCACTGGAGGAGTGATCCTCTTTCTCCAAATCTTTGCCAGCATCTGCTGTCACTTGATGATTTTTTTTTTTAATTTAAGCCATTCTGACTGGTGTGAAGTGGAATCTCAGGGTTGTTTGGATTTGCATTTCCTAGATAACTAAGAATGTTGAACAATTTTATGTGATTCTCGGCCATTTGATATTTCTCAATTGAGAAATCATTGTTTAGCTCTGCACCCCATTTTTAAATAGGATTATTTGATTCTCTATAGTCAAGTTTCTTGATTTCTTTGTATATATTAAATACTAGTCCTCTATCAGATGTAGAGTTGTTAAAGATCTTCCACCAATCAGTTGGTTGCCATTTTGTCCTTTTTGACAGTGTCCTTTGCCTTACAGAAACTTTTCAGTTTCATGAGGTCCCATTTGATGAGTCTTGATCTTAGATCATAAGCCATTGTTGTTCTGTTCAGGAAATTTTCTCCTGTGCCTGTGTGTTCTATGCTCATCCCCAGTTTCTGTTCTATTAGTTTCAGTGTACCTGGTTTTATGTAGAGATCTTTGATCTCCTTTGAGAAGAAGAAAACTACTTATATGTTTGAGTTAATTTTATATCTGGCCACTTTGCTGAATGTGTTTATCAGCTATAAAAGTTCTCTGGTGGAATTTTGGGGGCCACTTAGTTATACTATCGTATCCTCTGCAAATCTTCAAACTACTAGTCATTATAATATTATTTTATGATGGTGTGTGCTTTTATTAGCTTACCCAATGACAGAGCTGGCAAGGACCAGCATCAGTTTTCTTCCTCTCATGTCATCTGGGCTGGCCCATCTTCACTTTTCTTCCAGTGCTAGCTCTACTGTGTTACCTGTGCTTAAGTACATATTCCACCCTGGTGCTGTAGCCACCAATGGTTAGGGCAAGATCTCCTGTTCTTATAACCTCAGCATCAGCTCTTCTGCTGAGCTTTGAAGGGCAAGCAAAGGAAAGGCAAGCTCTCCCCTGCTCAGTCCATGCCACTGTTGACTTAAGGTGTTGCAAGTAACCCTGCCATCATGGTTAACTCTACTATACTGCCCATATGAGTAATGTGGTGGTCAGACTGATACAGGGCCAGCTTGACACAGTATTTTAGGCCCCAGTCCAGAATTGTGTCATCTTCATGGACTTTGCTAGCAATATGGGCCTGGAACAGCAACACAGACCTAAGATGTCATAACACTCTGGACCCAGCCATGGCTTCTGATACCAACATGGCCCCAGATGTCTCCATGGCCTGAGAACCAGCCACTCAGTTCTGTATAGCAAATGGGAGCATAGCCTTCAGGTATTCATATGGTCACCAGTGACATCCCAGAGCTTAGAGATCTGCTTGGCCTTTGATGGTAACTTGGTAACTTGGGCCATGAGCATCATCACAGATACCAAATGCAGCATGATTTTGGACCCAGATATCTTTGTTGGTAACAGGCCAGGCACATATCTCACCACATTTTCCTAATATCTACCTGTTCCTCATTGGCATCAGGTTTCCAGTTCTACACTTTCCCACAGTGTACAAGCCCCATGACATTTCTTTCTATACTATCTCTCCATTTAGTACTCAATTTTTCCCAATTCTTCAGCACACTTTTGTCCATTATAGTGGCAATTGCATGAGATGCTTGGGTGTCATTATTCTGCCTCATCTGTCTGGTGGGTACCACATTTTCTGTATCCATTTCTCCATTATAGGACAATTGTTTTTTTCTTTTTTCCAGCTTCTCAATATTATAAATAAGGCCACTATAAACATCATGGAGCATGTGTCCTTGTTGTATATTGGAGTGCCTTTTTGGTGTATGCCAAGGAGTGGTATAGCTGGGTCCTCAGGGAGAACTATGTCCAATTTTCGGAGAAATCACCAGACTGATTAACAGAATGGTCATACCAGCTTGTAATCTTAACAAGAATGGAGGAGTATTCCTCTTTTTCTACATCCATGACAGTATCTGATGTCAGCACAGTTTTTGATCTTAAACATTCTGATTGGTGTGAAGTGAAATCTCAGGGTTGTTTTGATTTGAATTTCTCTGATGACTAAGTACGATGAACATTTCTTTAGTTGCTTCTCAGCCATGCAATATTCTTCAATTGAAAATTCTTTCTCTAGCTCTGCATCAAAATTTTTAACAGGATTATATGATTCTCTGGAGTTTAACTTTTTGAGTTCTTTGTATATATTAAATATTAAGCCTCTATCAGATGTAGGATTGGTAAGGATCTTTTTCCAATATGTTGGTTCCCATTTTGTCCTATTGACAGTGACCTTTGTCTTATAGAAATTTTGCAATTTTATGAGGTTCCATTTGTTGATTCTTGTTCTTAGATCATAAGCCATTGCTGTCCTGTCTAGTAAATTATCTTCTGTACTTTTATGTCCAAGGATCTTTCCCATATTATATTCTAATAGTTTCACTATATCTTGTTTTATGTAGAGGTTCTTGATCCACTTAGACTTGGGCTATGTACAATGTGAGAAAAATTAACCAATTTGCATTCTTCTGCATGTTGACTGTCAGATGTACCAGCACTATTTGTTGAAACTGCTGTCTTTTTTTCCACTGGATAGTACCCGCTCCTTTTTCAAAGATCAAGTGACCATAGGAGTGTGGATTCATTACTGGGTCTTCAGCTCCATTCCATTGATCTATTTGCCTATCTCTGTACCAGTACCATGCAGTTTTATCACAATTTCTCTGTAAAATAGCTTGAGGTTGGGGATGGTGATTCCCCCAGTAGTTCTTTTATTTTTGAAAATAGTTTTTGCTATCCTGGGTTTTTGTTATTTGAAATGAATTTGCAAATTGCTCTTTAGAACTCTATGAAAAACTGATTTGAATTTTTGATGGGGATTGCATTGAATCTGTAGATTATTTTATGACAGGATGGCCATTTTTACCATATAAAACATGCCAATCAATGAGCATGGAAGAACTTTCCATGTTCTGCAATCTTCTTCAATTTTCTTCTTCAGTTATTTCAAGTTCTTGTTATACAGATCTTCCTCTTCCTTAGTTAGAGTCCCACCAAGGTATTTAATATTGTTTGTAACTACTGTGAAAGGTGTTGATCTCCTAAGTTATTTCTCAGTCTGTTTTCCTCTGAGTAGAGGAAGGCTACTGATTTTTTTGAGTTAATTTTATATTCAGATACTTTGCTGAAGTTGTTTATGGAGTTTAAGATCTCCCTGAAAACATATTTGTGGTCACTTAAGTATACAGATATAGCATATAATCTGCAAATAGTGATCTGAAAATAGTGATATTTTAATTTCTTCCTTTCCAAATTCTATTACTTTGAACTATTTTTGTTGTCTAATTACTCCTGCTAGGACTTCAAGTACTATATTGAAATAGGTAGAGAGAAAGTGAGCCATGTCTAGTTACTGATTTTAGTGAGATGGATTCAAGTTTCTCTTCATTTAGTTTGATGTTGACTACTGATTTGCTTTTACCATGTTTAGATATGAGCCTTGAACTTCTGATATTTTTAAAGACTTCTAACATGAAGTTTTGTATAAGGTAAATTGTGGCTTTATAGAATGAATCGGGTAGTCTTCCTTATATATTTATTTTGTGAAATAGTTTGAAGAGGATTGGTATTAGGTCTTCTTTGAAGGTCTGATAAACTTCTGTACTAAATCTATCTTGTCCTGTGATTTTCTTGTTTGGGAGAGTTTTGATGAATGCTTATTTTTCCTTCAGGAACATGGAAGAGTTTAGATGGTTTACCTCATCCTGATTTATCTTTGGTATCTGGTATGTGTCTAGAAATTTTTTTTTTCTTCCAGATTTCCCAGTTTTGTTGAGTCGAGGCTTTTGTAGTAGGATCTAATGGGTTTTTGAATTTCCTATGTTTCTGTTGTTATGCTTTCCTTTTCATTTCTAGTTCTGTTAATTTGGATATTGTTCATGTGCCCTCTGGTTAGTCCTCATAGGGGTTCATCTAGTTGATTTTCTCAAAGAACCAGATCCTGGTATCATTTTGTTGTTGTTGTTGTTGTTGTTGGATTTTTTTTTGTTTGTTTGTTTTTGGGTTTTGTTTGCTTCTATTTGGTTGATTTCAGCTCTGAGTTTGATTGTTTCTTGCCATCTACTCTTAGGTGTATCTGTTTCTATTTCTTCTAGAGCTTCCAGGTGTGCTTTCAAGTTGTTAGTGCATGCTCTCTCTAGTTTCTTTTTGGAGGTGCTTAAAGGTATGAGTTTTCCTCTTAGAATTGTTTTCATTGTGTTCCATAAATTTGGGTATGTTGTGCCTTCGTTTTTATTAAATTTTAAATAGTCTTTAATTTCTTTATTTCTTCCTTGACCAATTTATCACTGACTTGAGCATTCTTTAGCTTCAATGTGTATGTGGCTTTCCTGTTGTTTTTGTTGTTACTGAAGACCAGCATTAGTCCATGATGATCTGACAGAATGCATGGGACTATTTCAATCTTCTTTTATCTGTTGACTAGCTTGAGCATTTTAATTCTATATGTTTCTGAGCATTTTCTATCATGTCCGTGATGATTACATGTATTTTCAGCTACAGAATCAATGGTGGTAATCCATCTGTGATATAATTACTATAGATTTTTACATGCATAACAACTTCCTGAAGGTAGGAAGGTGTCATATATGTGTCTCTCTATTCTCAGGTTTGTTTTACTGCCAAACAGGCAGACCTATAAAATTACATATTCATGTATAAATAGAGGAATTGACAGTAAACAGAAATATACATGAAATTGTACTGAAAGAGATTCTCATTTAACTTGAAGATAGGCAAGAAAGCTAGATAAAAGCTCCATGTTGCTTATGTCTTTGATTTTAAGCCTCTTTGAAAGCATGAAGTTGAGACCCAAGGAACATTCTTAAAAGGGATGCTCTTCTTTCCCAGGTTTAGAAAATGTCAGAGCACATCAAAATAAATTACTTTGATCTTGCCACCCTGGTCTATACTCCATCCATTTAGAGGTTTCCATTTTGTTCCATAGGGTGACATTATGAGTGACCTAGTGTTATCTCTTTTGAGAACATGCTGGCTGTGCTAAGGCCATCCTCTAAGGGAACTGCATTTTGCTATTTTCTTCAGAGTTTCATCTGATAGCAAATTTTTTTTTTTTTTTTTTTTTTTTTTGTATTTCAAAACTATTCAAAAAACTTTAAACTTCTATGGGAAGCAATTATCCAAAGAGATGTAGTGTGTGTGTGTGTGTGTGTGTGTGTGTGTGTTTGTGTGTGTGTGTGTGTATACCTATACACACATGAGTGAATGCATTGTGCTTTGTGTTACAAATATGAATCATGAATAATATATTAGCTTTCTTGTTCTAACTTATGGTGTAGTAAAGGTTACTATGTCTCAGTTTTGTAATTTGAAGACACATACAAAATTAAGCCTTTCAGATTATGGATAAGTCAAACACATGTCATACAAGAGCATAGGTTATTTAAATCTGAAATGTCAACCTGAATGAAAACACAATATACTTATACAATTAAGGAACGAAGAGACTTCACTAAGATTAGATGCAAAGAATTGCAAGCACTATAACTTTTGCCTTTAGGGGGTTCTCATCCTCACAGATAGTATGCACCCATGTGCGCGCACACACACACACACACACACATACACACACACAAACACACATGTGCATGCAGACACACACAAACACAATTCTATACACATCCTTACACAGATATGTGCATACAAGTATATATATACATTCATTCACATACACATATTCATGCACACAAGCATACACACATATATATTTAAATTCATACATAAATGCAAACAAACATATAAACATACAAGTGGAGGTATGCACACAAATATACACAACCCAAACATAACAGACACATTAGCTAAAGCACCAAAGTAAATAAATGGGCATTATACAGTTCTTTGGTTTTTTTTTTTTTTTTTTTTTTTTTACCCTAGGAAAACATTATAGGTGAGGAATTGAGTACCAAATATACATAGTTTGAAGATTTAAGGTAGAAAATTGATATTCTGTGCATTTCTCTGTAAGCTAATGAACCAGTGACATCTTCATAAAGGCAGAAAAAGGAATGTTCATAGTGCTTTGTGGGATAATGTACACTATGAAGTCTAAAGTCTATTGCAGTATTTTTGGAAACAATAAATTCACTAAGGGAGCAAAGAAGTACTCCTGAAGGTTTACTATGTCATAATTAGTCACATGACAAAAGCAACAAATATTTCTTAAGCAACAAGAGATTTATAATTGTCAAATCCTTTATATGTGGTAAATGGTTTCATGAATTTGGGCTCATTGCATCATTCCATATATTATTAGTCAATAACTGAGGTTAGGCTATGGTTTAATAGCATTTTAGACAGGACAAACATGGAAGTCTAAGATGTAGAAGTATTTCTTAGTGTCCAGCAGAGTGTCATTGGTTGGGCAATTGGGTTATTTGATTTCTAAATGAACTGCAACATTCACAAATTCCTCAAAGTCAGAAATATAACTAAGTAGTTACAGTCATCTAATATATTCTATTTAAGTTTTCCTTTGAAACACTAAATGTGTGTTTGTTATGAATATTCAGAATACTGATGTACCCAGATTAGTAAATAGGTATCCTGTGGCATCTACCATCCGGAGACAATCAATAAATTGAACATTTCTCTATGGATGACTATACTGAAAGACATACAAGATTTTATGGATGTGGAATAATAGTCATCATGCTGTTAAAAAAACTGACTTATTTTTCACTCAGCAATATGTTATGGGCATCTTTCCATATCAATAAATATTGATTTACATCATCATTTTAAACTGCAGCAAAATTAAAAAGATAAATATTTTACAGAGACAATCTGTGTCTTCCAATCTCCAGCACATTGCAGAAATAATATTGATAACAACATTGGCATTTCATTAGGCAGCTTTTTCCTAATATTGTTAACAACAGTTATAACTATGAAATAGTTTGGCTAACTATTCAGGCTTTCCATTGCTTACCTATTAAAATATATGACTATATTATAAAATCCTCTGATTATTTTGGTTTTTTTTCTAAACAAAGCTTTTCCAAAACTAAATTCCTAACACCTATCTTCATACATGCTGAAATAAACACATTAACTGAATATAATTCTTCATTTGCAATAAACCAGTATAGACTAAAGTGATGAATTTACCCAGTCCATTGATAGCAGGTTGCTCTTTTTTCTTAATCAACAAGTACAGAGTTCTTGGATTTAAAAAAAAAAACAACTAAATGATATTATATTATATAATAAGGAATTAGTGTTATGAAAAACTTTGTTTCATAGGCTTAAATGAAATATGTCTTTTGTTTAAGTTATAGGCAAACCTGTGCAGTAAAAAAGAACAAAAAGATAACTGTCCATAATTACTGGAATTGAATACTTTAAAGTCAATAGAAAACTTAAGGATGTGACAGAAATGTCCATGAAATTTTCAGTTGATATTTAGTAGTAACATTAACCAAATTTTAATGGTGTCATGTCATTAATCATAGACTTATAATCTTCTGTTATCTTGACCAATGTTGTATGGTGTAGTATAGAAAAAGGATATCTTCACTGAAATATAAATTTTTATATAACATTGTAAGTAATTCATATATAATGGTAAAAGAGTTTATTGAAAATTTGACTAGAAAGTTTATATTAAGTAAGAGGAAACTTGATGGGTTGTGCTTCAAAGCCAGGAAAGTTGTTAGTCGTCAGAATTAAAATGGATGATGACCGTTAGTTTCTTTTTCTCTTCTGTTTCTTTTCTTTTTTTTAAAGACAGCTGAGGGTCTGACTGAAGTAATTAAAATACTAATTGGAAATTCAACATTCATCAGGGAAAATTGCAGTGAGTCAATTTCTTTTCTTTATATCTTTTCTGTTTGTAAAGTGCTTTCTTTGGTGATGGCAGATGTTGAGGTTGTGAATTCATTGTGTGCACCAGATAGAGAGAAATCTACTCAAACTGGATTTCTATGCCCCATCTATATTTTTGTTGAGTGTCTACTTAAATTAACTTCCGCTAATGAGACAAACATTCAATGACTATATCTGTAATTTACTGTCTGTGAAATTAGTTAGTGTGGATAATACATCCCATGGGTGGCAAGGGTAAGATCACAGTGAACCAGCAGGTAGAAATGAAGAATTTGAAAAATGGTTCCTTTGTTAATATTTTCCCTCAATTGATGTGGAGGCTACATGGAGAAGACACACAACCTAACCTCTAGGTGACCCCTCTTTGTTTTTAATCCACCATTATGTTCAAGACAGCCCATTGTAATCTGGCTACATTAGGCCTTTTCTTGGAGGTGTGAATCCACCAGATGCCAGACTTGATCCACAATAACTATAACAAAAGAGCATTATTTATAAAATCTCTGAATAAAAATAAAATAAAGATCTAGTTGGATAGCAATGTTGATGAGCAATGGGGATATAAGACACGCCTGTAATTAAATACTACTTTACTGTATTCAATAGATGAGTAATTTATTCAAGAAGATCATGCTCTTTACCCACAGACTGCAGAGCACAAAGGAGCCTCTGAAGGCTCTTCCTCTTGAGCACAATTTCTCTCCAGTGACTATCGGGAGAGACCACCAGGAACACCGGTAGCACTGTGCTGCCTGAGAACAAACTCTTCCGGCCCAGAGTCAGAGCAGGCTTACCAACATCAGGAATCATGGCCTGCCCTTGAGGAAGCTCAGGAGAACTATCCCTCCTGAGCCCAAGGGTCAGTCCCCACTTTCTCTCCACGGATTATCTGGGAAGATACCACTGGAAACTCTCCGGGTGCAGATAGCACAGTGCTGCTTGGGAACAGACTGTTCCAACACTCATTTGTGCCCAGAGACAGAGCTGGTTTATTGCCATCAGAACAAACAACCTACCAACAGAGAGCTGAACACTCATGAGTATTCTCCCTCTTGATCCCACTGGCCCACAGACCTATAGTAGAAACAAGCTCTAGTCAGATGCAACAAGATCACCTAGCATTACAGATAACAAGATGGCAAGAGGCAAACACAAGAACCTAAGTAATGGAAACCCAAACAACCTGTCAACAGCAGAACCCTCTTCTCCCACCAAAGTAAGTAGTGGATAAGCCAACACATGGGAAAAACAAGCATCAGACTCAATAACATACTTCAATATGAGGATGGAGGTCACAAATATGCATGAAAAACTCCCCTAAAGAAATATAAAAGAACCATTTTTAAAAAGTAGAAGACCTTAAAGAGGAAATGCAAAAATCACTTAAACTACTTGTGAAGCAATTAAAAATGGAAATAGAAACAATAAAGAAATCACAAAAGGAGACAGCCCTGGTGACAGACTAACTACGAAAAAGATCAAGACACACAAATGTAAGCATCATCATAGGAATACAAGAGATGGAAGACAGCATCTCAGCAGCAGAAGATACCATAGAAAACATTGACACAACAGTCAGAAAAAAAAAAAAAAAAACAAAAATCAAAATGCTCTTAACCCAAAACATTTAGTAAATCCAGGACACAATGATTTGACCAAACCTCAGGATGATAGGTTTAGAAGAGAGCAAAGACTCCCAACTAATAGGCCCAGTAAATATTTTCAAGAAAATTATAGACTAAAACTTCCTTAAGCTAAAGATAAGGGATGGACATGAAGATACAAAATACCTACAGAATTCCAAATAGATTGGTGCCAAAAAGAAATTCCATCCAACAAATAATGCTCAAAACACCAAAAGTACAAAACAAAGAAAGAATACTAAAAGGTGTAAAGGAAAATTGGCAAGTAAAATATAAAGGCAGACCAATCAGAATTACACTAGACTTTTAAACAGAGACTAGGTAAGATAGAAGTTCCTGGACAGATCTCACACAGAGGCAAAGTGAACTGTATCCAGCAAAACACTCAGATACCATAGAAGGAGCAAGCAAGATATTCCAGGACAAAACAAAATTTACACAATATATCTACAAACCCAGCCCTACAAAGGATAATAGATAGATAACAGCAGCAAAGGAGGGAAACTAGATCCTAGGAAAAGCAAGAAATTATCTTATAACAAATCCAAAAGAAGAAAAGTACACAAACACAATTCCACCTCAACAACAACAAAAAAAAAAAATAGTAGGAAACCACAATCACTATTTCTTCATATCTCTTAACGTCAGTCAGTGTACTCAATTCCCAATAAAAAGACATGGACTATCAGACTGGATATGTAAACAGGATCCAGTTTTTTTTTTTTTTTTTTTTTTTTTTTTTGATGTATATAGAAAATTCATCTCAGTAACAAAGACAGATATTACCTCAGAGTAAGAGGCTGGGAAAAAAATCTTTCCAAGCTAATGGTCCCAAGAAACAACCTGTAGAAGGCATTCTAATGTCGAATAAAAAAAAATCAACCAAAAGTTGTCATAAAAGGTAAAGAAGAACAATTTTTATCCATCAAATGAAAAAAAAAAACAAAACAAAACAAAACAAGATGAACTCTCAATCCTGAACATGTATGCTCCAATTACAAGAGCACCCATATTCATAGAAGAAACTACACTAAAGCTCAAAGCATATATTGCACCACACACAATAAGAGTGGGAGAGTTTAACACAACACACTCTTCAATGGGCAGATCATGGAAGCTGAAACTGAGCAGAGACACAGTGAAACTAATAGAAGTTATGAACCAAATGGATTTAACAGACATCTATAGAATATTTCATCCTAAAGCACACACACACACACACATACATATACATGTATGTGTGTGTATGTGTATATATATATATATATATATATATATATATATATGTAAATATGTTTGTTATATATATGTTGTATATGTTATATGTGATATATATATATATATATAAGTACATATATATATATATATATATATATATATATATATATATATATATTCACAAAATCTCATGGTAGCTTCTCAAAATTGACTATATAGTCAGTCACAAAATATGTCTCAACAGATACAAGAAAATGAAATAATCCCTTGCATGTTATCAAATCACAATGTACTAAGCCTTGTCTTCCATAACACCAAAACAACAAAAAGCTCACATACACAGGGAAGCTGAACAATGCTCTACTCAATGATAGTTTTGTC